>NC_080560.1:28777500-29977500 GCF_030253575.1 Rhododendron vialii
AGAGCTCTGGAAAGAAAGAACGTGAAAAGAAAGCTGCTAATCAAAAGTCTCAACCCTAAAAACGGAGTTCCGGAGAGTATTTATACAAGTCCCCTAATAAATCAGAATAAAGAATAAAAAAAACAATGAAGAGCAAAATTCCCCGTGGAGCCTTCGGTATCGATACGCGTGATGTCAGTATCGATACATATGAAACTGTCCAAATTCGGATTGCTTTTGCACCTATTTGTATTGATACTTGGAATATATGTATCGATACCGAAGGCTATAATGGCCAGCTTTTAATCATTGCATGGGGTTTTTTTTACCACCCGACGTTTAAACGACATCACCCCACGTTCACACCTCCGCTTTGGCATCCTGGCAACGTGCAAATCAGCCTCGAGGCCACTCATTCCAATCATGGCGCTAAATCCGCCTTATTACCTGAGAAAATAAAAAGAACACAAAACCAAAACAAAGCACGGCATCAAGTGGAAAAAATGAAATAAAACGCGCCTCTAATGCGCTAAGTCGCCCTACTTAGGCGCTTACATCCAAGATATCACGCGCCTATCACACACCCCAACTTGAGCGTTGCTAGTCCCTAGTAACGAACGAAAAGAAAAATAACGAAACAAAGACTAACAAGACACGAATGGGGATACGAAGGTTATGCTCACTGTACAATAGTTAGGCAAGGCAAAAGATTTCCGCCTTCTTACTCACCTGCAACTCAACTACATGCATGCTTTGGCAAAAATGAACAAAATTAGCGCCGAAACAATAGTAGAGATAAAATGCACCCATGAAGGCAACAATACTACACTCACTCACTAGAACACTCAAAGATCCCATGAAAAAGCGCTTGGCAAACTACGTGGGACCGAAACAAAGGCCTCCACGCGCCAATCAAAGACAATGCTCACAAAGAATAAAAACACGATATAACAATCACGATTCCACAAAATGAGCAACATTAATATAAAACATGCATGAATAAGAGTTTAAAGAGTTTAACAACGTGCACAAGATCTACTAAGGACTTAATTAGGCTTATAATGACCATGGTTCCGAACGAAAGGGAAACTGCAAAATTAGGCGGCGGCCTATAGTAGCGCGAGGTTGACTACCCAGACTGGCCGCCACCTTCCCCTTAACTACCTGGTATGCACCCACTTGTGCCAACCAAACCAAATCCAAACAATGAAACAAAAATTTTACGATAGTTGTTATAGACCCACATGAAATAATAGGAAATAAAGATAATCCACCGACACTAAAAACTCGAAACAACACAAAAAAAAAAAAAAATAACACCACCACCACACTAGACTCATGCATCACGGGAGTCCAAAGACCATTCCGAACCGCTCTCGACAAAGTCGTCACTGACCTCTAAGTCCGAAACCTGAGGCGGTTGATACAGAGTCGAGGACTGCCTTATAACATGATCAAACAATCACTTATTCTGATGTGCCAGTAGGTGCTGATTTCTCCCAACTTGCCTCAACTCCACGTTTTCTTTTTCTTTTTCTTTATTTTTTTTTTCTTTCTTTTTTTCGACTTAGCTTTATGCCTTGAAGGTTGGGTTTGGTTCCAAAACATGACACCCATCAAGACTTCTTCACTTTCACTTTTGACGACAACGATGCTCCAAATCCAATGCAACAAGACACCCATGATGCACAAAGCTAGACCCCCCAACTACAATCCAACCCACACACCGGTTTCCTAGGCTAGACTCAGGAACTGACTCGAACTGGTTTAAGATTGGTCAATGGGACTCATTTGTGGTCTAATCATGCAAAAATGCCTTGTCTCTCCCCTATGCACGTTACAAACTCTCAAAAATGCATGCAAAACATCTTACTACTCAATTGTGAAACAAAAGCCTACTATTTTTCACAAATGCGAGAAAAAGAAAACAAAGAATATGGGAATGTTTATCAGAATGCATTATTAACTACGTGGGGACACCTACTCAACGTAATGACAGCATTAACATGTTCACAAAGGCGCCAAATATATGCATGAACTTGAATTAAAATAG
Source organism: Rhododendron vialii (assembly GCF_030253575.1). Classification (NCBI taxonomy): domain Eukaryota; kingdom Viridiplantae; phylum Streptophyta; class Magnoliopsida; order Ericales; family Ericaceae; genus Rhododendron; species Rhododendron vialii. The sequence continues at coordinate 28,779,533 of NC_080560.1, forward strand.
GCACAATAATTCAGCTAATTCTAACATGCTCGCCTAACAATACAATCAAGCATAACAAATGTATCCGCGAAAAAATTAAAAAATAAAAATTTACCCTAAAATTACCCTAGCAACGCAACAAAACATATACAAGGTACACCTTCCCCCTAACTAGAAACATGCTATGTCCCCAGAGCATGGAGACACAGCAAAAGGAAGCACAAGGGAAAAGAAATGGACCTACGGGTGGCAGCCAACCACCATGACCTCGGCCGATGTTCGAGGAATTTCCTGTCACCCCGCCTCAGGGCCAATCACCGTACCCTGCAAAAGACATTAGTACCACCCGGTTCGTTGTATCTGGGCTCCCAAGACAAAAAGAAAAAGAAAATACTCCACCAAATCGTCACGCGATCAACGTGTCATACTTTTCTCCCCATCCCTCACCGGTGGGCAAGAAACGGGTGGCTATACAAGACCATGATGCTATTTTATTTTTTTGCTTTTTCCAATTTTCTAGTTTTTTTTTTAAATGAGATAAACAAAAACAACTAAACAAGCGACAAGAACTAAAGAACTAAGAAATGAAAGACAATTAAACATAGATTGTGCCGAAAACACCAGAATTTACTAAAATCCAACGTTACCAACACAAAATTGCCCTTACTAACCGGAGCTGGGCACACGATCCTTATTTTGATAGGGGCGTGCAAAGCTATAAAACCCAAGTCAATGATGGGTACCCCTATTACTATGGGCCTGGTCCACTTCTCAATGAAGAGAGTGGTACGTAACAGCTACCCGTCGGAACGTAGCCACAACGGCTACACAACAGGGTCATCCGAATAAATAGGATCAACCAACACAGCAACCGGTTCACCTACTTCACCCAAGATCGACCAACACCTTCATCAAACTCCCTAATTCTGGAGAATCTAAGAATGACGCCTCCTTGGCTATCTCCAGAAGATCCTTATACAAAATATTATCGACATGCTCCTGCACCAGCGTGTTGATCAAACTCACCTCATCATCCTTGACTCGGCTATCCGCATTGAACATTTTCACCTCCATTTTCAAGTCCCCAAACGACAGTTGGACTTGTCCAATTTTGCAATTCATGACAGCACTGGAGGTGGCTAGAAATGGACGGCCAAGGATGATAGGAGTCTTCTCAAAGACCTCCGGTATCGGGCATGTATCCAAGACAATGAAGTCAACTGGAAAAAAGAACTCGCCCACCTGAATTAAAACATCTTCCACTACCCCCTTTGGAACTCTCACACTCTGGTCGGCCAATTGTACCGTGACCGGTGTGGCTCTTAGATCGCCTAGGCCAAGCTTCAAGTATACCGAATAGGGGAGCAAGTTGACACTTGCTCCTAAATCCAGCAAAGCCTTATCGAATTTTTGGCCCGCGATAGCTATAGGGATTGTGGGACAACCAGGGTCCTTGCACTTGGTGGGGATCTCAGCCTAGAGAATGGAGCTCACTTGCTCCGTCAGAAACACTTTGTCCTAACTCTTGGTTCTCCGCTTTGACGTGCACAGATCCTTCAAGACCTTCGCAAACTGAGGAATTGCATCAATGGCTTCCATCAAAGAGATAGGAAACTAAACTTTCTTAAACAATTCAAGCATTTGAAAGTTCACATTGACCTTAGACTTCGCCACCAAGCGATTTGGATATGGAGCAACAGGTGGCGTTGGAGTCGTGGGGGCCGCAGTTGTAGGCACAACCATTTCAGGAGACTCGGCCTTTTTCTCTACCTCAGGGACACTTCCCAAGTCTGGAATGACTGCTGGTGCAACCACCGGCACCGGGGGTGGAACCGATTTTTGCTTTGGAGGTAAGTCCTTATCGATCACCTTCCCACTTCTGAGAGTGGTGATCGCCTTAGCCTCTTCCAGACTGAGATTTGAATTGCTCGGGCCAGAAGAATCGCCTACATAATGAGTACCGGCGACATTGACTTGAGGTTGAGAGGGAAACCTTCCCCTCTCCTGCTGGACTTGTCCAACTGCCACCGTTAACTGGGTCAACTGGGTCCTAATGTTACCAATTGCCTGTTTGGTTTGCTCAGTGAAGCTTATTTGAGACTGCATGAGAGCTTTCATCATCTCATCAGTCTGCTTATCCCGCGGGGGATGATTAATGCCAGGGGGTGGTCCGAAAGATGAAGGACCGAACCCCTGCTGCTGCTGAGGAGGGTAACAAAACTGGGTCATTTGGCCTTGAGGAGTCCGAAATTGCTGAACTTGTGGCTGAGGTGTTGCCTGTGGTTGCACTGGGGCTTTTTGATCCCGCCAACTCAAAAGTGGGTTTTGGGCCCACCCTGGATTGTAGGTATTCGAATACGGATCCCAACGCTGGTTAAGCACGTTCACCTCAGTCTGATTACTATGGTATGCGTCTTTGACAATGGGAAACGCGGGACAAGCAGTGACAAGATGCCCCGGACACTCACATAACGCACACACCTCTTCGACTCTCACCTCATTTGCCTGATGAACTTGCTTAAGGTTCAAGTCCTCTAATTGCCTAGCCATTTTGTCCAATTAAGACTGGACATTATGCTCTCGCACGCTCGAAGGAAAAATGCCAGACCCACTGGGTCCCTGTGCAGCCATGGCCCTATCACCGAGATCGAAAGGTTTCCAACTTCGGTGTTTCTCACCCAACTCGTCGAGGAAGTCCCACGCATCGTCCGGGGTTTTGTCAAGGAAATCCTTCTCCTTATAGAGGTACTCAAGTTGTTGGGTCGTCGCAACGTTCAGACCCAAGTAAAAAAATGACACCAATTGGGGTTTGACAAACCCGTGGTGTGGCAAGGACAAAAGCAAGTCCTTGAACCTCTCCCAGCACCTTAAAAATGACTCGCCCTCTTTCTGCTTATACGATTGGATTTGGCGAGTCAGGTACTTTGATTTACTTTTTGAGAAATATTTCTTGTAAAATAAATCTCGAACAGCAACCCACGTCCTAAGAGACTGTGGTTTTTGCATCCGCAGCCACTTATCCGCATTGTCCCTTAGCAATGCTGGGAAAAGCTTAAGACAAGCATTCTCCCACTGAGTAGTGGTGGCTAGGGTGCGCACCTACCCCTCAAAATGACGGACGTGCTCATACGGATCCTCATTCTCCTTCCCATAAAACAGGGGAAGGGCATTATGCGTACCAGGTTTTATGGTGAAAGCATTATGTGCTTCCACCGTCTCGGTTGGCAGAACTATTGGACCGAAAAGAGTGGTCCTCGCAGGATGCATGTGATTACGCATCGACATTGGTTGCTCTGCCATCTGGGGCTCGATTATTAAATCAACGAAAAGGCCCCCGATATCAAAAGAATCACCACTAAAAGATTCTTGATCCACGATTTCTCTCGGCACTCTCTCAATGGCTACGAGACGCATGGTATTGTCTCGATAGTACTTAAGTTTTAGAGGTGATTGCTTTCCAACGATGGAGGATTGCTTACCTCTACCTATGTTGACTCATGACAACTAAATAAACTAAAAATAAAACTAACTACCTGAATTCTTTAACAAACGTTACCGTCCCCGGCAATGGCCAAAAATGCTTGACCGATTCCTAGACCTAAAAATTAGGTTGCCCCAAGCGTAGGGCTAAAACCGATGTAGCACAATACCCGGTAAGACCGGAGTCGAATTCACTAAGAACGGTGAAGTGTGTGTTGTGGAACCTCGGGTTATAGTATTAAAATAGCTCTTAGGTAGCCACCTCTTATCTTTTGGTTGATTGATTAACTAATGCTACTAAAAGATTGCTTGAAAGATTAAAAAGAGAGGTGCGGTCGTAGGGAATCCGGCGCTTGCTACCCAATCAGAATTCGCTCGCTTTTCATAGTTCTAAAAAAAAACGATTAAATTTAGGGAGAATTGGAAACCCTGAAGAATGCGAATCCTAAGGTTGTCGGTCCCGTACACAACGACGAACAGGTTTTGATCCCTCGTTCCGGCTCACATGAGCCCTGGCAATGCCTCGGATCGTCCAACGGACGTAGTTTTCACCAACTAAAATTATTTAATTGAATTATGTGCAGAAAATTGTGAGATGAATCCTAATTCGGTCGCGGCGCGCCTTTACCCAGCAACCAAACCATAGAAAAACTACTCACTCATTATTAAAAATAAAAATAAATAAAAATAAACCTTAACTTGCATCATGTTTGAAATCTAATTTAAACAAGATTTAAAACTAAGTTAAGATCCACGAGAAACTTTAATTAAGAATGAAACATAAAATAAGTTACTGGAAGATGTGTTCTTGAACAAAACTTGAAAACTTCAAAAGTAAAGAGCTCTAGAAAGAAAGAACGTGAAAAGAAAGCTGCTAATCAAAAGTCTCAACCCTGAAAATGGAGTTCCGGAGAGTATTTATACAAGTCCCCTAATAAATTGGAATAAAGAATAAAAAAAACAACAAAGACCAAAATTCCCCGTGGAGCCTTCGGTATCGATACGCGTGATGGCAGTATCGATACATATGAAACTGTCCAAATTCGGATTGCTTTTGCACCTATTTGTATTGATACTTGGAATATATGTATCGATACCGAAGGCTATTGTGGGCAGCGTGCCCTTGGAATTTCTGGATTCCAAAACGCAAAGAGCCCAGATCGAGGGAGCGCGAGCAGGGAAGCAAGCGCTCGCAAAATACAGAGTCGCGACTCGGGTTTTGAAGGTTCGACACCCAAGGAACCGTATTTTGAAGCACTTGCCGCGCTGATTGATTTGAAAAAGTTAAGGAACCAGTCCGTCATAACCATATCTGGGTTCGGGAGCCAGGTTATGAGAGGGGAAGGGTTTTATGGCACCCCTCTCGCCCAATCCGGAGATCGGTCTCTACTTAGGCACTTGCGAAAAAGAGTTTGTTTGCGATTCTGTTTCATTAATCAATTTTTAGCCAAGTAGGGCGGGGGAACATTTTATCGGGGATTTTAATACTGTAACACGTTTGCAGGATGTGATAGATATGGCGTGGATGGGCGAGATAACAAGTAATAAATGGGATGAAATTCAGAACATCGATCAAACATCGAGACAGTGCTGTGCATGACTTTGGCATGAACAAACGGCCAGCTTGCATGCGTGAATCCATCTGCATGCAAGCAAACCATCACGCGACAATTCCGTACACTCGCGCGAGTGTTGATGTCTCACCAATAGTTTGAATTTTACCCCCTTCTGGGCTCTAGAAGGACCAGTGCTCACTCAGGTGCAAACCAAGCAGTTTATATGAACTTGAAAGTAAATAATATTACAACAGATGGAAATATTTTGGAAACACGACCCCTAAACAGTGGGGGTGACTAAACTGAGGCCAAGGCCAAGCTGCTCATGCAAGGGCAGTCCCTGGAAATTAGAGAACCATCGTGCGAGGGAGTGAGACACGCGCGCGATTGTTCTGACTGGACTTCCAGGAATTGCTTTGCATGCTTAGGGCTCTGAGACATGTTCCAGAGCATCCCAAGAGCATTCCGAACCAAGTGAAGTTGTAAACTAAGCTAAACTATGATTTTTGACATGCAAAGCAGTGAGCTAATACTTCAAGAAAAACGACTTGAAAGTGACTATGAACATGACAATAAACTTAAAGACCAGCATCCCTTCCCCACGTGGTCCAATCTCATGCAGACAGAACTGTCGCGCGAGTGAGCAAGACCATCGCTCGAGGGAGTGCTTGGCAACGGCTCTTGAAACCTTGCTAGCTTTAGGGCCAGAACTGGTATTGATTACCAGCCTTGACCCTGCCAGCCCCCCTCAGGGGTTCGAACAGTAAGCAGAAATGTATTATACCTTTGCTTGAGTGTCTTAGAGATGGCTTGAATGAAGTGGTGAGGCTTGGATAGTGATTATGTGGGAGTGAGTGCAATGGGGTGCTTGTGTTTAAACTTCCTTCTTCTTTCTTGAGGAAATATTGGTAACCCTCTAAGATGAAGCATGGGGGGGGGGGGTACTTATAGAAGGAGGAGTTGGTTGGTGGCTAGCCAAGGCCATGCAACCAGCCAACAAGGCTGCTCACAATTGCTTGGTGGAGAAGTGGGGTGGCAAAGGTGATGGGAGAATGGGGTAGAGGTGGTGCAAGAGGAGCCCCCCAGAACGCTGTTCAGTCGACGAAAGGGGGTCACATAGGCCTGTAGCCCCCTGATCACCACGCAATCCGGGTGAAAATGACAGGTGTTGACCATCGCGCGAGACAGTGAGTCCATCGCGCGAGTGTCAAGTTAAACCCCGCGAGGGTCAATAGTCAAAACTTTGACTTTGACCACCACCTAGCAAGCAAAGCATCGCGCGAGGGTTCCAGTGCCTCGCACGACTGTAAAACCTGAGGTCCAGGTTTGGATTCAAGGGTTTTCAGGGCTAAGGATGGGTTCCACACATGTCAAACTCAAGCCATTTCATGTTCTCAATACTGTTTTCGACCTAATTCATCATCGGGGAAACAAGAAACCAAAAAATGAAGTAAAACGATCGGGAAATCAGATTGGGGTGTCTACAGTAGTCCCTCTTGGACGGCACGCGGAGCACCATTAGCTGGTACGGGTAACGTCAAAGATTTCTAGACACCCATCCAATTTACCCAAAAGCCGATTCGAACGAGAAATGCAAGCAAGTATATACAAATATCGTGCACCAATGGATCGGTGAGCAGATTGATTGCTGATCCGAATTTGGACGGATAGATCGTCGCTGATTTGAAATTGGATGGATGGATCGTCGCTGATTTGAAATTGGACGGATGGATCGCCGCTGATTTGAAATTGGACGGATGGATCGGTGCTGATTTGAAATTGGACGGATGGATCGCCACTGATTTGAAAATCGGACGGATAGATCGTCGCTGATTTGAAATTGGACGGATGGATCGTCGCTGAGGAAATAAAGGACAGCTCGAAGGGATCTTAAAATCAATTTGCAAGGCCCGAGTAAGACTCCTGGGCGATCATTAAAGCGATACACACGATCGGGCCTGAACCAGAGGCTAAACTTAGTGAACGGCCCGGTGGGACTGTCGCGCGAGGAAGCCATACCATCGCGCGATGGTCTTCTGTTAGGGCCTGGGTCTGGAACCAGCCCAGACCCGGCCCATGGCTGCCTTCTTCCTTTTAACCGATGGGGACGTTCTGAAACCGCTCACAGCAGTTTCGAACTCCCCTCAACTCTATTCTCTCTCAAACTCCCCCTCTCCAACCCCTTGATTTCGTCCCAAAACCAAGTAAACCCGCACTCGTACCATCATCCATGGCTGACCACGGCGTTAATCGGGGTAGCGGGGAAGTAGTTGATCGTCCGGGGGACGAGGGAAGACCAATGGTGGTCGAAACAGAGGATCAGCCGCCAGCGGGGGCTGTTGTAGATACCAGTGCAGAGGTAACGGGCGGCGGCGATGGCGAACAGGGCCGCATGCAGGAGACTGATGGCGAAGGTGATCATCGCGCGATGCAGTCAGACCGTCGCGCGACAGTGGAGGTCGGGGCCGTGAGGGCTGGAGTCGTGCAACTGGACCCGAGCGAGGCCGTGAGTGGCTCGGTAGTGGTTGGCGGCAGTTCCGAGGGTTTAGGCAGTGGAGGCGTCGAGGATGGCGGTGCCGGGCCAAGCGAGACTCCGTTAAGGGATCCGGTAAAAGGCAAGGGTGTGGCGAGCGGGGAAGAGGACACCACAGAGGTTCCGGAGGAGGAGGTACTGTTTCGGCCAGGAGCAACGTCATCGGGCCACAGACCCATCACGAGACAGGACCTCGCAGAGTTTCTGAGTGAGGAGAGACAAGCCCGGCTCCTCGAGGAGGATCCCATGATTGGGGCTGCTATTTTGGAGGCTCGAGAGGAGCGAGAGCGGGTGATAGCAGCCTCAAAGGCCACAGCGAGGGCCGAGAGGGCTAGAGCCGCTAAGGAGGAGGTACTGAGGGATGCAGAGACCGAGGAGAGGATTGGAGCCAGGGTACATGGGCCCAGGTTGACAGCGGTGTCTGAGGCAGAGAGTTTGACTCGTGCTCCGTTTTCAGCAGAGGGGTATAGGCCACCGGTTCCACACTTGTTTGTACCATCAGGTCTTGCGGCATACAGGCCACGGCATGCGGAGTACGACCCCGAGCTCATTCTGAGAGACCCTGATACCCACATTTCGAGCAGCTGGGCTGAGGTAAATTTCTGAGAATCCCTCATTTCCTTTTGTGATTGCAAATTTAATACAATGTATGTGCTTAAATACCGAAAAACGTAGCGTAATCCTTTGAAGTAGGTTCGAATGCCGACACCACAGTTTCACATTGAATGCCGTGCATGAGACATAATAACTTGAACCAACCATCTACTGCCAGGTTGCATTGATTACCTAGAACTTGAGAATGAAAGCTTTACGTGCTGATATATCTCTTGTTGCTTATTTCCATGTCTAACGCAGGAGAGAGCAAGACAGAGAGACATTCGAGGTTTTAGGGGTGCCTGCAGCTCCTTGGCGTTGTACCAGGGTCTGCCCGAGGGGGTGAGGCAGTTGGTGGATGAGGCAGGCTTCGGGGAGTTCATACAGACCCTTACTCCGGCCAGAAATGACCATGAGGTCCTGGTTGCGCTTGCAGAGAGGTGGAGGGATACCACCAACACCTTCCACCTACCGCTCGAGGAGATGACGGTGATGCCTACTGACTTTGCGGCGATCACTGGTTTGAGGGTCGGAGGTGACCCTATCCCGTTTGATTCGGGCATTCAGGAGGACGAGGCGGCCCTGGAATGGTTCTTGGGAGAGGTGCCCAAGGTTGAAGAGGGGATGGCTAGATATGGATAGTTTACCCGGTACTTTGCAAAGGAGGTGGCGACCGAGCAGGAGGCGGAGCAGATGGCCCGAGCGTACTTGCTGTACCTCTTCGGTGCCACCTTGTACCCGAATAGGCGTAGCAAGGTTCACCTATCGTACTTACCTGCACTGAGAGATCTGAGGACAGCCTCACGCTTTAACTGGGGAGGAGCTGCACTTGGCGCAGCTTATGGCTTTATGGGGGACTCATCGAGGACTGAGATGAGCACTGCTGGATACTGGCGGATTTGGGAAGTATGATCATAATAGAGTAAAGCACATTTCCAATATACACTTATCTGTTTGAATACATAAGCTGCTCAAAAATATTCCTGCATTGTACTAACGATTTGAACTTTGATAATTGTGCAGCTCTGGGCCTATGAGGTTTTGAACATGTGCCATCCAATGACGAAGAGCCTCGACTTGGGGATCCTCCCACGTGCTCATATCTGGAGCAAGAAGAACATGGGAGAGAAAAGAGGGAGAGGTGACCTGAACGGCTTCAGGATATACCTAGACGAGCTCCGTCCCTCACAGGTATGACATGACTTTATCAAAATAGAAATATGCATCCCCTTTTTATTGCTTTAATGCTGTCACTGACCGATGTTTGCATTGCTTGCTTGTGCAGGTAGAGTGGGATCCTTGGAGGGTGGCAGAGCCAGAGCCTGAATACCTGGCTAGGAGCAGGGTTGTGACAGCGAGCAGTGTGATGCTGGAGTTGGCCTTTGGTTGGCAGTGGTACCTAGGCGACCGAGTGACACGCCAGTCACTTGGCCATGCGGGGTTCCAGGTGCCCGGACCGCTTCCACCACGGGCCTCACACACAGGGGAGTACACGCTGGCTGAGTTAGAGATATTCACGCGGCCTGACACCGACTTGACACGCTACCTGCGTCCCGGCATGGACTATGCAGTTTACCAGAGAGAGCGCTTGGCGGGGCTGCTGAGAGTGCGAGAGTTCAGGGAGGTCCAGAGTCAGGCCCGCGGAGCTGCTGAGGAGAGGAGAGCCATCACTGTGAGGCAGAGCAGTGGTGAGAGTCGCGCGAGACGGGGTCCGAGCGGACCTGCGAGAGGTGGGCCACCAGAGTTGACATGGCATATAGCAGTGGTGGACTCTCAGGGCAATCCAGCTGAGCTACACCTAGTTCCCGCCAGAGTTGAGCCCGCGCCCGTCACTGTGCCGGTAAGACATTGTAGCCTTTATTATTGTACTTCGATAAAATCTTGAGTCATTGCTCAATTGCTCATGTTCAAATTATTCTTGCAGGTGCCCAATGAGTGGGTGAACGAGGCTGTTCGGCGTATGCTCGCACTGGAGAACGTGATAAGGCGGGCGGCAAGTGGCCTGCCTCTGGACTTGCGCTACCCACCACCGGTAGCTCAGAGATCTCAGGTATATACCCCAGAAAGACGATACATTCCTGCATTCGATACTTGACGTATGCATGCTTTGCTCGATACATAGTATACTATAATTGCCGTCAACTTTGAAATTGATTGTACCTGCTTGCAAACATATAATATATAGAATGTATACTAAATGTGCAAAAATTTATAATGCAGACACAGGGACGGGCAGCTCCTAGGAGAAAAAGTGCCAGAGAACCTCCACAAAAGAAGCTAGCAACTAGGACTCCTGCTCCTCCACCCACTACTAGACCACAGACGCGAGGCGTACAGCCACCTGCTGCGAGTGAAGAGGCGGCCCGTGAGGCCGTGGCGCGTGCTGAGGAGAGGTATCAACTGAAGATGCGCCAAAGGCCCTCGCAAGACGAGCTGGTCCGCAAGAAGCGGCTGATCCTGCCTGAGGACTCTGAGGAAGAAAGGGAAGAGGAGGGAGAAGAAGAAAAAGAAGACGAGGAGACGCCTGACAGCAGCGGCTCAGACGACTCAGCTGACGATCCTGGTTTTAGACAGGATCCTAGAGAGAGGGACGACGACGATGACGACGGGGATGGTGATTGGTTTGGAGAAGACTGAGGGCTACTAAGAAGCCTCATTTCACTTTCCACACTCTTGATTTTTGCTTTTGGGCCTGCGTGCCCCGCGTAGATAGATTGAAGGCCGGAGTGCCTTAGTTGATACTTGATACATGTTTTTGGGGCCTGTGTGCCTTTTGGACTTGATGGGCGAGTGTGCCCGAGCTGACATGATGACTTTTGACTGGCCGAAGCGCCGCACGCACAGTAGTCTTTTTTACTTTGACATGGATAGATTATGGCTTAGATATAAAATTTGCAATTTCGGTTTATTTTACTCTTGTAATGAACTTAGAGTAAATAAGCGTTTGCTACTAATACCATGCTTGCATTGATAATGTACTGAGACTGCTCACAAACGCACACATACGCACAGACAGAACTAACTCAGAGAAAAAACAAGAATATGTACCTTAGGGTACGGTCAGGATACGAGAATACGAGGGAATGAAATATTGGACATTTATAAGTCAAAACCCAAAATATTCTAACTTGGATAAAAAGGACACTTCCGTGAGGTCACGTATATACAAAATGACCTACGAGAGCTGACGGAATCGAGAAACACATCCCGAAGCGCAAACTTGACCAAAAACTTTACGAGGGACACAAAACGGACACGAGATAGAAAGAAATTACTCTATTACGTCCTGGACTGAAACCGACACCTCCGTGCAGTCATATTAGGTCACCATGACCTGTACGGCCTGAGAGAAAAGGGACACGAACCTTCGGACCGAGTTTCGAACTCCCGAAATGCTCATTTGGCCTTGAAACGAGCCACCGAGGGTTCAAAAACCTCGTTAAACGCAATATCTCGAATCTGATGCTTGGATATAGTTGCACATGCTCATAGTGACTTGCCGGAACCATAAAAGTTGCAAAAGAACCCTTGGAACAGGAAGCGACCAAAATTGGACAGTAGCTGGTGCAATCTGTCAAAATGCAGGCTGAACCATCGTGTGAGACATTGAGTCCATCGCGCGATGAAGTGGACGTTGGTGACTCGCGCGATGGAATGGGACCATCGCGCGATGGTCAGCCCGTGCCAGGCCACCCCTCTTTGACCATTTTAGATTTTTAGGACGACTCAACCTTGTCATCACCCTTTAACTGCTCAGAGTACTTCAGGGGACAGTGCAGAGATGCCCTGACTTTGGAGAAGAGGATGCCACGTTGTATGGATGTTTGCCCTGAGAAAGGAGGACACCTCGTGCATTCTGTCTATAAAATGGGAAATGCCCTGCTAATGAAAAGCATTCCTCCCGCAGTTTGAAAGTCCCACGAGAAGCAAAATGGCAAATAACCTTCCGGTCTTGATTAGCCCGTGGCTCACGGCCTTTGTTGCTGGAGATTGGCTGTCATTCCGGTTTCACGAGCTGGCCGCATTCCGTTTCCTCCGCAATGTGAGGGTTCGTCCTGAATTTCTGAGGGCAGCCCTACAATTCTGGGACCCAGAGGTTCATGTGTTCAGGTTTGGGGTTAACGAGCTGTGCCCAACTGTGGAGGAATTCCAAGCGTACCTCCAAGGAGTCACCTCGAGCGTGATTGTCGTGCCGCCGTATAGGAAAAGTATATCGAAGCTTTTAGAATCAAGTCTTGACATTACTAGGGGAGCGACCGAAAGTTTGCTAACTGGAGGGCAAATCAACATCATGCGCCTAATGGAGTGGTATGGGCCAGAGGGGAACGTAGAGGACATGGCCGCGCAGGCTCGGCGCCGATTTGCCCTGGCAATCAGCGTGCTAGCTGCTTATTTGCTGGTATCCCCAAATGGGCAAGTCAACCCCATGTTGGTGAGCGTTGCAGCTCAAATGGGAGCCCGAAGAAATGTGGTGCCACTGGTTCTGTCAGAGACGCTCATAGGTTTGGATTTGGTTTCTACCGGCCAAACATACATATTCGGCGGTAGCCCACTCCTACTGCAGGTTAATCCTCACTCAGCTCACCTTTTTTCGGTTTTCTCACGTTCTGCTTTTACCTCATCTCTCAGTTAAGGTTATATGGAAGCTTCTTACTTGTCTTTCCTCTCAAGCTTTATATGACTTCTCACTTGTTTTTCCACTCATGTAGCTCTGGCTATCTGACAAACTGGGGTTGCTTACATCACCGGAAGCAAATTGGCCTTATCTGCCCGGCCGAATGCATCAGCGGAGCATGATCTATCGGAAATGTCTGAAAATCAATGGTGCACATTTATGAGAGAAATGCTACCGAACAAGATCATATGGCGGCATGAAGCCTTAAACATTCCAGACATGGCCCTGAGTTCTGTCGGTTTCGAAAGGGTAGTGATAGCTGGACTGACCGCTTTCACATTCTATATCCCGGACGCATCCTTCGTCAGTAAGGAATGAGCCAAGGGCTCCACCGAGCTGGGATTGAAGACTTCCAAATCCCTGCTTTCATTGCCCGAAATCTGAGAGGATATGAGCACAACTGGGGCCTAAGGCAACTCGGGGGAGCTGACCCAGATTTTAGCACAGAACTCACGCACCGATATCGAGTATGGCTAATAAGAGAAATCGCAAGCAGGCAAAACAACGACTGACTCCTGACGGACCCTGATGATCTAGAATAAACCGTGAGCCTGTTAAGGCCTCGAACACTTTATTCTATTTTTATGCTTAACTTTTTTATTTTTTTAAAAGACTGCTCGGCCTGTGTAATAGAAGTTATAATTTGAATAAAAATGAAAGTTTGAGAGTTTTCCCCTTTTGATTCAAGTGTTGAACCGCTGTGTCACCCAAGTATCGAGTTAACTTCTGGTAATAGGAAACCGTGGATCAATTTGATGGATTGTGACCGAATCTCTCAGAGAGATTGCCTACGTATCCCTTTTCAGGGAATCAGGTCAGCACGTAGTTCAGGCTAAGGTTCACTCGAGTATTTTAGCTCTCCTTTTACGCTCTAAATTTTGCCTAGTGCCACCACTTTGGGTTTTCAGCCTAGCGAGCTTTGATTGATGCCTATTTATTTTTGCCTAAACCGCCTTCTCAGGTTTTCGGTCTAGCAGGCTTGCTCTAATTTTTGCTTGGTACCGCCCACCCTTGTGGTTTTCGACCCAACGAGCTTCTCTCAGGGATAGTATCGTTTGAGTTGATCCAGGTTAACCAGAGAATTGAATTCGTTGCCGGCGAGATCGATGAGCTGAGCCGCTCCCCCAGAAAGGATGGTCTTGATGATGTAAGGTCCGGAACGCTTGGGTTGAAATTTGCCGCGGGGGTCAAAAACTGGCGCGCGAATCTCTTTCGTGACCATATCCCCTTCGACCAAGTCTCTAGACTTCACTTTTTTGTTGAATGCCCGGGCGATTCTCCGTTGATACCCCTAAACATGATATAAAGCCCGGAGCCTCCTCTCATCAAAAAGCATGAGTTCAACAAATCTCCCACTGAGCCATTCAGATTCCGAGAGTTCCAATTCTACCATGATTCTCAAAGATGGTACCTCCAGCTCTACAGGGAGAATTGCTTCCATCCCGTAGACCAAGGAATAGGGGGTCGCCCTCGTTGACGTTCGGATTGATGTCCGATAACCCTAAAGAGCTAAAGGCAGTTGCTCATGCCAGTCCCTGGGGACTCTTCAGACTTTTTGATGATTGTCTCGACATTCTTGTTGGCCGCTTCAACTGCTCCATTCGTTTGGGGACGATAGACTGTCGAGTGATGGACTTGGATCTTGAATTCTTCGAAGAGCTCCAGGACCCTGCCTTTGAAATGACTCCCGTTGTTTGATACGAACGCTTGCGGAACCCAATATCGGTAGATGATGTTTTTCCTGATGAAGTGAGCAACTTGAAATATAGACAAGGACTTAGAAAGTCTTGATTTCCCAAAGTCTTGCTGATCCTAGGACTTTGAAAATTTGATAACACGCACCGTCAAGACGCATGACTCTTCATCGGGCCTAGCAGTGTCCTAATAAGCATAAGAGAGACTCGAAAGAGAGAGACAACCTAGAAGCCGCCCTAAACATGCCCCTACGCAAAACGGTATGTATGTACAGTGCATGCGATAGGGAAAGCAGTAACACGTAGACAGTATATGGGGGTTAGATGCAAGTAGATCTTACCCTGCAGGTACCTGTCCTATTTTGGAGAGTTCTGGTGCTTTGTATATGCAAAGGCTGGTTTTGGCTTATAACGGGTTCTTCGGACTAGGGCCAAAGATATACCTCCCATTGCCCGCGTAATCGCAGAGCAATAGTCGAACAGTAGAATGACCCATCATCGTCAGAGGTTGTTGGTCATTCGGGGTCCCCGGGCTCGGGTAAACCGTGCCAGATTGCCAAAACGATCCAACGAGGCTTATCCCACATCGATGCAAATGAGAACGCTAAAAAGTTTGATTTTAATGAAACAAAATTTGCAATTTTGCGAATGCCTTTTTCAAATTTGGCTCACTTTATTTAGTCAATGCTTAGAAGAAATTACACGAGAGAACAATCGGAAAAGCCCCAGATCGGATTGGCCGGACACGAGGTCCCGTTAAATCACCATTCCAACCTTCGGCAGCGCGAAGCTCACCGTTTTGACAAACTTTTGTAGGATTGTTCTCAAGTGTATTAAAATCTAAGTATAGACCAATATTGGTTCGGTCCCCAGCAGAGTCGCCACTGTGGGCAGCGTGCCCTTGGAATTTTCGGATTCCAAAATGCAAAGGGCCCAGATCGAGGGAGCGCGAGCGAGGAAGCAAGCACTCGCAAAATACAGAGTTGCCACTCGGGTTTTGAAGGTTCGACACCCAAGGAACCGTATTTCGAAGCACTTGCCGCGCTGATTGATTTGAAAAAGTTAAGGAACCAGTCCGTCATAACCATATCTGGGTTCGGGAGTCAGGTTACGAGAGGGGAAGGGTTTTATGGCACGCCTCTCGCCCAATCCGGAGATCGGTCTCTACTTAGGCACTTGCGAAAAAGAGTTTGTTTGCGATTCTGTTTCATTAATCAATTTTTAGCCAAGTAGGGCGGGGGAACAATTTATCGGGGATTTTAATACTGTAACACGTTTGCAGGATGTGATAGATATGGCGTGGATGGGCGAGATAACAAGTAATAAATGGGATGAAATTCAGAACATCGATCAAACATCGAGACAGTGTTGTGCATGACTTTGGCACGAACAAACGGCCAGCTTGCATGCGTGAATCCATCTGCATGCAAGCAAACCGTCGCACGAAAATTCCATTCACTCGCGCGATTGTTGATGTCTCACCAATAGTTTGAATTTTACCCCCTTCTAGGCTCTGGAAGGACCAGTGCTCACCCAGGTGCAAACCAAGAGTTTATATGAACTTGAAAGTAAATAATATTACAACAGATGGAAATATTTTGGAAACACGACCCCTAAACAGTGGGGGTGACCAAACTGAGGCCAAGGCCAAGCTGCTCATGCAAGGGCAGTCCCTAGAAATTAGAGAACCATCGCGCGAGGGAGTGAGACGCGCGCGATTGTTCTGACTGGACTTTCAGGAATTGCTTTGCATGCTTAGGGCTCTGAGACATGTTCCAGAGCATATGCCAAGAGCATTCCGAACCAAGTGAAGTTGTAAACTAAGCTAAACTATGATTTTTAACATGCAAAGCAGTGAGCTAATACTTCAAGAAAAATGACTTGAAAGTGACTATGAACATGACAATAAACTTAAAGACTAGCATCCCTTCCCCACGTGGTCCAATCTCGTGCAGATAGAACTGTCGCGGGAGTGAGCGGGACCATCGCGCGAAGGAGTGCTTGGCAACGGCTCTTGAAACCTTGCTAGCTTTAGGGCCAGAACTGGTATTGATTACCAGCCTTGATCCTGCC
The DNA here is from genome assembly GCF_030253575.1 of Rhododendron vialii. Classification (NCBI taxonomy): domain Eukaryota; kingdom Viridiplantae; phylum Streptophyta; class Magnoliopsida; order Ericales; family Ericaceae; genus Rhododendron; species Rhododendron vialii. The sequence goes on from NC_080560.1 coordinate 28,796,117, forward strand.
AGCCCCCCTCAGGGGTTCGAACAGTAAGCAGAAATGTATTATACCTTTGCTTGAGTGTCTTGGAGATGGCTTGAATGAGGTGGTGAGGCTTGGATAGTGATTATGTGGGAGTGAGTGCAATGGGGTGCTTGTGTTTAAACTTCCTTCTTCTTTCTTGAGGAAATATTGGTAACCCTCTAAGATGAAGCATGGGGGGGGGGGGGTACTTATAGAAGGAAGAGTTGGTTGGTGGCTAGCCAAGGCCATGCAACCAGCCAACAAGGCTGCTCATAATTGCTTGGTGGAAAAGTGGGTTGGCAAAGGTGATGGGAGAATGGGGTAGAGGTGGTGCAAGGGGAGCCCCCCAGAACGCTGTTCAGTCGACGAAACGGGGTCACATAGGCCTGTAGCCCCCTGATCACCACGCAATCCGGGTGAAAATGACAGGTGTTGACCATCGCGCGAGACAGTGAATCCATTGCGCAAGTGTCAAGCTAAACCCCGCGAGGGTCAATAGTCAAAACTTTGACTTTGACCACCACCTGGCAAGCAAAGCATCGCGCGAGGGTTCCAGTGCCTCGCGCGACTGTAAAACCTGAGGTCCAGGTTTGGATTCAAGGGTTTTCAGGGCTAAGGATGGGTTCCACACACGTCAAACTCAAGCCATTCCATGTTCTCAAGACTGTTTTCGACCTGATTCATCATCGAGGAAACAAGAAATCGAAAAATGAAGTAAAACGATTGGGAAATCAAATTGGGGTGTCTACAGCTATAATGGCCAACTTTTAATCATTGCATGGGGTTTTTTTACCACCCGACGTTTAAACGACGTCACCCCACGTTCACACCTCCACTTTGGCATCCTGGCAACGTGCAAACGGGCCTCGAGGCCACTCATTCCAATCATGGCGCTAAATCCGCCTTATTACCTGAGAAAATAAAAAGAACACAAAACCAAAACAAAGCACGACATCAAGTGGAAAAAATGAAATAAAACGCGCCTCTAATGCGCTAAGTCGCCCTACTTAGGCGCTTATATCCAAGATATCACGCGCCTATCAGAAAGCAATGGCTCGGGAGTTTGAAATGACGGATATTGGGCTCATGTCATATTATCTTGGAATCGAAGTAAAGCAAAGCAAAGGTGGCATTTTCATCTCCCAAGAAGGCTATGCGAAAGAAGTGCTCAAGAAATTCAACATGGCTGATTGCAAACCAATTAGCACACCAGTGGAATGCGAAGTTAAGCTGTCAAGGCTTGATGAAGGAGAAAAAGTGGATCCAACAGATTTCAAGAGCTTGGTGGGAAGCTTGCGCTACTTGACTTGCACAAGGCCGGACATACTCTTCGGAGTTGGACTGGTTAGCCGATTCATGGAGGAGCCAATTGTGACACACTTAAAAACGGCAAAGAGGATTCTCCGCTACATAAAAGGTACACTTGATTTCGGCCTATTTTGTTCATCCTCTAACAATTTTCGGCTTGTTGGATATAGTGACAGTGATTGGGCCGGAGACTTAGATGACCGGAAGAGCACAACCGGTTTTCTATTCTACATTGGTGACACGGCGTTCACTTGAATTTTGAAGAAGCAACCAATTGTCACCCTCTCCACCTGTGAGGCCGAATATGTAGCTGCTGCCTCATCTGTATGTCATGCAATGTGGCTAAGGAGCTTACTAAAGGAGCTTCATTTTGCACCAGAAGAAGCAACAGAGATATTTGTGGACAATCAATCCGCAATAGCACTAGCCAAGAATCCAGTCTTCCATGATCGTAGCAAGCATATAGATATAAGGTATCATTTCATAAGAGAATGCATGGCTAACATGGAGGTTCGAATGACATTCGCAAGATCGGAAGATCAAGTTGCCGATATCCTCACCAAGCCGCTCAAGTATGAAGTCTTCTACAAGCTAAGAAATCTTCTTGGAGTTACTAAATCAAGTTTAAGGGGGGATGTTGGAGCATAAACTTGATTTGATATTTTGGCCCAAGAAAAATAAGTCCAAGACAAACCCAAAAAAAAAAGAAGCCCAAATAAAAGATATTTTTGGTGAAGTATAAATATCTTTTTTCTAGAAGACTTAGTTTCTAGAAGAGTTCTAGAATATCCCTAGAAAATATCTAGATATTTGTTGTAAGAAAAATATCACATGTGTAAATCTAGAAAATTCCTAAATATTATATTGTAAGAAGATATCTAGAACCTTCCATTGGGTACTATAAATATGGAGAGGTTTTAGTCATTATGAACTATGTCAAAAAAGTTCAAGTTCTAAGTGTAATACAAGTACTCTTTTCCTTCAAAAATCTTGTCCAAATCTATACTAGATACCCTCCTCTTCCAACAGGTGCTCGGAGTGAGTTATAAGGTGCTGGTTAGACAAGAAGCTTCTTTTGCTCATCTGGATGAGATAGGAAGCTAGGCCTGGCCATTGCAGAACACAGCGGCCATGGTGGATTTGCAGGTGGAAGGTGACAGGAGTACAAAGACGTTGGAGAATGAGGTAGAAGACGATGATGTGGACAATAGGTTTCAAAATCCATCCAATGAGAGAAGGGGCGTAGTTGAGAAGGTCAGAAAAGACAGTCCAGCAAAGGAGAGGGCTGTACAGTGGAAAGAGACGGGTCAGGACGAGGTTCGGGACTCTATGCAGCAAAAGGCTGATGATGTGAAATTTTAATGTACTCGCAAGCGCACGAATCGTACCAAAGTATAGTAATGCAAGAGCGAGGTCGAACCCACAGGGACTTATGATTCTTCTAGGAAAAATAAATAACTTAAACCGATTAAACTCTAACCTAGTTGACAAAAGTTGTGATTGATTTTTTAAACTAAAAGTAAAAAGTAAAAAGTAAAAACAATAAACTAAATTATCAAAGACGAGGAAGCTGAAATTTCTTTTTAATCAAAGGAGAAAATACTAGGGTTTCGGAATCCACACCCATTAACTAGTATCATTATATATTCATGATCATTAACTTTACTCAAAATTTCTTTATGATAATCTGAAAGCTAATTCTGTTACCATGGAAAGTATCATTGTGAAAGTTCATTAAAAAGTCTAATGTTTGTTCCTCTCCGCTCGCAAGTATAAAACCAAATCATTAATTGTATCCGCTTTTAACAAATCACAACAAATATCCAGTTTAATAGTTAACGATGAAAAACCAACGTTCAATGTTAAAGACAATTCCAAATCATGAGAAAAACATGATTGAACTCATATCCAGAATCTATCCCTAACAATTGATTTGAAGTAAGAACAATTTAATCAAAATCAAACCACATATTCAGGTAAAAATCAAATCTCATGAATATATAAATAGTAATTGTTAATGGGGCTTCATCCTCAACCCTAGTTGAAGAGTTTAGCCGCTCATGCATGGAGTACGAACACATATTCAAATAAAAGAACTCCATAATAAGCTTACAAAAGATAAGAATTTTTTCTGATACAAGGCTTTAATTTCTTCGCTTTCTTTGCCGTGAGAATTCTCTGATTCCAGTGCAATCTCCCAAGCCGAATTCTGTGTGTGTTCTTTTCCGTGCAAAGCCTAATGCCCTTTTTAATACACACTGCCAAGATTTATTTCCTTAATAAGGAGAATCCTTGTTACTTGGTCCACTCAAAGATTTCTCTTAGAAATTGTCTTTCCTTCTTTTCCTTGATTCTCAAACCCAATTCTACCTTTTATGATAGCCTTTGATTTCTAAGAATAAACTCTTAGCTGCGTGTAGATTTCCAATTACCAGTACATGCTTCCAAATTATGAATCAATGACTTGCCTTAATCGAGTCCTAAACACGTGCAGAACCAAATCCGTGTTGCGGCCTATTCTTGATTCCAAATCACAACTTAATTGAATCCTCCATTTGCTTTGAATGCAATTATCATCTTTCCTGCATAATTAAGTAATTTAACATAAATGATCAAAAAGATGATAACTATATTTAATTAGGCACAATAAAGAACTAGAAGACATATGATATTGGGGCTTCAACATGTCAATATTTTACGCTTATTAGCTGATAAGCATTTATTGCTTTTCAGTGCTAGAAATAAGAATGATGGAGGGGACTTTGTTTCATTTGTGGAGGAGTCAGAGGCTTTGGGAATCGGTGAATCTTTAGCTCAAGCCCACTTGCTGGGCCGAAGGTGCAATGAGGTTGAGTTGTGTGGGCCTAAAATAATAAAAGAGGGGTGTGAGTTGGGGGCCAGTGGACCTGCATCTCAAGCCCAATTGTTGGGTCAAAGATGCAATGCAGCAGATTTGTGTGAGCATGAACTAATATAAGAAGGGTGTGATTTGGGCTCTATCCAGAATCGGACTACGAAGGTGGGCCGGGAGCCTATATCTATTTTCTCTGCTTTGAAGCATTGGGCGGAGGACTCTATGCTATCAGAGGAGTCTTCTTCAGGTCCCTCAAACCAGATGGTGGTGTGTACGCCTCAAATTTCTACCGCTCCAAGTATTAACCTCATGGTCAACCTAAATGATGCAGGATGTTGGAGGAGAAGGCGAAGACAGATGTCGAATCTCATCCAGATTTATGAGGAGTTTTCGAGGGAATCGGGAGAGGTCGCATCTGAGTCAAATTCCCCTGCAAATTCCGTCCAAAGCTCCCAACATATCATCGATGAGGTAAGGGCAACTATGGCTATTAGGTCTCAATTGAATGTTAATTTTCGTCCCAATGATGATCGAATTTGAAAAAGATGATTGAGCTCGAGATTAAGGAGGCTTCCCTCGTGTGTGAGAGGGGGGCTGGTAATTAGTTTTGTCAGAATAACTAATTGCGGTGACCTCATTTGGGCCAGTCGGTTTCATGCAGATTATGTCTTGGAATATTAGAGGAGTAGGGAGTAGGGGAAAAAGGAGATTTTTGTCGAAATTAATTAAGAAAAGGAAACTGGATATGTTGTTTGTTCAGGAGACTAAATTGGAGTCAGTGGATCGCTTTATGTTGCAACGTATTTGGGGGACTAGCAACTTTGAGTTCACCTGCTCTAATTCTGAGGGTGCGTCTGGGGGTTTACTTATTGTATAGAATGGTGTGTTTTTTATAAAGCATCTTCGGTGGCTATTCATAGATCGTTCATTCTCGTGCAAGGGACAATTGATGGTTTCCTGTGGACAATTGATGGTTTCCTGTGCACCTTAGTGAATGTCTATGCCCCTAATATAGTTGTCTCCCGTAGAGATCTCTGGGAGGAATTATTGATCCTTAAATCTAACTCCTTGGACTCGTGGTGCATTAGGGGGGATTTCAATTAAATTAAGGATGTGACGGAAAGGGTGGGATGTTTGAGGGTGGAGAGAGGTATGAGGGACTTTATGGAGTTTTGTAACAACATGGAAGTTTTGGATATTCCTATGATGGGTAGGAAGTTTACTTGGACTAATTATCATGACCATGCTATCCACAGTCGCTTGGACAGATTTCTGTTGTCTCATAATTTTCTTGACAGGTTCATGGTCCTTCAATGGGGTCTACCCAGGCCAACTTTGGACCATTGTCCGATTATGCTTCTTGATGATAATAAGGATTGGGGTCCTAAACCATTTAGGTTTCAGGACATTTGGCTTTCTGATCCTAAATGCTTACTACTAGCTAAACAAATGTGGGAGGAGGTCCAAATGAACGGATGGGCTGGTTTTATCATTGTTCAGAAGATAAGAGCTATCAAAGACAGATTGAAGGTGTGGAATAATTAAAGAGGAATTTGGGGATATTAATTGTGCTCTTCAAGACACCGAAGCCAAAATACATCAGTTTGACATCCTAGCGAAAGATAGACTTTTGAATGATGAGGAAAAAGCGCAAAGGTGTGTTGTTCAGTTAGAATTTTGGAGACTCTCAAAACTTTCGAAATCCCTTTGGAAACAAAAATCTAGAGTAAAGTGGTTGAAGTTGGAGGACAGAAACACTAGATTCTTTCAAATTACAGCTAACAATAGATTCAAGAGGAACTTGGTGGGTTTAGTAGCGGTTAATGGGTGTGTGTTGGTAGAGCCAAAACAAATAAGAGAAGTCGCTATGGATTTCTTTCAAAGCAATTTTTCAGAGGAAATGAGGATCAGACCAGGGTTGGGAGGGGTGTTTTCCAGGAAACGAAGTTCGGAGACAGCAATACATCTTGAGAGACAGTTTGAGGAGAAGGAAATTTTTGTCGCCATGCAAGGATGTAGCAGCCTTAGGGCTCCTGGACCCGACGGCTTCAATTTCACCTTTGTAAAGAAAAGTTGGGACTTTATGAAGGGGACGGACGGTCTTCTGATTCTTTTCTGAGTTTCATGCGAACGCGAAGCTAACTAAAGGTATCAATTCCACTTTTGTCTCTTTGATTCCTAAGGCAGCTTGTCCAATGTGACGACCCTAATTTTGGCAGTAATTTTTTTTTAAATTCGCAATGTTTTGTCAAGACTCACTAATTAAATTAGACTAATCGATTTAATTATTGTAACTAGGTATTTAATTCATATAGTTACTTTGAATTTCCTATACAACATTTTAAATTTTATTATACGTGTGTGTATATATATAACACCCTTCAAGATAAATAGGGTTATAAGAGATAAACTTCGAAGTGATCTAGGATGATAAGGATACAAAGATTAGAAATCTAAATTAACTCTTCTTATCTTTATCTAACAAAAACCAAACCCACCCAATCCCCCATTTATTCGGCTGAGAGAGAGGAAAGAGAAATAACTTTTCCACTTTCCTCCACCACTCCCTCAATATACCCAGTATTCTCTTCCCTATTTTTTTTTTGGGCAGAGAGAAGAAAAAGAGAGAGATATCATTACCATCATCCTCCACTATCTTCTTCTTCTTCTTCTTCTTTTCTTTTTTCTTATTTTTGCCGAGAGAGAGAGCATTAATAGGTAGTTGTCCATTTTTTTTCTTTCTCTATTTGTTTGTTTGTTGTTCTTCTAATTTTCCGAGAGGGAGAGAAGAGTGACTGGAAAAGAAGAAAAGAGGAAGAAAAAGAACACCGCACGTACAGTTGCCGCCACCAAGCTCCACTTCCGAAAACACCATTTTTATCCACCCTAGCTTGAACTCCAAGGATCAAGGTAGATATTTCATTACCCCTTAACTCTAAGTATATTACATGTGTTTCGTATTCGTGGTTGAAATCGAACCCATGTAAAGAGAAACCGGAACTACCAAAAATTGAACACACCCATCAATACTTTGCGGTGGCGACCATCCACCTAGTAGCCGTAATAAAACAAAAACATATTTTAATCTTAGATTTGATATTTGATTGTAATTTCCGTACATGATGGATTTGTATACTTAACTGTTAATGTCATTGTATTTTTCCTTAAACAAATGCATGAACAAGTGTACATATGATTTTGGTTCTAATTGAACACTGCCTACAGAACTTTATATTGGAAAACCATAACTACAAAGTTACAAGATGTTACTAGAAAACAATGGAAATCATAATATATATTGTCATGATTTGTGGTACTAGAAAGATTAGAAAACTTGAGTACCCAGCATAAAGAAATTTGAATGATTAATCTATTGTCTAAAATCTAGCATATTTTATTAATCTCGAGGATTCTTTAGCAAAATATTTATTACTGGATTCTAGGATTTAAGCTTCAAGAGTATTATTTCTATAAGAAACTAAAGAACATGATTAGCAAAAAAATTAAAGATGAAAATAATAAAGAAACACTCAGAGAGGACTAATTACCCTAAGTATAAGTTAGAAGTTAAAAGAATTGAATAGAAAGTATAACAAGAATGAAATGATATATATATTCAAAAAAAGAAGAGAAAACCTAATTTTTTATGTAATAAATCTTAGTCCTAGTACCTATAAAGTTACTCGTACTAAAAGATAAAATTGTAAGAATAAAGTTCCTAACTAGGAAAAATATAAAGTTTTTCTTAAATATAGTAGGTATGAGAGATGTGTATTTTTAGTAGGTAGAAGAGCCGAAAATCTAATAATTTTTTTTTACACGAAATACATAGAAATGTCCAGTTTAGTGTTTTACAAAAAGAACCCTAAACTTAATAGTTAGTAATATAGTAACCCAAAGTTTACGAAATAACGATTCACTCCTCAAATAATGGAAATTACTAAAATGAACCTATGTGCAAAATCCTAATGAAACCCAAAAGTCACCGGAACAAATCTGAATACTTTATGTGAATTATTCTTGTGTCTTTTGAACTTTCGATAATGTATTGTTTCAATGACTCTTTATGAACTGTTGTTATTATTGATCCACTTGCAAATAATTTGGTATTGAAATTGCTGCGAAGTTAGTTTGGACTTAAGCTCACTGGATGTGGGTGTGCGGCAGTTTAGTTATCTTGTGTCTGTAGGTATATTATGATCTGTTTACTCTTTATTTGGAATGATTGCTTTGTTGGTTGAACTGAGAACGTAGAAAGGTCATTAGAGACATTGGATGAGTTATGGAGTTAGAGAGATTATGTAGATATTGTTTTGGTTAATGGAAAAAGGTAACAGATGAAAGACCCAGTGTAGCTAGGGTGGCCAAACAAGACCTCAGGGGTAGCCTGGCAGGACCTCAGGTATTGAGGATAGCCTAGCAGGACCTTGGGGGCAGACTGATGGACCTAGAATTGTGAGGGTGGCCAGGCAGGACCTCAGGGGTAGCCTAGCGGGACCTCAAGTATTGAGAGTAGCCTAGCAGGACCTTGAGGGCAGCCTGATGGACCTAGAATTGTGAAAGTAACCTACTAGGACCTCGGGATGTTGAGGGTAGCCTAGTAGGTTCTGTAAAGTATGCCTAATGAAATTGTGAGTTTGGAACGTGGTGAATATTGCGGTGTTGGAATGATTATAGAAGTTGAGATTCTGGAATTTACTTAAGTTGATGGTTATATAATGAAATAAGTTTTGTGCTCTTCGATTCTTGCCTCCTTTTATTATAAATGTGATTATTTGTAGAGTAAGGGTTAATGAGTAAGATTTATCTACTGAGTTTCAAAACTCATTATAGTGCCGTTGGGCTGGCGTTTCATGTCAGGTAATCAGGAGATCGAATAACAGAATCCTCTACAAGATGATCAGTACTAGGGTGAGGACCTCCCAGCTGAGGAAGGGGAGTTTTGTCAAGTCTTGGATGCTTTACCCTTAGAAGCTCTGTTAATTTGGAGTAATGTTATTTAAATATCCAAAAGTGTTATCATATTTGTCAAACCCTATTTTATTTTTGTTGAGTTATAAGACAATTAAGTAGTTTTGAATTTAGTATTTGAGATTTCCACTACTAACTCTGTTTTAATAAAATTTTACTTCTTAAATCAGTTTTATGAATTATTAAATCAATTAAAAATGATTTAATTAACGTGTTCGAAAATCGGGGCGTTACATCCAATGTCCTTCAAAGAGTATAGACCTATTAGTATGGTGGGATGGGTCTTCAAAGTCCCCTCTAAAGTGTTGGCGAACAGAATTAAAGTGCACATGCCAACTGTGATTGGGGAAGCCTAAGCAGCCTTTGTGGGTGGGAAACAAATTTTGGATGGCGTCCTCATAGCAAATGAGGCTATCCACAGTGGGAAACATAGCGTGCGTGGGGGACTTATTCTGAAACTAAACTTCGAAAGGGCGTATGATTGTGTTAACTAGAATTTTTTGATTGATATGCTTTCAAAGTTTGGTTTTAGGGACAGGTGGTGTGGCTGGATTTTCGAGTGTTGTTCATCGGTCTCTATGTCCATATTGATCAATGGTTCAGCTTCTAAGGAATTTAAGCACTCAACATAATGTTGGAAAGAGCTAGGGTGAGAAATATCATTAAAGGGACTAAATTGGGGTGTAATGGGGTTTCGATATCGCACTTACAGTTTGCGGACGACACCATCCTCTTTTGCAATAATGATCCGGAAGAGATGACTAATATCAAAAGAATCCTCAGATGCTTCCAATTGATGTCAAGTCTGAGAATCAATTTCTCAAAGAGTTCCCTATGTGGTATGAATGTACCCCAAGATGTTGTGGTCGTATTGGCTCAAATAATGGGGTGCAAAGTGGAACAACTTCCCATTAAATACCTAGGGCTGCCGTTGGGTGCGAACCCAGGTAGGATTAAAACTTGGGATCCTGTTATTGAAAGGACTGAAAAGGTTCTGAGTGTTTGGAGGTCTCGGTGCATCTCGACAGGGGGAAGGTTGACTCTTATCAACTCCAATACTGGTAATGTCCCTATTTATTTCATGTCTCTATTTAAAATGCCAGTTGTAGTAGCAAGCAAATTGGAGAAACTACAAAGACAGTCCTTTTGGGGTGACTCGATCGACAAAAAGAAGATGCATTTGGTTAAATGGGAGGAGATAACAAGGAAGAAAGATGATGGTGGGTTAGGGGTGAAGAGAATGCTACAGCAGAACCTAGCACTCTTGGCCAAGTGGTGGTGGCGTTTTGGTAACAATAAAGAGCCTCTCTGGGCAAAAGTCATTATTAGAGGAGAATATGGGTTGGATGTAAATTGTTGGCTTCCATACAGCTACGGTGCAAGCTCCACTTTGAAAATTTGGGCAGACATTTGCTCCTTGGAGAACCCTTCATCCCATCTGGGGTACTCCATTTGAGAGGGCTTTGGAATTAAAGTAAACTCAGGGAATGCTACTTTGTTTTGGGAACACATCTAGTTCGGTGAACTACCGTTAAAAGAAGCTTATCCAAGATTGTTCCTATTATCTTCTCAACAGGGAGAAATGATCAGCAATATGAGGGGAGTTGTTGTTCAGAAGAAGGGCGTTTAGACGAAAGCGTCAAGAGTTGGATAATCTGATACAGAGAATTCGAGGAGTGACTTTAATTCCAACCAAGTCTGACTATTTACAGTGGAGATGGACGGAAGATAGGAACTTTTTTGTTAAATCGGCATATGGGCAATGGGAACAGTCTTTTCATTCAAGTAACGCTCTTCTGGGATCACTTTGGAAGAATTTGAGCCCCCCAAAGGTGAAAGTGTTCGCGTGGATGGTTGTTAAGGAGAAAGCAGCTACCAGGTCAGTACTCTTGAGTAGAAATTTGACAAGTGAGATCCAACAAGCCTTATGCCCTCTTTGTTCCTTGTATCTAGAAACCCATAAGCATTTGTTCATTCAATGCTACTTCTCCTGGACTGTATGGTCTGTAATCTTGGAGTGGTGGAATCTTAAATGTGCTTGCCCATCTTCTATTCCGGACTTGGCTAGTTGGTGGCTTGCTAATGGGTATAAAAATATGGAAAAACATATTTGGGAGTCATGCTTCTATGCTACATTATGGTCTATTTGGCTAGTAAGAAATGACGACATTTTCAACAACTCAACAACACAGGCGTGGGAGGTGGCCCAGGTGGGGGAATTGGTCAAAACTAGGGTCGCGATGTAGATGAAGGCGAAGTTCGACATGAAAGTCTACTCAGTGGAGCATTTTAAGATTTTTCTAGATGGTATTCGAAAAGTAAGATTGTAATGTAGTTGAGGTGTGTTATCCAATTGTCTGTTGGATGCTTTTTCTTTCTATTGCATGTATGCACCTTGTGCCTAGATGTTTTTTTCTCGATGTACCCATTTCGAGCAATATAAAATGTTTCATTTGCCGAGCAATATATATATATATATATATATATATATATATATAGTACATGATCCAGCATAAGGGTAGGTTCTTGGAACATACCCTTATACACACATACCCATTTGACTAGCATTTGGCGAGAAAGTATGTCTGACTGAATGTGGTATCTCCATTTGAAAATCCAAGGGATCTTGTATTTGGCCATAAAAAGTAGTAATGGTGGTAATTTACTGGTGTATTGGTCAAGGGGATATACTGATTTGAAGTAGTTGAGTTGGTCAATTAATTCAGATGGTAGTAATTCTGGAGTTGCTCCGTGCTGTGACCACCATCTGATGAACCAAGATGGGATTTGTGATTTGAATTTATGGTCAAAACACAAAAACCAGGAATGACTGAAATTACTATTTTCATAATAGAGTACTTTGGAGAATGCATCAATATAGTCGTAATAACTATATGGTACTGGGTGATTTGGGAGTTCTTTGAGTTGAGATGGGTGTCCCCATTCTTTTAGACTGATGATATTGTGAATATAGAATGAGTGGTAAATGGTGATACTTGGGTTATTCCTATCAGTGATTGGCTTGATAGCTATTGAGTGGTGGTGGAATAGAATATCCTTATAATAAGCTAGGGTTTTTTGTGGGTGAGCTGGAATAAAGTGCCAATCAGGTGGGAAATAAGCTTTGGCAAGTTGGATAGGGTCTGTGATTGAGATGTGACTAGGTTCAATATGAAATAGGTTGGAGGATTGGGGTTTTAAAATATATTCAGTTTTTCTGGCTGGATAGGGAATTTTAGGTTGACTGAGTTGAATTTGTGAATCAAATGGGTCAGAGATTTGTTTCTGTTCTGAGGAGGAGGAGGCTGTGGCTAATGCTGACTTGTAGCTGGTAACTTGGTTGGGTGGTTGGTATCGATTAGTTAATTTTGCTGGTGGAAGGACAAGCTGCTTTTTCTGATCCGCCATTCCTGTAAAAAAAAAAATAGATTAGGATGTATCTCCCTCAAAGCTCACTGCTCCCTCAATAAATGACTATCTCCCTCAAAGCTCACTGCTCCCTTATGCAAATGATAATTATTTACTATTGAGGAGAAATTCTCGAGTAAGAAAATCTGGGATTGAATTTTGACTTCCTTTAATATATGTAATATCAAAATCAAAAATACTTAAAATAGCTTGCCATCTAGCAAAGATTTGTTTACTAGCAATGTTTTGAACATCTTGTTCTAAAACATATTTTGCGCTTTTACAGTCTACTCTAATTAAAAACTTTTGATTTAATATATCATTTTGGAACTTTGAAACACATAAAACTATTGCTAAAATTTCTTTCTTAATTGTACTGTAATTTTTCTGGGTTTTATTCCAAACTCCAGAATGAAATCGGACAAGCTGTTCTGGGGAAGAGGAATCTGTCTGTTGTAGAAGAATTCCTCCATAACCTGCATTAGAAGCGTCAGTTTGGATAATTTTGAAACTGTGGCTAGTAGGAATGCCAAGACAAGGTAAGATTTTAATATATTTTTTGACTTTTTGGACAATCGAAGTGTGATTATCTGTCCAAGGAGGAGGATTATCTTTTAATCTTTCAAATAATGGTTGACAAATTGTTCTAAGATCTTTGTAAAATTCAGCTACATAATTTAATGATCCTAAAAATCTTTGTAGTTGGTTTTTATCAGTAATTATATCTGGAAATTTATCAGCAAATTGAATGGCTCTACTAATTGGTGTGATAGTTGAGTGGTAAATGTCATATCCTAAAAATCTTATTTTAGTCTGAAATAATTTGATTTTTGGGGCAGAAATGACTAATCCATTTTTCTTAATTATTTCTAGGAATGATTTTAAATGTTTCCAATGTTCTTCTAAAGAATTTGAAAATACAAGTACATCATCAATATAAACTATAATGAAGTGACTAAATGGGTTGAAAATTTCATTCATTATATTCTGAAATTCACTTGGGGCATTTTTTAATCCAAAAGGCATTACGTTCCATTCATAATGACCGAATGGTGTTACAAAAGCTGTTTTATAAGTATCATTGGGGTGTAGTTGAATTTGCCAAAATCCGCTTTTCAAATCAAATTTAGAAAATATGACGGCTGTATGAATTCTGTTAATTAAATCTTTTTTATTAGGAATCGGGTATCTAATCCATTCTAATACATCATTTAATGGTTTGTAATTAATTACTAATCTTGGTACTCCTCTTTCTATTTCGGCATTTTTATTTACATAAAAGGCTGAGCATGACCAAGGAGATTTACTTTTCTTAATAATGTTATTTGCTAATAGGTTGTTAATTTCTTGTTTGCAAATTTCCATTAACTCAAAATTCATTTGAATCGGTCTAGCCTTAGTAGGTATCTGTTTTTCACTAAAGGTTTTAATGTATGGAAGAGTGACTATGTGTTTTTTCCTATACCAAAAAGTACTTGGGAGATTAGAGCACACTTGTGTTTCTAATTTTTTTTTGAAAATGTCAATATGTTGGGTAACTATTGGATCTTGCAATTGTTGCTCAATTTTTTTATGTCTAATTTCTTTTTGGAGTTGTACTAGTTGATTTTTTTTAATTTCTAGTTGATTTAGTTGTCTTTGTTGCTGTTTTTCTAAAAAGGGAAAGGATATTTGTTTACCATAAGGTTGAGTGGTTATACCAGAGTTACTAATTGTAAATGGGTATAGCAATGTAAGAAAAGGGGTTCCTAAGATGATGTTTTCAGTAAGATTTTTGACTAACAAAAAGGATGTCTTAAAGCAAACATTATCCTGGCAGATATGTACCTTGGGTAATTTATAGCTAATCTGCATTTGACTACCATTAGCAGAGCTTAATCGTTCAGTGGTTTTTTGGTAATATTTAACTGGTACTAATTCTCCTTTAATACAGTTTAAATCTGCTCCTGAATCAATTAGTGTAGGAATTTCTATGGTATAATCTTGAATTACTAACTTGGGTTGGATGTACCACTTGTGGGTGTTGATTGAACAGTTTACTGAGTTAGGCTCTCTAGGTGGGGCATTTCTTAATGAAATAATTTCTTTTTTGACTTCTTTTACTTTTTGTTGAAAAGTTTGGATGGAAATCTCATCTTTGGTGAGAACGGACAATGAAACATTGCTAGTACTAGTACTAGTAGTACTATCATGCTTTTCTTTTTTCCTTTTTGCTTTATTATTTTTCTCATAATGATTTTTTATATATTTGAAGATTTTGATCTGACTTCTTGTATCATTCATGAATTCTTTCCATTGACTACGAATTTCTGCTCGTTGTTCTTTATTATATTTATTACGAAATTCTTGTCTTTTTTGTTCATTTTTGGGTGACTTATAATTTTTATATAATTTTTTAAAATCAATAGAGAAAGGTTTATGCAGGACATCAAGAGAATGGTGATGTGTGATTGATTGTGGAATGGCTGACTCAAAATCAGACTGTGTAGGTGATCCTTGATGAGTATCCTCATCATCTAGTTTTGACTGTGTTGAATAACATGGTTTACTGATTTGGGAACTGGAATCTATTCCTCTAAGAGTAACATAGGGATTTAATAACTCTGAATCTTGCCTAGGAATACTAGATGTACTATGCCTAGGTATACTAGTAGTACTGTTTGTTCTACTTAATTCTCTAATGCGAAGAGGGTTGAGTCTCTGTTGATCAAAACTGATTTTAACAGTTCCATCTAAATATTGTTGAATATAATCAAGGTTGACTGTGTCATTTTGAATTACTTGTGGAAAACTTTCATTTTCTGTAATCCAACTTGTGGGTAACTGGATATCGTTCCAAGAAATTGTTCTGGGGACTTGTATGTTAGCTTCTGAACTACTCTGAATTAAGACAGTCTTATCTTTTGGGCTTTTGACCAAGGCATGGATATTTAAATTTGTTTTCATACATTTATAATATAATCTGTAAATTAATGCAATTGAATGACTTCCTTCTAGCATATTGGTAATTGCTCCAGAAGTTTGAATATTTAAAGTTAATGATTTTAACAGGTTTTTGTCTTTCAGGCTTAAAGGTAAGTCTGGGTAGCAGTTAAAATAAACTGGTCCATTATGTAAACTTGACTCCATTAATCCTAACAGACTATCACTAAAATTGGTGAATCTACTATCTCTTAATGATAGTAGTACAGCAGAATTTAATCCTGTCCTAGTGAGGGGTTTGACAGCGACTTGTACTAATCCTATGTGGATATAATTGTATCCTCGTTCTAAGTGTCTTCTGATGGACTCTTTACTAAGAAGAATGCATTTTTCTTGTTTTTTAGTTAGAGCGTAGACTTGCTCCGAAGTTTTTACAACTTGATCAGTTTTAAAAGTATCATTCAGAAAACTAGTTTTGTATATTTCTTTAATGGAAACTTTAGGTATATTCCAGTATCCTAATTCACTATCTAAATTTTTGTATTCATATTCTTCTTCGTGCACTGTATCCGGGATATCTGACAACGAAGCCATAGAGGAAGAGCTGGCTGAAAAATTACACCTAAATAATCTATTCATTATTCTCTAATTTTAGAAACTTCGAACTAGTATTCTAATTCGTAATTGGTACTTTTTGGAACATACCCTTATACACACATACCCAATTCCGACCTAGCACATACCGCCACATACACACATGCCATTTCGGTCTAATCCAAACCCTCCACTGCCCTACCCTGGGACTTACCAACGGGAATTACTGGGAACCTACGCGAGGCGGCTTAAGTGAAAACGGTGTCTAGACGATGGGTGGCTTTACCGGGTGCCCAAACGTGTACTATTACGAACCGGACGACCAGTTAAAATCCTAAAATCAAGAATTTAAACAGATAAATTAAAGTGTAATTAAACTACCAAGAACCTCAATTTTCAGTTTTCTAGTTTCACCACTCTCTTCTCCCTCTTCTCTCTAGATTTTCAGGTTTTAGAAGGAATCGTGCCTCTTCCTTCTCCAGTAAGTTTATTTCTGTAGTTTCTTTTATTTGTGTACTACTTTAGTACATTTTATGTTGTACGCTTGTACATGATCCAGCATAATCTGGAATTATCCCTGTGAATACACTGTCTGCATTAATCTTCTACTATATCTTCTACTGTATCTGTGCTTCCGCCCCCCCTCTTGGTATCAAAGCCACGTTGAGGTTCTTGGTAGTTTAATTACACTTTAATTTATCTGTTTAAATTCTTGATTTTAGGATTTTAACTGGTCGTCCGGTTCGTAATAGTACACGTTTGGGCACCCGGTAAAGCCACCCATCGTCTAGACACCGTTTTCACTTAAGCCGCCTCGCGTAGGTTCCCAGTAATTCCCGTTGGTAAGTCCCAGGGTAGGGCAGTGGAGGGTTTGGATTAGACCGAAATGGCATGTGTGTATGTGGCGGTATGTGCTAGGTCGGAATTGGGTATGTGTGTATAAGGGTATGTTCCAAAAAGTACCAATTACGAATTAGAATACTAGTTCGAAGTTTCTAAAATTAGAGAATAATGAATAGATTATTTAGGTGTAATTCTTCAGCCAGCTCTTCCTCTATGGCTTCGTTAAACCAGGATACAGAACACAAAATAGAAAACTCTGTTGTAAAGTCTATTAGCAGTGTAACTTTGATAGGAAATTTTTATGATAATTTAAAAAAGGAATACAAGTCAAAAGAAAACAAAGAAAAACGTGCAAAGTTTAGGAAAAAGTACAACAAAGAAAAGAGGCAAAAGATAAAAGTCTGTTGGAAAAAGTATATTGCCAAAACTAATAGTCAAGTCCCATTTTTTGAATATCTAGAAAATCATTACAAGAGAGTAAATACTATTACAAAAGTAAGATGGAAAAAATCAGATAATTCCATAGTCCACACAAGTCATCCCCCTTTAGACACCATAATTATAGATCACAAAGGCTCCGCTGTTACTGCCTCACCATTTAAAATACCTAGTAAACCAGACAACAGTCAAATTATTGAACAAAATAATTATACCAATCAGTGCCTCAATACCATTAGTAAACAATTAGATAAACTAGAAATTAAAATGGATGAATTATCAGTAAAATCCACCCCTTCAACCAGTAAGTCTACTATAGAAAAACCCCTAATAAGACTCACTGAAAACAGGACAAAAATCCCTACAACAAAACAAGATATTAATAAAATAAAAGAATTATTAACCAAATTAACCATTAAAGCAGAACCATCACAAATTAGCACCATTACTAAACGTCCTATTCTTAGTCAACAATCACAGTTTTCGTCTGACAGTGATATTTCCCAACTACAACAACAATTCTCTGCCCAAAGAATAAATAAATTAGTTACACCAACATTTAATCCAACAAGCCTAACCAAAAATTGGTACTCTCACCCCACTCCACCCGATTTACAGTATGAAGAAATAACTCATCAGTTTTCAGTATCTTCTAGTAAACTCTACGAATAGAATATTGATGGACTCAGTGAAAATCAAATTTTAGAAAAATTAAATCATATGTCAATGGTAGCAAATAGTTACCTAAGTAACCTTGACCATGGTCAACCACAAATAGTAGAACTGTTAACCTCCGGTTTCACTGGAATGCTAAAGGCATGGTGGGATAAGTACCTCTCCCATGAGTCAAGACAAGAAATAATACATGCCACCCAAATAGGAGAAGATGGCCTTCCAATTTTTGATAATGAAATAGGATTAGGAATACCTGATGGAATAAATACATTAATTTATACTATAATTAAGCATTTTGTTGGTCAACCTAGTAACATTACCTCTAGAATCCATGACCAGTTAAGTAATTTGTACTGTCCAACATTGAGTGACTTTAGATGGTACAAAGATGTTTTTATGTCCAGAGTAATGCTCCGTGACGACTGCACAAAGTCGTTTTGGAAAGAAAAATTTATTAATGGCCTTCCTAACCTATTTGCTCATAAGATTAGGGATGTCTTAAGTCAACCTACTGGAATAATTGAATATGATAAACTTACTTATGGTGACATAGTCAGTACTATTCAAAAAGAAGGACTACGAATGTGTATTGATATGAAAATTAATAAACAAGCACAGAAAGATAAGAATAAAGCTAAATATGAATTAGGAAATTTCTGTCAACAATATGGTTTACCCCCTATAGCCCCTTCTAGAAGTAAAAAGAAATCAAGTGTTGAAAAACAAAAAATTCAAAAATACTCCAGAAATAAACCTCAATTCTCCAAAGATAAATATTATGAAAAATCAAGAAGTCACCAATCAAAAAACAAAAAGAAAATTACTACAAATGACAAAAGTCAAGTTACATGTTATAATTGCGGAAAAAAGGGACATTATAAAACAGAATGCAAAGTCAAAGAAAAAATCAATCAACTAAATATCTCAGAAACCGAAAAGAAACATATTTTAGAAATTTTTAGATTAGCAAATACAACTGATTTAGAAGACAGTTTAGAAGAATCATCCGAATCATCTGAATATCACTCTCTAAATGACAGTTCTAATGATGATCCAATACAAATAGGATGCACTAATAATTGCTGTAATAAAAGTATAAGTACACTCAACAGAGAAATACCTGAAGAAGAATTACTAATTGATCTAATTAGTAAAATAGATGATTTTGAGTTAAAAAGACAATATATTGACAAACTCAAAAGGGTAATGATTCAGCAAAATAAAACACAACCACAATACACTAAACCAATAATAAATCTCAATGCAACCATAGAAAGATTTAATAAAACCCACAAAGAAATCACTGTCACAGATCTGGCACAAGAAATAAATCTCATTAAAATAGAAATAACCAAATTAAAAGTAATAACCCAAAAATTAGAATTAGAATTCCAACCAAGAAAATTAAAAACTTCTAAAAGCAACTCATCTACTCCTGATGACCAAACTTTATCTGAATCGTCCAGTTCTAGTAATTCTAGATCCAACCATAGTAAAAATACAGAATATTTTATGAAAGGATTAAAAAACGAAAATGAAAATACCAGATTAAAAATAATAAATAGCATAAATATCCAGAAATGGCATGCAAAAGTCAAGCTCATAATAAATGATTTTGTTATAGAAATAACAGCTCTAATTGACACTGGAGCAGATCTCAATTGTATTCAAGAAAATTTAATACCTGTCAAATATTATCAGTCAACAACAGAAATGCTAAGCTCAGCAAATGGTAGTAACATGAAAATAGCATATAAGCTGCCCAAAGTAATTGTTCAACAAAACAAAACAGATTTTATCACTTCTTTTGTTTTAGTAAAGGATTTATCTGATAAAGTAATATTAGGAGTACCTTTTATTTATCTACTTTATCCATTTACGGTGTCTAGTAACAAGATTACTACTACTTTGAATAAACAAAAAATTCAGTTTGAATTCCTTACTAAGCCAGGACAAAATGAATTACAACAACTCAAGACTTATTCAATTTATCCCACTAATGATTTCTTGGATTGTTCTACAGATGATGACTCAAAAAGGAATAGCCTTCGGAGCATTCACACTACCAGTCATTCCTGAGGGAGCTAGTATTAAATTTAGGAAACTCAGTTATTTAGAAAATATTGACGAAACCCAACAATGTCTCCTAGATGCTCTCTGGAACTTGTGTGGGGATTATCGATATAATCCTAGTTATATAAATACATTAAATAGTTTAAATTATTACTTTTGTGAGCAAAATAAAATTCGAGATAATAATGATAAATCTTTTGTCTCAGTAGTCAATGAATTACAACATTCAACTTCTAAACTTTCAAAAATCTCACGACAAAATATTCAATTTAAAGCAAAAAATTATATTTTACAACATGAAATCAAAACTATTCAGCAACAATTTTCTCAACATTTGCATAGAGGGAGCAGTGAGATTGTAGAAAGAAACATCAGTAAACATTTGCATAAAGGGAGTAGTGAGATTGTAGAAAGCAATAAGCTTAGAGGGAGCAGTGAGATTGTAGAAAGAAACATCAGTAACATAATATTCCAGCTACCAGAGGCACTTAGCCATTTGCCTATTCTTATGCAAAATATTTCAACCAACCACCTGTCTCCCAAAAATCGATTATATTTTCCAAACAATTTCCCTATTGATATAATTAGCCATATTCAACATCTGGGTAGACAAAGTGGTTATCATTTTCAAGAATTTCTATTTCAAACTCTTACTAAATTATCTACAAAAATAATTCCTGGCTTACAAATCACTTGGGAAACTCTTTATAGAGAAAACCAAGATCAAGTCAAATGTCCCAGAACCAACCCTCTTTGTAAAAATATACCTTTAGAAAGAATTGATTGCCCTTGTCAATTAACTTTTAGCATTCCTAAAGCCTGCATTGATATGCAGTACTTTAAAAATATTTATACTACTTACAAAAATAAAAATATTGAAATTACTCCCATGACTCTTTTAGATCATGGATTTCTTAGACAAATCATTTTTACTGATCCGGAGCAAACAGACCAAGTCACTAGAAAACTGGCAGTCTGTATTAATAACCTTTTCGCCAAATATGGAGATTTGCGTTGCCAATTTCTGATTAAGAGTAAAATGCCGGAATGGACACATACTGGGAGCATAATACCAGCCCAGCATATTATGTATCTCTCGGCCAACTGGCCATTCAGCAGAATTCATCTCCCGATTCAACTTATTGAAGATGAGGTCCCATGGCCTTGTTCACAATCAACCAGAAGTCAAATCCGACATCATAGAGCCTGGTCAATTGCTTGCAAACTGGGAGATATTGATCATTACTCTGAAGATAATTACAGATTAATTTGTGAAGATTCAATCCAGAAGATCAGATCTATTGAACCTATTGAAGAAGTTCCATTTCTTTTCCATACTCATTTTGGAGAATTAGTGGCCAAATACCAGAGTCAACAAACCAGCAACAACTCTTCAACAGCATCAGATTTTTCTGCCAGTGAAGATAATGGTCAAGGTTATTGGGATAATTTGACATTGGAAGAAATGCACAACTTAGATAATTTGATGGAATTCTGAAAAGAATTCTGATTTCACCATAAGCAAAAGTCATCAAGAACCGATAGCATCTCTTAATAGTCACTCATGAAGGACAAAAGCATCACCAGCTTACCCACGCAATGAGGAAACATTTTCATATTCAGTCAGCTTTACCAAAAGAAAAGGCATCATTGGTCATTCAAAGAGGACCAAGGGCATCTCCCAACAGTAATCCAGTCACTTTCCCACCGAAAGAAGTCACATGGTCACAGTAAAAGCAAGTCACATGTATATATATATATATATATATATATGAAAATATTTCTTAAGATTGAATTTCAAAAGCCTTATGGTCCAATGAACCCTAAAACCTCCTAGCGTCTTCCATTGATTTCAATCTCTCTTTCTTTTTTTTTTTGAACAGTGAAAAAAGAAATTTTATTGATCACATTGACAAGAGATCAACCCCAACGAATTACAATATAAACCTCAAAAGGAAGCTTTGAAGAAGTGATAGAACCTTTCCATTAGAGTAGACTTCCATATCCCCAGCCAATTAATCAGCTCAAAAAAAGAAGACTCAGTAACGGCATTAGGCTTCTAATTCAGTAAGGAGAAATATCAGCAGCAGCATCATCAAGCAGAGAAATATTATCACCAGCATCATATTAACACAAGCATTAGACTCCAAAATCTTTTCATGATCAGCAGTTCCAAAAGATCAGTGCCAACATGAAAATAAATGCAATCCAGCAACATGAACCAGAATTTGAAGTTAAAAGTTTAGCAGTTTAGCATTAAAAGGTAGTGACTTCACAAGGAGCATCCGGACACAAAACATATAGCAGAGCATGAAGTCAATGCAATCCAGCAACATCAAACCAGAATTTTGGCAGTTAAAAGTTCAGTAGTTCTTTTAAAAACCCCAATCGCCCAAGTTTAAAGATTTGCTATGGTATATCTCCTTAATTAATCAACCAACCAACCAATCAATCACAAAATCATTTGCACAAACAAAAGCAATAAACAAATGATGCAAAGATATACGTAGAAAACTCTCGAGAGGGTAAAAACCACATAAATGAATCAAAACAATATACTCAATGTATAATAATTACCCATAATTACGAGTAAACTTATTGACGATTATGAATCCTCACCAATCACCCTAACTTCTTTTTGTCAAATTCTCATTCACCATACCCAATGTTTGATTGCCAGTGTTTTGAATTCATAAGCCTTCTGATTGCCTCTTGGAATCCACCAAAGGACTTTGTTTTGCATAGTTTTCAATAAAAAATTATTGAAATCTCATGGAGATTGATTATAAAATCAAGTACTTTTTTTGAAAACATCCCTCAAACTATCACATTTTTTCTATTTAGTCCTCAAACTACCAAAATATCTTACTTCGTCCTTAAACTACCTGATTGCATTCTATTTGGCCCTTTGGTAACGGCGTCCACAAAATTTGGACGGAAAATTAGGGTTTATTTCCTTTTTGGTCTTCAAAGTATTATCAAACTATCAATTTGGTCCCCAATTTAGAGATTTGTCCAAATTTCTCCATCCAACGTGCATTTATTTCAATTTTTTAAAGTTTCGAACATAACTTTTTACCATCCAATGCGCGTTTCAAATATTTTTAATTGAAACATAATTTTTAAATTTTTGAGTTCTTCTCCTTGAAACAAATCAATAATCTATAAAAAAAATAAATAAATGAAAAAACTAACAAATGCAAAAAAAATCATAATAAAGATAAAAATATAATTTGAATAACTTTATTAAGCCAAACACATTTTTTTGAATCATTCACAACATGTCAAGAAGATAGATTTTTTTTTTGAATAATTCATAAAAATTTGATGCGAAACTAACAAATGTGATTTTTTTTCAATAAAGTAAGGCAAGTGGTTTATTTAGGCCAAATCAACAATAGGTTTGGCTTAATAAGTTACTCGATATTTTTGTCTTCATTTTGAAATTTTTCGCATTTGTTAGTTTTTGCGTTATTTTTTTTATAGATTATTGCTTCATTTTTAGGAGAAGAATTCAAAAAGTAATATATTATGAATGGGTTTGGATTAAAAAGATTAGTATGACTTTTTTTATTTTTATTCAAACTTTTTTCGCATTTATTGATTTTGCGTCAAAATTTTGTGACTTATTGATTTGTCTCGGCGAGAGTAATCGAAAAAGGAAAAAAAAATTGATTGAAACTCATAATTTTTTAGAAAAAGACAAAAAAATAAGTAATAAACACAACCTTTGACCAACTTTTTTTTCTTTTTTAAAAAAATTTTGAGTTTCGTTCAAACCAATGACCAGACTGACTCCGAAAGGAGTGAAGCTAGATTGGAATAAAGCCTGTGAGAAATCCTTTAGGGAATTGAAAAAGAGACTGACGAGTGCACTGATACTTATCATTCCCGAGCAGGGTGTTGATTATACGGTCTACGGCAAGGCATCAAGAGACGGCTTGGGATGCGTGTTGATGCAGAATAGAAAAGTTGTAGCCTACGGATCTCGACAACTTCGACCGCATGAGAAGTATTACTCTCACCTATTCGAATCCGAACGTACACCTAATTTCGAGGACCAAATTATTTTAAAGGGAATAGTTTTTAACGACCCTGATTTTTAGTAAATAAAAATTACGTTAAATATTTAAATTTTATTTTAATTACTTGGATTTCTTTTAAAATTTCATTTTTATTTCTAATAATCCGTCATAATTAGATTTGAGATTTATAAAATTATATCTTTTCATCCAGGACAATTTAGTCATTTTCGAAAGACAAGTATGCTTGTAGAAGCACTTGTATATTTTCTTAGCAAGTTAAATAAAATCCTAAAATTATATTTCTTTGCTAAAAATCCTGCATGGCAAGTAGGATTAGCTTCCAATCGATTAGTTGGAGAAACCTAACTACCAATTCACCTAGTTACATTCTTCTAACTTAGATGAACCTTTTTAACCATCTTTGAGCCATATGAACCCCTCCAATCCTAGTTGAACCTTTTAGACCTAGGGAGGTAATTATTACACTTCATGTCTAGTCTTTTCAAGCCTTACTTATCATTATTATTCTTTTACCCATTGGATAATAATTGTTAGGAAAAATTTTATCCTTTGGGTAATAGAAATAAGTCTTGCCAAAAAAAAAATCCATGAAATACACCTAGATTTGACTAGTCAAGTCAAAACCAAATCCCATCATATTGCTTCCAAAAGAAGTAAACCTATTTTCTTTTCATTGAGTTGTCACTTGAAAGCCCATAACCCTCGCTCTTTTCCTAGACCTAGTAAGCTAGACCTATTAGGACTACTTGGTACTTAAAGTGTACTTATATATATATATATATATATATATATATATATATATATATATATATACACACACACACATAGGCATATTTATATACATAGTACAAGAGAGAGAGAGAGAGAGAGAGAGAGAGAGAGAGAGGCCGAAAATGGGAGGGAGGGAGTGAAGTGTGTGATTGTGTTTTGATACACTTACACAAGCTAAATCTTTTAGCCACCCTCACACTTAACCTAAGTACAACATGACAACCTATTTCTAGACTTTATTTTGTTCTTTCTTGCAAGCAAGCCATCCTAGAACAAGACAAGACCAAAAACCCTTCATGATTTGTCACTTCAAGGCCATACCTATCATAATTGCCCTTTTACCCATTGGACAATAATTGCTAGGAAAAAATTTATCCCTTGGATAATAGAAGTTAGTCTTGCTAATAGAAGCCAAGATTTTTGCTATAAATAGCACCCCTCACTTACTATTCAACTCGCACCTTCCATCCTTCAACTTCTCTCTCTAGAATCCTTGCATTTGTTCTTTATTCTTCTTGTTCTTAGTGTTCTTGAGTTTTTCTTGAAGTTCTTCAAAAAACTCAACCTAGGCCGCCATCAAACCACCACTCTACCACCCTTTCGATCCAAAAAATTAGTAATTTTAGTCAAGAACTAGTTTCGAGAGAAACCTTTCTCTTTCGAAACTACTGTAAGTTTACCGTGGGAAGTCACTCCGTTCATTAGCCGACGTACTTACTTTTCCGTAACTGCCCTACCGCCAAGAAGAACGGTAGATTTTTTTCTTCCTCATTATCTCTAAAGTATACGTAGTTTATCCTTACTTTTTAATTCTAAGTATAAATAGAAACTTGTATGATGCTTGTATGATGAAATGCTTGAGAACTTGAAAAGCGTTTTACTAAAAGTTTGAAAAGGAAGGGGAGTATGTTGAATACTCCGACTTTATTTTCCAAAGAAATATGTGTTGTTTTGAACTTCCTTAAAAGGAAGAAAGAACGGATGTTGGAAATATAAACTTGAATGAAATTCATATTTTGATCTTAGGATGGTTATGGCATGTATACGTGATTACTTGGATTACTAGTTGATGTATGGTAAAGCATAAGTGATTTTTTCACTCCAAAGGTGTTCGTCCATGTGGCACTATGCTTTATACTATGTGCTACATGTTCGAGTATGACTATGTGAAAATAGGAAGTTATAACATGGTATCAATGAAATAGAGTAGGATGATCTTGCTAATTTAGTTTCAAGATTACAATGAATGATTTATGTGTACGTACGTGAAAAGTCCTACCATGGAGTCTATGCATGAAAACGAGACACAAAAACCAAGGAAATTAGAAACAAGACACCCAGAATGAGTTAATGACAAGGTGTGTTTCGAAACCACAATGCAGCCAGACTTGGTAGCCCATTGTGTGGAGTGCGTGTGTAAACTATTTTCGAAAATCCAATGGGAACCTGGAGCGGCGAAACCATTGTGGTATACTCGAGAACCCGGAGTGGCGGAACCGAGGGTTTTTGAATTGTGGATTGGTTATCCGTGGAAAGGAGCCACTGCCAAATTCAATATTTTTGTGTGCCAATGGAAACCCGGAGCGGCGGAACCATTGTGAGGATATTCGGGAACCCGGAGCTGTGGAACCAAGGTTGGGTGTATTAAAAAAAATTTTGGAAATGTTGATTTGGTAAATGAAAGGTGAAACCAGTGACACGGTCTACGAAATGTCGCGTAGGAGAAACTCAAAAAATCAACACCAACGTTAGTTTGGATAGTGAATATGGATGTGTCATTGTTAACTGTTTTGTTAAATATGCTTGTACTATTTGAAAATCATGAGTTAGTATACCATTTCTATGACCTGTTGTTTGTGAGTTAAGGGTTAGTGAGTATGGATTATTCTATTGAGCTTTTGTAGCTCACGGTGTTACCTTTGGTGACCCTGACATATTATATTGGTGGCGACGCTGGTATAATGTGTCAGACCTTATACATGAACAGGATGAACTCTACACCTTGGAGGCCTTTGGAGATGAAGAGCTGGTTAGGATGGAGGAGCAGGTAGAGCTGTAGTTAGGAACCCTAATTTCCCTCCCTTTTGTAATGAAAGTACTCTTATGGAGGTTGTGATGTAATAATGAGCCAGGCCTTATTTTGAAGTTCCAATAAAATTATTTATTTAACGTTCCCAAAATTAGGGGCGTTATAGATAGTTTAAGTGATTTTTGTATATAAAAAAAAACTCTAAAATCAACATAAATAGATCTTATTTGGAAAAAATCCAATAACCCTTTCAAAAGTTTTTGACCTTCAAAACTTGTTTGGGGCGGCTCTCATATGCTTGGTTTCTGACCATTTTTTTTCAACGATTTTACTTTTCATTTTCTAAATCAACATTTCCAAAATCTTTTACACACCAAACCTCAGTTCCGCTGTTGCTTGACGGAATCATAGTCCTAAATTAATGGGTTGCTCCAAGCATAGAGCGGAGACCGATGCAGCACAAAACCCGGTAAGACCGGAGTCGAATCCACTAAGGACGGTGATGTGTGTGCTGTGGAATCTTGGGTTGTAGTATTAAAAATAGCTCTTTGGTAGCCACCCCTTGTCGATTGATTGAGAGATTAATTAAAACTAAGAAATTGTTTGATTCTTCAAATAATCAAAAAGAAGGTATGGTCGTAGAGTTCATAACACTCGCAACCAAACCGGATTAACCTGCTTCATTCGATGTTCTCAAAAATGTTCAACTTTGGATTGAAAAAGATGCCCCGCAAGATGCGAGACCCTATGGTCGCCGTTTACCCATGCGCAGCGGAGAATGAGTTTTGGACCCCCATTCCTCCGTTCACATAGGCTCCGACAATGTCCGGGTTCGTCTGCGGGAAGTATTTTTTCAATCTAAAATTTTTTTTTTCATTGTTTGAAAATAGGAGCCAGGCCCGAACTGGGCACGGTGTGCTAATCACCCTACGACCCTACCTATACAACTACTCACTCATCATTAAGAAATAAACAAAAGAAACCCTAGATCGAAACATGCTTCTATTTCTTGCGATGGAAAAATAAACGAAAGATTAAAACTAAGAAAACACAAATGAATAACTTTAATTAAGAACAAAAATTAAAATGAGTTACCGAATACTTGAATACTTGAACAAAATTTTGAAAACTTCAAAGGAAAATAGCTCTGGAAGAAACTGATAAGCGCGTAAATGTTCACATTAGCGCCCCTTAATTTTTCTTAGTTAAGTCTCATTTATATTATTATTCAGAACTTAATGCTTGATTTTTATCTTATAGGTGTTTGGAAGCTTTGTAACGCCCCTATTTTTTTGGGAGCAATATAAAATAATTTCTTAAGAAAAATATTACTAAATAAATATAATTTATCTAGAATAGAGGTTTAATCATTACAAACCTAAGATAGATTTACTGAATCAAAAATACTTAACTTTAGAGCCGACTCTAGGCTTGACACTGATCCCAAGCAAACTCGATCTCTATTCTCGGTATTCCTCTTGTGTCCAACTGCTTCTCCATTGAATCCTGCACCCTCTGGCAAATTGATTGCCGAAGCAATCGATTTACCAGGATATAGACGTATCCGTGAGTGATAAATCACCCACTAGAATAATTCAACCCAACTACTCCTCTTATTTTACAGATAGCAAGTAACAAGAAAATAATGATGCGAATAAGTAAAACAAAGATTTTCCACATAAATTGATTTATTACTATCCATTATCCCATCGTGTGATCTAAGATCTCATCCATGAGATCTTTCCTCCCCAACCGCTAGCCATGCTCGGTCCCATGAGATCACTTCTCTTTGCTATCGCAGATATACCTACGTTATATACTGAGTGTGCACCCCAATAACTACAACAAAGGGAAAGCTTATCATGCCTGAATCACAACTACGGTTCGCTTATCTTATACACCACTTCACAAACTACTTCACAATCATCATTGGACTCCCGTCAGTCTATCAATTCGTCACTGGACTCCCGCCAGTTTCACTCTCATCATAAATCTCATCACATTTCAAAATTCGGCATGCAGGCAATCTCTAAAAAGAAAAACTTCTCAATTTATCCATTACCTAGCACCGTCTAAGTGAATTCTATTTCTCATACCACCCCATGTCTCTGGGGTCCAATCTAGCATTCAAATCAAGTAATAGTGCAACATATAATTAATCAAATAATAAACAAAACAATTAGTAAGTAATGCAATCACGCAACTTTTTATGAATGGACCGTTGCCCTTAATCTCATATGGCCAAGATGATAATAAGTAAGAATTCTTTAAAAAAATTAAAAAACAAATATTTTTCTAGGCTCTCATTAATTATTTCTAAGTAATTAGATTGATTAAAAATTAATTAAATACATTAATTAGGTAAAAATATTAGAATAATTAACATGACCTTAATAAGAGTCCTAAAGGTCCTATGCAACCAGCTGAGTATCAAAAGTTGGGTTCGGAGGCTCGCGAGATTATTTTAAATAAAGATATTAATGAAAGTTGCCGAAAGTAAAATAAATAGATAATAAATAATATAATAAATAAAATATGTTGAGATTAACAAAGTTTCATCTTAAGAATATAAAGAGTCTAAAAAAAATTATTTGGGCATTAATGACATAAATTATGAGGTCGCAAAGATTTTTTGTTTGAAAACTTTGTAAAATAAATAATAAATAGATAATTAAATAAATAAAATTTGAAACTGACAAGATATCATCTTTGAGGTGCGAGAAGTCTAGGAAAAATAGTTCGGGTGTCAAAAACGTTGTTCGGAAGGTCGCAAAGATTTTTCGTTTGTAAAATCTCGAAAGATAACGCATAACTAATGAATAAATAGATAAATAAATAAATAAAATATAACATCAACAAGGTATGATATTTGAAGTGTGCAAAGTCTAGGAAAAATAGTTCGGGGGTCAAAAATGGTGTTCGGGAGGTCATAACACGATTTCGAATCAAAACAGTATTTACCGCAAGGTTTGGCCGAGTTGACCTTGCGGCCTGCAAGGTTGGAGGGCCTGGTTTTTGCGGCTGGAAATCCCGAAGGTCGCGGCCATATTTCATTTTTTTAATCTTCTCGTCATGGTTTTGATGAATGGGTTCGTTCGGGGCATAGGATTAAGCATATAAACACTTAATATCCTTAGAGAAGAGGTTGGAATGGATTATAATACCTTGAATTAGGTCGGATTGATTTAAAAATGAATCTTGAATTTTGGAGAAAAAGACTTCGGGGATCGGGAGACCTTGGGATCGAATTGAGGGGTGTTTGATGATGCAAGGGGTCGTAGAAGGTGTTTGGAACGATCGAATTGGATTTCGGTTGGGTCTTGGTACAAAATTCACTATTCTCGCTCTCACTTTCTCTCTCTAAAACTCCATGTATTGGAGCTTGGTTTTCTTCGATTTTTCTCTCCCTTTTGGACTGGTGGGGTGTGGAGAGTATCGTGGTGTGCCCTAGGGTCGAGGTGATGGGGTATTTATGTGAGAATTTTGAAGAGTGTGATAAGATTGTATTAATGAAAATTTTATCTCTTGGGCTTTAAGATGGATGAGATAAAGACGAAAATATGATCAGGAAGAAAGTAGAGACTGAGTAGGAGAGGAAGAGACGGAAGGAATGTGCATGCATGCATGCAAATTGAAAAAAAAATAAAAATAAGATAAATAAGATAAGATAATTATATTTGTATATATCTATTAAGGAAAAGAATTTTATTATTACGAATAATACTTTTTAAATGATATTATTAATGATAAAAATTACGGGTTGTTACAGCTTAGATTGTGAAAGCCTATTAAATTAATGAACGTGGCCAGAACTAAGAGGATTAAATCATGAATTGGGCCTTGGGATTTACTGCTTCTGTCCATCAACGTCCATGTTGTCTTAGAATTGAAATTGGTTTACAAAATATATATGTGTTGGTGGGTCCAATAGAAAAAAGGCACAATATGTATTGGCCTTGCTATGGTGGGCCAGACTAGGAAGGAAAGGCTTTTCTAAGTTTACACGGCAAGGGTTTTACAACACCTTATAAAAGAGAACAGAAAGCTGCGCACGAAGCAGACATGCATAACAGAGGCTGCTGCCATGGAATAGAGGAACGGGGCTGCCGAGATCTTTTTCTGTTCCGAAAGTTTTTTCTTTTGAATTTTATTCCTTTCAAGTTATTCGAAGCTTTGTTCAATTATTCAAGCATTTGGTAACTCGTTTCAATTTCTGTTTTTAATTAAAGTTATTCGTCGTTGCTATTCGCTTAGTTGATAATTCTCGTTTATTCTTTTCATTTAGTACTAGAAGTATGTTTCAAATTAAGTTTTTTCTTATCTCATGCATGATGATTAGTGAGTAGTCATATAGGTAGGGTCACGGGGTGATTAGCATACCATAACCAGTTCGGGCATGTAACGACCCTGATTTTTGGTAAATAAAAATGTCGTTAAATATTTAAATTTATTTTTAATTACTTGGTATTACTTTTAAAAACTCTTTTTAATTTCTATAATCCGTCATAATTAGATTTTAGTCCTTTTAAATTATATTTTGACTAGAAATCCTACATGACAAGTAAAATTAGTTTTCAACCGACTAGTTGGACAAACCAAACTAGTGAAACTACCATTTCTCCTAGTTACAATCTCCTAACCCTAAATGGACCTTTTTGACCATCTTTGAGCCTTATGAACACATCCAAACCCGAACTGAACCCTTGGACCCTATGAAGTAATTATTATATTCCATGTCTAGTCATTTCAACCTTAGTCATCATCAATATTCCTTTACCCATTGGATTATATTTGTTAGGAAAATTTTAATCCATTGGATAATGAACATTTGACTTGCCAAAGTGTATATATATTTGACAAGATAAGTCATACCAAAAGAAATCATTATTTTGCTTCTAAAAGAAGCAACCTTAGTCTTGTCATGCATGCAAACCTAGAGTATAGCCTTAAAGCCTAATTATTCTAGGGTTACTTTCCTAGAAACTTGTATACACTTATATATATATAGGCACATGGTACAAAAGAGAGAGAGGGAGAGAGAGAAAGAGAGAGTGAGAGAGAGAGAGAGAGAGAGAGGGGCCGAGAGTGAGAGGGAGAGGTGGAGTGTGTGCATGTGTTTTGGACACTTGCACAAGCTACCTATTAGCCTTAAGCCTATTTGCTACATGACAACCCATTTATAGGCATTTATGAACACAATCCTAGCCATTATTATGTTCTTTCTTGCAAGCAACATCAATCGAGGACAAAACTAGTCAAAAACCCTTCATAATAACCTAGGATTTGGCCTAAAATTGGATTGACAAGTGAAGGAAGGCTATGACTTGATTGAAGGCTTGATTTGACCATACAATGGAGCAAAAAAATGAGGGAAAAAGAGAGAGGGGGGAGGCCAGCCATGAGAGGGAGAGAGAGGGCCAAGTTTTGCTATAAATAGCACCCCCCACACATCATTCAACTCACACTTTCAAATCCTTCAACTTCTCTCTAGAAAATCCTTGTGTTCTTACTTTATTTTTCTTGTTCTTGAGTACTCTTGAGTTCTTCCTAAGTTCTTCAAGAAACTCATCCTAAAACACCTTTTCGATCTATAAACTTTAGTAGTTTTAGTCACGATCTAGTTTCGAGAAAAACCTTTCTCTTTCGAAGCTACCGGAAGCTCACCGTAGGAAGTTACTCCGTCCGACATACTTACTTTTTCCATAGTCGTCACTACCGCCAAGAAGAAAGGTATAATCCCTAGTCCACTAACTTTACGTATAGCATAGAACTATATGTTGGATGTATAAGTAGATTTTTCCATCCTCACTATCTCTAAGTATATGTAGAATCCCTAGTCCAATAACTCTACGTATAGCATAGAACCGTATGTTAGAAAGTAGAATGTCCTTAGTTCAAAGTATAAATATCCTTAACCATTTTTCTTAAGTAGATAATGTTATCTATCGTTTAGTTTCATTAAGTAGATAAGGTTATTTACCATTTAGTTTTTCAAATAGATAAGGTTATCTATCGTTTATAATAGTTGGAAATGCATAAATGTCGGTAAGTGTATCTTGATAATGGAAGTATGAGCATGTTGAACAGACGACTTTTACTCTAATAAACATGTGTTGTTTAGAACTTTCCACAAAAGAAAGAAAGAACGATTTTCAAAAGATAGAACTTAAAACTTGATTAGTAGTATTCGGATTTTGATCTTTAGATGGTTATGAGCATGTATGCATGAATTGCTTGTATCACTTGTGATAAAGCATAAGTGATTATCACTCCAAAGGCATCCGTATATGTAGCGTTATGCTTTACCTAGTAATTAGAGCATGATTAGTAATATAGAGTTGGATGACCTTGCTAGTTTAGTTTCAAGATTACAATGAATGATTTATGATTACGTATGTGAAAAGTCCTACCGCAGAGTCTATGCATGAAAACAAGACATAGAAATCGAGAAAGTTAAAGACATGACACCTAGGGTGTGAAAAGGCAAGGTGTGGTTTTGAAACCCCAATGTGACTGGACTTGACCATTGTGTGGTATGTGTGTGTAAAGGAATGATTTTGAAAACCCAATGGGAACCTGGAGCGGCGGAACCATTGTGGTATACTCGGGAACCCGAAGCGGCGGAACTGAGGGATGAATTATGATTTTCGAAAACCCAAATGGGAACCCGGAGCAGCAGAACTATTGTGGAAATACTCAGGAACCCGGAGCGACGGAACCGATGGTTTTGAATTGTGGATTGGTTATCCGTGGACAGGAGCCAATGCCAAATTCAATGTTTTTGTGTGCCAATGGAAACCCGGCGAGGCGGAACCATTGTGAGGATACTCGGGAGACCGACGTGGCGGAACCGAGGTTGGGTGTGTAAAATGATGATTTTGAAAATGTTGATTTGGTTAATGAAAGGTGAAACTAGTGACACGGTCTACGAAATGTCGCGTAAGAGAAACTCAGAAAATCATGGACACCAACGTTAGTGGATAGTGAATGTGGATATGTTATTGTTAACTGTTTTGTCAATTATACATGTACTATGTGATCTATTGTTGGTAAGTTAAGGGTTAGTGGGTATGGATTATTCTATTGAGCTCTCGTAGCTCACGGTGTTACCTTTGGTGACCCTGACATATTATACTGGAGGCGACGCTGGTATAATATGTCAGACTTTGTAGATGATCAAGGTGAGCTGTACACCTTGGAGGCCTTAGGAGCTGAAGAGCTGGCTAGGATGGAGGAGCAGGCGGAGTTGTAGTTAGAAACCCTAGTTTCCCTCTCTTTTGTAATGAGAGTACCTTTTTGAGATTTATACTGTAATATTGAACCAGACTCCTTTTAATTTTCAATGAAATTGTCCATTTAACGTCCGCAGAATTCGGGGCGTTACAGGGCACTGCTCTTAATTTCAAATAATAAAGAAAACAATTTTAGATTGAAAAATATCTCCCGTGGACGAACCCGGGCATTGTTGGAGCCCATGTGAACGAGGGAATGGGGGTCCAAAACCCATTCTTCGCTACGCATGGGTAAACGGCGACCATGAGATTTCACATCTTACGGGGTATCTTTTCCAAACTAAAGTTGAACGTTTTTTAGAACACTTAATGGAGCAGGTGTTCGGCTCCGAAATGGCTCAAGGACTGAGCGGGCGTGCCAAGACTTGTCGAGTCTAACGTAAAGGGCTGAGCGTCCCTTTTCTGACTTCTTAACCGTGAGGGCGATAGTGCTGCAAACCTAAGGGCTGGATTGCAGTGTTGGTTCGTGATTTTGCCTCTACGAGCGAGGACTTAATAATTTCCTAACCGTGTAGGAAAAGAAATAGCAACGTAGAATGACTTTATTATATCGTAGTAATAAGGCCGGGGATACAAGAGATATATGAATAACTTTATTATGTCGTAATAATAAAGTTGGGGTACAAGAGAGATAGAAAACTCGAATTACTTGGAGAAGTAATTGAGTGATGATGAGAAAAGTGAGATGATTGCTTCGCTGGGAAGGCTTTGGTTTTTTAAGCGTTGAGCTTGATTGGTGTGTGAACCTTTTTTTCTTCTTGTCTTCTAGTATTTATAGGCCAAAAGTCTTCGAATTTTCTGCGTACAAGGAGCTTGTTGTCCTCTTCTCATGGCGCCACGTGTCTTTTGTAACTTCCCCTTCATGAGATCATGGGATAATGGGTAGTTATTGGAAGTTACAAAAGATCATGGGCAAATAGTGCACTGGTCCAGATCTGGGCCAAGTTTACCGCCTTCACCACGAGCTGACATGTGTCCCGAGTAGGCCTCAGATGTTGCCACGTGTCCCAAGTAACTGCCCACTAACATATTTAGTGGGGTCATGAGTAGTTATTAGAGGTAAATAACAATTACCCATGTGTTTTTTTAATCATGGACAATTAATGGGATAATGGGCTTATTTCTCCTCCTTTTTTCGTGGGTAGCAAAAAACCTCCAGCCATTTGACAGTCAAATGGCTTTCACCAGGCAACAACTTCTTTCTTTCTTTCCACTTTTCATGGGCCACTTGGGTAATGGGCCATTAAAATAAATTAAATGGCCTTTTAACATGTTTTTGCCCACAAAATATTTACCAAGTTTAAATAAGTCATGGGCCAATCCGAATTCTTTTTGCATATAGGCCCCAAAACTTTTCAAACTTGAGCCCGAATCAAACTAAAATTAATTGGGCCCAATTATCCTTGTCTTGGCCCATTAATTTTAGCCCAATACATCTCTATTTTTTGGCCCAATTTAATTAAAAGATAATTAAATGGCCTTCCAACACTTGCCTAGGATTGGGTGCCAAAAACGGGTGTAAACAGCAGGTTAATCCGGACTGGTTACGAGTGCTATAAACCCTACGACCGTATCTCTTTTAAATTATTCGAAAAGAACAATCAATTTCTAGGTTTTAGTTAATCTCTGCATAAAACGACAAGGGGTGGTTACCTAAGAACCCGTTTAAATTAGTTAAACCCGAGTTTTTAGTCAACACACATTAACGTCTCTGTGGATTCGACTCCGGACTTACCGGATATTATGCTACGACGGTCTCCGCCCTATGCTTGGGACAACCCATTAATTTAGGACTAGGAAATCGTCAAGCTGAAACAACGTAAGAAAAAGCTGCTATTGAATGTTCGGAACCCTAAAAACAAAGTTCGGGGAGGTATTTATATTAATCCCCAAAGTCTAAAATTAAAAATAACGAAATACAAATTTTTCCGCTGTTGCCTTCGGTAGCCCTACAGCTGAGAGCTGTAGCCCTACGCGTTCAACCTGTTCCGCCCGAAGTGCTATCTATAGGGCTACACTTCAGAACTGTAGCCCTACCGCCATACATTAGTGAGATTTTGTGCTTTGCATGCAACTTTGGCACCTGACGCCCCATCATGTCACCCGACACCACACACACCCATCACGACTTCCCACGGCGACGTTCAATACGGCCTCAAGGCCTCGTGATCCAAACTTGGCACAAAAACCGCCTTATTTCCTGCAAAACTATAAAAAAACACAAAAACAAAACAAAGCACGGCCTCAAATGGAAAATGGAATAAACCGTGCCTCTAACGCATTATTATGCCCTACTTAGGCGCTTATATGTACGATATCATGCTCCTATCAGCTGTCCTGGGCTCCCAAGTACCCTCATAATGGTTCTGTTGTTCCGGGCTCCCATTGGCACACAGTCACATTGGCTCCTCTCCGCGGATAACCAAGTCACATCTCCAATGAGACTACCAAGTCCGGCCTCATTAGCAACACACACACAATGGGCTATCAAGTCCGACCACATTACGGTCACAAAAACATTTCCTTTCTTGAAAAACACGCCTTTTCATTTCTAGTACCAAACATTTTATGTTTCTACATTAAAAATATGTGTTTTTTTAATCATGGACAATTAATGGGATAATGGGCCTATTTCTCCTCCTTCTTTCGTGGGTAGCAAAAAACCCCCAAGCCATTTGACTCGGTCCAATGGCTTTCACCAGGCAACAACTTCTTTCTTTCTTTCCACTTTTCATGGGCCACTTGGGTAATGGGTCATTAAAATAAATTAAATGGCCTTTTAACATGTTTTTGCCCACAAAATATTTACCAAGTTTAAATAAGTCATGGGCCAATCCGAATTCTTTTTGCATATAGGCCCCAAAACTTTTCAAACTTGAGCCCGAATCAAACTAAAATTAATTGGGCCCAATTATCCTTGTCTTGGCCCATTAATTTTAGCCCAATACATCTCTATTTTTTGGCCCAATTTAATTAAAAGATAATTAAATGGCCTTCCAACACTTGCCTAGGATTGGGTGCCAAAAACGGGTGTAAACAGCAGGTTAATCCGGACTGGTTACGAGTGCTATAAACCCTACGACCGTATCTCTTTTAAATTATTCGAAAAGAACAATCAATTTCTAGGTTTTAGTTAATCTCTGCATAAAACGACAAGGGGTGGTTACCTAAGAACCCGTTTAAATTAGTTAAACCCGAGTTTTTAGTCAACACACATTAACGTCTCTGTGGATTCGACTCCGGACTTACCGGATATTATGCTACGACGGTCTCCGCCCTATGCTTGGGACAACCCATTAATTTAGGACTAGGAAATCGTCAAGCTGAAACAACGTAAGAAAAAGCTGCTATTGAATGTTCGGAACCCTAAAAACAAAGTTCGGGGAGGTATTTATATTAATCCCCAAAGTCTAAAATTAAAAATAACGAAATACAAATTTTTCCGCTATTGCCTTCGGTAGCCCTATAGCTGAGAGCTGTAGCCCTACGCGTTCAACCTGTTCCGCCCGAAGTGCTATCTATAGGGCTACACTTCAGAACTGTAGCCCTACCGCCATACATTAGTGAGATTTTGTGCTTTGCATGCAACTTTGGCACCTGACGCCCCATCATGTCACCCGACACCACACACACCCATCACGACTTCCCACGGCGACGTTCAATACGGCCTCAAGGCCTCGTGATCCAAACTTGGCACAAAAACCGCCTTATTTCCTGCAAAACTATAAAAAACACAAAAACAAAACAAAGCACGGCATCAAGTGGAAAATGGAATAAACCGTTGCTCTAACGCGTTAATATGCCCTACTTAGGCGCTTATATGTACGATATCATGCTCCTATCAGCTGTCCTGGGCTCCCAAGTACCCTCATAATGGTTATGTTGTTCCGGGCTCCCATTGGCACACAGTCACATTGGCTCCTCTCCGCGGATAACCAAGTCACACCTCTAATGAGACTACCAAGTCCGGCCTCATTAGCAACACACACACAATGGGCTATCAAGTTCGACCACATTACGGTCGCAAAAACATTTCCTTTCTTGAAAAACACGCCTTTTCATTTCTAGTACCCTACATTTTATGTTTCTAGACTTTCTCGATTTTCGTGTCTCGTTTACATGTAAAGATTTCACAGTCGAATTTTCACATCTCATAAACTTGCATCATTGATCGTAATCTTGAAACTAAACTATAATATTTAAAACAACCAGATCATCCGACCCTATGGTATTTTTCATGCTAAATCTATCAACTAATCTATAAATTCAACAAAATATGCACATAACTCAACATCAAGATAAGTAAATTAAGAACTAAAAACATATATACATGCTCATGACCCCTTTCAAATAAAAATAAAATCTAAGTAACCATACTACCAATCAAACTATTATTTCTTACATTTCAAAAATCCGTTCTTTCTTTCTTTTTGTGAAGTTCAAAACCACATATTTTCCAGAATAAAAGTTGAGATATTCAACATGATCATATTTCACTTCAAAATTTTAGTAAAACAAGTTTGCTAGTTATTTTTAGTATTTTAACTTAACATGCATTTAAACACACAAAAAATAACTAAAATTTTTACTAGAGAAAGTGAGTAAAAATATTCTACCGTTCTTCTTGGTGGATAGTATGGCTATGAAAAAGAAAATACGTCGGCTTACGGAAGGTGAATGTGGCTATCGAATGAAGTGTAAGCTTACGGTAGCTTCGAAAGAGAAAAGAAAAGACTTTCTTTTTCTCTCGAAACTAAATCTTGACTAAACTACTAAACTTTTTGGATCGAGAGGGTGGTCGGGTGGTGGTTTGGGTTAAATTTCTTGAAGAACTCAAGAAGAAACTCAAGAACAAAGTAAGAACAAAGAACAAACAATAAGTTTCTAAAGAGAAAAGTTGGAGCGATTGAAAGTTTGAGTTGAATGGCTTGACAAAGGGTCCTATTCATAGGAAAGTGAGGACCACCCCTCCCCTCTCTATGGTTTATTTGCTCCATGGTCGTGTCCAATCCAACTTTAAGCATGCTAAAGTCTTTCACTCTCTTGTCATTCCATCCTAGGTGCAAGACTATGTGATCATAAAGGATTTTTAAGGCTTTAAAGGAAAATCCTAGGCAATTATATCCTAGTTAGTAAGTCTTACAAGTAACAAAAAAATGATAGCTAGGCTAAAAGAAATATTATTTCCCATGTTTAGTTAATCCTAGGTCTAGATTGTAAGTAAAATCTAGGATGATTAAAGGCTAGATTTTAGAAATGATGAAATGGTAAGTCTTTCCCTTGAAAGTGACAACACAATATAAAAAATAGCTAAGACTTTCCTAGAAAGTCTATGTGTGTGTGTGTGTGTGTGTGATTAAAGTAGGCTAGTATGCATGTATACCTAGAAAAATCTACGAAATGCTACTTGTAAGACAAATAATAGGTTCAAGTCTAATTCTAGGCTTTGTAAAGTAATTGGTTTAGTTAATCAATTAGTTAGAAACTAACTATATTAAGTAAGATAGGATTTCTAGTCAAGAAATGTATTTTTAGAACTTAATTCTTGTTACAAAATAATTATACATGTGTGTATATATAAGGCCACTTGTCTTTATAAAATGGCTAGAAAGTCGATGCTGTAACGGCCAAATTTTCGGACACGTTAATTAAATCATTTTTAATTGATTTAATAATTCATAAAACTGATTTAAGAAATAAAATTTTACTAAACAGAGTAGCAAAAATCTCAAATACTAAATTCAAAACTACTTAATTATCTTACAACTCAACAAAAATAAAATAGAGTTTGACAAATGTGATAACACTTTTGAAAATTCAAATAACATTACTCCAAATTAACAGAGCTTCCAAGGGTAAGGCATCCAAGACTCGACAAACTCCATTTTCTTATTTGGGAGGTCTTTTCCCTGATACTGATCATCTTGAAGAGAATTCTGTTCTTCGATCTTCGGATTACCTGGCATGAAACACCAGCCCAACGATACTATAATGAGTTTTGAAACTCAGTAGATAATCTTAACCCTACCAACTCCTTACTCTACAATTAGTATTCAATAATAACAATAATATCACAATTGATAATACACGAGAGGTACAGAACAATACTACATCATCTTTTCCTTTACTATCCATCTTCTTACATGAAATCTGAGGATCCTCTCTACGAGATCCTTTTCTCCCATATCCACTAACTACAACCGTCTCATGGATCCACCATTCCTCTTTCTTATCCTA
The DNA here is from genome assembly GCF_030253575.1 of Rhododendron vialii. NCBI lineage: Eukaryota > Viridiplantae > Streptophyta > Magnoliopsida > Ericales > Ericaceae > Rhododendron > Rhododendron vialii. The sequence goes on from NC_080560.1 coordinate 28,836,575, forward strand.
TACCAGGGTCCTAGGTGAGCACATCTAAATTATGTACCTAGCATGTTCTCACTTAAGACAATAACAGGAGGATCGAGTCCTCCCATCACGTATCGTACATTAGAGTCGGACATCCACTAACACACGCTAACTATAACCGTCTCATGGGACCCATTCCCTTCTCCAAAGAGAAACTTCCCATGACGTATCATACATTAACGTCTCACTAACTATAACCGTCTCATGTGACCCATTCTCTTCCTCGAAAAGAAACTCTCCATGACGTATTATATGTTAGTGTCACTACATATCTCATCACCAGGCCCCACAGGTAACCCTTTTCAACACAGGGCCCCATTGGTTACCCTTGCCATAGCCATGGCTCAAATCACAATCCAAAACCTCACACTCCAACACTTTAATTTCCATTTTCCCATTACTTAACATCGTCTACGTGAATCACTACTCGTAACCACCCAATGAACCTACGTCCATTATAGCACGTAAAACATGATATAATCAACAACAGCTCAAATACAATACATTTCAATGAGACAACAATATAACAATTGATAGGTGCAATTAATTAAACACAAAAGGAATCTGGATTGGGCCGAAGCCTTTTCGAATATTTGAATTTTATCGAACAAGAATATAATCTTATTAACTTTGAGGATTTCCATTAGCATTTTCGTAACCCTTAGGTTTAATATTATTTATTATAAAATTATCTTAATCTATTTAACATAGTAGACAACAGTTCTAGATCATAAAATATTTTGACTATTTCCAGATATCAATACTATTTATATATATATATATATATATATATATATATTACATAAAGTGTATTAATCTTTAGAACGAACATCTCCTTAGGATTGTACCGTAAACTTGATAAACCTAGAGGCGCTCACTGTATTTTATTATTGTCATGCTATTAATATATTTGGCCGAACTCACATACTTCAGTAATCCAGAGGGTGCCTGTAATAAGGGTGCAACTTGTATTTACTGTTGTGGGCTGAAATATAACATTCAATAACTCAAGGGGGTTAACTGTGATTTAGGTATCTTCTTCTTTTAAAACTCAGCGATTAGACATAGTAACCACCTCGGAAAAATGGGTTTCGTCCCACTCGACGCCGAACTCGTTCCTTTCCAATTCCAAGCCTTGAACTAACATATGATATGGTTCAGGTGTGATTTAATTTGTTTAACAACTAGTTTAGAAATCACCTCATGTCAAATACTGTTCTTGGCCGAGACAACTAGAGGTAGCACAGGTTCCAGCCACCCGACACCGGAATCAATTTATTTTCGTTCCGAAATAATAAAATCAATATGTATACACATTATATACTTCGGACAAAGTAGAGAAGCGATTATTCTACCTCGGTTCCGGCTGAAAAGGCTGTTAAAGGGGTCGGACTATTTCGGACAGGTTTGCGAAAAATCGGAGAAGACAATAGAGCAACGGAACGCCGGGGATGACTTTGGGTGATTGGGGATTGATTCGGAGGTGCTCGGGGTCGTTCTAGAAGATGGGCAGCCAAAATGAGTGCTTGGATAAGTGTAGGACCGAAACCCACTTGTACATTCTCTCTCTAAACCACCATTATTGGAGCTCGAAAATCTCTCTTTTCTCTTTCTTTTTCTTTCTCTGGACCGAGTAGCAAAATGGAAGGGAGTGACTGCTGTTTTAATTTTCGAAATTATATGGGAATGTATAATGGGAGAGAATGAGATAGTGAGGAGGTGGGGTGTTGTAGACTTATAGTGGGTTGAGCCACTACAACAAATTACACAATTCCCGACTAATATTGCCGGCTAAAAAAACTTTAGTTGCCAAATATTGACCAATTACCGACTAAATAAAAATTAGTCGGTAGAAGTGCTAATTATTCCCGACTAAACCTATTTTAGTCGCTAATAATAGGTTTTTGCCGACTAAAAGTAAGTTTAGTCGGGAAAAATTAATTTTTTAACCCATTTAAAAAATTAATAAATAAAATATATTTTCCCGACTAATTGTTGTGGTCGGTATTTATTCATATTACCCGACTAAAAATAGGTTTAGTCAGTAAAAATAAATTTTAAATTATTTAAAAAAATCAATAAATATAATATATTGTCCCGACTAATTACTTTTGTCGGAAATTATTGATATTAGCCGACTAATGTGAAGTTTAGTCGGTAAAACTAATTTTTTGCGAATTTAAAAAAATCAATAAATATAATATATTTTCCCGACTAATTTCTTTTGTCGGAAATTATTGATATTAGCCGACTAATAAGATGTTTAGTCGGTAAAAACAATTTTTTTTCGAATTTTAAAATCAATAAACGAAATATATGTGCCGACTAATTAGTTTGGTCGGCATTTACATATTTTTGCCGACTAAAGACAATTTTAGTCGTGGAATATCAATTTTTTCCCCCTTTTTAAAACTTTCAAGAATGGAAATATTTGTTTTGACTACGTTGATCACGATGCAACTTTCCCAATCAAAACCATTCATTTTTTGTCCTTCTTAATCATAAGTTTTTTGTAAAATTTTGGCTTGATCAGGTTAAAGTAGCCCTTTTATCGGCACACAAATTCTTAAATTAAAAACAATTCTTGTTTGATCAAGTGTTTACCCATATGGGATTAAGTTAATTTTTGGTACAAATGATCTTGTTCGTATTACGTCAAAGATAGATGATTTGGATTGCCAAGAAAGATCTCTGGCGAGACTCATTTAGTGCATTATAACACTTAAACGTCTCCAAACGCATTAAATAGCTTTCGATCATGTGGTCGCTGATATCGAATGATCTTCGATTTTGGTGACAATATTACAATCGGTAAGATGTGAAATCCTAATGATTCAGATCGAGCATTATAAAAAATGACTCGATAGCTACCTTTGCAATCTATATGTTTGATTTACTTGATAATCAACAAAGCCTTATGTTGTATTCATTGTTATAGTAGCCACACGATTGCAAGACAATCATGGCGATCGAGATCGTTGATTTTGTTGCACTTGTGGAATTATTTATTCTCGAAAATTTGCAACTTGATCAGATTTAGAAAACCCGTTTACCGAGACATGAACTCATTAGAAAATAGGATTTTCCTTTCGATCAATTGTCCAACAAAAAGTTATCAACTATAATCTTGGTAAGAAAGATACAACCAGTAAAAAATTAAAGATATATTGTTTTGATTGCATAAAAAGACCTCAAGCGGAGCTTGGGTGGTGTGCTATAAGACTTTAATGCTTTTGGACACAGTAAAATTTTTTCGATCATGTGGTCGCTGATATTGAATGATCTTTGATTTTGGTGACAATAATATAATTGGTAAGACATGAAATTCTAACAGTTCAGATCAACTATTATAAAAACATTCATTGTGATAAAATTTGGAGTTTGTATGCAATGGTGACGCAATTAGAGCTCACTAAATATTTTCCCCTAAATTCGAAATCAGACCAATTGTCGACTAAGTTAATTTTAGTCGGGGACATTGTATATATTTTTGCGCCAAATTGAAATTTTTGCAAAAAAAAAGGCGGTATTTTGATAATTCCCGACTAAGGAGTTAGTCGGCAATTTTGTTTCCCAAATGCAACGGCACCGTATAACCACACCTGATCTAACCCACCCCAATAATATAATCGGTTTCGTCACTTTCCCAAATGAAACGACAATTTTCTCTTCCTCACTTTTCTTCTCTGCCCATCGCGCTCTCTCTTTCTCTCCCCGCTACTCTCGTCAACAACGACAGCAACATCGACGATGGCGGTGGAAACGAACAACTCGACGACAGCACCAAAATCCTTTGGGTTTTCCGGTTTCGGTATCTTCTGTTCTTCTTGTTTGCTTTGATTTCACGTGAAAGGAAAAACTTTTGGAAAGCCCTAAAATATAGTAATCTGTATTATCAGACAAGACTTGTTGAGCTTTTGAATTCTAATAGTGGGTATCGTGTGGAAGCCTTTGTTTTCCCTTATAGAAAAACTCTGATTAGCTGGAATTTTTTTTGGGTTTCTTAGGGACAAATCTGTGAGGCTAGGAGTGGGCAAGACAAAATAATGTGATTGGCTTGAGTTGAAGACTTTGTATGGTAATTCATGCTCTTCTATACTTGAATTTATGATTTTATTGTTCAATTCCATACTTGGCATGTAGCTAGGCACTGAATTGAATCCATGATAGAGGGTTTTAGAGGTTGGAGTTGGGTTTAATTTCAGGAAATTTGTATATCTTTTGAATATGCTAAACTTTGTTTTTGAACAAGTTGAATCTGTCATGTATTTGAGGAATTTTTATCATTGATGTGCCAATTGTGTTATTTTCTGGTAATTTTACTGGAGATGCCTCTATGTGTTTAGCATATGCTGTAAAAATTTCAGAATTTTACATGAATTAAGGAAAAAGATAAAAATCACGCACCAAACTGCTGTCAGATTTGTGTATGTGCAGACAGCACCAACACATTTTGAAGAAACGAACATATGTCCTAGCTCGGGTATAGGTTTTACGCATCGTTTCTTGATTCTGAAACTAGACTTACATACCTTTTTGAATATGTAAGGTTTGTGCCTTAAATCCTTCTAGGCAAAATCAGTTTTTGTTCCGAAGTTAATGGTTTGATAATTCTGGAAATCTGGGCAGCTTTTGGAGCTATGTTTTTCATCAATTTTTTCATAGTTGAATGTGTTACTGACTATGGGTTCGCATGGGTCTTAAACCTTGATCAATTGGTGATGTTTTGGTGTTGGAATCATTGGAAAATATTGAGTATGTGAGTTTTAATGAGCGTTTGAACACATTTATGGGTCACTTTTCTACACCAAAACAGAAGAGACTTTAGAGACTAAACTGTAGGCTCGTGAGAAAACAGTAACCTCGTAAAAAAATCCAGTTTCATCATATATATTATAGATATAATGAACCACTTATAGCTCAAAATTACATTTGCCTCTATTTTGTAGTGTAGAAAATACCGTTTGTTCATGTATCTCTAAATGAATTGTGAAATTGATTTCTTAGGGAGTTATTGTTCTCTGCAGCATCTACGATATGGACAGTTCAAATTTTTCGTTGGGCGGTTCAAATTTATAGTTGCACGTCCAAGATAGGACCAAAAAGTAATGAAGTAGGATATGGAGGGGAATTGAACCCCAAGGAGTCTCAGGGGGAAAAAACCGATAACCACCAGGTACAATGAAGTAGTACATCCAATTCTATTAGTACATTCAACTTTGGTAATACGACATTTCTAGTTGGACCCATCAAACGGTCACTTTCTTTTGTTCTGACATTAGTCTTGTGTGTGGCTCTCTTTCCTTATCTCTACCTAAACCCCCCATCTTTTTTTCCAAACACAAGTACATAAAATGAGCATGCCAAAAGACAAAAAAAGAAGAAGGATTAATTGTTCAATATAGTGCGTGCATTATCTCTAAATTTCTTCCATTCTGTTAGTCTTTCGAAATCAGTGTTAAAACCAAGAACCATGTCCGAAGAAAGGAACGAGAAGCCGGAGGAACAACAACGGCAACAGTGGCCCGAACTAAAGCTACCGGAGTTGCTATATGCGGACACGATTAGGAAACTACACGAAGTGATATGGCAATATGTTGATTAATTAACTACTGTTTGTTGGATATCAATTAACTATCTTGATTTCCTCTCCGTGCCACTGCTTCCTGTAATTTTATTTTACCAGCATTCATGTTAGTTTCTTGTTCAATGTTTCCATCTCTTGATAGCTTATTGCTAACATATTTGTCCATGTTAGTTTCTTGTTCAATGTTTCCATCTCTTGATAGCTTATTGCTAACATATTTGTCCTGCTGTTCCATCAGAAAACTGAATCTTATTGAATTGGTCTGCCCGTTTGGGTTTCTCGATCGACTGACTTATTTATTAGTTTGCTTTTGCAGGCAATGCACCTTTGGTAATAGCATAAGGGATGGCCTGTAGTATTGTACAACAGTGATAGAACTCTGTGTAAGCACAACCCTTAACCCTTCATATACCCTGTGTAGTACAAATATGTTAATCAGCATTGTGAATAATTTGAAGCAATTGAAATAATTATATAATAACATCACCCGTTCTCCATGTGACTGCAGTTAGTTTCCTCACATAGATACCAACTTTGATTTACCATTGCCTTATTGTGGCAGGGAATCTCTACTCTTGGGTAAGGGTAAATTATACCTTTCTAGATGTGTTATTTCACTCGTAAAATTTCCTACTTTTCATGAATTTGTTTATAACTCAGTGTTTGGGTCAACCTTATCCGCAATTCGACTAATTATACTGTACTTTGCCGTGACATAAAATAGCCCCTGATGGAAGACTTACTAGTTCTTTAACAAAGGCGACGCAATGAGGAGCAGGAGGAGGAGAAGAGTCGATTGGAGGAAGAGCAAAAGCAACGTGAGGAGGAACAAAGGCGACACGTGAGGACGAACAAAGGTAAATATCTATTGGCCCTTTTAATCGCGAAAAAATAAAAACTCATCTCTTCTGTATCAAAGTTGTTATCAAAGTTTTTTTAAAAAACTTACATGTTCTGACAATGTTGGGGCAAACCTCATGAATTCTTGGTATCAGTAAGTTTGAGAGACATATAACTGGAACATAGTTTTTTTTTTTTTTTTTTTATCGGCAACAAGAACATACTTATGAGGATCAACTCAGTCCTAATGCTTCTTGGGCTTCCTCCAGATTCTCCTCAAAAGACTCGGACACTTCCAATATAGAAATAGTACTTGTATTGGCACTCTTTGTTGGCTTTACCAAACAAAGAATCTTTTATGCTTCATGAATAAGTTGTAGTTTTTGTATCAGTCGTCCACTGAATTTGATGTACTTGATGTTTGATTATTAGCTGGTGTTAGTATTTTATTTTTCCTATGACAAAATTTTGAAATTGTTGTTGTGCTTTTGTGGTTGCAGACTTGTCCTCTTGTTGGTGAAATGCTTGAAAAGGTCAAGATCGGAGGATGATGGGGCATAACCATTTGAAGGAAGTTAGAGTTCGTGGATTTTGTGGGAGCGAGTCTCAAATCGAGTTTGCTATGCACTTGGTGAAAAAAGCTATCGATTCTTGAACAAATGGTAGTGTGACCATTAGAGTGAATCTTGTTTTTTTGTCATCTGTTTATTGAAGTAGAACTTTTTAGTATTTTGCGGTCTAAGGGTTTGAATACATTTTGTTACGAAACCTAGATTTTTTTATTTTTCCATTGTGGTTGGACACGTTATTTTGCGCTCTAAGAATTTGGATACAAGTTGTTTAAGTATTTGTTGGACACCTCTACTTATGAAAGCTTGTATTTATTTAATGGAATTTTTATTTTGTATTAATTGCATTAGGTTAGCAATTTTGTAGATGTAATGATTGTTGGCTGAAATTTACAGGGAATAATTATGTGAAAAAAGTTTGTAGAAAATTCTGAAATAACAAATTGGTATGGAACATTTCCCGACTAAAGTTTAGTTGGCAATAGGCCACAAATTAGTTAATTCGAAAAGACATTTGACGACTAAACAATTAGACGGTGATAATTAAAACACATTCTCCGACTAAACAATTAGTCGGCCAATAGGAAATACCTTCCCTGACCAATTATTTAGTCGGCCAATAGGTAACATTCCCCGACTAAAAAATTAGTCAGGAAATAGGCAACACATTTCCTGACCAAATAATTAATCGGCCAATACGTAAAACATTTCCCGACTAATCCATTAGTCGGCCAATAATAGCACATTCGCCGACTAAAATGTTAGTCGGCCAATAGTCCAATCTTTGCCGACTAAACATTTTTTAGTCGGCAACAACCTTTGCCGACCTTCTTCCACTGACTAATGTGCCGACCAAAATTTTTAGCTGGGTAAGGCTTTTGCCGACTAAAATGCCTACAATTGCTGACTAAACTGTTAGTCGGGAATGGTGTTTTTTCTTGTAGTGAGCGCATAGAGGGAGAAGTGGGGAGGTTATAATTTGCAGACGGGTGATGGGTAGCCTTATTTTCGGCTGGAATGGGGGAGAGAGTAGTTGAGTGTGGGAGGGAAGTTTGGGTTTAGTTATTACACACACACACACACACACACACACACACACTCTCTCTCTCTCTCTCTCTCTCTCTCTCTCTCTCTCTCTCTCTCTCTCTCTCTCCCATTTTCTTTTTGCCTCTTCTTCTTTTATTTTTTTCAAGTACCACGTTGGCGGCGCGTTTGTAAATTTGACGTTTTGGCCCCTTTAGCTGATGCTCCTCAAACCATTTATGGGATTGGCGACATACGACTGGTCCATGGCGGTTCAATTGCGTCGCAGTGGAGAGACCGCCAACGGTTCTTTGCTTGCTTTCCGTCGGTACACCTAGTCGATTCCTTCTCCAATTGCTACGCTTGATTTCTCCAATATCGCTCTATCTTTGCTCGCCGGTTGTGTCTCCGGTTTCCCTCTGTTGCTCATCGCTACTCCTTGGTCTCGCTTTCTCTGCCTTGGTGGTCGGCCGCTGATTTTACTTGTTGGGGTTACCGGTTATGCTTAACTGTCAAGCCTGACTAACCTCTTTGGTTCGCGGTGGTGAGTCTCGCGTGTCTTTGCCAGTCTTTTCTCCTGGGTTCAGATTAGTTTTTGGCCTAACAGTTTGGCGAGGAGGCGATGGTGGTCAAGTTTCTTCTGGCTGGCTGCTTTGATGGTGGTTAGCGGTGTGCGGCTAGGTTTGTTGTGGGTGTGTGGTGAGGGAGGCAATGGGACGTCCAACGGTTTTGGTTGTTGGTGGTTATGATGTGCTTGCTAGGGTTAGGTTGATTTGGGCTAAATTGATTGGGCTTGTCCCATTATTTGGCCTTTTAGGCTATTTAGGTATTGGGGCTTAAATGTTTGGGTTTTATCTTTTGTTATCTGGGCTTTTAAGCATTTATGTATTTGAGCTGTATCCCATATGTTTTATAAGCCTGTCCATTTAGGTGTTTCCTTGGTAGGAATCTTGCTAATTAAGGGATTAGGTCTCGAACTGGGTGCTCTATTGTCGTTCTCCTTATCCTTTTAATCTTTGTAACAATTTCAGAGATTAATAAACTTTCTTTTTCCTATTAAAAATAATAATAATTTGGCTACCTAAAATATGCGTAACGAACACCAAAAAAAATCGTAGCTATTTCGGGTGCACCGTACACCTCTATTCATAACTTCAACTCAAAAAACACATAATCAATATCATAAAAATGTGTAGCTAATGAGCTAAAATATTCGTGTCATACATCGAAAAACTCGTAACAGATGCTAAAAGTATAGATATCATCCTCCAAATCTATTTGTACTATATATTTTCAAGGTACACCATTTTTGTAAAACAAAAAACATGTGTCAATTACACCAAAATTATGCATAACAAAAAAAAAAAAAAAAAAACGAAAAATTCTATAAATGATAAGTTCAACTTTGGTGTCCCATAACTTTCTCCTAAAAAGATAGGATTGTTTGCATAATAAAAATGGAGGTAGTAAGATATGGGGCATGTGTCCGTTTGTCAACTTAATTATGTTAGAATAGTTTTACATGGATGGACGGGTGGATCTTTGTGGATGAGATTGTGAGCCACCGAGAAGAATATTGTTTGAAGATAAAATAAAATGTGGGGTACAGAATGATTAATGTGATTTGCCCAAAACAAAACGAGTTTGCTGAGACTGACTTGTCAGCCAAGCAAAATCTTGACTGGGCAACGCTAGTCAAAAATACCCATTAGCATCGTTCTCGAACTAAAGTCCAATGTTGCTATCTCAATAGGAACCATGCACTATTAAAATAAAAATCCCTAGCTAGGGTTTTGCCAAAATTAGGATTTAAGATCAAATTCAAACCTTTCTCAGGTAATATAATTTTTTTAGGATCAGCTCATTCAAGATTTTGCCTTCATTTAAAATTGAATCCTCACAAATTGACAATTGAATGATCTCAAAATTAATTGAGGTACGAACACATTATGTCTACATGCCTAATTCATGATGTTTGACAGAAGTTTCGACATAGTTTTTGAAGTTTGACTAGTCCCAATGATTGATTTATTCAAACTTGGAATTTCTGATTCGTCAACCCCATAGATATATGTAGGTAGAACTTTTCTTGCTCCGCGTGGAGCTCTCCCCCTCTCCATAAATACCCAATTCCACTTGCTCGATCTCTCTAATATTTATTCTCATTTCCCGGCCTTCACAAAACCCACAAAAATTAACTCCCGCAATCTGCTCCATTTTTCCATCTTTTCTCGATCAACAGCTCAGAAAATGCTAATGGGCGAACCTCTGCCCCAGTTTCCCCGACCCACACGACCCGCATTCAGTTACGATATCGATCCAGTTCCATCCTCTCTATTTCCCGATCAAGATTCCACTCATGAAGAATATCACCATCCAGAATCACTATCCCTACACAAACCCGAGACGTGTTCAGAATCGAGGGATACCGAATTCGACCATGACGACGCGTCATCGTCCGATCAGATAAGTCTTTCGCCATCCACTGGGAAAACACCCAAGGGGGAAAAAGAGGCGGTGGACGAGCTGCTTACGATCTTGGTCGAGTGCATGGAGGAACTCAACACGCGGAGCAGAGAAACCCTGCTCTGCAAATTCTTTTCGGAGATAGAGAGAGAGGAGCGGCTCGAGCGGTTTATCGTCGAGAGGCTGAAGCAGTCCCGAGTCAAGGCCATTTCGGACTTGTGCGAGAAACTTCCCAAAAGAAATTCGGAGGGAGAAGGTGATCATATTTCGACATTTAGCGATACGGAGGCGGAACCGGTGTTGACTAGGAGCATTTCGGAGTCGGTGGAGGAGTTGTCGCAGAAGCTTGAGAGGTTCAAAGTAAGGACTCTTGATTTGGTTGGGCCGGTTGTCGCTAATGAGGAAGAAGCAAAGAAGTGATGATCTGATTTTTTTTTTATTTTTTTCTTCTGGGTTTTTTGATTCTTTAATTCTCTTTTAATTTGAAAGAGGTTTTTTTTTTCTTTTTCTTTCTCTGTTTCTAAGTTTCATCGAGCTGTTACTATTTGTTTTGATTGGTCATTGTGACGGCATTTGGGTCTCATTGTACAAAATTCAATACTGGACCTTTTTTTTATTTTTTTGGTAATCTTATCACCAATCTAAAGAATATTCTTTTCTAGCTTGAAATACTGTTCCGAATCCAGGGATACCGAATTCTCCGAGAAATCCATTAAATACGTAGGAGTATTTCTTTATTTTTTGCTTGAACCAATGGACAAACTAATAGCAAAAACTCTATGAGCACAATTACTAATACAATAGTGTTCGAAGCCGTTTGATATTCAAGATGAGCGACCCAACAACATCGAACTGCTTTGACACAATGTATCCGGAACTATGTTTCTAAATTGTGTACCTTGTGACTGCACCTTGATTACAACCAATTTTGCAAGCAACCTTGTGGTTTACGACCTTGTTAACTGTCGTCCGTGAAGAAGGCTAATATATATCCACTACTGAAAATGCATATTTAAACGAATTTAGTGCTACAATACACACCATTTATTTGGATGTGTATCATATGCACCCTTATTAAAATACACCAAAATGTTATGAATCCAAAAATGTTACGAATCTATTGCTAAAAAGTTACGAATCATATTGTTGAAAAGTTACGAATTTTTAGTATAAAAGTTACGATACGAAATAAAATGTTATGAATGACAGGTCCTACAAGTAATTTTTTATGAGGTGGCACAATATGAACCACACAATAGATGCATATGATATACACTTTAAAGGAATGTGTATTGAAGACTTTCCCTTGTCTGCAACGTACATATATAGTACACCTTCAAGGCACGCAAGTTTATAATTTTATTTGTTTAATTCTAGTACTGCTGGAACCTTCAACGTGTTTGGCAGGAAAATATAGTTCTTCCTAATGACGTGAACCTCTTGCTTTGCACTTTGGGCTCGTTTGAATGAGGTATTAGGTTTGAAGGTATTATGTAAAAAGGGGAAATTAGATAGTATGGGGTATTATATAAGAAAGGTGGATCAACATTGATGTGACGGAAAAATTAAATAATACTTAATTTAGATGAGATATAAGATGGAGGAATAAGGTTGTTTTATAGCTGAATGGAAGAGAGAGGGATATTATAAAGTGGGATTCCACATTGCCGACTCCCACCCTAGCCATGTGTAAGCCCCCCTTAGAAGGTATGAGGGGGGGTATTAAGATATCCTCGGTTATTGGCTTGTCAAACCATGCCATAGAAGAGGGCCCACATATTAGAAGGGTATATATTACAATACCCCTTTCTATTGTGGCATCCAAACAGACCCTTTAGAAACAGAATAACCGACCGGAACATCTTGTTATTAAATACTAATAAATAGAAATAGTTTCCTATAGGAGTGATTATTTAATTAGTGCTCTTGGGGCACTAGCAGCATGTGGTGCTCTAGAGGCCTCTACCAACACATACATTCACGTGTTTTATATATTTAGTCTTGTGCCTCATTTGATCTTCATCTTCCTAATTTCGTAACATGTCAGTCGGGTGTCAGGTGCACCTTATAATTCCTTAGGTGACCCGACCCGACCGAGTAATTTGTGTATAAAATGAAAAACAAAACCCTAAATCCATTACTCCTGTCTCCTCCTCTTCCACTCCTCGTTTTCTCACTCTCCCACAGCCCCTCAGACCTAGGGATGGCAATCCTGGCCACCCCATCCCGCCCCGCCCCATTCCCCGCCCCAAATGGATTGGGGATTCGGGGATCGGGTAGGGGATGGAGATAATTTTTTTTAAGAAATGGGGAACGGGTAGAGGATGGGTATGAGTCTGTCCCCGCCCCATCCCCACCCCGCCCCGTTTGTGTGTGTGTGTGTGTGTGTGTGTGTGTGTGTGTATATATATATATATATATATATATAATACTCCTATACAATTTTCATTTATGTATATAACTTATTTATTTTATATATATAACTCCTATACAATTTTCATTTATGTATATAACTTATTTATTTTATATATATATATATATATATATATATATATATATATATATATATATATATATAAAATAAATAAGTTATATACATAAATGAAAATTGTATAGGAGTATTATATATACATAAGTGAGGAAGAAAGAAAGAAACTAAATCTCACAGTCAATTAACATAGAAGTAATTGAATTCACTTACCACGGATAGAAGATTAGTAGAAAAAGAGCTCAAATCGATAGTTCTAGTCAGATAAATATTGTTCACGTCTGATAAATATTGTTCACGTCGGAAACTCATGAAATAGTGTCGTGTTGAGAGACTAAAAAACGAAGCTTTAAAGAGCTTTGCGTGTGTTGTTTGTTCTTGGCGTCTTGCTGCAGGAGGGATACCGGATTAAGAATACCGATTTTGTCTGTGATTCCAGTTGGATCCCCGATTCCCCACGGGGATCCCCGTTCCCTGTTTGGGGAGGGGATGGAGGGTAAAAATAATTCCTCGGTGGGATCGGGGAGGGGATGGGGATGGATTTGGATTCGGGGATCAGGGACGGGGATAGTGGTATCCACCCCCTACCCGCCCCATTGCCAACCCTACCCAGACCCAGACTCACCACCACCACCACCACTCCCCACTCACTCACTCTTTCTCTCTCTCTCTCTCTCTCTCTCTCTCTCTCAAAGGCCACAGCGCGTAAGTGAGAGGACGTCTCTCTCTAGTGCATTTGCCATTTTGTGATCGATTGCCATCGATTTTTTTACTGTTCGTGTATTTTTGGTACAATTTGTTTGGTAAGACTGTGGAATTTATAGGTATTTTTCTTGTTTGGTATTTGGTGCATGTGTAACCTATGATTTGTGAAAGTTGGGACTCTGATCTGTTCTAGTCTTCTTCTAGATTGAACAAGTTTTTTTTTTTTTTAATTGACGATTTGAGCAAGTTTTTTTTTCAGTGGCTATAACCCGACCAAACCAGACCCAAACGATTATGCACCTATCTCGGTTGGAACCCGACAAGAGTTTTGGTCGGGCACAAGTGACCTCCTACAGAATCCGACAAAAGTTGGGTCAGGTTGTGTTGGGATGGTTCGAGTTTCCAATGGTATTAGTTCAAATTCCACCCAAGTCAAAGTCTTACACATGTTTTATTATTCTCTGGTTTTTCCCAAAAGTGAACTGGTATTAGCTCATTCCTTCTTGTTGTTTGTCCTTCCAACTTCTTGTTGGGATCATGCATTATGTCTTTAATGCATGGATGCTTTATAACCCGTTCCGCAATGAGAAAAAAATCTTTATTTTTTAAAAAGTCAATTTCAAGTTAAAAAATTATGGATTTATTAAAATTTAAAAATATGCAATATGGATCTTATTTGAAAGATCTCATCGAGATCTATTATACGATGCAAAAAAAATTAAAAATTTATTTTTCATTTACATTATTTTTGAGTTTGAAAATGTAAAATAAACTGCTTATTTTTTAAGAAGATTTCTGGAACGGAACCTAATGGCATGAGGAAGTGTTTTTTTGTGAGACGCACACGAATTTTTTTACTGTAACTTTTGTGTGTGTAAGGGTCAGGTCTAGGACTTGATGAAAGTGTATTTGTAACGCCCTGATTTTTTAGAATGTTAATTTAAATACAGTAAAACCAAGTCTAGTATTTATTTAAATAAAATCATAATTTAGTCTTACAAAACAATAGATCTTGAATCGAATTACATTTATACTACAAAAAAAAAAAAAAAAAAAAGGGGAGGGGTACTATGGTAAATTCTACTCTTCAAGGCATCCGTCTTCTTCTGCAACAACCTGCTCCACATAAAATTCTCCCTATTTGTCACTTAAGCCTGACATAATATGTCAGGGTCACAAAAGTAATACCGTGAGCTTTTAAGCTCAGTAGCTAGCTCGTACTCCCATGTCTCTTACACTAGCAAAAATATCATATAATTTTGTAAAGTAAATTGCAGAAAACAGTTCATCACATAAAATCAAATCAACAAATGAAGTGTCAGTGTCTTATCAGAATTTATCATCATCGCAGCGTATTGTAATTAGTGTCCTTATTTTTCAAGTATCGATTCCACTTTCTATTCTTTTCTTTTTTTTTCTCGAGCACTGGTTCCGCTGACTATTTTTCAAGACCTACCGAGCTCCTAAGCTAAATTCAGATTTTGCCACCCAAAAGCACTGATTCCGCTGACCGTCTCTTTCAGGATCTACCGGACTCTTAGTCTTGGATCATTTCACATTTCATAACACACACAACACTAGTTCTGTTGACCATTCTTTCAGGACCTACCGGGCTCCTAGGCCACACACGCACACCCGAGTCATGGTTCCGCCGCCCATTCTTTCAGGACCTATCGGGCTCTCATGTTTACACACGCACACCCGAGCCATGATTCCACTGACCATCTTCAATA
This sequence comes from Rhododendron vialii, assembly GCF_030253575.1. Classification (NCBI taxonomy): domain Eukaryota; kingdom Viridiplantae; phylum Streptophyta; class Magnoliopsida; order Ericales; family Ericaceae; genus Rhododendron; species Rhododendron vialii. Next base: position 28,852,004 of record NC_080560.1, read on the forward strand.
GACCTACTGGGTTCTCATGCTCACACAATCATCAATCCTTTTCATATTTCATTTTCTCATTTCTTTCCGTATTTCATTTATCGTTTCTCGTGTCTCGTAAACATCCATCATTTTCTCACTTTCACATTTTTCTTTCAAAGCTTGCTACCACATGCGATAATAAGTTGATACTAATTTCCATACTTTTTCATGTGATATCATTCAAAAGGATAACAGAATATAAGGAAATAATAATAAATAACAATACTGACACTTCATCGATAATCATGTCTTGCTTTAATCATTTGTAACTTTCATATGCGAAATTAATTGAATTCTAATTCCAGTAGTTACATCCAAAATTATGTTTTCCCAAGTCTCAAAGAAAAACAACAGATCATCAACAACGTGGCAATAGTTCCCCCATCAATCATGATTTCATGCCCAGTTTCCAGTTAACTTCATTAACCCCTTTCTCCTACATGCAATTAACGTAAAAGTCAATTTTTAATATTTTAAGAAAATTATAAAAGTGATATATTTAGGTAAGTAGATAGGAGGTTTCTACTTTACTTTTAGGCGGTAGGGGCTGACTCTAATGGCGTCGGTTCAGTAGTGGGCAGCACAAACTCTAATTGGCCTGATGCTCTCTTTCTAGAAATTTTTTTTTTCCCAAATGAGAAAAGTAGAGTGTGTGTAAAAAAAATGGGGTGTGGGGTGAGTATTTATAGGCAACAATCCCCTCTCTCTCTCTCTCTCTCTCTCTGACTCTCTGAAGCGTTCTCTCTCTCTCTCTCTGAAGCGTTCTTTCTCTATTAATATACATGTCTCTTGCTCTCCACACTTCTATCCAATTGGCTAGGTTCCTAGCATAGCACTAATAGCACCTATGAAATTTCTCTCTCTCTCTCTCTCTCTCTCTCTCTCTCTTATGAAATCTTATCCTTCCTCCTCTCTCATTCTCTCGGCCAGTTCTCCTCTCTCTTTCTCTCTCTCATTATTTTTTTTTCTTGCCCACCAAACTACAATGGGATAAGTACGATAATAGGATAAGTATATTATAGGTGTGCAAGCAATTAATGCATATACATGTACATATATACATATCAGGTTTACACTTAGATAATATTAATTACTAAATCAATTTAATGAATCAAAACAATTTAATTTGATAAAATATTCAATTTTATTTGGAAAAAAAATAGGTCGAAAATCCGAGTTGTTACAGTGTTCTTGTATGAGTGAGTGTATAAAGGTTGTGTGTGAGTTATTCATACTCAAGTATACTTGTATAGAAATTCTCATGGTGAAAAGAACAGGGATCCTTTCCGTGGAGTAGGCAGATTTTTGCCGAACCACGTATATCTTGCGTGTGTCTCTTATTTTATTTTTCATCGAACTTCCATTAGTTGCAATTATAGTTGTGTTTGAATCTCGACGCTTGGGTGCTTTCGCGTTTAATCCCAACAAGTTGGACCTCATATATGTAATGATGTTTCCTAAAGAAAACCGAGTTTGCTGAGACTGACTTGACAGCCAAGCAAACTCTTGACTGGGCAACGCTAGTCAAACATACCCATTCGAATCGTGCTCGAACTAAGAAGGCCTATTTTGTTGTCAATACCAAGCATATATCATTAAAATAAATCAACAATAATTACTCAAACTTCATTACAGATCCTCTTTTCCCCGACCTTTTTTTTTTCTTTCTAATTTTGACTATTTTAATTCCTCCAAATAAAGATATCTTATTTTTTTACTATTTTCTTACAGAACTTTCATTTTAATCAAACAGGTGCAAGCAAAAAATTATTTTTTCTATTTCTTTTTTTTTCACTTCACTTTCTATCATTTTCACTTTTTATTTTATTTTTCTTGCTAATCAAATGAACCCTTAGATGGTACCTATAACTTTTCTAAAGCCAGTTCGTGCATTTTAATTAGGAACCTCGCAAGTAGACAGTGGAATAATTTTCAGAATTAATCCAGGTATATATAAACTAGCACAAACACTTGAATATATCGTCAGAATATTTTATTAGTACAGTAAAATAAAGGAAAGCTTTTCATTTAGACACTCAACCTAAACAGTCTACATGCCCGTGATGTTCCCAGAAGTTTCGACACAGTTTTTGAAGTTTGACTAGTCCCAATGATTGATTAATTCAAACATGGAATTTCTGATTCGTCAACCCTATAGGTAGGTACAAGTTCCTTTCTTGCTCCGCATGCATCTCCCTCCCTTTCTCTAGCTCTCTCTCTCTATAAATACCCAATTCCACTTGCTCGATCTCTCTAATATTCTTTTCTCATTTCCCGGCCTTCACAAAAACAATTAACTCCCACAATCTGCTCCATCTTCCCATCTATTGTCCATCAAGACCCAAACAAATGCTAATGGGCGAACCTCTGCCCCAGTTTCCCCAACCCACCCGACCCGCATTCAGTTACGATAACGATCCAGTAGTTCCATCCTCTCTATTACCCGAACAAGAACAAGGTTCCACTCATGAAGATTCATATCAACATCCAGAATCACTATCCCTACCCAAACCCGAAACCTCCCAACACTCCGAACCCGAACAGTACTACACGGGTTCGGACCATGACGACACGTCCTCGTCCAACCGGATAAGTCTTTCGCCATCCACTGGGAAAACACCCAAGGGGGAAAAAGAGGCGGTGGACGAGCTGCTTACGATCCTGCTCGAGTGCATGGACGAACTCAACACGCGGAGCAGGGAAGCCCTACTCCGCAAATTCTTTTCGGAGATTGAGAGGGAGGAGCGGCTCGAGCGGTTTATCGTCGAGAGGCTGAAGCAGTCCCGAGTCAAGGCCATTTCCGACTTGTGCGAGAAGCTTCCCAAAAGAAATTCGGAGGGAGAAAGTGATCATATCTCGACGTTTAGCGATACGGAGGGGGACCCCGTGTTGACGAGGAGCATTTCGGAGTCGGTGGAGGAGTTGTCGCAGAAGCTTGAGAGATTCAAAGTGAGGACGCTTGATTTGGGCGGGCCGGTTGTCGTTAAGGAGGAAGAAGCAAAGAAGTGATGATCTGATTTTTTTGAGATTTCCTTTTGGGTTCTTTAATTCTTTTGAAAGTTTTTTTTTTCCCCCAGTTTCTACGTTTTGACGAGCTGTTACTATTTGTTTTGATTCGTCATTGGTGACCGCATGTGGGTCTTATTGTAAAAATTTCAATACCAGACCTTACTAGTACTTGTTTTGATTGGTCGCAGCTCATGTGTTAATTGTTTGGAACTGTTTGATATATATCCGAACCCAGCATTACCGAAATGTAATTTGGACACACGTATTCAAAATGATGTTGTAAAATTGCGTACTTGGCATTATGTTCTTCAAATAAAAAAAAATGTGACTGGACCTTGATTAAAATCAATCTTGGAAGCAATCTTTTGGTTTACGACCTTGTCAACAGTCGTACTCGAAGACAGGATCGGTTAAATATAGCTAACATCAAATGCATTAGCATACATTCAAGGCACGCAAGTAAATTTATAGTAACTTGTTTCTATTGCTGCTGGCCTAGAACCCTTCAACGTGTTTGGCAGGAAAAGATAATTTTGCCTAATGACGTGAATCTCTTGCTTTTTGCACTTCAATAAGTTTTGAACCATACACAAACACTTATACACACTCACAATAGGGATGAGACTCACACACACTAAAGGTGTGCAGTGTGTGTGGGATCCACCCCTATTATAAGTGTGTGTAAGTGTTTGTTTGTGGTTATAGCACCGTTGTTTGGAGTTTTTAAATTGGATCCTTATATCTCATTTTACGTAAGTATTCGTCCAGCATTATTTGAGCAATTATGTTTTTATCCTCTTAGATGGTGAATTACCTATATTACCCTTTTAATATGATATTCATATGTAGGTGTATATTTCCTTCCTAAATTAGTGGGATTATAGTAATTATAGTTACCTAAAATCATGGGATGATTAATGGATAGGAATGAGGGAAATTTCGAATTCGCAATTTTTTCAAATCTTTAATGGATAACAGCTGAACTATGTAGGTGTATAACGAATTCGCATTGGATGGCTAATGAACCTGTTTGACCTTGCTTTGATGGGGCTGGTTTGTTGGATGCCATGAAGTTGATCCTCTACCTACTATTTTTGAAGCTAGTATGGCTATTTGGCCGGTAGTGCAAGCTTTTTGGAATGGTTTCTGCTGCAAACTCTGTTTGGTTCTGGATGGATCCATTTCTCTTATGGTTTCATTCAATTCTGTTGAATGTATTTTTTTCTCTTTTTTCCTTTTCTTTTGGCATGCTCTATGATTCAAGTTTTCTTTGTATTTAGAGTTTGACCTCATCGATATACCTTTTGCCGAGTTCAATAAAATCTTGTTGTCGATCAAAAAAACAAAGGGCAGTTCTAGCACCCCCTCTGATTCTTCTGACCTCCGACTTCCTTCCGCACGCCGCAGGAAAATCAGTGAGTAATCTCTTTTCTCTTCTCTCTTCTCTCTTCTCCTTCCTCGTTCCCTCACCCAACCGCCGCACGCAATGGAGCCATGGCCGCTGGCCCTTCCTATTTTATTTCCCCTTTTCCTCAGCTTCTAGCCACGCAACGGCAGCTGCATGAACTAACCCATCGCCACCGGCGCTCATGTGCGTGTATAGTTTTCTGTGTACCATGCGGGGGTGTGCGTGGGAGGATGGAGTTTGTATGTCTGTTGTAGTATAGGAGTAGGTGTATGTGCTATTAGTAGTTATTGAATTATATTAGCCCAAATCAGTGATTCCTTGATCTAATTGAATGATTACTTAAATTAAAGTGGGAATGAAGTTGAGTGAAATAATTTCTAGGTAACTAACTACCCAACTGTGTTGAATTTCAAAGTATCTATACTTGTGAAACTAGAGTTAGTACTTGTATTCATCAAAGCGAGTAACGACTATTTAACCCTCGAGTCGTCTCTAAATTGAGAAAGGCCAACTCACAAACGGAAAGGCCTAAATGTATTTCTATTATGCTATTCAACAAATAATGACATGAATTAATTGGCAAATAGGTCAATTTGAGACTTATGCAAGAGTGTGATCAAGTCTTTAGCATTGCTCTCAAGAAGTCAAAGGTGAGATACTCTACCTTAGTTATATTGTTTTTTTAAGCAAATTATGTTATGTGCTTCATATGTCTAAAGTTATGATAAGTATACAAGTTATCAAGAAAGCATGATTTGATGAATTGATTTATGCCTCTCATTTATGCCATGAAACTATGCTATGAACTCTTTATTCAAAGACAACGATTTTATGAGAATGATTATGATTATGAATGAATGATTATATGAACACCTTGTCATCTGAAGGCGAAGTTGATGCATCCAAATAGCGATGTCCCGAGTCTGGGGGACGGATTTTAAAGATACCATGACCAATGAAGGGGTTATAAGGGAGGAACGTTATGTGGCACCAGCTGCCAGTGACTTGATTATTTCACACCACATGCGGTCGCTCCCTATTCATGTTTAGGGGTTGGATGCGCATCATAAGATTATGTGATGATGATGTTATGAATCCTCCTCTTATGAAGTTATGATAAGTTGTGTCATAGAAGTTTATGAATGTTAATTCCATAGTAAAACGTATAACTCTGGTACTGTATCACACACGAGTTGTCGGCTTATGAAAATTAATTTTTTTCCTACAGGTATTGCCAAGTAGGAATGAGAAACGTTGCTGCCTGGGAGACATGTAAAGAAGTTGTTTAGTCAATGTTTTGAAAACTTCAAATTTGGGAATTGACTATTCCCTGTTTGGCGTAAAGTCGCTTTATATTGTAAAGTTTTTAAATCTTGGGTTATTTACCTAGACACCCCTACAAAAATATCCGTTTTTCACGGTCACCCCCTCAATGAATTTTCGCTACGCCGAGATCCCTTCATTAAAGTTTTCATTTGAAGAACCTAACTCCGTTGGACGAAATAAATGAAAAGACCATTTTGCCCCATATATGTACCCACAATAAACACACCAAATCATTCCCCAACTCTCTCTGTGCAAATGGAAGCCCCAAATCCCATTCACATTCCAGTCACCACCAACGCCGGCACCGGCCACCACGGAAGCCATCTCTCTCTCTCTCTCTCTCTCTCTCTCTCTCTCTCTCTCTCTCTCTCAACCATGGCTGGCGAGATCTACAGCTCCGACGACCGTAAATCCAACCGGAGATAAAATCGTCGATCAAAGTCGGAGACGAAATTAATGCCGAAGACAGCCATGACACTCAAAAATCTCAAGTTTCCAAACTCAACTTTTATATTTCAACAAACAAAATCGATTCAATTTGAGTTCATCGGAGACTATCGTCAAGTTCGTCATGATCAAAACCCGCCAAAGCCGTGAGATTGATTCCTCAAAACTTGTCAACTTCGGATGGCAGACGAAATTGCTTCAATCGAACACCCATCGACTTTTGCCTTGTTTGGAACACTTTATGAAAATTATTTTTTAAAAGATTCTCTCTAGATTCTTCCTACTTTTAATTATTTCTCTCTCTATCTCTCTCGACTTATTACTCCTACTACTTTTTTCAAAAAAAAAATTCAAAAAATGTTCCAAACAAAGCATTTGTTTTTCAAATCTGAGATCGTCTCTCTCTCTCTCAGTGATGTTCGATCCCCAGGAGCAGGTGGGTGGAGGTGTATGGCGATCAGTTGTTTTCGGTGGCCGACAGTTGATGGTGGCGGTGAGTGCTTGTGCGTGGTGGTGGTCGGCAATTGGTGGTGGCAATGTGTGTGCTGGTGCGTGGTGAGGTGCATAAATTGGTTTGGTTTGGGGTGGAGCAAAAATAGTGCTGTGGGACACATTAGGGGCAATATTGGAAGATCAAACCACTTTTAAAACAATTTTGGTAAAAGAATTAACGGTTCTAGATGGAAGGCTAACGGAAGGGGTTTAGGAGAAAAGTAAACTTTAATGAAAGGGGTCTCGTTGCAGCAAAAATTCGTGGAGGGGGTGACCGTGAAAAACGGGTATACATGGAGGGGTGTTTAGGTAAATAACCCTTAAATCTTTAAGGCTCTGACGGTATTTTTATGTCAATTATGCTTCCGCGCTTTCAAATTTTTACAATCTTTGCATCTCTTGGACTGAGTAAAAAGGCCTTGGGTGGAGGTTAAATTCACTGGCCGGTCACGATAATCTTATCATTTTAACAACTTTTGGCCTCGGGTGGAGGTTTGACCGGTGAGAACACCATTTTTGCCTTTCATCCCCAGTCTGTCGGCCAGCGTGCTAAAACGGCAGTTGTCAATGGGACCGGAAGGTTGTCCGTTTGGTCGTTTTCTGTCGTAGCTGACCTTATGCCGGTGTTTGGTGGCCCTCGAGACGGCTTATTCTCATGCGAATGACCTAGTGCGTCATTACGGGGGCGTAATAATTAGAGATCCCTACAACGATCCCTAAACGATTGCTGAAAATTCAACTGTTCACGGATGAGTCGGTCTTTCTTGCTGTCTTTGTTAGGAATTCTTAGTGACTAGAGATGTCTATTTCGGCTTGGATTAGTCTATGTGTTTGCTGACAGTTTGCTTGCAAGTGTAGTAGACTTAGGTGGGCTTGATTTAAGTCCTTTCCTGTAATCATGTTTTTCTTGCATCTCTGATCCGCTTTGGATTTTTAATGAAGATTTGCCTTTCAAAAAAAAACTCTTCAATTTGATTTCGAGTTCCAGCCGACTTTTTATCCATTGTTTAGCTTCTAGAAGTTTTTTGTAGCTAGTCAAGTTGTTCATTTTGTAGCCTAGCCTATGTTTTTCTCCATTTATTTATTTATTTTGGTAATTTGTTTTTCTCCATTGTAACACTTTGACCTACTTTTCTTCATCAATATTAACAGCGATTTTTTTAATTGCGTGTCTCTACCTTTATGATTCCTTCAATTTTCGAATATGTTATTCTCCGATGGAGAAATTTAACCAAGGCAACAAACCACCATTACAACCTTCCCAATAGGTCGTAGCACAATCTCTAGATGGAAGTCAACATTTTAGCCCTACGGTTTAATCCACTTTTATATCACAACAAAATTTTGGCACGCTCGCACACTACACTCAACTCACTCACCTCTTGCCCGGAGGTTGCCGAGCTCAGTAGCATTAGCTTGTAACCAAGTGGGACATCAAAATATTTGGATGGTGGTATTTGGGACTCTGATATGACGGGTGCACTGCTCTCTCTACTTTTGCACGGAGGTCAACTCTCGTTGACCATCTCAAGGAAGGGACCCTTTTTGGCATGCATAGTGGGACAGTGTAAACATTGATTATCGGAATATGACGACAAGGGATAAGAGTCATGCCAAAGGAAAGTCCATTCTACCAAAGGACAATAAACCGCACGAATCTGCTATCTGAAAGCCCTCGTTGACACGAGTGTCGCACGCCACTCTAGGATAAGGCCCCACTGCAACGACAAGCTCTGGACACGTGAAAGCAACCATGGGCAAAGCTGATAACCCACAAGACCACTGCGAGCACAATACCAATTCCAAGGTGTGGGCACACGCCCCAAAATTTTCAATTTTCGTCTTTAGAAAAATCGGGTGCGCCCCTCTTTTTTGGGAAGCGCGGCAAAACGCTTACAATTCAGAGTCGCCACTCGGGTTTTGCGGTGAAACACCTAAGGAACCGAACTTGAAACGTTTGCCATGTTGTTTGATTTTGAAAAGGCGTAGACCGGTCCGTCGTCACCTTCGATATCTGAGGTTCGGGAGCCAGATTACAAGAGGGGAAGGGTTTTATGGCACCCCACTCGCCCGATCTGAAAATCGGTCTCTACTCAAGCATTTTGTAAAACATTTGCATTTTTATAATCATTTTTGGGCCAGTTAGGGCGGGGGAGCAGTTAAAGGGGATTGAAACTGTAACAAGTTGTATTTATATGACAAAAGATGGTGAATATTATTTTTTGAAACAAATAATAATAGATTGAGAACAAGCACGTGTGAGTGTTTCAAATAAACTGGAGCACGCTATCCCAGAATGAAGCACGCAAAAGGAGACTATATGCACTGGCCGGGCCGCTGCATATAGGGACCACTTGCGCGCGCCACCGGTGTACTAGCGTGCACCGGTAAATCTAAACTCACAGCTCTTTTTCTCAACCCTCTGGGCTCTGGAAGGACCAGTGCACACCCAGGACAAACCACACAGTTAATATAACAGAATAAATGCAGTTACAGGCATCAGAAGTGACTTTAGAGCGGTAAAATAAACAGAACGCCCCATAAACAGTGTGGGGTACGTAAACAAAGGCCAAGACTCGAATATCATGCAAGGGCTAGCCACTGGATCCATTGCAACTGTCGTACGCTAGTCCATAGACCCCGCACACCAGTTGTCATACTTGGTCGGTGTTTGGCTTTGCATGATCTGGGCTCTGGAACATGACCAAAGGGATCCCAGAGGCCTTTAAAATAAAAATAATAGAAAAGCAGCTTCACAGTTCTAAAATACAGAAAGCAGTAAACTGGTTTTTAGCGTGCACAAAGGTGATAAGACAAAATAAAACAAGAACAGGATGATCAGTGGTCCCCACGCCAGTGGTGCACGTACAGCCATAACTGGCGCACGGCTTATGGTTACTGGCGCGCGCCACTTATCATTACACACGATCATTGAATCTTTGCTAGCTTTGAGGCCAAGACTGGTATTGATTACCAGCCTTGACCCTGCTAGCACCCCTCAGGGGTCAGAATAGGACACAGAAACAAAGGTGGTATACCTTTAAAAGGAGTTTGATGATGGGTTTAAGCTTTACACTTGGGGTTTGATGGATGTATGGAGGATGTGGGGTGTCATGGATGTATGGAGAAGTATTTTCTTCCTCTTTCAACTGATGGGAGAAGAGAGAAAGCAAGAAGAAAGAGAGAGAGGGAGCTTGTATGCTCTTTAAGAGTCTTAATCTTGTGAACCCCTTGCATATAAATGCAAGGGGGTATTTATGGCCAAAGAATGACTGAGAGAGGGCCAGTAACCTGCTGGTTAAGGGCTGGTTGGGTTAAGAGGTGAGCCTCCCGTGGATTAAATGCATGGGACTTGGGTTGAAAGGTGGTGTAGGAGAGAGGAGGAGCCGACTGCACAAGGGTAATCATCAGGGGACTGTAGACTACGTCATGGTGGCCACAAAAGTCTCAAGCACGTGGTTGAATAGTGATATTTGACAGGGTTTGACTGGCATACGCCGAAGCTTTACCTGCATGCGCCGGTGAGAACTAAGTCAACGGTCGATGACTGACACGTGGCAGTTGACCGGCGCACGCTAGCGCGGTACTGGCGTAAGCGAGTATGGTTTTGCTGAGGCCTTTTGGTTATGGCTTGAAGGGTCTGGGCAGGGCTTGACAAAGGTTTGAACGAGGTTCAGGATGCTCAAAGCTCAAACACACCGTTAGCCTCAGGGTGTTCTTGACCGTAATCATCATTGGGGAATCAAAAACCCGTAAGCAAACTGTTCCGGACAGTCCAAAATAGGGTGTCTACAGTAGCCCCCCTTTGACGGCACTTGAAACGCCATTGATTTGGGTACAAGTAACATCAAAGGTCTTCTAGACACCCCCCTTCTAGGCTCTCCAAAACACAAGGCAAAGAAGACATGAATTTTTAAAGAACCTGAGTGATTAAGTCCGGCCGACTGAATAATTGAGAAAAGTCGCCATTGCTGGGGATAATATAGACGGGTAGACTGCCGCTGGATTGTGTTGGGAAGGGCAGTACATGGTGCCATAAAAAGGCGAACTCTCCTAGGGAATGACCCTCTGCAAGAACATCGACTCTATCGGGGAAGGAAGATAATTGGACGGATAGATCGTCGTTGATTTGAAATTGGATGGGTGGATCGTCATTGATTTGAAACTGGATGGGTAGACCGTCGTTGATTTGAAACGGGACGGGTGGACCGTCGTTGAGTTGAAACCGGACGGATGGACCGTCGTTGATTTGAAACCGGACGGGTGGACCGTCGTTGATTTGAAATTGGACGGGTCGACCGTCGTTGAGTTGAAATTGGACGGGTGGACCGTCGTTGAGTTGAAATTGGACGGGTGAACCATTGATTTGAAACCGGACAGGTCTCTGCTGGAAAGGAGCCCACAGGCACCAATGCGAAATTGGGCCACTTGGACTTTCACGTTGAGAATGAATTTCGACTCCAAGAATGATTTGGGCCTGAGGCCCAGATTATAATGGCGTACGGGATCATCATACTGGCGTACGCCAAGAACCTCGGTCAGTCCGACCCCAGACCCAGCCCAGATCCGGCCCAGCACGGCTCCCATGTCGTTTAAACTTCTGCATGAGTTCTGAAACCGCCATTCTTCGGTTTTTGAACTCCAAACACTTCAAAACTCTACCAAATCCTTCAATCTCACTCTCATTCTACCAAACCATATTCACCCATACTTGCCCATGGCAGAATCCGGCAGTGGCAGCGGCAATTGTGGTGCCGGAGATAAGGAAGGCCAACTAAGGGGTGAAATCGAGACCTTGGGATCTCAAATCGATAATCAAACGACTTTAGGAGCATCATCGATCACTGGTGCAGAAGCCTCAGGCAGTGGCAGCGGCGGCAGTGGCAGCGGCGGCAGTGGCAGCGGCGGCAGTGGCCATGCAGTGGAGGTAGGTGGCAGTGATGATGGGTGTACGCCAAGAAGGTGGGGCGTACGCCATCTGTGGTCGGCATAGGAGGTCCACGGGTTCAACCGTTGGACTCCCGGAGCAGTGTAGAAGGCTTGGTAGTCACTGGTTTGGGCTCGGCCGGAGCCGGCGGCAGCGACAGCGGCAACGGCAACAGCATTGGTGGTGGTGATGACCGACCGGAGACACCACCAAGAGACCCGACAAGGGGTAAGGACCCGATCGTTGAGGAGGGGATATCCGGAGAGGTACCTGTAGAGGAGGTTGAGTTTAGGCCTGCAGTGGGGTCTTCGGCGCACATCCCTATTACACGCGGAGACTTTGCTGAGTTTGTGACAGAAGAGGAGCTTGGCCGTTTGCTCCGAGAGAACCCGGGGGTGGTGGCTGCAGTGATAGCAGCGCGAGAGGACCGACAAAGGCAGATTAAGAGAGCTCAGGAGGAGGAGCGCCTGAGAGCAGAGACTGAGGGAGCCAGGGCCAAGGAAGAGGCCTTTGCGCGTGAGGCCGAGTTAGCTGAGGAGGCTCGGAGGGAGGCATGGTCGTTCGAGCGCGCAGTGACGCTTGCTGAGTCCTTACGGCAGGCACCCCGTGCTAGGTTTACTGCGGACACGTACGTTTTTCCAGAGCCACACTTGTTTATACCGTCCGGAGTTGAGAGCCTGACGCCTCTGCGGGATAGTTATGACACAGAGCTCATACTGAGGGATCCAGAGAGGCACCTATCCGTGGATTGGGCGCAGGTATACTTTTGGACTTGCTTTGATATTCATGCTATGTCATTGTAACTGTACGTAGCTTGAATTGGCGTAGCGTAGCTCGCAATGCAATGTAGGTTAAAACCTTGAACTGTAACTCGACTTAGTAAGTAGAATTTGATAGTATACCTTGACCTTGGAACTTGATTCGACTAACAAAACTCTTGGCATAGTGGAGCCGGGGTATGGAGCACCAATATCTTCTACTAAAATAGCCAAGGCCGAGCTTGAACCAATCGTAGGCTGCCTCGACCAATGACACAATCCTTTGAACTTGAATTCGACTAGGTAGGTTGCCATGACGTGATGAACGAAACACCTTTGAATTTGACTGAAAAGGGTACCCTGATTGTAGTTTGGAACCTGCCTGAGAGATGCCTTTGATTTGATTCGAACGATAGCAGAATTGGATAAAATAACACGAGCACCTTGTAGCTTTGATCAACTCCTATAATGCTTGTCTCAACCGTAGAGTTACTTTTGAGATTCCGAATTCGACTGACTTATTGGATCTGAATTGTGTTCGCTGATGAACCTCTTTTTGCTGCTTGTCTTTGTATGCAGAGAGGAGCAGCCAGCACTCGGGGTCACGGCGGTCCTGCAAACTCGCTTGAGTTGTATAGAGGGTTACCGGAGCGAGTCAGGGTTTTGGTGGACGCTGCAGGGTTCCGGCTGTTCATCCACACTTTGACGGCAGTGAAGAGTGACCACGCTTTGCTTATTGCACTGGCTAAGAGATGGTGGAATTCCTCAAATACCTTCCACTTTCCGATCGGGGAGATGACGGTGACTCCGTCAGACTTTGTAGCTCTCACTGGTTTGAGGGTAGGAGGAGAGCCTATCCCTTTTGACTCAGAGATCCATAGAGATACCGGGGCGCTGGAGTGGTTTCTGGGGCAGGCACCGGCGGGTGAAACGGAGACCATCCACTATGACCAGTTTAGGAGGTATTTGCAGGGGAGGGTGCCAGGCTCAGAGCAGGAGGTGGAGCAGATGGTGAAGGCCTACTTGTTGTACTTGTTTGGGGCTACGCTGTACCCGAACAAGCGAGCTACAGTGCACCTGTCCTACTTGCCGGCTCTGCATGACCTACGCGCAGCTTCGCGCTTTGACTTGGAAGGAGCAGCTTTGGAGACCTGCTTCGACTTTATGGGGGAGTTCTCACGATGGAAGAAGGCGACTGCTGGCTATTGGAGGGTGTGGGAGGTAAGAAATAAAACCTGTAATTCATTCCTTATTTCCTTTCTTGTACTTGTCCTTGATTTGCATATGAACTGTATTTTGATGCTTTGATTGTCTGAACACTTGCAGCTGTGGGCCTACGAAGTGCTGAAGAAGTACCCTCCGGAGAATAAGTGTCCGAACTTGAGGATGCTCCCACGCGCCATGATCTGGGGGCCTCTGTATAGTGGCAAAAAGAAATCGAGGGGGAGCCTTTTAGCCTTCCGGTCATACCTTGACGAGCTGTCGGGTACTCAGGTAAGCAATACGTCAATCGACCATTCTGCTTTTAGAATTGCTTTAATGCTGTCGCTGATGCCCGTCTGACTCTAAACCTTTGTGTTTGTTTCGCAGGTGGAGTGGGACCCATGGAGTAATGCAGAGCCTGAGCCTGAGTACTTAGCGAGGAGCAAGGTGGTGACAGCAAGCTGGGTGCTACTGGAGTCGACCTTTGGGTGGCGGTGGTACTTAGGTGACCGGGTGACGCGACAGTCACTTGGCTTTCTTGAGTACCAGGTTCCTGGGCCACTTCTGCCCCACGCTTCACATACGGACAGGTACACTCTGGTTGAGCTGCGACACTTCATTGTTCTGGCTAGCCTTGCTACTTTCTTAAGGCCTGAGCGTGACTACGCCGTTTACCGGAGGCAGCGTTTGGCGAGGCCACTCAGGGTTTTGGAGCACATTGTCGTGCAGGGCGAGGCGTTGGAGGCTGGCGAGGAGAGGCAGAGCCGGGGGAGCAGGGCAGCTCGTTCGAAAGAGAGGAGTGACTATGCCACAGCAACTGGGCTTCCTCGGCTTTCTTGGACCCTAGTAGTGCGGGAAGCGCAGAGGGATGCTACCACAGTTCAGTTTGAGCCTGCCAGGACAGAGCCAGCGCCTATCACAGGACCGGTATAATTTGCCTTCTGTTATGCTTGTTATCCTCGTACTATGCTTGAACTGCTTTTGAAACTGACTTGATCTTGATCCTCAAAAATGAAACACATGCGCCAATGGAATGGGTGCGAGAGGCTGTTCGCCTGATGCTAGCCATGGAGAAGGAATTCCACAAGATAGCAGGCGGCGCTTCTCTGCAGCTGCACTACCCACCGGCAAATCCGGCTCCTGCTGTACAACCCCAGGTATATCCCAAATTCAACTCTGTCTTGCTTTCGATACTTAGATAGATAACATGCTTGATAGAACTACTTTTTGACATTTTCTGCGTTCAACATTCCAATATATACAATATGCACAATGTATGCAAAACATTTAATGACTATGACCATGCAGGGACAGGCTAGGGCAGCTCCTAAGAGAAAGAGCGTGCGGCCTCCTTCACAGAAGAAGACAGCTGGGTCCTCTTCCACTCTGGCCACTACACTGAGGCAGGCCAGCTCTGCACGGCCAGGGACTAGAGGAGTTGAGATCACCTCCGGGAGCGACGAGCCACAGTTCTGCAGAGAGCTGAGGAAGAGGCCCGCAGAGAAAAGGTCAGCTGAGGGGCCATCCCAGAAGAAGAGAAGAGAAAAGGAGGAAGAGGAAGAGGAGGAGGTGCAGTCGCCCTTCAGCAGCGGCTCCGACGACATTGCCGACGATCCTGGGTTCAGGATAGACCCGAGGGAGAGAGATGACGACGAGGAGGACGACGACGACGAGGACCTCTTCGACGATGAGGAGGACCACTTTGACGACTGAGGGCTACCACTGAGCTTCAGTTACTTTACTGTCTTTTGACTTTGATATTTTGATACTTTATCTTAGAGACGGGGGCCTGCGTGCCTTTTGACTTTTGGGCGGATGTGCCTAGTACATGTTAGTCCTGCTTTACTCAGGCCGTTGTGCCGCTTCAGTGCATTCCCACCTTTTGCTTTGTAGATATCGGCTTACTAGTATATAATAATTGCATTTCCCGTTTATTGATCTCCTTTTTATGGGCGTTTGGCAGAAGAAAGAATAAACCATCCACTAATACCTAGTATGCATTGATAAATGATCTGAATCGATAAACAGACACTCACACATGCGCACGACTGACCTAGCTCGAAAGAAAAGAATATGAGAGCCCCAGGATATGAAACGCACGCTAAGACAGGCGGAAAATAATGAAATTTTGGGCACTAATGGGCCAAAACTCAAAATTCTCCTGAACGAGCACAACTGACACTTTGACAAGACCCCATAGGTGCTCCATGACTTGTACGAATTGACAAGACCGGCAAGGCATGCCCCGAGGCGAGGGAAACACCGAAAAATGATAAAAATATCACAAAAATGGACATAAGACACAAAGGATGACTCAATTTAGTCCCGGACCGAAACTGACACCCCCATACAGTCACATTAGGCTCACATGACGCGCACGGTATGACAAAACTTGGCAAAAGTCCATGGAACGGATTTTGACTTCCCGAAACCTTGATTTGAACTTGAAACGAGCCGCCGAACTCCCGAAATATTCGTTAGACGCAACGTTTGTTATCCGGCGCTTTAACATAGTCCCATATACCATTCATGACTTGTGTGAACCATCAAACCTGCAAAACAGGCCTCGGGATCAAAAATGCACACTCGACGAAAGTAGCTACTACAGAACCTGTTTCTGGTACTTTGACTGGCGTGTGCCATGATTGGAATGGCGTACGCCAAGATCGAGGGACACGTATACACCAGTAAATAACTGGCGTGCGCCGGTCAGGTCTAATGCAGATCCACTTGTCTGACCAACCGTCCTTTTTCTGGGAGCCCCTTGTCTTCATTTCCACACGTTTTGAACACGGTTTCTGGGCTTTCAGGAGGCAGAGTCCTTACTTGTAAGGATGTTTGGACTTTTAGTGGTTGGCTTTGAATATGTTACAGTAAACAAGGTGACTCATTGGCGAATAAAGAGGAGATGCACGTATTGCTCCATTCACACACCATACTCATTTCAATACTCTGTATGCCATTGCATTTCCAATATGGAAAACCCACTCCCAACCTTGCTCAGGCCTTGGTTAGCACAATTTTTGGGCATTGACTGGTTAAACTTCCAATACCACGGCCTTGCCTCGTTCTGGTATCTTCGACGCGTGCCACTCCGGCCAGCACTTTTGAGGGCTGCTCTCCGATTTTGGGATCTCGACGTTCACGTCTTCTGCTTTGGCGACGATGAGATATGTCCGACCATTGAGGAATTTCAGGCGTATCTCTGGACATTTGCGTCTGCGACACTCGTCGTTCCCCCTTATCAGGTTAGCATGCCAGGGCTATTGGCGTCTTCACTCAACGTTTCCAAGGGTTTGGCCAACACTTTGCTCGAAGGTGGCCAAATCAACATCATGCGCTTGATCGAGCGATACAGTCCAGATGACGATTTGGATGATAATGCTGTGCAGGCTCGGCACCGGTTCACCTTGGTAATCTGCTTGCTAGCTGCTTACCTGGTCGTTCCTACCAATGGGCGGGCTTGCCCCTCGTTGGTGAGCGTCGCTGCCCAAATGGGGGCACGAAGGAACGTGGTGCCTCTTGTCTTAGCGGAAACACTCCTCGGCTTGGACTTGGTGTACACAGGTCAAACGAACACCTTTAGCGGGAGTCCGCTTCTGCTTTAAGTAAACTCACTCAACTCACCTTTTTTCGATTTTTCACGCTTTCTCGTTTCATCTCGTCGCTTGGTTTAGGCTGCTTCCTAGCTCTTGCTTGTTTTTTCGCTCAGGCTATATCTGTCTCCTTACTTGTCTTTTCACTCATACAGCTATGGCTATCGGACAAGCTTGGGTTGCTGCACCCACCGGTGGAAGGTTGGAACCTTTTTCCAAAGAGGACTCACCAAAGGGAGATGCGGTACCCTGACATGGATATAGAATGTTAGTACGAATTCATGCAGCAAATGCAGCCTAATGAGATCGTCTGGAGGTGCTCCTAGCTGGACCTCCCGGATATGGCTATTCATTCAAATGGATTCGATAGGATGGTGATTGCAGGACTGTCAAGTTTCACTTTCTCTATTCCTGGCCGCATCCTTCGCCAACTAGGCGTTTCTCAGGAGAATCACCGCATAAGTACCGGGGACTTCTGTGTCCCTAATTTCAATGCCCAAACACTCAACGGCTATCAGAGGCACTGGGGCCTTAGAGTCCTTCAGGCAGAAATGCAGGATTTCACCACTGGGCTGAGGAATCGCTACAGACAGTGGTTGAGAGCGGTTGTAAACGCAAGGGAAAACATTGACTGACTCTGGACCACTTTGCTATGCTTAGAATAAGCTGTGAGCCGTTAGGCTTCTCAAGCATTTTGTTCTGTTTTTCATGCTTTAACTGTTTTAAGGCTTTTATGCTCAGCTCATGTATCAGAAGTAGTAGTTTGTAATAAAGTCGAAAGACGAAGGATTCCCCCCTTTTCCGATTGCCTTCAGTGCAGCCTTGACTGGTGTTTGACCTCATCAACTTGTGATGTGAACTCAAAAATGTCAACCCTGGATCAAGTTTTTGATAGAATATGACCGAATCTCAAGGTGAGATTGCCTACGTATCCCTTTTCAAGGAATCAGGTCAGAACGTAGTTCAGGCAAAGGTTCACTCATGTATTTTACCTCTCTTTTTACGCTCTAACTTTTGCCTGGAACCACCTTTTTTGGGTTTTCGGTCTAGCGAGCTTTCGACCTTTTGCCTATTTATTTTTGCCTAAACCGCCCTATTTGGGTTTTCGGTCTAGCAGGCTGCTCTTACTTTTGCTTGGAATCGCCCACCCTTGTGGTTTTCAATCTAACGAGTATCTCTCAGGGATAGTAACGCTTGAGTTGATCCAGGTTGACCAGGGTGTTGAATTCGTTGCCGTCGAGGTCGATGAGCTTAGCAACACCCGCGGATAGGATGGTCTTGATGATGTAAGGTCTGGATCACTTCGGCCTGAACTTCCCGCGAGGATCAAACACTGGGGCGCAGATTTCCTTTGTAACCATGTCTCCTTCGACTAAGCCCCTGGATTTCACCTTTTTGTTGAATGCGCGAGTAATTCGACGTTGATAACCTTGAACGTGATACAAAGCTCGGAGCCTCCTCTCATCAAATAGTATTAGTTTAACAAACCGGCCACTTAACCATTCAGATTCCTCAAGACCACTTTTAGCCATGATTCTCAGCGACGGGACCTCAAGCTCGATAGAAAGGACTGCCTCTATCCCATAGACCAAAGAAAAAGGAGTCGCACCAGTTGACGTGTGGATCGACGTTCGATACCCCCACAAGGCGAGAGGCAGCTGCTCGTGCTAGTCCCTTGCAGACTCGGCAGTTTTCTTGATGATCATCTTGACATTCTTGTTGGCGGCCTCGACTGCTCCGTTTGTTTGTGGATGATAGGTCGTTGAATGATGGATCTCGATGCCGAATTCCTCAAAGAGCTCCAAAACTCTCCCTTTGAAATGACTTTCGTTATCCGATACAAATGCCTGAGGAACACCATACCGATAGATGATGTTCTTTCGAATGAATTGAGCAACTTGAACCGTTGTCAGGGTTTTGTAGGACTCAGCCTCGACCCACTTGGTGAAGTAATCTATCGCCACCAGTATGAACTTATGGCCATTCGAAGCAGACGGTTTGTTCATTCCGATAACATCGATGCCCCAAACAGAGAAAGGCCATGGTGAGGTCATGCCATACAATTTAGATGGAGGAACATGCTGCAGATTCGCGTGGATTTGACATTTGTAATAGCGCCGCACATAGTCGATGCACTGTGACTCCATCGTGGACCAGTAATATCCTTGTCTGGGGATTTTCCTAGCGAGCATGACGCCACTCATATGAGGTCTGCAGACTCCTGCATGAACCTCTTCCATTATCCTTGTTGCTTAGGCACCGTTGAAGCAGAGCTTGTGCATCCCACAGTGAGACCTTCGATACAGTTTCCCTCCGCAGATAATGTACTGATAAGCTAACCTTTGCAGAGCAATTCGATTTTTTATTCGTGGCCTCAGCAGGAAACTCCCCGCATTCCACAAAGTTCCAAATGTCATGGTACCAGGGCAAGCCATCATTGACATCATCAATGGCGTTGACGTACTCATAGGCAGGCAAATCTCTCTGCTCAATCACAATCGGCCGCAGCTTAACGCCTAGTGGAAGTTCGATCATTGAAGCCAAAGTCGCCAAAGCATCGGCAAACTGATTCTTCAAGCGTGGGATATGGGTGAAAGTCACCTTATTAAAGCGAGGAATCAGTTCTTCCAAATCTTGGTGATAAGGCTTCAACTTTTCCTCACGAACCTTCCAAACTCCATTGGCTTGGGAGACCACCAGGTTTGAATCTCCAATTACTTCGAGCTTTTCGACCCCTAAAGCAATAGCAGCTTCCATTCCGACAATGCAGGCCTCGTATTCAACTTGATTATTGGTAACATCGAAATTCAACTCGAAAGCAAGCAGAATGTGAGCGCCGGCGGGCGTGATCAACAACACTCCGATCCCGAACCCCTTTTGGTTAGCAGCTCCATCGATATAGAGCGTCCATATTTCCTCGACCACTGTCAGCACCTCCTCATCAGGGAAAGTGAAGTCCACATTTTCTGGGCCGTCGATTGGGTGATCAGCCAAGAATTTGGCCACAGCATGCCCCTTTACAGACTTTCTCGTGACATGTTGGAGTTCGAACTCAGCTAGCAGAAGCAACCAACGTGCTAGCTTATGGGTGAGCGCGGGCTTCTCGAACAAATACTTGATAGGATCCATCTAAGAAATCAGTCTCACCGAATAGGCTAGCATGTAGTGTCTAAGCTTTCTAGTAGCCCAAACCAGCGCCCAGCAAGTCTTTTCCAGAGGGGTATAGCGCTCTTCAGACCCCACCATTTTCTTGCTCAGATAGTAGACAGCTTTCTCGACCCCATTGCTCCCTTCTTGCGCCAGTAGACATCCCATGGCCGTTGTAGTGACCGACAGGTAAAGAATCAACGGTTGACCCGGTGTAGGCGGCATCAATACTGGCGGGTTCTGTAAATACCTCTGAATAGATTCGAAGGCGGCTTGGCATTTATCCGTCCATTCGAACGGGACCCCCTTTTTGAGCAAACGGAACAGTGGTTCGCAAGTTAAGGTTAGCTTGGCGATGAATTTGCTGATAAACTGGACCTTCCCCAGAAAGCTTCGCACACCTTTCTCGGACTTCGGTGGCTCCATCTCGAGAATTGCCTTGATTTTGAAAGGATCTACTTCGATTCCCCTCGCAGTGATCAGGAATCCCAACATTTTGCCTGCCGTGACCCCAAATGTGCACTTTTGCAGGTTCAAATGTACGTTGTACTTGCGAAGCCTTTCAAGAAACTGTCTGAGTGAAGGAAGATAGTCATTTTCCTCCTTTGCCTTCACAATCATGTCGTCGACGTAGATCTCAATGGTCTTATGGATAAAGTCATGAAACAAGGTCGTTTGGGCCCTTTGAAAAGTACACCTGGCATTCTTTAGCCCAAATGGCATATTCACATAGCAATAAGTGCCCCATTCTGTGACAAACGTCGTTTTCTCTTGATCCTCGGGTGCCACGGAGATCTGGTTGTATCCCGAGAATCCGTCAACGAAAGCGAGCAAGGCATGCCCTGCCGTGTTGTCCACAAGCACGTCGATATGTGGCAAGGGAAAACTGTCTTTGGGGCTTGCCTTGTTCAAATCCCTGAAGTCGACGCAAACTCGGATTCTCCTATCCTTTTTAGGAACGAGCACGATGTTGGCGACCCATTTGGGGTACTCTGCGACCCTTAAGAATCCTGCGTCAATCTGCTTGGTGACCTCCTCTTTGATTTTCTGAACCCAATCCGGCCTCATCCTACGAAGTTTCTGCTTGACAAGGACAGCCCCGGGCTCTAACGGGATTCGATGTTGTACTATTTCACGATCGATGCCGGGCATATCCTTGTGAGACCATGCGAACACCTCGGGGAATTCTTTGAGTAGCTCGATTGTTCCAGCGTGATTTTTCGGGGACAGATTTGCGCCAATTTGCATCATGCGGGGGTCATCCTCGTTTTTCAAGTTTATAAAAATTACTTCTTCTTTTAGAGGCTGAGCACGCCTTTCGTCTTCCCTTTTGATGAGGGAACGCAACTCAGCCGGGATGTTTCCATCAAAGTCTGTTCCTTCATCGTTAGGGTCGACACAGTTTATATAGAAGCTAGCAAAGTAATCGGAAGCAGGATCATACATTTCATAAAGCCCAACAGGGTTGCCAAGTACAAACGACTCAAACTCAAAGTAAAAGCTACAACGTGGAGGGCCGAGAGGCGCAAACTCCGACTCTGAGCTAGACCTAGACTTGACAGACTCTGTGTCAGATTCAGATACATCGTCAATGCATGTCAGGCGTGGAGTGAAAATGCAGTTATTAATACTGCCCTTCGCCTCCACGATGAGAGAGGTAGGATCCTCGAGAATATTCGATGAGTCGGGCCCAAGCATCAGCACTTCAGCCTCTTCGCTCTCGCCAACCAAACCTACTTGGGAGAACATCATCTCTAGATTTCCCTGATCGAAAGTTCTCAGCCAGTCAGCCTTTTCCTTGATCTGAGCCAGCTGTTTCTTGAATTCCCCCTTAGCGAGCTCCTCTTTGGCTATCTCTTTTTCATCATCAGACCAGGTGTCTGCAGCAAAGATTTCGAAACCTGGTAGCCAAGTGCACGTCCCTGGGTCCCAAAATGGCTCTATCTGTCCCGAGTAAGCAGAGCCTCCTCCTTCCCGAACAAAATAGCTGTCAGGGTTACCAAAAAGGGTTCGAGGTTTTCCCGTATCTTTCCTCTTTTTGGCGTCTTTGGCCGGTGGAGTGTAACCCAAACCAAAGCGGCCTTCGGTGAAAGGAAAGACAGAGAACTCAGCGATCCCTTGTTGGTTGATCCCAAGTCCTAGGCCAGGCATGAATGACATTTTTCTCATCATCTCGAGAACAGTTGAACTTATGGTAAAATCATCATCCATGGCAATGGCGAGGACTGAGCCTGACGTGTCAAAAGAGAAACCTCCAAAATCCGAGTCTTCTTCCCCGTGCATGATCCCCAAAACAGGTGTCCCATCATCCGTGAGCGGGCGGATCCCAGAATCCCCACAAATTGTCAAAGTTTCGGTAAGGAGCCTCAGCATAACCTTTTGATGTAGAATTGAAGGTACCGCCATGATATCGGCCCTATGAAGCCACGGCCTGCCCAGCAACAGATTGAAGGTAGCAGGGACATCGACTACGTGGAATTCTACATTCATTTCAAAACCCTCAACATCGAGTTTCAGAATCAGAGTTCCTTCCACCACACGGCGAGTGTTGTCATATGCTTTGACGGCAAGATTGGAAGGCATTAAGTCATTCTTTGTAAGCCCTAAGCGGTAGGCGACCCTCATTGGGCAAACATTAATGGCAGAACCATTGTCGATTAGCACAGTTGGCACCCAATGTCCCCGGCACTTGACAATGATGTGAAGCGGGCAGTTATGAGCGGTCCTTCGATGGGCAGGTCCTTCTCGGTAAACGTAACGGAGTGCTTAGAGAGAAGCGGTAGTACAAGGGCGATCATGGCCTCGGGGGTAATGTCAGTTGGTACCATGAGCTGGGCCAATGCTGAGGACAGCTTTTCGCGATGCTCCTTTGATGACGATATCAAACCCCAGATAGACACAGCGGCAGGGATCTGTTCGAGCTATTTCAGAATAGCATCTTCTTCGGGAACCCCACTTGGAACAACCGGATCATTCCTCTGAGCGGCAGGAGCAGTGGTCTTCTGAGCAAGCGGGTTGGATGAGCTTCCAGCCTACAGATTAGACGGCTGGAACACTCGGCTGCTCCTTGTGACGTTGGCAACATCTCACCAAGAAAACGAGTCAACAAAATCCCATAGATCAGCTGGCACATCCTCCAACTTGCGCTTTCCTTTGTCCATTGATGCAACTGTTGCGGTCGAGTCTGGTCCCAAAGCTGAGTCCCATTCCAAATCCTCCATCACTAATCCCTCCCAAAAAGCGGGATCTTGTGCAGCATCTTCCTCAAAGGGTGCCCCTAGATTGGTAACAAACGGAACGTCCCAAAATCCTCCATCGACAAGGGCGGTGTTGACAGTCCACACTTCGCTTCCCACGTTCAGATCGACAATGTTGTCCACGTCCCAGATATCAGTAGGCGGCAGAGTTTTGACGGTCTCATTTGCATTCCAAAGGTCAGCGGGAGGTGCATCCAAGACCATGATCGAGCAGTCATCCCCGGGAGCAGAAATGATAGGGCGAGGTTGACTCACGGAAACGATGTCGAGAGTAGAGTCAAACTCATGGATACGGCGGTCGACCATGCCTGCAATTGAATCTACCAGAGGTAGCATGGCGCCGAGTGGGTGACGAACATCGGGCACGACTTCCCCTTCTTGATAGTAACCCCAGTATTCTTCACTGATATCACTCTGGTCCAAATCAGCCTTGAGACCTTGACCTATTTGTCATCCATCAGGTTGCGGATCCCATACATATTCTTCATCTTTTGACTCGACTTGGTCTAGTTCAGGCTGGTAGAAGAGTGCGAATAAAGAGAGACCATCCAGAGGATCAGCCTATCCCGCATTCCATTCTCCTTCCCACTGGTTTAGCCATATCTGATTGACCTGAGGGTGTGCAGGAAATTCCATGTTGTATTGCTCGATCCAATCGGTACAAAGTTCCTCCCAATCCCTAGCCTTGTCCTCCATGGCCCATCCGGCTGCCATCATGTTCACGCTTGACTCAAAAGGAAAGGGCACGACTGGTCTAGGGTTGTTGGCTGAGGTAATGTGGTCGGTGGGGTTGAATATGGTGGAGCTGAGAGTTATCTGGTTTACTTGAAGGTTGGAGTCGTGTTTAGGCAAGGAGTTGGTAATGACATTGGGTTTAGTAGGTGGAGTTGGAAGGTTACTATTGTCCACAAAATCTTGTATCGCATGACGAAGGCGATAACAAGAGTCGGTGTAATGGCCGGGCATCTGGTGGTACGCATAGAAAGCGCTGGGGTTATGGCTGGGGGTGGATTTTGAGGAAGTGGAGTCGAGGCTAGAGGCCTGAGAAGACCGGTCTTGACTAACTTCTCCAATACCGAGGAAAGTGGTGCCTCGAAATTGGCAAAGTTACGGGGTTGGTTGCGGTTTCGGGGTCTTTGAGGGGTTTGAACTTGGTTGACATCAGCGATGTGATTGGAGCTTTGGGTAGAGGCGTTGTTATTGGCAGAAGTTGCATTGGCATAATTGTTACCGCCAAATAGAGCAGTGCTATTTCCAGTGTACGCACGGGGTTTCGACCTTGAGGCCGAGGCAGAGGAGGAGGCGTCACTTCTAGGTAGAACACCCGTTTGGAGAGCTTCTTCGATGACTAGGCCGGAATCATAGAAAGTCTCAAAGTTCGCTCCTTGAACCAACACAAGGTTCTTAGCAAAGTCTGGCTGCAGGTTGCGGGAAATGATGCGAATTTGGTCCTTCTCGCTCAAGCGATCGGACATGAGAGCTACCTTGGCCCTCCACCTCTGGATAAAGTCCGCAAAAGACTCCTTTGCACTCATCTTAGTTGATTCCAATTCCCGGGCGGTCATCTTGAGCTGAGCATTGTAACTATACTGAGCATTGAAGGCAGTGCTAATATCTTCCCACGTTCTTCTTCTGGCAATATCGAGTGACAAGAACCATTGGAAAGCAGGACCGGTGAGGGTTTGCAGGAACAATTGAGCCATCGCATCTTCCTCGACACCGTGTAGTTTCATTGCACCATGATATGCCAGCAGGTGGGTCTTCGGATCTCCCGTCCCGTCGAATTTTGTGAAGTTAGGCATTTTGAACCTTTCAGGCTATCTTGCATTCGGGAATAGGCAAAGGCGGTCCATGTCTAGCCCTCCTGCTCCTTTCCTTTCGGATTTAGAGATTGCTTCTTCCAACTTTGCCATTTTGGCGATCAACTCAGCCATTTCTGGGCTTGGAGCAGGATTTTCGACCAGAGGGACCTCCTCGGCAACTACTTCCCGCTCTCGTCTTTCACCGCCTTCCCCTCCTGCTACAAGAGGAAGCCGCTCTTCGATTAGGGTGCGAAGATTGGCCATAGAGGCGTCGGCCTGGTTGACCCTTTGCTACATGATGGCTAGGTTGTGCTGGAGATCTGCCAATACAGTAGCGAGATTCAGGGGTGAGACATCTGCCATGGCTAGAGCTTCCGTCTTAACGAGTTTCAACGATGTAGGCGGAGATGGAGTAGACGGAGGAAAATCGTGTGGAGTAGTCGGTGGGGAATCCTCCCTTGACAAAGTGCAGACCAGAGCTTCCGTTGTGACCGACTGAAAGACGAACCCCAAATCAAATCTTCAACCGGACCCGGTGGACGATCCCAAGTAGGTTTGGCTCTTGATTCAGACCCTTGCTTTGGTATCGGCATGGCTAGACAACAAAGTAAAGAGCTCAGTGATAGCTTGCAGTAATTTATTTCAAAAGAATTTACGGAATGGGAAATGCTCATGTCAACGTCATCGGTGTCCTCCTAAACTCTATAACTTAGAGAGAGTCCATCTCATGACATTCTGACGTTGTCGAGAATCCTCAGATAATCTTTTTGACAATGTGTCCTTATTTGAATTGACTCATGCTAAGAGATATCAAAATAGACTAAGCCTTCGACTATTCCGTTTTCGAAGTTTCAACTTTTGGAATCGGCACAACTCGGTACAGATGACGTGGTACTTTTAACTGACGTGGCGTAAGCAGCACTATGCCGGAGCCTGAGCGGTGTAAGTGATTAGCACTTCTAACCTGGACAGTGTAAGTATCACGACATCGTCTCCGTCGTCCTTAGTTTTCTGTTTGAAACTTTGATTGAGTTTTTAGACAAGGACTTAGAAGATATTGATTTCCCAAAGCCTTGCCGACCCATGGACTTAGAAGAACTGGTAACATGTAACATCGGGATGCAGGACTCGTCATTGGGCCAAGGCAACGTCGAACAGGTGCAAGACAAACTCGACAAAAGACGTCCTAAAAAGCCACCCTAGCATGCTCCTACGCAAGACGGTATGAATGTATGTACAGGCATACGATAGGGAAAGCAGTAACACATAGACAGTATATGGGGGTTAGGTGCAAACAATCCTACCCTGCAGGTTCCTGTCCTAGGTTTGAAAGGTTCTAGTGCTTTGTACGCATGTAGAGGTCGGTTTTGGCTTAAAGGGGTTCCTCTGACTAGAGCCGCGATATACCTCCCATTGCAATGCGTGGAGCAAAGCAATGGTCGAACGGTAGTACAACTCATCATCGTCCAAGGTTGTTGGGAGTTTAAGGAACCCGAGCTCCAATAAATTGTGCCGGTTACCCAAAATACCTCAACGGGGCTGACCAACATGGATGCGAATGGAAAAATGCCAAAGGATATGATCGAAGGAGAGAGAAACGCAACGTTCGAATAAATGCCTTTTGAAGTTTGGCTCACTTTTATTGATTAATACTTGGAGAAAAACTACACAAGTGAATAATAGAAAAGCCCAGTTCGGATTGATCGGATACTGAGATCCTGTTACGTTACCATTCCGTTCTTCAGCAGCGCGGAGCGTACTGTTTTGACAAACTTTTGAAAAATTGTTCATTTATGTATTAATTGCCAAATATTAATCAATGCATTGAGTCCCCAGCAGAGTCATCACTGTGGGCACACGCCCCAAAATTTTCAATTTCCGTCTTTAGAAAAATCGGGTGCGCCCCTCTTTTTTGGGAAGCGCGGCGAAACGCTTACAATTCAGAGTCGCCACTCGGATTTTGCGGTGAAACACCCAAGGAACCGAACCTGAAACGTTTGCCACGTTGTTTGATTTTGAAAAGGCGTAGATCGGTCTGTCATCACCTTCGATATCTGAGGTTAGGGAGCCAGATTACGAGAGGGGAAGGGTTTTATGGCACCCCACTCGCCCGATCTGAAAATCGATCTTTACTCAGGCATTTTGTAAAATATTTGCATTTTTCTCTCAATAATCATTTTTGGGCCAGTTAGGGCGGAGGAGCAGTTAAAGGGGATTGAAACTGTAACAAGTTGTATTTATATGACAAAAGATGGTGAATGATACTTTTTGAAACAGATAATAATAGATTGAGAACAAGCACCTGTGAGTGTTTCAAATAAAATTGGAGCACGCTGTTCCAAAATGAAGCACGCAAAGAGAGACTATATGCACTGGCCGGGCCACTGCATATAGGGACCACTTGCGCGCGCCACCGGTGTACTAGCGTGCGCCAGTAAATCTAAACTCACCACTCTTTTTCTCAACCCTCTGGGCTCTGGAAGGACCAGTGCACACCCAGGACAAACCACGCAGTTAATATAACAGAATAAATGCAGTTACAGGCATTAGAAGTGACTTTAGAGCGGTAAAATAAACAAAACGCCCCATAAACAGTGTGAGGTACGTAAACAGAGGCAAAGACTCGAATATCATGCAAGGGCCAGCCACTGGATCCATTGCAACTGTCGTACGCCAGTCCATAGACCCCGTACGCCAGTTGTCATACTTAGTCGGTGTTTGGCTTTGCATAATCTGGGTTCTGGAACATGACCAGAGGGATCCCAGAGGCCTTTAAAATAAGAATAATAGAAAAGCAGCTTCACAGTTCTAAAATACAGAAAGCAGTAAACTGGTTTTTAGCATGCACAAAGGTGATAAGATAAAATAAAACAAGAACAGGATGATCGGTGGTCCCCATGCCAGTGGTGCACGTACAGCCATAACTGGCGCACGGCTTATGGTTACTGGCGCGCGCCACTTATCATTACACACGATCATTGAATCTTTGCCAGCTTTGAGGTCAAGACTGGTATTGATTACCAGCCTTGACCCTGCTAGCACCCCTCATGGGTCAGAACAGGACACAGAAGCAAAGGTGGTATACCTTTAAAAGGAGCTTGATGATGGGTTTAAGCTTTACACTTGGGGTTTGATGGATGTATGGAGGATGTGGGGTGTCATGGATGTATGGAGAAGTATTTGCTTCCTCTTTCAACTGATGGGAGAAGGGAGAAAGCAAGAAGAAAGAGAGAGAGGGAGCTTGTATGCTCTTTAAGAGTCTTAATCTTGTGAACCCCTTGCATATAAATGTAAGAAGGGTATTTATAGCCAAAGAATGATTGAGAGAGGGCTAGTAACCTGCTGGTTAAGGGCTGGTTGGGTTAAGAGGTGAGCCTCCCATGCATTAAATGCATGGGACTTGGGTTGAAAGGTGGTGTAGGAGAGACGGGGAGCCGGCTGCACAAGGGTAATCATCAGGGGACTGTAGACTACGTCATAGTGGCCACAAAAGTCTCGAGCACGTGGTTGAATAGTGATATTTGACCGGGTTTGACTGGCGTACGCCGAAGCTTTACCTGCGTGCGCCGGTGAGAACTGAGTCAACGGTCGATGACTGACACGTGGCAGTTGACCGACGCACGCCAGCACGTTACTGGCGTAAGCGAGTATGGTTTTGCTAAGGCCTTTTGGTTCTGGCTTGAAGGGTCTGGGCAGGGCTTGACAAAGGTTTGAACGAGGTTTAAGACGCTCTAAGCTCAAACACACCGTTAGCCTCGGGGTGTTCTTGACCGTAATCATCATTGGGGAATCAAAAACCCGTAAGCAAACTGTTCCGGACAGTCCAAAATAGGATGTCTACACAAGGCCAGAACTAGAATAACAAAAACTAATAAAATTATTACCAACCACCATCATCCACTAAATATGGAAAAACCAGACTGGGACGAAACGTCGGACAGGGGAAAACCCACCCAAAGAAGAAAAGGCACAAAACAGCCAAAAAAAACTAACTAAAACTCTACCCTCCTAACCTCTACTTATTTAATCATGTCGCCACCGCCGCAACACGCTAGAAAAGACAAGGAGGAGAGACGGCTTAAAGCAAGCCCTTCAAGGATAGACCTTATGCCGACACAAAATGTTAGTCTACTTCTGTAGTACGCATCGTAGAATCTATTAACCTGTAGTTCTTTTATACTAGCTCAGGTCTAAGATTTTGACAATTTTGGTTCATTCCATTCCTGTTTTTTGTGATCAAATCTTTGCCTTCAGGCAGTTGAATGAAATGAATTGATGGTTGATTAAAAAAAAAAACCTATGCTAACTTCCCCTACTCATTTTGAAACGGAAGCATCGTCCAACCTTCAAGACACTGTAGTGTGTACCCCCTCATGAGGTACTCAACATTTCAGAGAACATCTGTGACTGTGTGATCACGACCGGATTTTCACATCCAATTTCTCAAAATATCCCATTTCGCTATAGCAAATGGTGAGTCTCAATCAGAATTGGTTAAGGCTATCAATCGTTCGATGGTCAGTTGGGAGAAGTAGACAGTTCTTGCAACCCCATGCACCACCTCTCGCTATTTAGAGTTATCATCTTTTTTTCTTGAAAGACGGCAGTTCAAGAAGTGCATACCGTACGCATCCCAAGTAGGATTGTCTATTGTAGTTTCCCTTTTCAATGAGATTAAGGGAATCAGTAATTCAACGTTTTGTGCTTTGGACTTTAGCATGTCTTGATTCTCTTTCTCCAATCCAGCCTCGCTTCAGCATTTATGGAGGTCGAAGCCTCATTGAGCCACTCCGCATAATTGCATATAGTATAAAACAGCTTCTATAACGAATTTTATCCTTATTCAGACATGCTTTTCATTTGTGAGTTGAGTTTTGTTCATCCTCCACTTAAGAGGGTGAACTACCCCTCCTTCTTATTGGTTGAAATGGTATAGATCCCATCACAAAGTATGTAGATCACACCACAAAGTGTCCATGCTTACCAAAAAGTATAATGCACGGATGGAACCTACCTTATTTCAACCAATAAGGAAGGTAACATTCATCCTCTTTTAAAGAGGATAAACAAAATTGCACTCCTCATTTGTTCTCAACTTACCTTCCACAATTGTTCCAACTTCCAATCTAATACTCCGAACATATTCATCATGTTTGGAAAAATGAATGTTTTCCAACCACCAACCTTGTTACATCCTCCTTATCGGGTGAACCCTTGAGAGTTCTTTTGATGGATATGCAATCAAGAATTGGTTCAGGAAGCTAGTGAAGGACTAGAGAATTAAGTTAAACCTAGGTGATGTATATTTCTGCAATTACCCACCAAAAGAAAATCTGAAAGTGGGAAAAAAATGCGCCCCTCTGGAGAGATCATCAATTCAACAGCCAAACACAAAGAGGTACGACGAGCTTGAAATTCCAGTACCAGCCAGATTGCCAGGAGAGAGAGAGCGAGAGAGAGAGAGAGATCTAACATACAATACCAGTACCACTAACCTAGGCACCTGCCTTGGTACTCCTGAACTCTATTAATGACAGTTTTCCTACCCTTTTCCGCGTAATGGGTGCTTTTGAATTAGGGAAATGGGTGCTTTTGAATTAGGGAAATGATATTGGCATTTCAAAAATTGATGCAGACACTCCAAAATCAGTGTAACTCCAAAGCCATTTTCCTTTGTTTTTTAGAGTGTCTGCATCAATTTTTGAAATGCCAATCACTTTGTTTGGTTTAGATTTTAGAAAGTTATTTTTGAGAGTTGGAGTGGTAATGAGTGGAGAGAGATAGAGAGAAAGATTTATTGAAAACTGTGCCGAGAGTTGAGAGTTACTCTCAAAAAGTCCATCCAAGCAAAGTGAATATCATTTCCCTTGAATTATCTACAAGGCTTCTATACTTAAAATTTAAATTACAGTGCCTAAATGATACACGTTAGCTTCTAATAAAAACAGCTACAACTAAAAACAAAAGCTAAACCAACAATCGCAAAAGAGCAAACCGCAAATGGCACAGGTAGCCAGCAAACATGACAAAAAGGTACAACTTCCTGCCCTAGCTGTTTCTATCTTACCCGGATCTACACGGATCCATCACCACAAAACCCTTTAATTCCCTCAGCCCGTCTCTGTTTGGTCTCTGAAGGACTTCAATGACGACTTATATTGATCCACAGACTAATTAACTATATCTATCTGCAAGCTTTTTTTAGGAACTAACCTGCCTCTTATGAGAGCTCATCATGCCACCACCCAGAAGCCGAAACTATTAATCAGTGGTCATGGGGTACCGCCACATAGTGCCCCCGACAACCTCCACCACCACATATTTATGTAAGACTCACAGACTATTAGTCCAAGGTTTTAAACGGAGGTAAGAGATTGGTTTACCACATGACTGCGCCTAGGAGTACCCAATAATTTTCCCAGATGGGGAGACCACCAAAAATATGCGGAGATTTAAAATTGTGGACAAGATTATAACTAATTAAACTCAAACCATGCAGAAATATGCTCATTATTGAACTCATCATTAACACCCAGCTCAAACGTACACGGAACCAGTTCAATAAAAGGAGAACAACTTTAAAATTGTCTAAAGTAAACATTAAAATTGTCTAAAAACTCAAAAACAAAACACCATATGCCGATGTTCCTCAAGCTTTATTTCGCTACCAGTCACTTCTTTGACCGCGCCAGTAATCAGGAAACAAGAAACCCTAAAACTATGCCTGGGGATAAAAGACAATCTTTCTAACCACACAGCCACCACGTACTCTCCACCGCAAAACACAAACTAGGGAGAAACGCATACCTCAAATCAATACTTGTAGTCCTTAACATGAAGGCTCTCAGAGGCTCCCTCGCTCAAGGAACCAGCACCCTGGTAAGTACCGAGGGTTGCCTCAGAGTTGGCCTTGCACCTAGTCAGGAACGCAGCCTGCGCCTTCTTCAGATTCTCCTCCTTTCCAGCCCAGGCTTTGAGGGTGCTCTGCTGAAGGGCCCTTCCGAAAGAGAAGGTGAGGGTCCACGGCTTCTTGGTCTTGAGCTTGTTCATCGCGTTGAGGTTGATGGTAGCCTCCTCCTCACTCTGCCCACCGGACAAGAACACCACTGCCGGGACTGCCGCAGGCATCGTCCGCTGCAGGGCACGAACAGTGTACTCCGCTACTACTTCAGGTGCAACCTTGGCGGACTCGGACCCTGGGGTGACCATGTTGGGCTTCAAGAGGGTCCCCTCAAGCAACACATGGTGATCATTCAAGGCTTTGTAACAGGCAGCAAGAACGCGTTCTGTGACGTCAGCACACTTTGCAATATCATGAGACCCGTCAACTAAGATCTCTGGCTCGACAATGGGAACCAGACCAGCCTCCTGGCAGATGATGGCGTACCGGGCCAAACCGTTGGCATTCTCATTGATGGAGAGCTGAGACGGCTCGTTGGGGCCAATCTTGAGCACAGCACGCCACTTTGCAAACCTAGCACCAGCTTCATAGTACTTCTGGCAGCGCTGGAGAAGGCCATCGAGCCCCTGAGTGGTTGTCTCGCCATCGGTTCCAGCAAGCTCAACAACACCCTTGTCAACCTTGATTCCAGGGAGGACGCCGTTTTCCTTGAGCAAATCAACAAAGGGCTTACCTACATGATTAAATTCCACCATAAGCATAAATGAGTCGAAACTAATCCCCAGCAGAGGAAGTTCCGAACGTAATAACTAACTTGCAAGGTGAAACTATAGTCACAGACAAAAGCGTCAAGGCTCTATTTGGTTGCTTTCCATAATCAGTTTACAGAGCACTTCTTGTGACTGACATTTAAACCATGTTTTTTTAACTTTTTGGGGAACAAAAATGATACTCACACAACCGTTGTGTGTGTTGTGTAACAAATTTCGGCCCTCCAGATGTGTTGACAGCCTAGATTTTAAAAAAACTCTTCCACGGAAAAGTTTGAGTGAATCCTGACCATTTATTATAACAATGGACGGATGGAGATTGGTTGTGTTTGGTATTTTGCACAACCATTGTGTGAGTAGCAGCTTTGTTTGGGGAAACAACTCATTTTTAAAAATGATTACGAAAACTCTGTTGGAAAATCATCTTTGCTAAAAAATGGATAAGATAAGTTACAGGATACAATAAGAAACAAATAGCATATAACACCCAGCAGGAAACTTTGGCAGGTAAAAGTAACTAGCAAGGTGAGATATATATAATGGCGAGCAAACAAGCATAGTATAGTACAGTTATTATACCATCTGCAGTCTTTTGATAGAGGGTTTCCTCGAAAAGAATCACTCCGCTGAGGTATTGAAGAGCACCAGGAGTGGTGAAGAGGAGCTCCCGGAAAGCCCGCCTATTTGTCTCCACATTCTCCACATTAATGCTGGAAAGACGCTTACCCATTGTTCCGGTGGACTCGTCAGCAGCAAGGATACCCTTTCCAGGGGTGCCAATGTAGGAAGCATTGGCAATGAGCTCATCTGCAACATGTTGAAACTTGAAAGTTAGTTATACTAGAGTCAAAAATAACTATTGCTCAGCAAAAAACCAACATATAAAATCTGTTACAAAAGCCCAAATGAAAACAATCGAGTTATCGTAAAATATACAGGAGTCCCAAGTCTGTGATGAGTGATGACAACATAGTAAATTATACAGTGCTCAAATGGACTTCTCCACGATTAATTTACGTTCAAACGAGCCCAAGCATTTGTTTTACATTTACAGGCCATCCTATAAAACTCATTTGAGTGGGAAACTGACAGCAAAATGGAAAACAAGTGGTCTCCACTTTAATCAGTCAACTCCTCACAAATTTTGGATTCACATTCATATGCAAAGTAAAGTAGACAAAATAAACACCGTCATCAATGAACTTGTCAACAAGACACCGTTGCGCTTTTAAAGCAGGCCTCACAGAGACTAATGATGCATCAATATTAATAGCACGGTAAAACAATATGAAAAATACAGCCAAAACAGCAGCAAAGAAAAACATAATAAGTTTTCCTTGGATAATGCAAAGGAAAGAACAATGACACAACCTAACACAAACAACTTAATTACTCTTAGGATCAGCAACAATATGAAAATAAATGACAAATAAAGGAACAAAGTTGATTGAATGTCGAACAACAAAACATTAAATTGAAGATGAATATAAACTTCAGTATGATCTTCAAACAAGCAACCTCAGATTGTTCAAAAATTGACACACAAAAACCTACACCTGGCGACGAAATATCCACAGGTCTGAAGACTGATGCGAATGATAACTGATCTAATAAACAGCAGCATGGATTCCTACTTAAGGAACTAATTCCCCACAATTTTCATGTGATTGCACTAACAAGAAAAATAACATAACATTTGCCCAGAGGAATTTCAAAACCAAAATTTAAGGCATTTTCTGCAAGTGATTGTAATTAAATCTGAACAATTTAACCTTAAGCAAGTTAAGAAAACAACAATCGTAAGCCAGTGCTCTAAAAGTCACTAGGTTCTAGTC
Organism: Rhododendron vialii; assembly: GCF_030253575.1. Lineage (NCBI taxonomy): Eukaryota > Viridiplantae > Streptophyta > Magnoliopsida > Ericales > Ericaceae > Rhododendron > Rhododendron vialii. Next base: position 28,886,903 of record NC_080560.1, read on the forward strand.
GGTCGGAAGAGGAGCGCCTAGAACCCAATTAGTCGGCCAACTAGCTCCCCAGGCGACTAGTCGGCGCTAAGGCCGATTTTTATCTACGCGTTGGACCCCTGCCTAAGGCCGATTTTTATCTAGGCCCCTACCTAGGGCCTAGGTACTGACTAGTCGGCCGCCTTCACTGATTTTAAGAACAGAGTCAAAAACTTCATCAATCATCTATGACATTCGAATAGTGTAATTCCTGTAACATGTAAGTGATTTCCTCAATTCTAGATCCATCTGTCAGATATTTGATTCAGAATTTCCAAAACAGACCGCTCAAACCGAGTTTCCAAAGTACGAATTCAATAGAATTTCTTCATGTAACAGTTAAAAAAAGGTATCAAAATACACATACAAGAAGAGGAAGTAAAGCGATCTGATGGTCAGATATCAATCTACAACTATTTAACAGAACAAGTTTTCCCTTGACAGATCAGAGCAACAATCATTTGACCGCAAACAGATCTAACCGATCCCAACGAAATCAAGCCTACCACGAGAACACAAAAACAAGAAACAAACCGAATAATCGAAACTGAAATCGAAATCTATCAAACCTCAACCTCACGGACTACACAAACGTGAAACGAACTAAAAATTCTAGATCTGAGAAAATTTCGTAATTATACGAGATCTACCAAATTAGACACGCAAGATCTACGCCACTAATAAGAAATGGCTAGACGGAGATTTTACCGGTATACTTTCCCGTGAAGCAAGACATGGCGTTGGAAACGAGAAGGGAGTGAGGGAGAAGAAAGATGACCTTTTCAGAGAGAGAGAGATGGGAGAAGGAATAGGTTAGGGTTTATTTAAAGGGGAGAGAGAGAGAGAGAGAGAGAGAGAGAGAGAGCCAATTAAAGGTAAGTGTAAGAGAGAGACATCGAGATTATCGCAATTCTCTCTTTGGCTTTTTCCCCAAGTTAAAACTTTTTCGGGAAGCGGTTTTTTGTCATTTACCTTTCTACCCTCGCTTGTTTTCGATTGGCGTCGGCCCACTTTTGTTGGCGAACAAATTTATAGTTTTCACAAGATACACATTCCGTTTGTTTTAACATTTTCAGAGTTACTTTTAACTCTTGACATAATTTTTAATAAATTTTTTACTATTTTTTTTTACTCATTACCACTCCAACTCTTAAAAATAACTTTCTAAAATGTAAACCAAATATAGCGACATTTTCTTATGGTGTTTTTGGTCAATTGTGTAAATGGCCTTTAAGGTTAATTAAGTACATTATTACTATTGGCTCATATATCAATTTTAGATTTCATGAATTTGCATTCTGCACAATAGGTGAACTAAAATTACTGATGCAAATAATATTGATGAAAACAAATTACAAAGATAAAAGATGAAGGAGAGCCCACATTAAATAGGAAATGAATTAAAGTACACCATTTAAATTGATGGAAATCAAATTGTTGAGATAATTTAAAATGTATTAAAACATGTACCAGTGACGCAATTTATCCGTCTTTTTCGTTGCGCATGCGCTAAAACATCCTAAACACTAATCATGTTCGTTTTGGAATTTTGAACTTTGGATCTTCGCTCTGCGCACAGTCTCTAATAAATTTTCTCAATTATTTTTCTCATTTCTTTATCTATTTCTCTCTACTCATTACCCAAAATTCAAAATCCTAAAACGAACATGCTCTAAATTTTTCAACACAAAATTGTGAACTTAAATGCTTCAATTTAGGGCCACTCAAAAAATCCGGTGAACCGTGAAACCGGTCCGGACCGAACCGATCCGTACCTTTTGGATTTTGTCCGTGTATTAATGGTCCGGACACGGATTGAAAAATTAGAAAATCGTGACTCGCGGTTCGGTTCACGAATTTTCATTACGAAACCGTGGATTAACCGAACCGGACCGTGAGATATTTATTTTATATAAATAATATATATATATATACACAAATATATATGTGTATTTATATAATTAATAGTGAGGAATGTTAAAACTTTTTTCCACCAATTTTAGTATTTTAATGTTAACCTATTGTCGTTTGCTGTGCATTGCATTTGGATGGAAGATACAATTTCACCTCTTTGGTGTTATAGTTGTCTCCCTTTGATGTTTTTTTTTTGGTTTTATGTTATGTACTATAATGATACATTCTACTAGTTTTTATATTCTTTTGAATCTGATTTATGAAGCAGGTCTTTGGTAGTTTATGTAATAAATACTTTCCAGTGGTATTAAACTTAATTCTGAGTATAACCTTCTTTCATTTTTGTGTGGGATATTTGCTTGAGCTTTATTTTTGCTAAAATCCGTGGACAAAACCATAACCGATCCGCGAGTCACGGATTGGATTGGAACCGGATCGTAAGACTTTTGGTCCGGACACGGATTTCATTTTGTAAAAACCGTGACTAGCGGTTTGGTCCTCGGATTCCTAGAAATCCAAACCAAACCGGAGCGCGAGCAACCGTACTTCAATTATGACATAGGGCCAGCTTTTTGTAGTGTCATAGGATTTTTCTCTGCAGAGCACCTCTTAGTATATTTCAATTTTTAGTTCACAGATAATAAGAAAACATAGAAATAAATTATGTATTGGTGAACAAAATAATAGATGTTCTCAGGAATGAATTTTAGTCTTTTGTGCATTGGTAACAAAAGAATAGAATATGCATTTTATTCCCAGAATATGTATTTTCTTCTCCTTTAAATCCCAAGTACATAGTTAGAAATATATTCATTCTATTTTCTAATCTGTATCTTTTTTTCTTTTTTGTGCCCTTTAATTAGAACTGCAAAGTAGCAAAATCGATAGTTTTTCCTTGAATATGACCTTTTCTAAGATGATATGGGAAAAAAAGAAAAAAGGATACGACTTTTTTTGAGGTGGTTTCCACTTTCCAGGCCAGCCGAAAATGTTGATACGAAGGGTAGAAAAGGAAATTGAAGACAAAATTAAGGGGAGTCACGAGACTCAAAACCACGTGCTGGCGAATTGGTGGGTGGGGGGGGAAGTGTCAAAAACAAAAAAGAGTTGAAAAAGGGCCCCACATCACAAGTCTTGGATGATAATTCACTAATTAACAAACAAAAATATAATCCCACCAAAGAAACCTACGAGCCAGAAACCACGAAAACCTGTGGGGTGTGGGAGTGAGTTTAGGGAAGAAAGGCAAGTGAATAGGATGTGTGGTTGGTGGGGTGGGTTTGAGAGCTATAGCAACGCCTAAAACTGAGGGGTTAGGTTTTGATAGTTAGGTTAGGTTGTGGAATGGAACCAGTCTGTTGGAGCGTCTTCCTCTCGCCCTTCACCCAACAACACATGTGCTGCACTTTTTTTTTAATAATAATCAAATATTCGGGTCAGTTTACGCGACTAATTTCGGAACCCTGAAGATAACGACCAGGTATAATCCTCGGTGGCTCTAAGGTTTAGAATGGTTGACCTTCGTAAGAATAAAACATGGAACATGTGACCTCATAGAAGAGCACTTATTATTTTCTTACAAACACTTGACCCAAAAAAAAAAAAACCATGTGGTTCACTTTGGTTACACCTGCCCTTCTTCCATATTTTCATCTCTTTATCTTCACTTCACATACTGGAGTAGAATTCAAAGGAATATACTCTTGGCATATTCTCTCTGCCTTAAGTTTTCCTAGATGTTGAGCCCCCATTTGATTTCTGCTACAAGGTGATTTCGTCTTTAATATCATTTTCCATTTTACGGAACCTTGTGCTAATTGTGGCCTTGTGGGCCGAAAATTTAACTTTTGTAAATACTCTAAATAAATGTTCATTTTACTAAAATCTGTTATCAATCTTATGCTAAATTTGTTATCAATCTATATTTGCTAATCTGTTATCAATTTATTTGTTAAATCTGTGATCAATCTATTCCAAATTCTGTTATCAATCCATTGCTAAAGCTGTTATAAATTTATTATCAATGCTTAAATGCGGATTTTAAAGTCTTACATAAAATGCAAGCATATAACTGTCAAATTTGCATGTAATTAAATTTTGCAAATACAATTATTAGAGTTCACACATTCAAATGGTATAAAATAATAGAATTTAATATAAGGGTTGGAGATGGAGGGTTTGATGTCAAATTAGATATGCCAAAATGCCACGTAAACCTTTAAAACAATTTTACATCTTCAATTTGAAACCATGGGTTGGAGATGCACCTTCACCATCTGCTCCCTTTTTTTTTTAGATTATACATTCTTCCCACCCAAGGTGAAAATCCCATGATTTCAATCATGCACCCATTATAGGTCCCACCGTGAATTTATTGTAGCAATCTGACTCTTTCATTGCTCAGTGCAATTGGTAAGTTATTGTCTCTCCTTTGTAGAAGATCTTGGGTTTGAACTCCACAGGGGGCAGACCCTTTGGAGGCCAGGGCTATGGTTAGCTTCTTAACCTCCATGCGTGCTAATCCTAACATCCTCCACTAACCTCCGTTGATGTATATCGCTGGACAAAAAAAAAATTTGTAGAGCCCTCAAAGTACATAGTATATCCATGTAAAAGAATTAGTTTGATCGCACATTGATAAATATATCAAAATTAAGTTGAATTTTTATTTACAAAATAGACGGTATAAACGGTTTAACTCTATAGGATCAAATAAATGCTTTTAGACCACAAGTGATATGGGCTTCATCCCTACAGGAGTGTTTGGGCTTTGTTTCAAACAGATTGTATTTTCTATAATCTTTGGTTGGAATTCGTTTCCCCTTTCCCCTATTAATGAAACGTTACTTTTGCCGATTTAAAAAAATATGTTAAAATTTTTCAGAGAAAGAAAAACAGGTTAACTTTTTGTACGAGAGATTTGTTAGACTGTTGTATTTCTCGAGAACCTCATTAGGAATAGATATTTCCTGTTGAATGGTTAATGCAACAACCGAAAATGATAGGGTAATGGTGGAAAGCTATTTTTATGTTAAAGAAACGAACAATATAAGTTATTTACCAAAAACAAATAACATAAATTTGATAAAGTTACCCTCCCCGGCCTAAACAGAATATCATATTCAACACCATGCATATTACATATAGTAGTAGTTCAGATAATAAGAAGGAAAAAAATACCATATGGTAGTTATGAGTTGATTGAGCCAATAAACAAGTGCACGCAGGATACATTTGACTGAAAGGTTAATCGATCGGGACACTTGGCCCAAAAGTTGTGTAATTGCAAGTGGGGGTGTTCATTTAATTCTATATGTAGATAGAGTCGGTCATGAGCTAAAACTTGTGTTGCGACCGCCACTTGAAGCCACCCAAAAATTTTGAAATGTAAAGGCCCCTCATATTTTTGTATCTCTTATTATAATCCAACAAAAGAGATCTCATTTATAACTTTTGCTTTAAGCCCTTAAAAGTCAGGACCAACTCTGTATACAAGGAAGTTTATACTCTTTTATGGGTTGGGAAGGAGAAGCAATTTAGGTGTAGTTAGGAAATCTTGTAAAATGTGGGACAAACAGTATCCCTTGAAAGGCTAAAGAGCACTGTTAATTAATAGTACTGAAGAATTACTCGTACAGAATTGGATAGAGTATATTCAAAATGTTATAGGCACGTCATCTAGAGGCACATTAACCACATCCCTCTCACATACAGATGGGTTTCACTGAAACGGGCTCCACCTGTATGTGAGAGGGGTGTGATTGATATGCCCCTAGCAGTGAGTATATTTTCCTCACATAACATTGCTGGCACCGCGTGATGAGTGATGGAATCATGGAACTTCAACGTGTTCAATCAATTATTCCAATTTTATATATGTTTATTTTTCTCAAAAAAATAATGTTATTCAATGTTATTCTAGTCAGCAAGATAGGGTTGACTTAAAGACATGGTAGTAGTGACTAGTGATGTAATTGGACACACGTAGGAAAATAGAGTCAAGAATTAAAGATTGACCAGTTTTTTTTTTTCCCAAAACGATAACAGACGATGTTATAGTTATAAGAAATAAAACATCAAAAGGAAACTCATCCCTAAACAAGGAATCAAGAAATCAAACAGAAGTGGACTTAGTCCAAAGAGACTATACGCAACTTCAACTAAACCCATCCCTCCAAACAATTGGACCACTGCTAAAAACAACCAAAAACACTCACACATGGGTGATAGAAACCCCACAAACAGGGAGAAATTTCACACAGTGAACACCAAAGAAATAATAAAAAAGAGAAAAATCGGTAACGGAACCGAATGGAGTTCGCCATACCGGAGCGGACTGATGATACATATGATAACTGATGATATATATTTTCACAAAAGTTACATTTAGCACAAATATAGCAACTTAATTTTATTTTAATTAAGATTAAAAAAATGTCTATCTATTTACTAATTTCCCGATGGAAACACTGCATCAACATCAAGCGTGCTACTTTTCCTGTTATAATATAAGAACCCGTGCTCTTACTTAATCACGAATACTACTTTCAGTGCATATTTGATTGTAATGGTCAAATGATGCCAAATATGTTGTACTACGTACGAGCGTCTTATATATACATACTTATATGTGCATACTATAATCTTGCATGTTCGTATGCACGGAGATGGGAAAAAATGGTGAAATTTTTTTGTTGTTGTCATATACATGGATTGGCGCGTATGGCTCTTGGAACTTACTCCATTTTTTCTCACAATATAATTAAGAAAATTTTAGAACAAGGGAAAAACAAAAAAAAATAAAGAAAAGAGATAGGTTTCAAGGAGTATTTGTTATTTGTTCGTAGTATATGTTATTGATTGAACTTAGTTTTATTTTTAAATAAGGTGAAAGTACATAAACACCTCCTCAACTATCACTCTTTCTCATAAATACTCTCTCACTTTTAAAAGCGCTCATGGAGACTCTCTCAACTACTTGAAACAAAAAAATGACAAACTCCGTTAACGGAATGGATGAATTGACGAATATACCCTTGTCATATTATACGGTGAAATATTATTCCTCTCCCATTCCCCACTTCACTCGATCAGAAAACACTCCACCCATGCCAATTCTCTCTCTCTTCCTCTCCCACTCGTCACTTTAATCTTCTCTGCGTAGTGAATCGACAGAAACCCTCGAAGAAGACGCATGCTTTGATCGTGGCAATGAAAGAACCGTAGATCGTGGCAAACCTGAAACCCTTGTTTGTAGGTACATTTTGTGCTTAAAAGCCCCAAGATGTGTGTAAGACAAAGGCAAGAATATTGATGTATTTTGACATAGTATATGATATAGTAATATGTTATGAATTCTCTATTGGATTATTAGGGTTTTTGGAAGTAGTATTATATGTATACCGTAGTAAAAAATTAGGGGTTTTGACTTGGTTACGGAAAAAAAATTGGGACTTTTGTTGTTTTGCCTTTGGTATGACATTTTAATGGCTTTTGTATACTACCGGTCCCCTCGATTATGAAAAACTCATCTCATTTGGTCCCCCCTGTTTGTCTTTGTCCGAACAAAGGCAATTATTGACCCTTGTTTTATGTTTTTTTTGTTTACCTTTCAGTTTAAAATGGGCTTTCCAACAGTAATACTTGTCTTTTACCATGGAGAGTATATATCTAAGGGACCCCAAAAGATGTATGTTAACATTGACCCTGACCTGATGTCATACATTGATTTAAGGGCTGTTGTCAAGGAATTAGATTCAGATATCTGTGAGATGTACCAAAAGGATCCACGTCAAACTATGGATGATGGGTTGATGGGTCTAACCTCTGACCAAAGCATGCTAGACATGTTTGCAATGCACAACGACTCTAAAGTGATTGATATTTATATCTATAACCTAATGTTGGTGCAGAACAAAACTAGTGGTGAAGAGGTATCTGCTTTGACTAGGGCTGACCCTACTGTGCAAGGTGATGACTTAGTTTACCTTGATGACTTAGTTGATTTTGATGACATAGTTGACCTTGATAAGATACTAGCTGATGAAGAAGTAATACCAGCTAGTCCATTGGAGGATGATGAAGATGATGATTCTGATAGAGATTGGGAATGTGGTGATGAGAGTGATGAAGCGAGTGATGATGACAATTTTAGTGGCTTTCATGAGTCATCTGAGATGATGAGAAGGTTGAACAAATGCTTGCCATTAAGATTAGAAATGAGGAAAAAGAACTTAGTGATTAGATTGATGACCAATGGTGTTTAAATCTAGAGGATGAGAGTGATGAGGGTGGCCACATAAGCAAGCACAAGTTAGTTGAGTTTAACAAGGACAAAGATATGAAGAACCCCAAGCTTTTGGAGGGCATGATTTTCCCTAATGTTCATGCCTTCAGAGCTCTCCTCAAAGAGTTCCACATTATGGAAGGGTGTGAATACATTTACTTAAAGAATGAAGCTACAAGGGTGACTATTATTTGTAAAGAGAAGTGTGGTTTTTTACATGCATCACCAATGCATGGTGAGAAATCATTCCAAATTAAGAAAATCAATGTTGACCATTGTTGTACCAGGAAATACATCAATAAGTATGCAACAGCCAAGTGGATAGCTGACAAGTACATTGAGAACTTGATTGATGAACCAAATAAATAGGTCAAGACACTGAAAAATGATGTTAGGAGGGAATGGATGTTGGATGTGTCTCGTAAGAAGGTTTATAGGGCAAAGAGAGTTGCTCTAGACAAAATCCAGAGGAATCATGAAAAATAATACTTAAGAATAAGGGATTATTGTAGGCAAAGGAAGGGGAAGTACTATGGAAAACAGAAGGACTTGTAAAACACCACAAGACAATGTAGGCAATTTGGGCACAATGTAAGGACTTGTAAAACACCACCAGACAGATGGGTTAAACATAAGGGCAAGTACTATGGAAAACAGAAGGCTAGGTTTGGAGGTGGTGTGTAACGCCCCGACTTTTCGGGAGCAAAATAAAATACTTTCTTAAGAAAATTTTTCTAAATAAATAAAATTTTCCAAAATAAAGTTTAGCTATTACAATCTCAAGATAAATTTACTGATTCAAAATACATTGACTTCAGAGCCGACTCTAGGCTTGATACGGATTCCAAGCATACTCGATCTTTGTTCCTAATATTCTCTCCGTGTCGAACTGCACCATCATTGAATCCCCTCCTGCGTCCTCTGGCAAATTGATCGCTAAAGCAATCGATTTACCAGGATACAGCCGTATCTGTGAGTGATAAATCACCCAGTAAAATTAGGGCTGTCCACGGTCGGATTTTTTTTTCGAATTCGGGTCGGGTTGGACCGAACCCGAATAATGTCGGATTGAATACTTGCCACCCAAACCCGACCGTGCAATATGTCGGGCTCCGACCAAACTGTTGTTGGATTGAGTTGGTCGGGTTCGGTCGGATAATCGGATTGGGCCAATCTTGTTGGGTCAATTTTGTTGGGCGGCTTGGGCCATTATTTGGGCCGGTTTTATTTTTCTGGGCCATTTTTTTTTAAATTCTTTGGTTATTTTGGGCTAGTTTTCCACCATTTCAGCAGGCCAAATGGCCCAAAGATTAATATAAATATTTTGGGCCATGCCCCATAGCTCAATCCAAGGGTCCAAGCCTTGTTTTCCAATATCCACATTTCTCAATCTAAATTCCAAACATAAAAGCACAAAAGCACAACCACATAACAAAAAAAAAAAGCCAACATTTCAGCTGGAAATGTTTTCCAATTTCCAAAGAGCACTAGAGCAGCCAGCTCTCAGCACTCTCCTCCCCTGTTTTTTCAGCAATGACTCAGTGAGTACTGAGCAGTCAACCTGCAGTCACACACATTTCCAGTTTCTAGTTTCCACCACCACCATACAGCAAAAACACACAAAAAAAATTACAGAGACCAACCAGCTCTCTAGTCTTTACTCTCCTGTTTTTTCAGCAACCATACACAAACACAACCAATCAACAAGTCAAAATATTTTCAGTTTTCCACCACCATATTACAAGTTCAAATGACCACCAAAACAAGTCTAAAATGATTAAAAGAAGTCCATAATAATTTAAATTAGCCAATACTCCATAATGTTGTTGCTCCCAAGTCCCAACCCCATATTTCTCATGTCCGTTCAAAGTTCAAACCTGTTACATAGAAAGAAAAATTAGAAGACAATTAAAAACTTCATAGATTTTTTATTTTTTTTGATAAGTAAAAACTTCAAAGATCATCAAATAACATCTGTTGTTATGTTTTACCAAGGTCCAAAGCCCCATCAATCCCTAAGAAGCATCATCAGTTTGTAAGAGTTCTGAAGAAAAAAAAAACACTTAATTCAATACAATACTAGAAAATGTTGACTGAATAGACCAGATCAATTAAATTGTAGACCAGACGGTCCAGATCGATTAAATAAAATTACCTCGTTCAAGATCTTCAACTTTATCCATAGCCTGTCGAATAGAGATTGGAACCGTGCTTAAAAGTCAATTTTGGGTGCATACAAGAGTCTCGACCATTGACGGTGAGAGTGAACTCCGAAATGGATCAAGTACGCGACCACCCGTACTAAAAGCCGACTCGGAAGCAAAGGTAGACACGGGCATAGCTAATACATCACGCACTATTTTTGACAAGATTGGATACTTGTTGGAATTGTTCTTCCACCACACCAAGATATCAAAATTCGGATTGTCTCTACGTTCACACAAATCTCCCAAGTACTTGTCTACCTCCGAGGAACAAACACTAGAATACTCCTCCTCCAAGTAAGTGTCAAATTCCATAGCTAAATTCAAGCGAGAATCACAATCCTCATTCTCCACTCTCGGCATTGGACTTGCACTAGACACATGTTGTCTAACTTCACCCTCTTTTGCATAAGAATCATACAATCGGTTCAAAACATCCTTCACTTTTTTCTCCATTTTCTCACCCTCTGCCTTCCCTTTGGATTTTGTATAGCAAAACTTCACCAACCTTAACTTAAACCGGGGATCCATTGCCACTGCCACATAAAGTAGGGGATTGAGTTTCTCTTGATCCCCCCAATACCTCTCAAATTTTCTTTTCATTTCAATTGCCATTGAAGACATATAAGGATCTCGGTTGGCGATTAATTCATCTATCTTCACTTGAACCTCATACAACTCATGAAAGAACATATTGGATGTGACAAATAGAGAAGCCGAAAATTTCTTGGTTGCAGCATAAAAAAGTTTTAAGAATGTAACAAATAACCCACACTTCTTCCAATCAAGCTTGTTTGGGACAGTTGGTTTTCTTGGAGTTGGGACACTAATCATATGGCTCCCACCTAGGCCCTCCAACTCCAATGACGAATCCTCATTGCCTTCCTTTATGCCAAAAAAATTTATGAAACTACTATCTTCCTCCCCCATTCTTTGGAATGTCTTCTCAAACTTGATGGCTACTTCTAACATTAAGTAAGTGGAATTCCACCGAGTACACACATCAAGACACACAGTTTGTTTCAACTTAATTTTCTCCTTCTCCACACACTTATTAAAAGTCTCCATTCTTTGTGGAGAAGATCTTACATACCTCACAACATCACGAACATGGAGAATAGACTCACTAGTAGCTTTCAACCCCTCAACAACAATAAGATTCAAAATATGTGCACAACATCGCATATGTATATACTCATGCTCCAAGACAGTCCTTTTCCAATCCATTGTTTTCCTTTTCAAGTACTCAATAGCCGTGGCGTTCGAACTTGCATTATCTACCGTCAAAGTAAAAATACCATCAACATTCCACTCAAGCAACAATGACTCAATTTTCTTGCCTATGGTAACTCCCTTATGATCTTCAATTTGACAAAAGTTTAAGATTCTCTTTTGCAACTTCCAATCATCATCAATGAAGTGTGCAGTGAGACACATGTAGTTAAGATTTTGAATTGATGTCCATGTATCAGTCGTGAGGCAAATCCTACGACCCTTCAAGAATTTTTTCAGTTTTCCCCTCTCATTTTTATGAATTGTACCAACCTCTCTAGTTATCGTTTGGCGAGAAACCGATGAGAACTTAGGTTGCATGACCTTACAAAATTTTCTGAACCCAATCCCCTCAACGAACCTAAAAGGTAGTTCATCAATGATGACCATTTTGGCAAGAGCTCTCTTACAATCGTCAAAAGAAAAGACATGCGTCACAACGTCAACACTGCCCCCGTCTGTGGGTCGAAATGAAAGGTTTTGTTGTCCATGTTGGTCTCTATTAGGATATAGTGGGCAAGCGGGGATGTGAGCTTTCAAATTACTAAAGCCGTGTTTTTTACTTTCAGCCTCGTATCGTTTATTGCAATACTTACACTCAACCCATTTGGTTACCCCCTCCTCTTTAATATCGTTGAAGTGATCCCAATAAGGAGATCTATATCTTTTTCCAGGCTCTTTTTTAGGTTTAGGCGCTCGTGGTGGAACCTTTCTTTTCAGTCTATTTTTAGTATTTTGTCCAACTTCAACTACTGTATCATCTTGAACATCAATAACATCGGCATTCGTAGACACAGGAGGATTAGAATTACCTCCAAGTTCAACTTCTTCAACATCTACAACATCATCCTCAAGTTCCCTGCCAAGCGTGAAAATCAAAATTGCTTGAATCCATCACCTACAAACAAGTGTAATCAAGATCAATAAACTGCAATGTTGCCAATGCATATAGATATAGTGCTAACCAGTCGAAATAAGAGAAAAAATTAGCTTTACTATTTTCTTTTGCTTTACCAGTCAAAAATGAAATAGAATCATAAAATTAGCTTTAGTGCTACAGGCCTACAGCCTACACCAGTTGAAAATAGAAGCACAGACTGTTTTTTTTTTTTGCTTTACGCCTTTATCAGTCGAAAAATTAGCTAGCTACACAGCCTACACCACTCGAAAAAAATCAGCCAAAAACTCACTAATCTACAGCCAAAAAGGGGGAAAAAATTAAGTGCTACACTAGTCGAAAATCGAAATAGAATCAAAAACTGTTTTATTTTTTTTTGCTTTATGTTTTTATCAGTCAAAAATTTATCTACACCAGCCAGAAAAAACCAGCTCACTGATGACTGATCTATAGCCAAAAAGGGGGAAAAAATTAAACAAGGGGGTTTTTCGGTTTGATCGATTCAACTATTCAAGCCCTATCCATCCCAATCCAATACTCTATCAAGTATCAATTCATCAGATCAAAATCATGGAGAAAATATTTTCGTAAAGCCTTTCACTGTAACAATCGTATTCTCGACTCTCGTAGAGAAATTCACAGAGAGAGATAGAGAGAGAGAGAGACATACCACTGTAGTCTATAACACTGTTGTATCAGTGTCAATTTAGGGTTCGAGAGAACAGGGACTGATCAATTGAGAGAGAAAAAGGGGACTACCGGACTAGTTGCGTCGGGAAACAAGGGGCTCGGCATTGATTTGATGGCGGTGGCTGGTGGCGGTGGGCATGGACCGAGTGGTATTGTTGAGGGTTGAGAGTAGATCTGGACTTCTGGAGAGTGGAGAGGGGCAGGGCTGCACCTACGTGAAACGAAATGAAGTAATGAACTTAGGGTTTTTTTTTTCCTTTTTATATGTGTATGTTTCGGTCGGGTCGGGTTCACCCGAAACAATATATGGGCACCCGAAACCCGACCGACGGGATTAAAAATCCGACCAAGTCAACCTGAACCCGACCGAAATAGGAAATCAGAACCGCCCGTCATCAATTTTTCGGGTCGGGTCGGGTCGGGTCGGATTCCTGGACAGCCCTAAGTAAAATAATCCAACTCAACCACCCCTCTTACTTTACAGCTAGCAAGCAGCAGGATAATAGTAATGCGAAAAAGTAAAACAAAGATTTTTCACATAACCAGTTCATTACTAACCATTAACCTATCGTGAAATCTAAGATCTCATCCACGAGATCTTTCCTCCCCAACCACTAGCTATGCTTTGTCCCATGAGATCACTTTCTTTTGTTGTCATGGATTGCACCCAAGTTATGTACTAGCATGTATCCCTCTCATTACAACAAAAGAAAGCTTATCATGCCCGAATCATGACTAGGTTTCGCCCATCTTATGTACCACTTCACAATCATCACTGGGCTTACTTTGCCAGTTTCATAATCATCACTGGGCTTACTTTGCTAGTTTCAAATCATCGCTGGGCTTACTTTGCCAGCTTCAAGTCATCACTGGACTTACTTTGCCAGTTTCAAACATCACATCCAACTCATCACATCTCAAAATCCCGCCTGCAGGCAATCTAAAAATAAACTTTCCAATTTATCCATTACCTAGCATCGTCTAGGTGAATTCTATTCGCATACCACCCCATGTCTCTAGGGTCCAATCTAGCATTCAAATCAAGTATTTGTGCAATATACAATTGATCAAATAATAATTAACACAAATAACAGGCAATGCAATCACATGACTTTTTATAAATGGGCCGTTGCCCTTAATTTATTAAATAAATGAGAAATTTTATCAAAACAAGTAATTTAATTAGTAATCCTTCATCATTCTATTTACTTATTATAAGAAACATTTTCAATTAACACTAAACCAATGCAACATAATTATGAACTCAATTATTTTCATTATCATTCATATATACTTAACACATAAGTTAAATCCACCAAGGACAAAACACATCTCTTGGAGCCAAAATTATAAATTCACGAAGTTCAGGGGGATAACTGTAATATCAGCATCTTCTTTTTCAAAAACTACATGTGAACAATGACTGGAACGAAAACAGGGGAATTTTCGTGCTACACCGTGCGACGTCGGGGTTGATTTCTCCTACTACGAAATGTTAAACACCAATACATGAACACTTAATATAGTTAGGAGAATGAGGGAGATGGATTATAATACCTCGATTGGATCGAATTGATCCAAAATCGAAACTTGAATTTTTGGGGAAGATGACTTCGGTTTTGGCTATGGAGGAACCTTGGGACCGAATTGAATGATGTTTGGTGATTCTAGGAGTTGTAGAAAGTGATTGGAATGGTCGGTTTCGGTTTTGGTGGGTTGTAACTATGAAACCCACTTTTTCTCTCTTTCTTTCTCTCTCTAGAACTCCATAGCTTGGAGCTTGGTTTTTTTTGTTTTTCTCTTCTCTTCAGACCGATGAAGTGTGGTGAGTATCATGATGTGTCCGTGGGTTAATGGGGTAGGGTATTTATAGGTGAATTTTGGAAAGAAAATGATAAGATCACATTAATGGAAGTTGGGTTCTTTGGATTTAGAATGAACGAATTTGGATTAAGTAGGGGGAGAGTATGAAGAGGATAGGAAGGAATTAAATTCGAAGTTTCTTGGGTAGGAAGAAATTTTGTGTGAGGGGAGATGAATATGTTTTTCTTGGAGGTTAAGAGAGAGAGAGTGAGAGTGAGCTATGGGAGATGGAAGAGAGAGAGAGAGACATTGCAGGAGAGAGAGACATTGCAGGAGAGAGAGAGAGAGGGACAGGAGAGATGCATGCATGCTGGTGCATGCATGCATGTGTGTGTGTGTGTGTGTATTAAATGCATGTATGTATATATATTATAGAGAAAAAAAATTAGGACCTAATAATATTAATGCTATTATTAATATTATAAAAAAAGGGTCGAAAATTCGGGTCGTTACATGGTGTGCCACCAGCTGATAAGCCAAAAGAAAGTGGAAGTGGGTTTGTTGGCAGAGGAAGGAGGACTGTTGGCCAAAGAATGGGAAGGGGAAGGGGAAGAGGAACTGGCAGAGGAAGGGGAAAAGGAACTGGGACTGGGACTGTAGACAAGGGCAATGGCAGAGGAACTGTGGCAAGTGGTTCTGTGGCAACAGGTGGTTCTGTGGCAATTGGTGGAACTGTGGCAAGTGGTAAAAGGAAGGCAGTTGACCAACCACAACAAAATCAGGTGTGTTTGACTGTTATGCTTCCAATTACTTTACTTAATTCTGTACAAGAGTCACCTTCAATTTACTATACTAATGCTTATGATTTATGTGGTACTTGTGTGTGTATTTTGTCAGGGTTCCAAGATATTGAAAAAAGTTGGGAAATGTTGGTTTTTCAGTCAACAATCAAGTACTTCACCATCAAAGTTTGCACCAGGACCTCGCCTCACTAGGAATGGAAAAGTTGTGACTATTATTTCCTCTCAAGCCTCAAAATGACTTGTAAGTGACTGAAGCAAATAGGCTGTTTTTTTGTAATGCCTTTTGAATAGCTAATGTTTTTTGTAATGCCTTTTGAATAGCTAAAGGCTTTTTTAATGCCTCAAAACCAAGTACTTTATTTTGCCAATGCCTTTGTACCTCAAAATCAAGTACTTTATTTTGGCAATGCCTTTGTGTAAGGCATAATACTTTATTTTGGCAATACCTTTGTGTAAGGGTTTTTGTATTGCCTTTGTGCAAACATTATGACTTGTGCTTTTGTAATGCCATTGTGTAAGGCTTATTTTGGTATGGCTAGTGACTGTGTTTGTAAGCTATTGATGGTAATGGAATGTTTATTCTGGTAATGCCTTTGTGGAAGACTTATTTTGTGTTGCCTTTGTACAACATTATAGGAACACATGCTCATTGAAACACAAACCTCATATTTCATTGCATTGCATTAGTGTACAAAAGTACAATCCATAACCAAAAGTACAATGCATTACCAAAAGTTCATGGCATGTACAACATCCTCCTGGAGGTGGGTTTCCAATTAGCCAACCAAACTACCAAGAGTAAACCTATGACTACCATACACAGTACATTGCATTTTCACATCATTTCATTTTTCTTCTTCAATTCGTGATTCATTCTCCATAGTTTGTCTATCTTCTTAATTCATTATCTTTTCCTCGTCCATTTCTGCAAATTCATTCAACCTCTTCAGATCCACCTCCTCCTCCTGCAAGTCTTTGACCTTATTCTGCAATTTTCTACCATACTCTAGTTCTCTAGGACAAGTAGGAGGATTAATCCATATGAAAAAATTGCATGCATTCTTCTCCTATAAACCCATTATAAAATTAGAAATTAGGGCAAAGATTTAAAAAAAAATGAAATTAGGGTAACGAATTCAGATTTTTTTTTTGATTATTGTATGTATTAACCCACCTCGTAGTTCACATAGCCCAAGAATCTCTTTCGGGGTTGGCATTTGTTTTTGAAGTCCTCAAGGGGGCTTTTTCTCCACAACCACAGTAAGCATCACCCCAGTTCTGGGTTTGGCTGTAGCTATAGCTGTTGCTATTGTTGCTACGGCAATGGCGACTATTGTTGCTGCTGTTGACAGATGCCATGGCTGGAGAGAGAGAAAGAGAGAGAGAGAGAGAGTCACCTAGACTAGAGAAAGACAAAAAGGAGAACGAGAATCACTAGGTTTCTCTGGGGAACAAGATGGATATAGTACTGGAGAAGGGCATTTACGTCCAGAAAATGCCCATGTGACTGACATGTGGTCATCCAACTAACGGTTCTGAGACGGAAGGGTGTCACATGGGTAACGGAAGTAGTTAAGGGGGTCTTCATGACGCTTTTAAATGTGAGGGGGTGTTTACAAGAAAGAGTGATAGTTGATGGGGTGTCTATGTACTTTCACCTTTAAAGAAAATAAAAATATATATTAATTTCACATTTTGTAATAATTGTAAAATAATGAATAAAAAGATTAAAAATGAGAAAATTACATGTAGGAGAAAGATTTAAGGAGATAACTTCATTTTATTTTCGGTTACATCAGTGGATTGACACATATGGCTCTTGGAACTTACTCAATTTTCTCGCAATATAATTAAAACAAAAAGGCGAAAGCACATAAACACCCCATCAACTATCACTTTTTTCACGAAGACCCCCTCACATTTAAAAGCGTCCATACAAATCCCATCAACTACTGAAAACGAAAAAAATGCTAACTCCATTAACGGAATTGAGGAAATGACTAAGATACCCTTTTTTATAAGGCGAAAGTACATACACACCCCCTCAACTATAACTTTCTTCCACGGAGACCCTTTGATATTTTTATTATACTCTTATTCTATCAGTCGCTGTTCTAACCATTTTTTTCGTTTTATACAATTTCGTTTTTTCTTACATCAATCATTTTAAAAAGAACCATCTATACATAACTCTAAAATTGCATCTTCACTTATTTCATCAACAAAAGATCATATTCCACCAAAAACAGTGCGAAAATCATGGCACGATGGCGGCATGTGCCACGGTGATTCTTTTACTGAGAAGAAATTAGAAGAGAAGAAGAGGAAGGAAAGGAGATAGGCATGGGAGAAGAGAAATGGAGGAGAATGGTGGTGGCAGCTGGCAGCGACCATGGCGACTGCTGCGTTGCTTTTCCCATCTCCTTTTTTGTAACTTGTTTGGGTTCTTTAGAAACACACACAGAGAGAGAGAGAGAGAGAGAGAGAGAGAGAGAGAGAGAGAGAGAGAGAGAGAGGAGAAGAAGGAGGTCGCCAAAGTGAGACAAAACCAGTGGTTAGTCGGTGAGGGTATAGAGAGATAATAACTTAGATGGAGAGGAAGAGATTACCTGTGATTGAAAGGGGGGAGGAGAGTACAGTCCTTTTAAGTTTTAATCCAACCATTGATTTTAATGGTTGAGATGGAGTGTCAAAAATTGTGTGGGTAGAACCGACCTCTAATATATATATATATATATATATATATATATATATATATATATATATAAAAACCAAAGTTTCAGATCTGTTTACTGGTTTTGGGTTTTGATTGGAGGTTAGTTGTAAAGGGAAGAAAGAGAAGGGTTAGGGTGTATGTATGTAATGAAACAAGGGTATTTTTGTCCAATTTATGGATGAGGGGATTCATCACAAACGGTTTTGAGATGGAAGGGTGTCGCTTGGGTAACGGAGATTAGTTGAGGGGATCTGTATGGACGCTTTTAAATGTGTGAGGGTTTTCGTGGGAAAAAGTGATAGTTGAGGGAGTGTTTATGTACTTTCGCCTAAAAAAATTCACAAGAAGAAAAAATCAAATAAATTTAAAAAAGGGGATAGATTTCAAGGAGTATTTGTCATGTTATTGATTGAACTTAATTTTCCTTTTAAGCAAAATGAAAATATATATTTTGCATTTTGTAATAAGTGTAGAATAATGATTAAAAAGAAAAAAAAAGAAGAGAAAATTCCTTGTAGGAGAGAGAGTTAAGTTAAGAGGTTCATTCTATTTTAGGTAACTACATTGAATCATAAAGTGGGGAGATTGTGAGGCCCCATTTAATCTCACATCGGGAAACAAGTAAAATTAGAGGTAATATATAAGTCATTCCGATCAGTTACTGTATAACTTAAGGTTAACCTTTTGAACCACATGTTTAGGCTAAAGGTTAACATGTCAATTACGGCGGGTCGTTACACACACACACACACACACACACACATATAGTCAGGATCCTTGATTTTGCTACGGTTTGCACCTCAATCACATTCTGATCACATTGAGCAGCTCAGATATTCGAACTTCGATCAGAAAATAGGAGGTGCGGACGGTGTAGATATATCATTTTGTGCGTGTATATACAAGTTTTTGTGCGTGTATATCATTTAATTGAATCTATAAAGCGCGACAGTATTATCAGCAATGTGAATTTCACATCAGCTCCTCAGTATATGATTTTTCACTTCTTCCACTATTTGAATTTAGTTCTACTTTTACACAATATATTAGACCTATAGAGGCATCTCTAGTAAAAATATCAGAAAATTTGTACAGCTTATGGGTATGCAAATTAGTGCTTCACCAGAATTGAATCTTTCATATTCTTGACGAATTTTTCTCACCAACTTCCCTGTTGTAGCTAAAGTCCAGTTTCCTTTCCAAGATTCAAAAAAAAGAAACTTATTTTTAAAATGTTACCAAACACCGAAATATAAAAAACGAAAAAATCATTTCTTTGCAAATAATTTTACATGTGAAATATTTTACAGCGATGTAAAACATTTTATACTGAAACAATCGAAGCCTAAAATCTTTCTTCTTCTTTTTTTGTTGCCGGATATTTTTCTTAATTGAGAAAGGCCTCATGTCAGCTCTAGATAGGCCTGAAGTCTTTAGGTATTTTCTTAGCAACTTGCTGCAATTTGCATAGTGGTATTTGCACATATTGCCATATTGGAAAGCGTGGCACTGATTCGTCACATTACGCGAAAAGATTGTGTGTGTTCTGAATTTTTTTTTATTCGCACTTCATTTGTAAATGTCCAAACAAAGAATACACAGTCAAGGGCCATAGCCCAGATCAAGCCGAAACCAAGAGTACAAGTAAGAAATCCAACTGAACCAGCTAAGCTATACAAGTCTAACCCCAGTTGGACTTCTATACCAAAACCCCAAAAACACCTTTGCACAAACCATCTATACAAGTACAACACGTACAGAAGGATCCTTCAACAACAAATGACTGAAACACCAACAAATTAGCAAGCATCACACCAGAATTTCCTGTGGCAAAATCTATGGGGGTATATAACTCAGAATTATGTTTAGACATTTAGGACATGTCTTACCTTGTGGAAGGCAGAAGTGGTAGGATGAGAAATTGGGCAGTGGGCAACAGGGCCTTTGGAATACTGCCCATGACACGTGAATAGAAGTGTTTTCTAGAGACGTTGGTGTGGGATTCTAGTTGCTAGGTTTCAGTTTGGAGGCGTGGGAGGTTTTGGTCTGGAGGCGCGGGAGGTTGGAGTTGTCCGTTGGTTCGTTTTTGGATGGTGGAATCATTTTGGAAACACGCGAAACGGAAACAGTGCAGAAGGCGCACTGTTTTTTTCCAATTGGGTTGGGTAAGTAATGTCTCTTGAGGGGTATTTTTGGGAGGCAAAAATGTGGGAAACAATTTTGGGCGCTTCACGTTTTTCTTAAGTGGTAGTAGATTGTAAAAAGGTGCCTATATTTCTAGCTCTGCCACGTCTGTAGGCTCCGGCCCAGATCATTTGCGAAGCCCGTTCAAAACGCCCGAAGTTCAGAGGCTACAATCTGTTTTAACTGTTAATGCCGTGTCTTTTAGCATTTGGGCCCAAACTATTACTCCTATGTTTATCATTTGGGTCATGTTTACTCTGGAATATTTTGTAGTTGGGCTATTGTACAAGGTGAAGACCCAAACTCCAAGTAGCTATACTAATATGAATGGTGCGAGCAATTCTCCAGATGTAAGAAAATGAGAGGGAAAAAATCAGAGAGCAACTTTTTCTCCCGTGGTGTTTTTTAAGTCTCTTCCCCGAAGTGAACTAGCGGCGGATCTTTATTAGTCAAAAAAATTTCTCCTTAACTAATAATACTAAAGGATTGAACCCACTTAATCTCAAAAAAAATGGTGTTTTGTCAGAGCTCAGTTGGATAAGAAAAGATAGGCTTGACGAGCATAAAAATGGAATTGCTATGTAAATCGTACTAATTTAAAGACTCAAACGTTCATTCGGAACATGAAGGTACCTTAACGAGTGGATCAAAGCTCTGATGACTCTATTGAGCGTTACAAAGCTTGTTTGGTTGCAAATGAGTTTGCTCAAGAATATGGTATTGATTATAAGAAAAATTTTGCACCAGTTGCTCGTCTCACTTTTGTTCGGAGTTTATTTGGGGTTGCTGCGGTACGCAAGTGAAAACTAAATCAAATGGACGTAAAAAATGCATTTCTCAATGACAATCTTACTGAAGAAGTTTATATGCAACCTCCACCTGGATATAATTATCGTCCAATCAAAGTGTGTAAACTTAATCATGCTCTCTATGGTCTCAAGCAAGCTACACATGTTTGGTTTGCAAAATTCAGCACCATTATTCAGACACTTGGATTCTCTTCTAGCCTGTACGCTTTTGCACTCTTATCTAGAAGTCTGCGCACGTGGTATTATTTTTCTTCTTCTTTATGTTGATAATATGATTGTTACTGTTGATGATACTGTTGGTATTTTCAATCTCAAAGCCTACCTCAACAAGCAATTTCAGATGAAGGATTTAGGTAATGTGAGCCACTTCTTGGGTCTTGAGATCTCATCTATATCCGATGGCCACTATCTCACTCAGGCTAAGTATTCTTTTAAACTTCTTACTCGTGCTGGAATCATTGACAGCAAGACTTTATCTACCCCACTTGAGCGAACTATACTACTACAATAAACCATAAAGATCACAGCAATTAGCCGTGATTGTAAGTTTTTCATCACACTCCTGCTACCGTGATGGATCTAAGTGTGATTGTAAGTCACTCTCTTTTATCATGGTTATAAACCGTGATTGAAAGAGAGAAACAATCACGGCCAAAAGGCGTGATCATTTCTCTTTTATCACAGTTATAAACCGTGATTGTTTCTCTTGGGCGTGATCATTTCTCTTTTCTGGGTGTGATTGTATGTTACTTTAGATCACAGTTTATAACCGTGATTGAAAGTTCAAAATGATCACACCATCATAAACAGAGATGAAAAACCATTGCGCGTGATCTTTTCTTTGTATCTACTAAACCATCTTTTCTTGTCATTGCCAAGTTTCGAACCCACGCACCCTTAGTTAATTTCTCAAGCCCTTACCACTAGGCTAGCCAAGGACTTCTGTTACATTAGAAAAACAAAAATATTTATACTTACTTCCTAAAGTGTGAAAACTTTTTTTTTCTCTTAAAATTTGCTGAATTTTTTGAAATGCAATTAACATGATATTAAAATATATAAAAATACATATATAAACATTGTTTAAAAAATTTTAAAAATACGACAACAAATCTTTTGCCAATCAAAATTAGTTGTTAGTCACCAAAAAAATTTCTTGGGGCGGAAAAAAAAGTTTACCTAATGTGTCAAACGTATACTTGGAAGATATCCAAAATAACTAAATTTCACTACTACAATAAACCATAAATATCACGGCTCGCACAGATGAAAATCGAGCACTAGCGGAATAGTCTGCCCATCGTCGAAGAAACAACTAGGCACTGGTGGAACCTAGTTGTGGAATTTGTCTTCTCTCTCACTCTCTTTCTATCTCTCTTTGGGCGTGAAGATGGATGAAACGTAAAGATTTTTTGGGATGAGTGTAATTAGGGCTTATCTTCTTATCTTTTATAATAAAAAAAAAAACTTTTCGAAATTCTTAAACGATATCGTTTTCTCACATAACTTTTCAAAGTCTGCCTAAATAAGTACAAGCCTGCCCACGTGGAAATTCAGACTGCGTGCCTAAATAGGTAGGCTTTTTATCTCATTGCAAGAGTAAGATCATTTATCTCACTTTTTTTCGCGCTAAATTTTTTTATCACGCTACAAGAGTGAGGTCATTTCTCTTTTATCTCGCCACAAGAGCGAGATCTTTTATCTCATTTTTTTCCGCCCTAAAATCTTTTATCATGCCACAAGGGTGAGATCTTTTCTCTTTTTTATCACGCCACAATGGTGATGTCTTTTTTCTTTTATCTCGTCACAAGAGTGAGATCTTTTATCTCATTTTTTTTCCGCTCTAAAATCTTTTATCACGCTGCAAGGGTGAGGTTATTTTTTTTTTATCTCACCGCAAGAGCGAGGTCTTTTATTTCGTGCTAAAACCCACTTTTTATCTCAGCTTTGGACTTAAACTGAGATAAAAAAATTTAAGCACCACTTTTTATCACGCTTTCACTGAAAACCGTGATCTTTGTGAATCTCCTTAGCATGACGCATATCTATTATTGTAGTAGTATACTCAACTCACCCCTCTAGATGGCACTCCACTTCCTGATGACACTTTATCGCCAATTGGTTGGTAGCTAGTCTTGTGTATCTTACTGTCACACGATATAATATTGCCTATGTCGTTCACATAGTTAGACAATTCATGTCTGCTCCTCGATAAGCTGTCCTTCGGATTTCGCGCTATGTCAAAGGCCTTTTGCTTCGTTTGCTCCGATATAAAGAATAATACCCCAAGCGTAGGGGTTAACACGTCGATTGAAGCATAATAAACCGGAAATTCGGGATCGTACCCAAGGGAATAATTATATGGCTTGCTCGGATTTGTAGATGCAAGTAAGGGCTTTCGGCTTTAAGACAGCCAACTTTGTTTTACTTGAAATGGTGAAAATAAAATGGCTAAATTGAAAACGAATTAACTAAAGAAAAGATAGGCTAGGTCTATGAATTATTAACACCCAAGACCCGAGCTAAATCACACTTTTCACCAAATTACACAATTTAAGATACTTGATTATAGCTCTCAAATCGGAAGATAAAATGATTTGAGAACCAAGCTAGCTCTAGAATTCATTTGGCAAATACCTCGTGCGAAAGAGCTCTAAGCATCATGTGTGGTGAGTAGGCGATGCTCCCACCTACACATGATCAAAGAGGTTAACACCTCGGTGATTTGACAAACAAATCCGAACCCCGCATCAATTTTCAAATCAAAGTTTAAAGCTTTATTGGGTGCAAAATGGAATTTTTGCCCGAGCCATGAGGTGCTAATCACCCCATGACCTAACCCTTGAAACTACTCACTCATATCTAGAGAGATAAAAGCAAGCAAAAATCTACTCAACATAATTGAAAAGCAACACTAGAAGAAAATTAGAGATTAAGATAGATCGGGAGAAAATAAGCAACTTTAATTAAAGAGACAATGTCAAAAACTAACTAATTAAGGCAGGAAATTAAAGGATAAGTGCTGAAAAAATGAAGAACAACCAAGAACACTCAAGAACAATTTGAATCTAGATCTAGATCTAAAATTAGGTAAGCAAATCTAAGTCTACTTTTCTTGTACAAAACAATGAAATAAGCTTTTATACTTCTAAGCTCCGCGCCTGGAATATTCCTCAGATGCTCTGAAAATTCGACTTTAAGTCCTTCGGTATCGATCGCGAAGCCCTTAAGTTGCTGAGATAGGACCTCGGTACCGATTGGATAGAAAACATGGTATCAATACCGAACTAGTTAGGGGCTGTCACTAAAGAGCTCGGTACCGATAGTAATTAATTCTTGATACCAATACCGAACCAGTTAGGGGCTGTTTTGAAGAGCTCGGTACCGATTGACTATATTTCTTCCTACCGATGCCGAACCATCTCAGCCCAGCCCATAGTCGCTCGCTCTGCCTTGCCAGCCTGCCTCTTGCTCGGGCAAATCTGGTGCTGCTCGGGCAATGATGACTTCTGCTCGGGCAATCAACCTCTGCCTGGACCATGATAGGTTCTGCTCGGGCAAAGACATGTATTATGCAACGAACACTCCCTTTTGTGGCAATTTACCTACAAAATAGCACTAGAACACTATACGAGCAAACAACGTTAATAATAACTAATAAGTAATTAAATTAAACTAAAACTAGATACTAGCGCACCCTACATTACATTCTCGGGTGCTTATCACCTTTACTATTTAGTGCATTCCTCCCTTGAGTTATGTGTTTATTCTGATGCTGACTAGGCTAGTGACCCAACTGATCTCAACTACAGGCTATTGCTTCATTATCGGTGACTCACTCATCTCTTGGCAAAGTAAGAAGCAATCTCTTGTTTCTCGCTTTAGTACTAAGGCAGAGTATCGTGCTATTGTTGACACTACTCAGGCAGTGATATGGCTTCACTGGCTACTGCTACTACACTTTATTGTGACAATCAAAGTGTTTAATTAGATTGTCCCCAATGATGTCTTTCATGATCGTACAAACATGTTGAGATTGATTCACTTTATTCGCAACATGCTGTTCGGGGTAGCGTTCGCCTTCTCTCAGTTTCTTCATCCAACCAAATTGTGGACATTTTCACGAAGGCTCATCCTCGTGGACGTTCTAATGATTTGGTGTCTAAAATCAGGTTGGTGTCTGCACTACCTTAAGTTTGAGGGGATGTTAGAATTTATTGTAATAATAACAATAATTTGATTATGATTTCTGTAATCTCTATTATTTATGTGATTATGATTTCATTGTATCCTAATTAGGTAATTAGGATGATTCTCTTTCCATGATTAGGCTCCCTCCTCTTATATGCTTAGAGCATCCACAGTGGTATAATCAAAACTAAAATGTTGCTAAGATTAGTAACATTTGCTCAAAAAAAAGCTCACAGTGGAATAATCAGATTTAGCAACCTCTTAGCAACTCATCAAATTTTAACACTTGGATAATCAAAACTAACTTTTTGCCAATAATCAAATTTAGTTGTCTCCATATTTTTTCAATCAAGTACATTATCATTACACAAAAACATTCTCTCTCTTCCATTTTCAACATATTTCTAAGAAAAATACTTTTAAAAAAATTATATTTTTTTTATTAAAACTTTTTTTTCAAAAACTATTCTTTTTTTTAAAAAAAAAAACTTTTTTTTTCTTTTTCCCGAAAACTGTTTTTTTTAATCAAAGTTTTCAAAAAATTATTTTCTCTTTTTCTAATAACCTGTTTTTATTAGTTTAAAACCTATTTTTAAAAAATTGTTTTCTATGTTCACAATTTTTAAATTTTTATAAATTGAAAATGTGATGTGGCAAGTTTTGGTTATTCAAATTTAATTGTACCATTGTGGACCTCTACATTGCTAACTTTAGCAATCCTTTAAATGCATAATCAAAAGATGACGTGACAACTTTTGATTATTAACTTTTAGTTCTTCCACTGTAGATGCTCTTAAGAGGCTTTATTGTTTAGTTTTTCATTATCGAATTCTATACACAATTCTCCATTTCTTTGCTTTGTCTCACAAGTGCTTGACGTTTGAAACAACTCGTAAATAATAAAATCGATCGGACGTTGGTAACGTAATGAACGTACGTATCACATTTTTAATTAAGTCTGATTTTTCAGACGACCTTAATTGATAACTACAATGTTCAAATGAGTTTTGCTCTCTATTAGGTCTGTCAATGGATCGGATCCGACAGATCCGGATCCGATAAGACCCAATCCGATTCGGATCTAATAAGACTCAAATTCGATAGTGGTAATCCGAATCCGAATCCGAATCCGAAAAATCCGGATCCGATCCGAAAATCCGAATCCGATCCGAAAACTTTTTTTACTTCAAAAATTTTAGCAAAAAAATATTTTTTTTTTTCAAAAAAAAATATTTTCCGAAAAAAATTAAAAAATATAAATATAACTTCTTAAACATTTTTTTTTTCAAAAAAAAAAATTACTATTTTTTAAAAAAAATTTAAAAAAATTTAAAAATTAAAATTCGGATTTGGATTGATAACGGATTTAATCCGGATCCATATTGAATTACCGGATTCGGATTATCGGATCGGATTTTTCGGATCGGATCCGGATTGGATCCGGTCCATTGACAGGCCTACTCTCTATATTATGTAAGTTCGATAAAGTTGATATTTCAGGAGATGCTCTGCACGTCAAACTCTACAAACTACGAAGTTAACGCTTTCATTTCATTCTCATGACTCATCAACGTCAATCTTTATTTTTCCCACTCATTCTATATTTGCTCTTGACCTCTCTTTACCTGTAATTCATTGTTTTTGGAAAGTGATTTTGGTAGTCCATATTTAGTCATTGACACTTCACTTTCTATCTTTATCATACGTGAAATTATCAAATTATCCTTTATTTTGATAGTGTTCATCCACTTTCTCATATGTAGAAGGGTATTGTTATAATTTCAAATTAAAAAAATACAAATTAGTGAAGGGTAAATGGTGAAAAGTGATGTGCCAAAATTAATTTCCTTCTTTTTCTTCGTCACTATTTTCTCTATTTTATTCTTTTTTCATCTTTTTATCATTGTCACCTCTATCTCTTTAATATCACCAGTCATCATTACTTTTATCATTTGCTGCAATCAACCCTCAATTTGTGGGAAACTTTGACCATGGTAGAAAAGTAATTTTTATAAAAAAAAAACCTAGAGAAAAAATTGGAAAGAAAGCATACATATAAAGGAAAGTGAACAGGTAATTAAGAAAGGTTATTGATCAATAAATTGTCATTTAAATTCTGACGTACAAGAATTTTACAACATTTTGCAGGTGTACTCCTATATTTGGCACACAAGTTTGTACTAAACACAAAATGGAAAGAGCAACGACATGCACACAACTTAAAACACAATTTCGGTACAGAATTGTATTCAAAATTGTTCAATATATTTGCATTGAACAATTCCGGACACATTTATACTTTATTAAAGTAGTGTGCATAAATTTTCTGAAATGGAAAGCCGCTCTCGCTGATTCTATAATATACTCCTCCATTTAGAAATGCCCGGACCCCACATCCACCATGCTTTTTGGAAAAAGCTCTCACTCACTCGAACCCCCAAAACACGTCATCCCATGCGTCACCTCTCACAAAGCTCAATTGACCTAAAACTGGCGGCCCCCAAATCCTTATACGGTCCCACACCCACCACACCATCTTCCTCCACGTACCCAGCCACCCCTCTCTTCCTACTCCTCACCCTATACAATCCAAACCCAACAACCCCTCCAAATACCAAAACTACCCCCACGCACAACAACCCAATCCCCACCTCCATACCACCCTTCTTCCCTGCACCTTCCCTCACCTTAAAATACCCCACTTTGGTCACATCACTAACTTTCAACAAGGTCTGTACCGGATAATCTAACATGTAGCACAACCCAGAGGAGTTAGTGTACACCGCACCCCAACACGTGCAGTTCTCTTCGCATGCACTCTCACACTGAGCCAGTGACCCCATCTTCTCATACCCCATTAGCTCCTTGTAGGGTAACTCCACACCTTGTCTCCTCAACACCCAATACTTATTATTGCCATCACCGCAAAAGTCGCCGGAGTTATTCTCCGGCGCGACACACCCGCCGGAGTTGTAATCAGTCCGGTTGTCCAGACAATAGCAACCCTTACCCGGCTGACACAACCCGTAAGACCCACAAGCAGAGGGCAATTCACACGGGTCGGATATCGCCTGGTAATCCAACACCCATTTCGACCCGGTCCAGTAATACCCTTTGAGGTTCCCGTCGGGTTCTATCCGGACCCGTCGGATCCCGGACCCTCTCTGCTGGAAGCTGTTGAAAGACTGCACGTCGACTGGAACTGAGCTGTTTTGGTACATACCCAAGTACCCATCGGAGCTGAGGACGAGGTAAACGGGTCCTCCGCCCTCAATGACTTCTGCTTTGGCCTGTAAAGCCCTGTGCTTCCAGTAAATCTGATCCGTGTCGGAGCTCCGGTTGAACCGGGCGTATAAGGCCATGGAATCTGTTCCTAACCGCATTGAGTAAAGCCCGTTTGAAGAAACCAAGGACATGGTACTGGTGAAATTTTGGTTCTCCATTAGGGTGTCGGAGGGAAAATCAAAACTTTGCCAGAGAATCGAATTGGACCCATCAAGAGAAATAACAAGATTGGATGTGTTGGATAGGGAAACCCGGTCGCCCTCGGTTCCACTTGACCAAAACACCCCCGCTTGCGGGTCGGAAAGAACGAGACTGCCATGGAAGAAGACCCGGGGCTTGTCGTACCATCTCGCGGGGCTGGTCGGGTTGGCGTCCCATAAGGGTTCGGAGGATGGAACGTGGATGACGGCCAGAGCGAGTAGGACCTTGTTGACCCGGAGGAAACCCAGTGAGTAGTTTCCGGTTGAATCAACGAGTAGGGATTGGAAAGAGGAGATTGATGGGTTTGGGGTGGCTGCGAATCCCCTGAGAAGCTGTTGGGTTGTGGCGGCGGCTGGGGTGGATCCGACCTGAAACCTTGTGAGCGATGACAGGATGCAGAGAGAGACAAGAAAACGGGTCAAGAAAGTGATAGGTTTTTTCGTGTCCATGTTGAACTCTACTACTAGTAAAGAGGAGCCATTGAAATACATAGACAGAATCCCATTTATCAAGGCCCTTTCATGGGGCAGTGTGTATGATATGTACTGTATGTATGTATGTATATGTGTGTGTATATATATATATATATAAAATTTTCAAATGAGAAAGTCTTTATTTTAACTAAAATAAAGATTTTTCCATTTTTCTCATTTTCCGATCGATTTTCGATAATCCGAGCCGCTCAATGCGTACAGAATATAATTTTAAGGGTATTCTTTTAAGGGTATTCGCGAGAAATCGGAAAAACAAATGACCAAGAAGGGCTTCATCCGAGCAGTTTTTGTTTGAACCGTTTGATAAATAAAAAAAAAACCCCTCGGATGAAGCTTTTTCCGATCATTTTTTTTTTTGCTGATTTCTCGCAAGCACCCTTAAAATTACGTTTTAAACATATTGAGCGGCTCGAATCATCGAATTCGATAAAAAAAATGTCTGCATTTTATTAAGTTAAAGTGATCCTTACAGGAAGTGAACTGTGTGTATATATATATAAAGAGATACTTCTTCACACACATACTCTCTTTCTTTACTACTAGTATAGAACAGGATAGACCACAAGAAAGCATATTTAAATTAACTGAAGATGATTAGTATATTGGATTGCACATGGTTATTAATTGAGATACAGGAGTCTTTGTAGTAGATTGATACATGGTAGAAAACCAGTTATGGGTCCATATAGGGCGAAAGATAGCAACTTTATGGAGTTTTCTACCCTAATTAAATTTATATCACAAAATTGCAAATGGAATTGGAAATTTCGCACTACAAACATCCGACACTAAGCTGCAAAAGAGAAGAGTTGTTCGCAAGCAGCTCGATACTCAAGTCATTGGTAAACAAGTCAAGCTTTGAGTTTGAGTTTGAGTTTGAGTTAGTTGTAACTCGGCTCGTTGATAAAAATTGAACTCTTTTTTATAAACTTATTTAGTAAACAAATCGAGCTCCAACACTTCTACATTAGGCCGGAGAAGATGGGTTTGGCTACGGATAGTATATAAACACACACACATGCTGAAATAGCAGCTAACATATACAGTAAATACAAAAACTCATACATGTGCATAACCAAACACCCGCACCAAAGTCAAACTATCACGCTAGCTATCCGTGTAGTCACCAATTGAATGACTTTGAATTTATTTTCTCGTTGGATAGGAGTATTTTTTAATAAGTACTCCCTCCATCTTTTTTTAAGTGTTTTGCTTCGTAACTCCAACTTATTAAAAAGACATCATCATTACACCTTTCACATCAACTTTTTCCTCCACTTTTCCTACTTACCCCATCATCATTACACTTTTACTCACTAATTTTTCAAAATAAAATCTACTTTTAGGGACAAAATAGATAATACACCAACTTTTACCCCTCTAACTTTACAAAATGGACATTTATTAAGGAACAGCTTAAAATAAAATACTGAACACAAAAAAAGTGACGGATGGAGTAATAAACAGAGTGACTTTTTGGTTGGATCAAATACGACTTTTGAAATGAAATTTATGAGTAGAGATATGGACCTCTTCATGCATGTGGACCATTCAAGTGATCAGGTTTGACTAAAAAGGATCGAGAGGGGACGAATATGGTCCCTTCCCTTTAAAGAACACTCCAATAATACTTTTTTTATTTGACGGTCGGAGTGTCCGGCTGGTTTTCACATCTCAACTAACCTTCTTCGCGGTTCGATCAAAAACGGATCATTTACACCGAAATTTGGAGCTACACAAGAAATTAACTTTTATGCGGCATGACTCCAAGAATCAAATTTTGATCAATTATATATGATGCAAACCCACCAACCAACCAACCAAAATAACTCTAAAAGCTTCCAGTAATTGTTTCTCCAACCGAACAATCCCCCAACGCTCTATATGTTTCCTCTCCTCAAAGGCTTTGACTTCGAGCTATTTATTATCAATGGTTTCTTTCTCTCTTACTCTCTCACCGCTGGACTACCCATTTTTTTATTCTCTCGTAGATCTCATATTGACGGACGATATTTTATTTTTGGCTCAATTGAATATTGGTCTAGTTAACAAAACAAAGAGTTAAGTAACCTGAAAAATACTACTATATATATCAAAATTTTCTTGCCACCGTTTAATATAATTTTATCTCACAAATACACAATGTGTAAGAAAATATAGTATCGGGGTTTATTGGTGCAGTTGAACCAACGGCTATATATTTCACTTAGCTACAGTGACTTTATGGGTTCAATTCCTCCTATAGAGGTATCTTAGAATGGAATTAAAATAGTCTACATTTTTCTCACATGTGAAAAAAAGAACCAATAAAGACAATGCAATACAATCTTATCCAACTTTTTCATTGATTACTACTTTGAAAACACCTTTAATTTTGATCATGGAGAAGGGGTAATTTTATTTTTTCAAACATAAATGCATGTTTGCTTTTACAAGAAGTTTCAAAAAAATTTTAAAAAAAATTAGATGAATATCTTAACACGTTTAACATAATATAAATATTTTCTAATACAAGAAAATGCACGTTTAATATGAGCAGTCAAAAAAATCATAGTATGACATATGTGGCATTCGTTAATTTGTTACATCCCCTGTCTATTTTTCCTTGTAATTTTTCTGATCAAAATTTTCCCTACAGTTCAAAAGCACATTTTTTGAGAGTGGAGATCAGTGTAGGAATAAACAATACGTACTCAAGACATTTGTAAGTCTTGTCTAAAAAGTACAGTATATATGTTGTGTCTTAATAATACAGACTATACAATACAGTTGAGTGTATGTATATATTTCAAAAGGGGATACCGTCTCCGAATCAAAAGTTGATCAACAAGATCCTATTAATAATTAACTAATGAACTGATCAATTTGAGGGGAAAAAAAACCTCTATATATCTGAAGAAGATTCTGAACTAGCCTGAAGTAGGTCTTTTTTGGGTGGTGGGTCACTGTGTATAACAGTTCAATTTCTGCAGACTAGTACTCCAGTACAGTAGTATTTGTTAAAGAAGTTGTTAGCTTTATACTAACATTGTAGTCGGCAAGTTACCAAACTATGGTAATAGTAGCAACTAACATAACCCCTCAAAGGTAAAATAAAGAAGAAGATGCAGTGTACATTGCCAACTCAAAAACACCCTAAGATCATACCACTAAGGGGCAGAGCTAGGATTGTTAATGACAATGATTCCCATCAAATACAATATTCAATA
Source organism: Rhododendron vialii (assembly GCF_030253575.1). NCBI lineage: Eukaryota > Viridiplantae > Streptophyta > Magnoliopsida > Ericales > Ericaceae > Rhododendron > Rhododendron vialii. The sequence goes on from NC_080560.1 coordinate 28,919,880, forward strand.
GTAAGACATGAGTTTAAGTAACCACGTGGTACTCTGAATTACTTTACAACCACAAGGCTTTCATTTTGAAGACTACGAGATGGTTGAAACCAAAAGCTTTTTTTCCTTTTTAACAAAAAAATAAAGCTCCAGACAAAGCTCAATTTTACAGTATACTTTACCTTCGTAATTTTACAAAAAACATGCAATAATTATTAATATTCTTGCATTGAAAAGTGTCACATATTAATCAAATCATGGCTTTGCCACCGCAACCAAGGACTCATACACCAGTTGCAACCTGTCACTTTCCTTCTAGACGCAGTTCCTTATTCCATGGTTTACTAATAAAGACGTTTCATTTGTACACGACACCTTGAAAAACTCGGGCCGATTTGCTTTTCCTCCTCTGTTGTTCTTTTATGCTACTCCTTAGTTTAAAAAAAAAAAATGCACCAAACCTCAATTGAACCATCCTTGTTTTCGTTTGCTTTCGCAGTCTAAATTTTATTTCATTTGCTGAACTGTAGTCTACATAGTTCTTTTTTTCCCCAAAAGTTTACAATATAGGACATATTCTTCCCGAATGAGAAAATAGCCGAACAAGTTGATAGGCAATTCAAAAACCTACACCTCCAGACCCCATACACGCACATAAGAAGAGGGGAATGACTTTGGTGTTCCCGGTTATTTTGGGGACACCGTAACTTTTGGCATAACAAAACCATTATGAGTATAATCAAAACCCATTATAAGCATAACAGAACCATAACAAGGCATAACCAAAACCGTAGCAAGGCATAACTTATTTGTTATGCCTTGGTTGGGTTTAGTTACGCTTTGGTTGGGTTTAGTTACACCTTGGTTGGTTTTTTGGATATTCCTTGGTTATACCTTGTTTGGGTTCTGTTATGCTTGTAATTGATTTTAGTTATGCTCCTAATGATAAAGTTATGCCAAAAATTACGGTGTCCCCAAAATGACCGAGGACACCATAACATCATCAGTGCAATGCCACACACCAATTACTACAACTCACACACAACAACACCAAAAAACGACGATACCCCCAAACGGTCGGTGAGGAAGACTCCCGTAAGGGAGAAACACAGGGACAAAACAAACTAAACAAGAACAAACCCCAACAAAATCATACCCCAACAATCGACACATGATCAGACGCCGAGACCTTGTTCAGTTGAGGATTTGGATTTTAGACTCTAAATTACTACCCTACTCCAAAATCCACACATTATCCCTATCTCCAATCATTACTTTTATTTTTATCTATATATCTCTCTTCAATTATTATCCCTATCTCCCTACCCTAATCATTACAAATTCAAAATCCAAAATCCCCAAAACGAACAAGCCCCTAGAGATCACACTGACCACACCACCTCTGGAGAGAATGAAGAAGACGATTAGGTGGTCAATAGATCGCCGAGGAAGAACGCCGGCACCATCGCCTATCATCACCATCGCCGCAACATCCCGCACCATCACTGCAAACACCAGTCGATGCCAGCACCAAATTCCAACGCAGAATAGATCGAGGGTTTCACCCAAATAGAAAAAACAAACCGAACAACAGAGAGAGAGAGAGAGAGAGAGAGAGAGAGAGAGGAGGAAAGATATGTAGTCTACATAGTTCATGGGTGGATTTTCTCCAAATCAAGACTTTATATAGATAGCAATATCGACACACATAATGATATTGGTCGCAATTTAACGGTGTTGGTCGTATCGAACGATACGCAATGAGAATTTGTTGTAGTGGTCGTACATTTTTAAAAAATCATTTGGGCAACGAAAAACTTTGGGAGTGCCTAGATCAACCTTAGCGACCGAGTATCAATCTAAGAGATCATAAACATGTTCGTGAATCATGAACGAATCATTATAGTGAGAACCCATCGATACACATGCAATTTTTCAATCTCACCAGTATATTAAAATGCAATGATATAATTAAAGACGCATAAACCGGTATTTAAAACCTTGATCCAAATGCCAAGTTTATGAAGTCATAATTAATTTGACTCTTCTTGCTCTCGTACATGCTAAACTGCTAGTAGTGAATTTTTGATGCGACCAGAGAAAATTTTCGATAATCCTAAAGGGACTGACAGGAACCCCACCGATGGGGTACCAACAGGCTTGCAGGCCCATTCCAACATCCGAGATATTCAATAATTTTAAAAAAAAAAACTGACCTGAAATTTGAATGAATTAATGAAAAATTGGATCGAGCACCGATACATATTGTATTGAGCTAAAATTTTGCAAGTCCGTCGGTACCCCATCGGTGGAATTCCTGTCGGTACGTATAGAGGGGTTCAAAAATTTTCCTATTAAATGGATTGTGTATACCAATTAAATGGATTTTTCAATTGGTACGTCAAACGATGGGGTAGTTTGTTGGTGTGGCGATCGAGTTCGACAGATTGCCTAAATGTCACATTTGACGTACAATTGTGTTGGAGCATCTCATACGTAACATTAGAATTAACGAAAAGTAGAAACTGATTTACAGAGAAAACTAGAGAGAGAAACTGTGTGCTTGATTTTTCCCTTGAATCCCGAATGAATGTACACCACTGGTCTTATATGAAAAGCCAGCTCAGAGGTCAAACCCATTATCTCTCAATCAACTCCACTACCTCTTCTAACTAACTAATTAACAAACTCACTACCCTTAACTGCCAGCTAAACACAGCTGCATTAAACTAATCAAAGATTAACCAAGACATAAAGCTAGAGTTAGTGGTTTTGTCTTACACCCCCCTGCAAACCGATAGGGGTGAGAACTACCATCAGTTTGGATTTCAGAAAATGAAAACGAGCTTCAGAGAGGGATTTGGTGAAGACATCTACAATCTGACCAAGAGTTCCGACATGTTGCACTGAAATCTGCTTGTTCAACACTTTTTCTCGAATAAAATGATAATCAATTTCCACATGCTTTGTTCGAGCATGGAAAATAGGATTCGAAGCTATTGCTATGGCAGACAAATTATCACACCAGATCACAGGCGGTTGAGGAAAAACAATACCCAAATCAAGAAGAAGTTGTTGAATCCAAGACACATCTGCAGCAGTGTTTGCCAATGCTCTGTACTCTGCTTCAGTGGATGATCTAGCCACTGTATGCTGTTTCTTTGCACTCCATGATACTAGATTATGTCCAAAAAACACACAATATCCTGTCGTAGACCTTCGATCTAAGTGATCACTTGCCCAGTCAGCATCTGAGTAGGCTGAAAGGGTTAAAGGGCCAGGAATAAACTGTAAACCATGTTGCAAAGTACCCTTAATGTATCGCAAATCCTTTTGACCGCCACAAAATGACTGTGCTTGGAACTGTGCATGTTTTGACAGGCCAAATTGACGGCAAAAGATATCTTTGGCCGTGTAAGTGTAAGATATTGAAGAGAACCAACTATAGTACGATACCAATGATGATCTTCAAAATCTGGATCAGGAAGAAAAATGGCAGGTTTCACAGAAGAAGGAGAAGGGCTAGGTTTGCAGTCTTGCATACCTGCTTTAAGTAAGATATCTGTAGCATATTTGGTTTGAGAAAGAATTACACTAGAACCATGATTCAAAACTTCAAGACCAAGAAAATAGCTAAGCTCCCCAAGGTCCTTCATGACAAATCTTGCTCTAAGAGTAGAAATGAGTTCAGAGATGTAAGAAGTATGACAACCAGTGATCAAAATATCATCCACATAGACTAAGACCAATGCTACACCTGCTGCAGTTTTAAGAGTGAGTAATGAAGCATCAGACTTGCTGTTAATGAACCCTTGTTGAAGCAAAAAAGAGGAGAACACGGAAAACCATGCTCTTGGAGCCTGTCTTAGACCATAAAGAGCCTTGTTAAGCTTACACACAAATTGAGGATGTGTCGTATCCTTATAACCAAGAGGCTGTCGCATGTACACATCTTCTTCAAGAACACCATGTAGAAAAGCATTGGACACATCCAACTGTTGAATAGACCAGTTATTTTGCACAGCCAAACTAAGAACAATCCTGATAGTGGGTTGCTTGATCACAGGGCTAAAAGTTTCAGTAAAATCTAGACCCTCAGATTGTTGATTGCCATTTGCAACCAATCGAGCCTTGTGCCGAGCAACTCTTCCATCTGAATTTCTCTTAACTTTATAAATCCATTGACACCCAATTATATTGGCATTAGAGGGTGGTGGGACAAGTGTCCAAGTACCTTGTTTAACAAGTACTTGGTATTCTTCTGCCATGGCCAATTGCCACACAAGATGTTTAATGGCCTCTGAAAAATGTGTAGGTTCAATATCTAGTAAAGGATTTTCTGTCCCAACAACTGTTAAACTAAAAGGAATTTTTGGTTTAAAAATGCCATGTTTTGATCTTGTGGCCATAGGATGAGGATTATTATGAGAAGAAGAATGTTGTGAAGAGGAATTAGGAGAATTAGATTGCTGAAATGCAGGAACAGGTGAAGATGAAGAACGTGGTGCAGAGAAAGAAGAGACATCAGTAAGAGGTGCAAAATAGGGAGAAGGAGACTGATGAACCTCAGAAATAAAGGGAGTAGTTTGAGGTTCTGAGATAGAAGAAGAAACTTGTGGAGAAGCATCCTCAAGAGGAATACCTTGTGAAGATTCTGAAACAGGAATATTAATAACAACAGAATTTGGAAAAATAGCAGAGACATGAGAAGAGGAAGAAGAATCAGAAGAAGACACAGAGGTAGGAACAATAATGTCAGTAAACGTAGTAAGAGGAATATCAAGAAACATAGACTCAGTAGAAGGAAATGACTGTGTTTTGATATCAGTCAATGTAGAAAAGGGAAATTCTGTGTCTACAAATCTCACATGCCTAGAAATGTAAACCTTGGTGGTTTTAGGATCATAGCACTTGTAGCCTTTTGTATTGTCACAATATCCTAAGAAAACACAAGAAGTTGACTTAGGACACAATTTGTGGGAAACATAAGGCTTTAGCCAAGGGAAACAGAGACAGCCAAAAGGTTTAAGAAGATGATAATTGGGTTTAGTTTTGTACAACAAGGTAAAAGGAACCTGAAAGTCTAATGAACTATGAGACAATCTGTTGGCAAGATAGACAGCAGTACAAAAAGGTAAAAGGAACCTGAAAGTCTAATGAACTATGAGGTAATCTGTTGGCAAGATAGACAGCAGTGGTTAATGCTTCTAACCAGAATTTGGTAGGAAGATTTGCTTGAAGTAACAACGTAAGAGTGGTTTCAATAAGATGCCTATGCTTTCGTTCAGCAATCCCATTTTGCTCGGGAGTATGAGGACATGTGGTTTGATGAAGAATACCAGTGGTAAGAAACAAATTAAGTAAGAATAGATTGACAAATTTGCCCCCATTATCACTTCTGACAATTTTAATAGAAGTATGAAAGTGGTTCAACACAAAAGTTTTAAAATTGGCTATCACAAACTTGACTTCAGACTTATAATAAAGAGGAAATAACCAAGTATATCGAGAGAAATCATCTACAATTAATGCTTCGCTTACTCCGATGATAATGTGGAATAATACCCCAAGCGTAGGGCTTAACACGTCGGTTGAAGCATAATAAACCAAAAATCCGGAATCGTACCCAAGGGAATAATCATATGGCTTGGTCGGATTTGTAGATGCAAGTAAGGGCTTTCGGCTTTTAGACAGCCAACTTTGTTTTACTTTAAACGGTGGAAATAAAAGGCTAAATTAAAGACGAATTAGCTAGAGAAAAGATAGGCTAGGTCTAGGAATTATTAACACTCAAGACTCGAGTTAGAATTGCACTCTTCACCCAATTACACAATTTAAGATACTTGATTAAAGTTCTCAAATTGGAAGATAAAATGATTTGTGAATCAAGCTAGCTCTAGAATTCATTTGGCAAATACCTCGAGCAACAGAGCTCTAAGCATCATGTGTGGTGGGTAGGCGATGCTCCCACCTACACATGATCAAAGAGGTTAACACCTCGGTAATTTGACAAACAAACCCGAACCCCACATCAATTTTCAAATCAAAGTTTAAAGCTTTATTGGGTGCAAAATGCAATTTTCGCCCGAGCCATGAGGTGCTAATCACCCCATGCCCTAACCCTTGAAACTACTCACCCATATCTAGAGAGATAAAAGCAAGCAAAAATCTACTTAACATAATGAAATAACAAAACTTGAAATAAACTAGAGATTAAGATAGATCGGGAGAAAATAAACAACTTTAATTAAAGTGACAATATCAAAAACTAACAACTAAAGGCAGAAATTGAAGTATTTAAAACTGAAAATGAAGAACACTCAAGAACAATTTGAATTGCAAAGAAATCTAATCTAGATCTAGAAAATATGCTACTTGAATCTATCTACTTGTTTGTACAAAATAATGACATAAGTTTTTATACTCCGAAGATCCACGCCTGGAATATTCCTAAGATGCTCTGAAAATTCGCCCCTAAGGCCCTCGGCATCGATGGCAACTAGGGCTGTCCACGGGTCGGGTTTGGTCGGATTCGGGTCGGGTTGGACCCGACCCGACTGTTTGTCGGATTTTGAAATATGCACCCGAGTCCGACCGAACCATTGGTCGGGCTCCGACCGAAATGTGGTCGAGTTGTAGTTGTCGGATTCGGTCGGGTTGTCGGATTGAAAAAAAAAAAAAAAACTTCACAGTTCATTTCAGAAATCAGGGAATCAGGAGAGAGATCGAGGAACCCATAAAAATACAGATCAGGGAACATCACTTCCTATTTCAAAAAATAAATACATACAAATCCTAATCAAGAACACCAAATCTCAAAAACTGCTGGTTGAAACAAGTGCATACGAACACAAATTCACAATCACAGATCAAGATTCACAGCATAATATTACAAAATAGCCATTCACAATCACAGATCTACACACCTTTTTCTAGAAAATCAAATTTTTATTCCCAAAATACAGTGACCCAGAGGCAGTGATGGAGGTGGTGGCAGGCGGAGGAGGAATCCAGCGAGGTGAACATGGGCTGGAGGTAGGTGGCGTGCTTCGAAATCAACAGCCAGGTATGATTGCATCAAGGCCGTCGTTGAGGACGAGGCCGCCGGTGTATCCAACGGAGGAGTAGTAGCGAAGCAGGCGGAGGGTGCATGTGGTTGGGCCATGGGGGAGTTTGGTCTTAGGATCCTATAAGAGGACTCCATTAGAGAGAGATAGGTGGGATCGAGGTAGAGAGAGAGAGGTATGACCGAGGTAGAGAGAGAGGGGTTCGTGCCTGAGGGAGGCAGGTGGGTGTCTGGATGAAATGGGGATCAGATTAGGGGTTCTTAACTTTTTTTCTTATATATATTCGGTCGGGTCGGGCCACCAGAAAAGTTATTTGGTGCATCCGACACCCGACCGACTAAATGCAAAACCCGACCAAATCAATCCGAATCCGACCCGAATGACTGATCAGATCCGTCCATTGTCTCATTTTTCGGGTCGGGTTCAGTCGGGTGGCCGGTCGGGTCGGATCCATGGACAGCCCTAATGGCAACGGCCTTAAAGTGCTCTACTAAGGGGCTCGGCATCGATGTAACACAATACATCCCATCGATGCCGAGATGGTTAAGGGGCTGGACCACTAAGGGACTCGGCATCGATGGACCTTAGAACTTGACATCGATGCCGACTGCATTAACCCAGAATTCTGCCTTGGCTGCCTGCCTCTTGCTCGGGCAAATCTGGTTCTGCTCGGGCAAATCAGCTTCTGCTCGGGCAATGACATGCCTTACGCCTCGAAAACTCCCCTGTTTGGCGATTCACCTATAAAACAGAACTAGAACACTCTACAAGCAAACAACGTTAACAATAACTAATTAGTAATTAAATTAAACTAAAACTAAACACTAGCGCACCTTACATTACATTCTCGGGTGCTTATCACACCCCCCAACTTAAGGTTTGCTAGTCCCTAGCGAACGAAATGCAGAAAATTAGAAAACTAGAAACTATGCAATCCTTCCGAATTCACAACTTAGAACATGCTCAATTCTGTAAACTAACAAGAGTTCAACAATCCGGCTTTTTATTTCATTTCTACAACTCACATTTTCAGCATCCAACTAAATAGGCTAAGTATCAAGCAAGTTAAGAGCAAGCTAAAAATGGTTTGTGTCCTCGAACAAATGGAGGATACAGGACACAAAACCTGCGAATTCAGACTAAACCATATCCACCGAAAACGTGCTCAACAACAGGCATTAGCGAACAAGAACTACTATGCCTCAAACAACTAAAGCACTTTTATTCAACAGAATTAACAACTAACAGATGAAAGTTGGATAACGAAAGGAAAACATGCCTTTAACTAGTTATGCAACTATCAGACAGTCAATAAAAATGGAATCCATGCGTGCTAAGGATCAACTAAAGACTTCATTAGCTTGTAATGACCTTGGATACAAAAGAAAAGGAACTACAAAAAGTGTAGTGGCCATATGCTAGCATGGTTCATCTACCCTTGGCCACTACCGACCCTAAACTACCCAAGATATGATTACACGCCGGCTAAGCACCAAACAAAGCTACGAAGAAGAAATAAAGAAAACTACTAGAAAAGTCAAACTCAAACTACTACCACCGACTCCAACACATCTAGTCGCCATCCTCATCCGGCTTCTCATGATATTAAGCCTCGAGCTCCCCCTTTCCATCAAACTCTTTCTCATCTAGAATGTATGCTAGCCCATAAGTCAACAAATTCTCTTATCAAAGTATTCAACCCTCTTTCGAATTCACTTTTGCTATTTCATAACATTTCTTTGATCTCCTTTCTTTGAGGAATAGGGTCATTTGAGGTAAGATTTGTAGTGAGTGTAGGGAGGTATTCCCGAGCATGTACAATTATTTCCCGAACACGTGATATTCGGGAGCACGTGGTAAGTACGACAGGACTTACCGCCGGACAGTTCGGTGAATAGCGATATGGACCAATGATATGGGAAGTCATTGATCCATGCAATCTATTCGGCAAATTAAGGGCCAATGATATGAGAAGTCATGGCTATAAACTGACTGTTCGGCAGTTAGAGACATTCCGATTACATTGGACCAAGATACATGTGAAGTAGCTGGTCCAAACAGACTGCTCGGATATGATACAGCCGAACAGTTGAAGTAAGAACTAAGCACGTAATACGAGTGATGACGGGACAGTCATCATGCAAGGCAATAGTCTAAATAGTTGATGAAAGACCAGTTACAAGTGAAGTAATTGGTCCGGACAGTCTGTTCGGCTATGAGATAACTGAACAGAGAAAGAAATCCGATCAGGTATTGGAGTAAAAGGAACATTCTAGAAGGGTCCAGAAACAGTGGTATTCCGTTGAGGAATAAGATCCCGAGAATATAGGGTCTGAGAAAGATACCCAATGAGAATGGGATGTTCGGTCTGTAATGGAAAAGAATCCTGAAAGGACTCTTTTCCATAAACTGATAAAGGAAACGAGAATCCTTGATATCCTGGGTTTCCTATACGAGTTGGGAATCCTATGGCAATAGGGATGCTTGGGCGCCAAGCATCCGAATGTCTATATAAACAGAGTAAGCCTAGAGGTAAAAGGTACGCAATACTTTGCACTCTTGCTTTCCTACTGATAATTAGGGTTTAATTGCTAGTACGTGATACTAACAAAAGCATCGGAGGGCCTTTGCCACGAAAGGCAGAGGTGCGCTCACCCCCTGTCTATTTTGCAGATTAGGGTTCAGACGTCGAGTTAGGGTTCCAGTGAAGAGGCACGAATAAGCCGTTGCAATCCAGTTGATCAGAAGAACCAATTGTTTTCATCCCCCTACAATTGGCGCAGTCTGTGAGAAACGAACGAGTTCCCTTTTGAAAAATAAGAATGATGGAAGAAGATCCAGCTACACCATTTAGTCCGAAGGACCAGTTGGGTGGGGGAAGAGATAAATCCCCACCAGGCGCACCGAGAAAGCCTACTGGTAGACATGACAGAGGTAGCTCCAAAGAAAAAGGAGACAAAACTGCTACTGGCTCTACGAGAAGGAGTAGGTCACATCGAAGGGATGAGTCAGACATCCGTTCAAGAAGTATACACGATGACAATGATCTCCTAGATAGAAAGTGAGGAGAAATCGAGGAGTGTGCTCGTTTGATTAAGAAACGAGAGTATGAGATACAGGAGTTGCAGCGGATACGAGAGCACCCAGAAGATTCTGGACTCTCTCGTAGGCATTCCCCAAGAGATGGAAGGACACTGGTAGTCCATAAGTAGACCCATTCACGAAGAAGAAGGAGCAGAAGTCCTGTTATAGGGCGTTATGAGGCTTCTCCACGAAAAAGGGGAAGAAGAAGTAAAAGCCGAACACCCGAGAGAAAGGCTTCTTCACGAAAAGGGAGGAGCAGAGACAGAAGTTCCACCCCCGAAGAGGAGGGAACTAGAAAGCATCATCGAGACAGGTACGAGAGACCTGATGCTGATTGGGTTAAGGCTTCAGCCCACAAGTCAAAGGAGCAAGAGGATGGGACAGTAACTGCACGAGAAACAGCACGCAGGGCCCTGAGTAATATTGCAGCCTCCCCCTTTACAAAAAGGCTACAAGAAGCGAGATTGCCGAGCAGAGTGAAGCACGGTGCGTTCGTACTTTATGAGACAAATACGGATCCCGTGGCTCACATACAGCATTATCAACAGGCCATGTTTATGCATGAAGGGGATGATTCCATCTTGTGCAAGATGTTTCCCTCCAGTCTTGGCAAGGTGGCTTTATCCTGGTTTCATAAGTTGGCCCCACGATCCATACGAGGATGGATGCAGTTGGCAGAAGAATTCACTGCTCGGTTCTTAACGAGCAGAAAAGCCCCAAAGACTTTTGAGAGTCTTTCCACCATGAAGCAGGAGGAGAACGAGCAGATCAGGGATTATGCAAAGAAGTACTAGGAAACTTTCAACGAGATTGAAAGTTGCAGTGAAGAGTATGCAATTGCTACGTTCAAAACTGGTTTGTCTGTTCGGGGAGAGCTGCGCCGTTCATTGAATAAACATCCGGTAGCCACCTTGGCTAAATTGATGGAACGGATAGAGCAACGCGCCAGAATGGAAGATGACATACTCCGTGAGGATGGCAGGACGGTTGCCGAACAGCCGAAGGCACCTGCCAAAAAAGTGGATAAGCCAGAGCCCAAGACTTACAAAGACAGAAGGGAGTACGGGCAGGCTAAGAAAGAGCCATACAAGGACAAGCAAGCTCCTGACCCCAAGTCCTTCTTTTCTATCACTACGGTTTGGAAGGAGCCAATTTACAGGATTCTTTATCGAATAAAGAATCAGCCATATTTTAAATGGCCCCCAAGTCTAGGCGGAGACAAAGATGCAAAACGTGCTACGAATCAGCACTGCAGTTATCACAAAGATTGGAGCCATATGATCGAGGATTGTGAGATGTACAAGAGGCACCTTGATGATTTGGTCTCTCGGGGCTATCTCAAGGAGTTTATCCAGGAGGACCCTAAAGAGAAAGGGAAGGCTATGGAGCTGGGTTACGAGCAAAACCCTAAAGGCGTGATCCATATGATACATGGGTTGGCTGCACCTTATACGAGGAGTGAGGTGAGGCTGTTGCAAAGACAGGTCAAACACGATCAGCACGTGATGCGATTGGGAAACAAGAGAGGGCGAGAGTCTGATGTATGCAATGGGAGCTTGGCATTCAGTGATGATGACCTGGGGGAGGTCCAAATACCCCACAACGATGCATTGGTCGTAACCCTACGAGTTGGGGAATATGACATCGAGAGAATTCTAGTGGACTCGGGGAGTTGTACAGAGGTATTGTACTATGATGCATTCAAGAAGCTGGGCCTGGCCCAATCAGACTTAGAACAGTCAACAACACCTCTTATTAGGTTCGGTGCAGGAGCAGTCTGGCCCCTTGGAAAGGTAACGTTACCTGTTCGGGCTGGATCAGTGGTGTTGAGAACAGACTTTCTGGTGGTCGATGTCCCATCTTCCTATAACGCGATTATAGGGAGGACGTGGTTACACAAGATGAGAGCAGTCTCCTCGACTTATCACCAGATGGTGAAATTCCTAGGTTCAAATGGGATTGAAGTCCTTAAAGGCAATCAGAAAGTGGCTCAACAGTGTTTGATCTCCATCATCAAAACAGCCCCAAAGGTCCACCATGTTCATACGTTGGAAGCACCAGATCAACCAACTATCGAGGATGTTGGAAGAAGCCCGGATGAAAAAGTGGTTGAAGGATTGGAAAAGATTCAGATCAACGAGACTGATCCTGAAAGATATTTTTTAATTGGGGAATCACGACAAGCAAACGAAAAGGCTGAGTCGATAAGATTTCTAAAAGAGTATATTGATGTTTTTGCATGGGTGCCAGAGGAAATGTCCGGGGTGGATGCAGATGTGATCTGTCATCATTTAAACATTGATCCTCAACACAAGCCGATCATTCAGAAAAAACGAAGGGCAGCCGTGCAGCATGTAGATGCAGTGATTGAGGAGGTCGATCGTTTACTGGAGGCCAAGGCAATACGTGAAGTCTATTACCCAGAGTGGTTATCCAACACTGTTGTGGTAAAGAAGAAGAATGGGAAGTGGCGTGTCTGTGTGGACTTCACAGACCTGAACAAAGCGTGTCCTAAGGACAGTTTTCCTTTGCCCAGGATTGACCAATTGGTTGATGCAACCTCTGGTTACGAGCGAATGAGTTTTCTCGATGCATATCGAGGATATCATCAGATTGCTATGTTTGAACCTGATCAAGAGAAGACTTCGTTCATCACACCACGAGGGTTATACTGTTACAGTGTCATGCCGTTTGGGCTGAAGAATGCTGGGGCTACATACCAAAGACTTGCAACCATTATGTTCAAGAAGCTCATTGGGAAGACTTTGGAAGTTTACATAGATGATATGGTGGTAAAGAGTCGAGAAAAAGGGGGGCATATTACTGACTTAAAAGAAGTGTTCGAAATCCTAAGGAAATACAAGTTAAAACTCAACGCCTCGAAGTGTGCGTTTGGAGTTGGTTCGGGAAAGTTCCTGGGCCATTTGGTAACCATGAGAGGGATAAAGGCAAATCCCGATCAGATTGATGCCTTGCAGAGACTACAGAGTCCCAAAACTACCAAGGAAGTCCAGAGGCTGACTGGAATGGCAGCAGCACTTAACAGATTCATCAGCAGGTCAAGTGATAAGTGCAGACCCTTTTTTCAATTGCTGAAAAAGAGGGAGGGATTTGAATGGGGAGCAGAATGTGAGCAAGCTTTCCAGGACCTGAAGAAGTACCTGGCCGAACCCCCACTATTGTCAACTCCACAGCAGGTGAGTCTTTAATTCTGTACTTAGCTGTTTCCGAGCATGCAGTAAGTGCAGTCCTGTTGAGGGATTTGGGGATCGAGCAAATCCCTATTTATTATGTTAGCAAGACATTGTTGGATGCAGAGACGAGATATCTGCCTTTAGAAAAACTTGTCCTGGCACTTAGGACAGCCACATTACTTCCAAAGCCATAAGGTTGTGGTTTATACTGAGTTTCCATTAAAATTGTTGTTACGAAAGGCAGACTTTTCGGGAAGGATCTCGACATGGTCCGTGGAGTTAAGCCAGTACGATCTCGAATATCAGCCACGCACAGCAATCAAAGGCCAAGTGTTGGCTGATTTTGTGGCAGAATTTTCACCCACTGTGGCTCCCCTACCTCCTACGAGAAAGGAACAGGTGACTGAGACATCATCCATGAAGGATCAATTTTCAGCCGAACAGGATCCCACTAAGTGGAAGCTATTCGTTGACGGATCAGCATGTAATACTGGTTCAGGAATTGGGGTAGTCCTGTCTCCTCCTCAAGGAGTTCTGATTGAACTATCTGTTCGGCTTGGATTCAGTGCAACGAATAATGTAGCTGAATATGAGGCACTCCTGGCTGGATTGAGGAGGGCAAAAACCCTTAAAGCAGAACGGGTTAGGGTATATTGTGATTCCCAGCTTGTGGTGAATCAGCTGTCCGGCGAGTATGAAACTCGAAATGAAAAGATGGTGGCCTATGTGCAGGCAGCCAAGGACTTGCTTGATACCTTCGAGAGGGTATATATTGAACAAATAAGTTCTAGACAGAATGCTCATGCAGATTCATTAGCTTGGTTGGCTGCGGCTGTTCCTACTGAGTTCAAAAGGAAGGTAGCAGTCGAATATCTGAATGAGCCGAGCATTGGGAGGAATGTAGACTTGGTCTTGGACGTGAACCAAGGACCAAGTTGGATGGACCCAATCATGGAGTTCTTACGAGATGAGATACTACCATCTGACAAAAAAGAGGCCCACAAAATAAGGGTCAAATCTGCTAGGTTTTGGCTGTCCCCAGAGGGTAAGTTGTACAAGAAATCCTTTACAGGCCCATATTTACTATGTGTACATCCTGAGATGGTACAGAAGTTCCTTCATGAAATCCACGAGGGAACATGTGGGAGCCATGCTGGAGGCAGATCTATTGCCCACCGAGCAATTACTCAAGGCTACTGGTGGCCACACATGCAAGAAGATGCAAAGGTGTATGTAAAGATTTGTGAGAAGTGTCAAAAGTTCTCACCAATGATTCGAACACCCGCCGAAGATCTGGTGCCTTTGACAAGTCCCTGGCCTTTTGCTCAATGGGGGATGGATATCGTGGGTCCATTGCACAAAGCAACTGGGAATCGAAAATTCCTGCTTGTAGCAACTGATTATTTTACAAAGTGGATTGAGGCAAAACCACTGGCCAAAATCACTGAGCCTATGATAGAAAGGTTCGTGTGGAAAAGCATCATCACTCGCTTTGGGGTCCCTTATTCATTGATCACAGACAATGGATCCCAATTCCAGAAGAAATTCAAGGCTTTTTGTGCCCAATATGGAATAAGAAATTATTATTCCACCCCAGCCTACCCTCAGACTAATGGGCAAGCAGAGGCGTCTAATAAAACTATCCTTGATGGAATCAAGAAAAGACTGGACAAAGCTAAGGGAAAGTGGCCTGACGAGTTACCATTGGTTCTGTGGGCTCATCGAACAACGCCTAGGAGGTCTACGGGAGAGACCCCCTATTCATTGGCCTATGGAACAGAGGCTGTCATACCTCTGGAGGTGGGACTGCCAACCAACAGGACCGTTTTGGTTGAAAGTGGAGGCAATGACAGGGCCCTTCAAATCGAGCTTGACCTTGCCGAGGAGAGGAGAGAAAAAGCCTTGGTACATCTTGCTTCTTACCAAGAACAGCTGATGAAAAGCTACAACAAGCATGTTCATCCTCGAGAATTTGGTGTTGGGGACCTCGTGCTACGAAAAGTGCTCGGCAACACCAAGGTGGCTAACGAAGGCAAGCTGGGGGCCAACTGGGAAGGCCCGTATAGAGTAACTGAGATTGTAGGCATAGGAGCCTATCGATTGGCAGATTTGGATGGTGATCCAATTCCAAGGCCTTGGAATGTTCATAATCTACGAAAGTTCTTTGTTTAGAAGTATTAAAGTCTGTTTTAGATTTGCACTATGTGATTGTGTGGGAATTACGAATATAGTTCCTTTGTTCTATATTTTGGTTGCAAGGGGTACGAATAACGCCCTCTTGAGTTTTATCGATTATGAATAAAATCACTTTTTTAGTATAATTGTTATGTTCTAATAATCTAGAATATTGGTATTTGTTTTAAATACGAACTACAAGATTAGTTTCCCTCATTCGTATTGGGGAGCAGGGTATACAGTTCAGTACGTGAAACTGAAACACAAGTATGAAACACTTGTGTTATTTTCAAAACTTTAAAGTACGTGAAACTTAAAACACAAGTACGAAACACTTGTATGATGTTCTAAGTACGTGATACTTAGGCGTTTTTGTGTAAGTACGTGATACTTAACAAGTATGAAACACTTGTATGATGTTCTAAGTACGTGATACTTAGGCGTTTTTGTGTAAGTACGTGATACTTAACAAGTATGAAACACTTGTATGGATTTTTCAAGTACGAGACACTTAAAAACGTTAAAGTACGTAAAACTTATAAATATATGTTCTTAAGTATGTGAAACTTAAAAGAACACCTATATGATTATATGAACCTTACAAGTGTTTGTACGAAAATACTTGAAAGATTCGAAGACGAATACAAGTATGAATACACTTGTATGTACTGAAACTTGAAAACAGTACGAGACACTGGGAAACAAATGTTTTTAAGTACGTGAAACTTAGATTCAGTACAAAATAATCATGTTTGTAGGATTTGCTTAAAGTACGAATACTTATGCAAACAAATGATGCTTAACAGTACGAAATACTTAGATTGAAATTGCATACGAACAGATGCAGCAAACATGGAAGCCGAGCAAAACATAAGGTTATGCCACGAAGGGCCGAATACCTGTGTTAAACAAAGTATTTGATTGTACTGATGCCTCACAGGGCCAAAATATGCTTATGGTCACGCAGGACCGGCAACAGTTTATATACTTACCAGCTTAGTCTACATTCTGGACCTCTGGAGTGTTAGTGTTGATCTCAGTATCAGCACCATCTTCAACTATATTCTCTTCCAAGTTTATGGGCTCAAGGGTCGAAGCCCGAGCAGGAGATTGAGCAGGGTGCACGCCTGTGGGTGTGTCTTCTTCAGCATTAGCAAATTCCTCAATTTGCTGTTCGATGTCATCCTCCGGATGTTCTGCTGGTTCCTGAATGTTCTGAGAAAGGGTGCTCGGCGGATCATTCTTAACCCAGAGGGGTGAATCCTCTGCAACCCCTACCTTGGTCAGACATGCCTCCCAGCATGCAATCCAGATCTGGTCCTGTATAGCTGGCATCTGTTCGACGTAGCTTGTTGTTGTGGCGTCAAAACCCTTCTGGTACCCTTCTTCATAGGAGGCTTTTTTGGTGTTATCGATCTCCAACAGTGCCTGATTGAGGCCCTCCTCAGCAATCTCCAGCTTGCCTTTAGCTCCTTCAAAGTCAGCTTTGGCTTTGTCCCTCTCTCGTTCCAAACGAGCAACTGTCCGAAGAAGTCTTGTGTTGTTGTTCAGTAGTAAGATCCTTTCGTTATCTGCATCCTGAAACTTCTGGCCCAGTGTGACCATTTTTTGAATAAACTGGCAAAACCACCAATCGGGTTAGTAATAGGTGTAACAATATACTATGTGTGGTATACGAAATATACATAACGACTTATACGAAAAGATTAAGTCACATTACCTTGATACCACTGACGAGTCCAGTGGAGACAAGCCGATCAGGTGCAACCTCAGATTCCTTCTGCATGTCTACAGGAAGCAGTAGACCTTGGGCAAGGGCGAGTGCTGTTTCCGAAGAGCTGGCGCTATCCCCAATGTGAACAGGCCGATCGCCCCTAATGAGATTGGGGGTCAAGCTTTCGGGAAGGACTGGAGTACTCAAAGAAGGAGGTTGTTGGACTAAAGTAGTGGTTTGGGTAAGGGCGTCTCCAGTTTCTTCGCTCCTGGGACGTTTGTCCCGATGAGCATCAGTAGCCTCAATGGGACTATCTTGTTCCAGAGGAGACGATGACGATCTCGCAGATCCTCCCCTATTGCGACGTGAACGTGGGGGAGGGGCGCCAGTTGATGCTACCCTATTGGTAGCACCACGTCCCCGAGAGGAGACAGTCAGTAAAGAACTGAGGTTAATAGGTTGGTGCGTCATCGTACCTGAGGTTGGAGGTGATTGAGAATATCCGGATGAGGACGACTGACTGGTAATTTGGTGAGGAACGGGTTGTTGTTCGGCAATGAGTTGCCTACGACTTGATCTTCTGAGTACCACACGTGTTTGAGGTATACCGTCAGGAATAACAATTTCGCCTGACTAACCGGCAAGAGTGACACCAGCTTGAAGCCTTGAACTGTGTGGTTGGGGAGCAGTGGATGTAGACGCGGCACTAGTGCTGGGGTGGGCAAGTCTTCTATCAATGACCCCTCTATACGAAGGATCGTATCCCAGCAGTATATCAGCGTCTCGACCCCGACCAGCTGTTCGGGTACCTGGTTCTCCCTTGTATTTTAGGATCCTGTTTATGTCCTCTGTTCGGACGTAGCTCGGCTCACTGTAGGGGGATGAAAACAATTGACGCTTCGGATCAACTGGATTGCAACGGCTTATTCGTGCCTCTTCACCGGAACCCTAGCTCGACGTCTGAACCCTAATCTGCAAAATAGACAGGGGGTGAGTGCACCTTTGCCTCTCGTGGCAAAGGCCCTCCGATGCCTTTGTTAGTATCACGTACTAGCAGTTAAACCCTAATTATCAGTAGGAAAGCAATAATAATGCAACGTATTGCGTACCTTTCACCTCTAGGTTTTCCTCATATTTATAGATTTATGGATGCTTGCTGTCCAAGCATCCTTATTGCCATAGGATTCCTAACTCGTATAGGAAACCCAGGATATCAAGGAGTCTCGTTTCCTTTATCAGTTTATGGAAAAGAGTCCTTTTAGGATTCTTTTCCTTTAAGAGCCGAACATCCCATACTCGTTGGGTATCTTTCTCAGATCCTATATTCTTGGGATCTTTATCCCTATATGAGACATGACTATTCTGGAATCTTCCAGAGTATTCTCTCTGCTCCTACTCTCGATTGGAGTTCCATCTTTGTTCGGCCGTCTCATAGCCGAACAGACGTCTTGGACCAGTTAACTCACATGTAACTGGTCCTTGAGCCCGTACAACCTTCCTGGACCATTGACTTCTCATGTCACTGGTCCATATTGCCGAACACTTGTTTAGCATGATGACTGTCCTGTCTATATTCAAACTATGGTCCCACGTACCATTTATTCGGATATCGATTGCATTGCTTTCAACCCGTGATCACTCGTATCACGTGCTAGGTTCTTTACATCATCTGTTCGGCTGTATCATAACCGAACAGTCTATTTATAGCCATGACTTCTCATATCACTGTTCACCGAACTGCTCGGCGATAAGTCTGGTCGTATTTACCACGTGTTCCTAAACATCACGTGTTTGGCAACTAAATGTATCTGCTCGGGAATACCTCCCTACACTCACGTCTAGGACGTTTGTTAACGTTCTCAGCTGCAAGATTGGAGTTATAAAACCACAATTAGGCACATAGATTGCTACGAGAAAGCAGTAAAATGAAGAAATTGCAAAAAGATGAAAAGCAAGAGCATACGTGGATAACCCCATATGTGGGGGCAATGAAGCCCTAGCACTTGGCCATCCTCTCCTAGTGGCTCAAAGGCTCCAGTGACATAGAGAAAATCAATCTCATGATCCCGAGCGGAGTCTGGCAGGTTGAGCACGAGACGCTTTTCCGCCCTTCTAACTTTGAAGTAGTAGGTATTGTATTCAGGGTTTAGTACAATACTGTACCACCACTGAATGTCCCAAATTCCTAACTAGGTCCCCAGAATCCTATTCAAAGCTATTACACCCATTATCAGCCTAAAGACGTTTGTCGATACTTGCATGGGAGTCAGACGATACCAGTTTAGGATCTGGCGGAGTAATGGATGAAGAGGAAATCGGACTCCACCTTCAACAATGGCCACAATTGGGATACACATTCTATCCCAAGAGCCACCGTCCCTATCCGCTCCTAAGGGGGCGAGTTCGAGCCCCACATTATCAGGAATGCTATACTCAAACCTAAATGCCGTCATGGCAGTTGGGGTTTCGCAGAGTCTCCTAAACTTACTGGGTCTAGGAGGGTTTTCGTTGTCATCCGCCATGGATATACTCGAAGAAAAAATTAAAAATGGAAATGGGGGCGACTGAAACCCTAAGAAAACGACCCACGAAACTAAGAATGGAGATCTCAGATAGAAACCTAAACAAAAGAAATGAAGTAAGAATGAGGATCTTACAAAGGTGTTGTGACGATCGGATTTGCAGATGGCAGCGATGGCGGATAGCGAGATGTTTTCACCTGTTTTCTAGAGAGAGAATGAGTGAGTTTGAGTTTTGGGTAAAAAACCAAAAAGAGCCCTTTCAGGGGTTTAAGGGTGAGAGACGGAGACGAAACGTCTCCTCTCACGCCGTTACAGGTAAAAGTAATGGAAAGCAGAAACCGTTCTGACGCCGTTTCAAAGAACGTCAGTTCGAAATTAATGATAGGCATACGAAACATGCCACGTGGAGTCATTACCCCGTACCCCGAAATGGTATAATGATGGAGGCGCCAAAAGGCATCAATGAAATATTGAATTTATGACTGCATGGGATCAGAAGATTCTGGTCTAAATAAAATTTTGTTTCTAAGCTTCATATATTTCCCCCGAACAGTGGTAACAAGATAAAGCTGGGGAGCAATTGTAGGGAGGTATTCCCGAGCATGTACAATTATTTCCCGAACACGTGATATTCGGGAGCACGTGGTAAGTACGACAGGACTTACCGCCGGGCAGTTCGGTGAATAGCAATATGGACCAATGATATGGGAAGTCATTGATCCATGCAATCTATTCGGAAAATTAAGGGCCAATGATATGAGAAGTCATGGCTATAAACTGACTGTTCGGCAGTTAGAGACATTCCGATTACATTGGACCAAGATACATGTGAAGTAGCTGGTCCAAACAGACTGCTCGGATATGATACAGCCGAACAGTTGAAGTAAGAACTAAGCACGTAATACGAGTGATGACGGGACAGTCATCATGCAAGGCAATAGTCTAAATAGTTGATGAAAGACCAGTTACAAGTGAAGTAATTGGTCCGGACAGTCTGTTCGGCTATGAGATAACTGAACAGAGAAAGAAATCCGATCAGGTATTGGAGTAAAAGGAACATTCTAGAAGGGTCCAGAAACAGTGGTATTCCGTTGAGGAATAAGATCCCGAGAATATAGGGTCTGAGAAAGATACCCAATGAGAATGGGATGTTCGGTCTGTAATGGAAAAGAATCCTGAAAGGACTCTTTTCCATAAACTGATAAAGAAAACGAGAATCCTTGATATCCTGGGTTTCCTATACGAGTTGGGAATCCTATGGCAATAGGGATGCTTGGGCGCTAAGCATCCGAATGTCTATATAAACAGAGTAAGCCTAGAGGTAAAAGGTACGCAATACTTTGCACTCTTGCTTTCCTACTGATAATTAGAGTTTAATTGCTAGTACGTGATACTAACAAAAGCATCGGAGGGCCTTTACCACGAGAGGCAGAGGTGCGCTCACCCCCTGTCTATTTTGCAGATTAGGGTTCAGACGTCGAGTTAGGGTTCCGGTGAAGAGGCACGAATAAGCCGTTGCAATCCAGTTGATCAGAAGAACCAATTGTTTTCATCCCCCTACAGTGAGAGAGATATTGGAGAGCCAATTTTGGGGCTTTTTGGAGAGAGAGATGAAAATTTGGGGCTTTTGCTTTTGTAGTGAGAGAGGAAAGATAGGGAATCATGTATTAATTCTTTGCCTTTTTGCATTCCAATCACTTTTATCACATTCACACCACCCCCAAATTTCCTTGAATCATTGAAAACCACTTTCACACAACCCTTCAAACATCCGGTTACCTAAGTTAAAGCAAAGAACGGGAAAAGACAGGATGCAAAGTAGGACGAGGTGATACATATGTGGTATGATCATGCAAAGAATGTCTTGTATCCTTTCCTAAGTGCGCTTTGGATTCCAAAATGATTGAAAATCGACATTTAAACACAATTAGAGATGGACATGTGATTATTCTCCTAACTACAAGCATATTTATTGAAAGATGGGGATATGGGCCAAAGCTTGCTCAAAAACTTAACTCAAAACTTAAACCATTCAATCTTCAACTAAGCATGTAAAGTGAGAAGCACAAAATTCTTAGGATTATTACGAACTCTTGCCAACTAACAATTATTGAGCATGCAACAAGTCATGAACAAAACTAAAAACTATGACAAAAGGAAGAAATTGCAAGTAAAAAGCCTTATTTATTTTTTAAAATTTTCAATTTTCTCAATTTTTTGGTTTTTCAATTTCTATTGTTTTTTTTTTTGAATTTTTCAAATTTTTGCAAAATCAAACAAATAGCACATAAGCTAACCCCTCCCCCCAACTTAAAGCGATGTTATGCCCTCATAGCATTAGGAACAAGAGCGAAGAGAGAAAGAGTGCGCGAATGTACCGTCCAAGGGGAATGTCATCCCCTAAATACCTCGACCAAGTTGGAGGATTTTATGTCAATGTTTTGCTCCAGCCAGATTAGATGCTTCCAGGGTTTACTCCTTCGGTTCTACCAACTCGGAACCACAGCTAGTCACACAGGGCCATATCCAAAGCTTTATCGGACTAACAACCACGGCGCTTAGCCATACCCATGCTTAGGGCTCCTGAACGCCTCACTCACTCCGGCTTTAGACCCAATCCACCAAGGCTGGTGTGGTAGCAAATAAACCCTGCAAGACTTAGAGAACAACCTTCCACAAAACAAATGACATTAGAACCACCGGCCCGTGTTATCCGGCTTCCAAACAAGCACAAACTAAAAGACAAAACATAAAGACAATGCAAAGAATAAATGAAAACAAGCAAAACATAATGAAATGCACCACCCGATCCTCACGCGATCACACGAGTCATACTTTTCTTCCCATTCCCTACAGGTGGGGTAAGAAATGGGTGGCTACACTAGACCGTCGAAAATGAAAAAGAAATATGAGAGAGAAAAAGAGTGTGACAATGAGTGAAAGAGAGAGAAAATATGTTCATCCACATGATGGTTTCGAATAGTTATTATGCCATTAAGAGCTAATATAATAAACATAACATCTCATGCTACACTCTTTGCCAAGAATTGAACTCGACCATACCACAAGATAAGATACTTTGAGTAAAGCAATTGCCGAATTCGTTTTAAAAACTTAAGTTCCACCAAGTGCATAGCCCAAACAAAATCAATTTTCAATTTGTTGACCAAATCTACAATATAAGGATGATAAACCACAAGAAAATTGTCAACACCAAGAAAATCAATTGGTTCTATGATTGGTAACTTCTCAAGAATAGGCTCACATGCATCTTGCTTTTCTAACAAAGAGTGTGAGAAATCTACCTCGCCATCCATTTCTTTAGCGGTGAAAGAATCAAGGCATGGAGAACTCGAAGGGACAGTTGTAGCTTCCATGGGCTCTAACTCTTCAAAGATTGGTCCATAAGCATCCTGTTTAGCCAACAACGAATACAAGTAATCCACTTCAGCATCCATTTCCTTAGCGGTGAGAGGTTTTTCCAATGGATCTTCATAGTAGCCGCCCGACGTTTCAAGCATGTTCATCTCGTGAGTAAGGAGTAAGTCCTCCGGGAAAGAATCAAGATACGGGAGATCGAAAGAGACAACTTTAGCGGTGAAGCGTTTCCCCCCTGGATCATCACATAGAGGAGGATCCACAAGAGAGGGAAGAACCTTCTTCTCTATCGAAGGTAGTTCTTCAAACTCTTCAAATTTTGGGGTCCAAGAGTTCATAGCACAAGCTTCATCCCCGTCTTTGAGCAAGGAATACAAATAACTGACGTCAGAAGATTCGAGAAATTCAGCCTCTTCGGCTGTAAGAGCAACTTCCAAAGGATCACTATAGAGCAACTCGTCCACATGTTCTTCCACAAGAGTATCAATAAGGCTCACTTCATGTATATTCTCGTCATCCCCCATTTGACTGCCCACATTAAAAATATTGACCTCCATCTTCATGTTACTGAAAGTCATATTAAGAAGTTCGTTTCGACAGTTGATGATTGCATCCGCCGTGGCTAGAAAAGGTCTCCCAAGAATAATCGGAGTAGAAGTAGCTAAAGAGTCAGTCGGATTGGTGTCAAGAATGACAAAATCCACCGGATAAACGAATTGGCCAACTTGCACTAAAACATCTTCTATTACTCCCCTTGGTGTACGAATACTCCGATCGGCCAACTGTAGAGTGACACGAGTAGACTTCATCTCTCCCAAACCAAGTTCTTAATAAACAGAAAACTGAAGCAGGTTGACACTTGCACCAAGATCAAGTAAAGCTTGTTCGATACGCTTCCCTCCATTGGTGACTGCGATAGTAGGGCTCCCCGGATCCTTGTACTTAGGCACGATATTCGTCTGGATGATGGAACTCACTTGCTCAGTAAGGAATATCTTCTTTTGAAGATTAAGCTTGCGCTTCCGAGTGCATAGATCTTTAAGAAACTTGGCATATGACGGAATCTGCTTAATTGCATCCATAAGATGAATGTTGATCTTTACTTGATTGAATAACTCATGCAACTCTGCATTCAAATTTGGTTTCGCCAAAGCCCTCAAACGGTTGGGAAATGGTGCCGGTGTTGGAATAACTCGAGGATCCGGTACACTTTGTTCCTTCGCCTTACTCTTACCATTTTCCATTGAAACCTCTTTGCTTGCCTCCTTGGGAGATTCCCCAAGGGTTGATGTTGGAATTGAACGATCGATAGGAGGAGGCAAATAAGATGGTTCCGAAGGCATCACCACTTGATTGTAAACTGTCTTTCCACTCCAAAGTGAAATAATAGCCTTTGCTTGCTCGGGGAAAGTCACCGAAGAGCTAGCAAAGTGGAGACCTTGAGAATTTGGCGGAGTAGACGTCGTTTGCGGGTTGGGTTGAGGTTGCGTTGGAAACTTCCCCTTCTCTTGTTGAAGCATACCCACGGTAGTTGTCAACTTTCCCAACTGATTTCTGATATCATTCATCATCTGAGTTTGTTGCTCATTGATTGTAGTTTGACTTTGCAAGAGAGCACTGAATTGATCTTCCCAAGAACGCTTTGGTGGTTGTTAAAACTGTGCCGGTGCTTGCTGAAATTGGTTTGGATGTGGGAACGAACCAGAAGAAGCAAATCCCGGCGGACCTTGAGCTTGAGGGAAACGGAAAGCATTTTGAGGTTGCTTCCAAGGCATTTGAGGAGCTTGCGGTGGAGCTTGAGAAGAACCCCCCTCATTAGATTGATTCCAACGGAAAGCTAGATGTTGACGTGTTCCCGAATTATAAGATTGAGAATAAGGGTCAAAACGTTGAACTGCATGAACTTCCTCCGGAGCGATTCCATTAATCACATTCTTAAGAGCAGGAATATTGGGGCACGCTTCGGTAGAATGGCCCACAATCTCACAAATAACACAAACTTCCTCCACTTGGCGCACTGCTTTCACTTCTTGAGATTGAGCACTCTTTAATTCCAACTTATCAAGTTTCCGAGCAATCTCCTCCAAACGAGTTTCAAAAGCTGTATGCTCCGCAATAGAAAATTTCCCTGAACCTGAAGGACCTTGATTGAACATTGCTCTATCTCCCGGATCTGCAAATTGCCAAGACTGGGTCTTCTCAGCTAGTGACTCATAGTAATCCCAAGCATCCTCCAGTGTCTTTCCCATAAAATCACCTCCACCCATAGTATCCAGAAGCTATTTACTCTCTTGAGAACACCCTGTGCAGAAATAATTAACTCTGAGATACAACGGAAGGTTGTGATGAGGAACCGACATAAGCAAGTCCTTGTAACGCTCCCAATACTTGTGGTAAGTCTCTCCATCCCTTTGCTTGAAACATTGAATCTGATCGATAAGTAACTTTGTCCTGTTGGCTGGAAAGAACTTAGTAGTGAAAGCATCCTGAACTTCTCCCCAGTTGCGCAAAGATTGAGGCTTCAAAGAATTGAACCACTGTTTTGCCTTGTCTTTGAGAGTGAACGGGAATAACTTCAAGCGGGCTTGATCAAGTTGCCCTGGAACTGTAACAAAAGAGTGCAGAATATTCTCGAACTCCCGGATATGCAAATAAGGATCCTCCAATTCTCGCCCCCGAAACTCTGGAATTATTCGAAGATACTCAGCCTTGAATTCAAATGTATTCCCAGCGGTCGGAGTCGGAATAACGATAGGAGATACTTGAGGAGCCCGTTCTGGATTCAGATAATCACGTAGAGTACGAACTGGAACTTCTTCGGCCATTGGGCCTTTGCAATTGCGATTTAATTTGCAAGGCGGAGAGTGGGCAGGATACGCCCTAGCAATGCTATGGATTTTTGGCGGAGACGAAGAACGATGAAGCCGATTTGAAATTGGGCTTCGGTAAACACGCATACACAGGAAAAAATACTAACTAACTACCAACAAACTACCAAACAGAAGGGGCCATCTCGCCACCGCAACTCAACAAACAGAATATGCGAGGGGTTATGCTACCACTTCGGCTAAGCAATGCAATCAAATTTAAGCTAACTAACTAAATTAATTATGCTAAACTAACTAAGAAACAAATTCGATATTTAGCCTGGTTTCGTTACACCTCAAGTTTAGATGAACTAGGTTAGAGGTATCCACCAAACTAAATACGAACTACTAACACATAAACGACTAAACTACTACTTCTAAACGAAAGCGGGATACTTACAGTGGTTTGTCGAACCTCCAAGAAAGCCATAATAAGAATTTCCCGGCAACGGCGCCAAAAATGCTTCGCTTACTCCGATGATAATGTGGAATAATACCCCAAGCGTAGGGCTTAACACGTCGGTTGAAGCATAACAAACCAAAAATCTGGGATCGTACCCAAAGGAATAATTATATGGCTTGGTCGGATTTGTAGATGCAAGTAAGGGCTTTCGGCTTTTAGACAACCAACTTTGTTTTACTTTAAACGGTGGAAATAAAAGGCTAAATTAAAGACGAATTAACTAGAGAAAAGATAGGCTAGGTCTAGGAATTATTAACTCTCAAGACTCGAGTTAGAATTGCACTCTTCACCCAATTACACAATTTAAGATACTTGATTAAAGTTCTCAAATTGGAAGATAAAATGATTTGTGAATCAAGCTAGCTCTAGAATTCATTTGGCAAATACCTCGAGCAACAGAGCTCTAAGCATCATGTGTGGTGGGTAGGCGATGCTCCCACCTACACATGATCAAAGAGGTTAACACCTCGGTAATTTGACAAACAAACCCAAACTCCACATCAATTTTCAAATCAAAGTTTAAAGCTTTATTGGGTGCAAAATGCAATTTTCGCCCGAGCCATGAGGTGCTAATCACCCCATGACCTAACCCTTGAAACTACTCACCCATATCTAGAGAGATAAAAGCAAGCAAAAATCTACTTAACATAATGAAATAACAAGACTTGAAATAAACTAAAGATTAAGATAGATCGGGAGAAAATAAACAACTTTAATTAAAGTGACAATATCAAAAACTAACAACTAAAGGCAGAAATTGAAGTATTTAAAACTGAAAATGAAGAACACTCAAGAACAATTTGAATTGCAAAGAAATCTAATCTAGATCTAGAAAATATGCTACTTGAATCTATCTACTTGTTTGTACAAAATAATGACATAAGTTTTTATACTCCAAAGATCCACGCCTGGAATATTCCTAAGATGCTCTGAAAATTCGCCCCTAAGGCCCTCGGCATCGATGGCAACGGCCTTAAAGTGCTCTACTAAGGGGCTCGGCATCGATGTAACACAATACATCCCATCGATGCCGAGATGGTTAAGGGGCTGGACCACTAAGGGACTCGGCATCGATGGACCTTAGAACTTGACATCGATGCCGACTGCATTAACCCAGAATTCTGCCTTGGCTGCCTGCCTCTTGCTCGGGCAAATCTGGTTCTGCTCGGGCAAATCAGCTTCGAATCAGCTTCTGCTCGGGCAAATCAGCTTCTGCTCGGGCAATGACATGCCTTACGCCTCGAAAACTCCCCTGTTTGGCAATTCACCTATAAAACAGAACTAGAACACTCTACAAGCAAACAACGTTAACAATAACTAATTAGTAATTAAATTAAACTAAAACTAAACACTAGCGCACCCTACATTACATTCTCGGGTGCTTATCAATTAACAAGTAGTAAGAAAACCTTTATTAGAAGGAATTGGGGAAGATCCCCATACATCCATGTGAACTAGTTCAAAAGGAAAACTAGCATGAGTTTCTGACACAGGAAAAGCAAGCTTGTGGCTTTTAGCTTGATTGCAACTATTACAATTCAACATAGATGGAAGAGAAATTGATAACTCTTGCTGTTTTATTAAAGCATGAAGTAAAGGTAAGCTAGGATGACCTAGTTTGTTATGCTAATGCATAGCTGCAGAAGTGGTATGCACAAGACCTGTAGAAGAGGATATGGATGATAGATGTTCAGAGGAGTTCAGTAAAGGGTAGAGGCCTTGATGGCAGGGCCCCTGATACAGAATTCTGAGCGTTTTCTTGTCCTGAATAACCAGTTCAGAGGAATCAAAAGTGAGAAGACAATTATTATCTCTAGCAAAATGATACACAGAAAGAAGATTATGAGTAATATGAGGTGTGTGAAGAATGTGAGATAGCTGAAAAGTAGTGACAGGTGTTGGAAGAAGTCCCTTACCAGTATGTGAAACCTGTAGATTAGTACCATTCCCAACCATTACTCTAGGATTATTGTGAACTGGTTGAGGTTTTTCAATATTCTGCAGATTATTAGTAATATGGTTGGTTGCCCCACTATCAAAGTACCAAGGATGGGATGCAGGAGATATCAAAGCTTGTACATGATTGCCAGAAAAACCAGAAGGCATAGAGACTAATCCACTAGCTGAACTTCCTGTGTTGGTTCCTGTGAAATTAGCTGGCATAGCAATGGGGCCAGAAGATTCAGCAAAATGAGCCTGAGATGGCATAGGGATTCCTCCAAGACCATAAGACCCTCCTGAATAACCTGAATGAGAAGCCACTGGAGGTCCAGACATTTTGTAGTTGGAATACTGTCCTAATTGATACAGAGGTAGCCTTGAAGAGTTATTGACTGATATGGGTTGTCCTTGTTGAAACATGGAATACCCTGAGAAATTGGCACTTGGATATGGCATCCAAGAAGAAGAAGAAACCCATGGAGGGACTGGAGAGACTGAAGAAGGTGCTTTCCACTGCAAGCTTGTGTAATCAAAGGGCTGTTGTGGTGTATAATAACAGTAAGAAGTACTATGATTGTTTCTGCCACAGATATCACATGGTGGTCTTGGTCCACGACCTCTTCCTCTGGAGAAATTCCTAACAGATGATGGAAAATACTGCTGAGGAAAGAAAGGAACTTGAGAACCTCCATACAGAGATGAAGTAAACAGTTGTTGTGAAGCCTGTGGTTGTGTCTGTCCAGGAAACAAAACTTGCTGCTGTGGAAAACTAGACTGTGAAGGAGAATGCTGCTGTGAAACATTAGGTTGTGAAGGGATGGTTGGAGGTATAGAATTGCTAGAACCAGAATCTTGAACCTGAGAATTATGATTTGCTACGAGAACTGTGGTAGTATCAATCTCAGATTCTTGAAGTAATTGAAGATCTTCTCCTTTTAACATAGTTACCAACTCAGAAAAACTGATTGTATCCCTTCTAGTTCTGATAGCAGTCTTGAAGCCATTAAATGTCTTTGGTAAACCCCTTAAGGTGTGAAAAATAAGATCATTTTCATCTATAGGACTACCAACTGCTGCTAATTTCTGAGCATAGTCCTTTATAGTATCAATATATGACTCCATTGTGGTCAGTTTGGTGTGAGAATACAGTCTAGTCTTAAGCTCTTGAACATGATTTCTAGATAGTGAGTTGTACCTATGTGACAAGGATTCCCACACTTGCTGAGCACTAGTTAACCCTAGCACATAGGGAAGAGTAGTTTGCGATAAGGAGGCAGTAAGACAGGATAGGAGTTGCGAATCTATCAGTTTCCAGAGAGTATAAGCAGAATTAGGGCCAAGTTCTCCCTCAGTATTACGAATCTGAATTGGAGGTATTTCAATATTCCCTTCCAGGTAGCCAAAGTAGCCATTAGCGTGCATCACGTTTTCAACTTGTATACGCCATAAGAGATAATTTCCACCATCAAGTTTAACATTTACTAACGCATGGAAATTGGAAACAAGAAAGGCAAGTGACGGAGGTAGGGTTACCGGAGTTGACGTCATCGAAAGAAATCACGACAAATTGAAATCACAAGAGCTGAGATGTGATGAAAATCTTCAAAATGTGCACAATCGAGGTCACGTACAGCTAGATCTGTGAAGACGAAGCTAAGAGAATCGCAGAATCGCTTGACGGAGGTCTTCGCAGCTCTGATACCATAACGAAAAGTAGAAACTGATTTACAGAGAAAACTAGAGAGAGAAACTGTGCGCTTGATTTTTCCCTTGAATCCCGAATGAATGTACACCACTGGTCTTATATGAAAAGCCAGCTCAGATGTCAAACCCACTATCTCTCAGTCAACTCCACTACCTCTTCTAACTAACTAATTAACAAACTCACTACCCTTAACTGCCAGCTAAACACAGCTGCACTAAACTAATCAGAGATTAACCAAGACATAAAGCTACATAAAGCTAGAGTTAGTGGTTTTGTCTTACAAGAATTCCTTTTATCATCTTACTATATACTTATCACCTTAGGGTGCGTTTGGTTGGATGGAATCAAGATTGGAATGGAATAGTCATTCTAATGACTTACTTATTTCAATGTTTGGTTCACCATTGAACAATAGAATCACTTTTCACCTTAGTAAAGGAATTGGCATTCCATCCAAAAAACTAAAGGAATTGTTATTCCATTTCTTTGTCACACGAAAATTACTAGTGTCACTCCAACATTCACTATTGCCACTCCAAAAATGACTATTGCCACTCCAAAAAATACTATTGCCACTTCAAAAATTACTATTGTCATTCCAAAAATTGCTATTGCCACACTATTCCATTGGAGATGAGAATTACTATTCATAAGCACAACCAAACATGAGAATGGGAATGATTATTCCATTCTCAATTCCTCCAATTCTATTTCATTCTTATTTTCATTCCTATTCACATTACATTCCATCCACTATAGATATTTCATAAGTCCATACAACCTAAACCCTATGGTACTCTATGAAAGTGCCTAAAACCCTATGAAAGTGTCTAAACCACTAAAACCCTATAATTTGAAAGTGCACCCTAAAATCCTATAAAAATGCATATACCCTATGGTACCCTATCCTATAATAAAAAAGTGCACCCTAAAATTTTATGAAAGTGCCTAAACCCTAGGGTATCCTACTCTACTCTAGGGTACCCTAAAATGAACTTGAGACCTTACAAAATTAATAGGTGAACTTGTGGGCTTATGAAGTTCACATAATGGACCTAAGAATAATTTTCTATGCTAGGGTAATCTACCATACCCTAAGGTACCCTATCCTATAATAAAAAAGTGCACCTTAAAATCTTATGAAAGTGCCTAAACCCTAAGGTATGGTACCCTAAAATGGATTTAAGACCTTACAAAATTAATAGGTGGACTTGTGGGCTTATGAAGTTCACATAATAGACCTAAGACTAATTTTCTATAGAATTTATCATCTTATTAACTCTTGACCTTACAAAATTTATCATCTTACTTATTTGATTTTTTCTTATAAGATTTATAAAATTATGAATTTCTCATATTGGTAGTATTGTTATTTATCAATATGACAACGGTTTTCTGACAAGTTTGTCATGTTATAAGGTCAATTGTTTTCATAAGTAATCAGTGTAATCTTGAAGATTTATTAAGAAAATTTTGACCTTTTTGAAATATAAAAGCAACCAAAGATATAACAATGGTAAAATTGATAGGCAAAAAAATAAAAAATTTAAAAAAAAGTTTTTCAAGTCTTATCTAATATAATGATTGATTTTGGAAATATTCTTTTGAATCTTACTTGTAGAATGACTGATATGACCTTAACAAAGGCCACTTAGAAAGTACTTCGAATTCAAAGATATCATGAAGAATAAAATCTTTTGTCGGCAGAATTAATTTGTTAAATTTACTCTTTTCTTAATTGTAAGACTGGGCGCTGAATGCATAATGCATGCCCCCTTTTATCATTGTAAAACCAAGACATTATTACATAGCCTTCCAACTTCACCGAAACAAATACTCCGTACTCCAATCAAAACGCTTTCGCAAAGAAAAAATCCCGTAAAATAACAGTACTAATACTACGGCATCATTAAATTAAACATGAAGTTATAATTCATAAATGCTAAATCACATGGTATCCGTATGATCAACATGCACCGGCCAGTTAACCATGAAATATTGAAAAGGGAGTTTAAAAACTCTATTAATTAAATCCACTTTCAATATATAATATCCACGTTGACTTTAGTTATGCATTGCGTATACTTTATGGTATAGTAGATGAGCGACTTTTTTAGTACTCGTATTTTGGGCAAGAATAGCTCACCATGTGAAATGAATCTCATTGTTAAATTATGGCGACCTCGGATCAAAAAAAAAAATTATGGCGACCTAATAAATACTACTCCCTCCGTCCCTTTTTAAATGTCCTACTTTGTAACTCCAACTTATTAAAAAAACATCATCATTATACCTTTTACATCAACTTTTTCCTCCACTTTTCCTACTTACCCATCATCATTACACTTTTTACTCACTAACTTTTCAAAATGGAATTTACTTTTAGGGACAAAATAGATAATGTACCAACTTTTACTAATTAACTTTACCAAATGGACACTTATTAAGGGACAGCCTAAAATGGAATACTGGACTATAATAAAGGGACGGAGGGAGTACTACAATATCAATATACTCGAGTAACTTTCTTGTTTTGCTGCTAGAAAAGCTGCCTAACTACTCTTTTTGTCAAACTTGGATTGTCACATTACAATAGGGAAGGAGATCCTCTCTAGTTCCCCCTTTGGGGAATTGAGGATGGTGATGTGCAGTGGTGTGCGTAGTACCGTGCTGAGCATTTTCGAGCCGTCGGATCATAAATCCGACGACTCGAATCTCATCTCGGCAATAAACGGCTCTCAATCGTTGGTTGTCGAGATGAGATCCGAGCCGTCAGATGCACGATCCGACGGCTCGAAGGTGCGCATCACGGATCTCACTGCACATCACAAACCCAAAGTCCCCCTTTGGGACTGGACTATTCTGACATCCGAGCCATTTACGGGTTCTTTTTTGTTTTACCTCAATGATCGAAATCGTTTCTTTTAGAACTTGACATAACCATCAAAATTCATGTTCGTGGGATATCGTTTGTTATGTTTTATGAACAAGTTTATGTTATAAAGAATGATTTCAGATTTAGTGTATCAAATTTTACTTTTCCCATGCTTTGCAACATAAACGTGTTTTAAAAACACGCCAGCAATTTTATGAAACATGATTTCTGTAACATGGGGAGACCGGAGAGAATCTCCTTCTCAAAATAATACTCAAGTGGAAATGCAAGTCGGATAGAGAAGGGATTTGAGGAAGAAACTTGACTACTCATGATATGGACATCTCTGCGGTAGTCTTTTAGTTGTTCCATGTAAACATTTTGTTAAGATAAAGTATGATAGTATATATTTTAGTTATTGAATTTGAGACCCCCTCTAGCAAAACTATACTCATTTAGTTGGGTTTCAGTTTTGATTTAAAACTAATATATTTCTATTTCATGTATGCTAGTATCTGTTTTAGGTTCTATTTATACAGGTTCACAAGAGAAATATCCCTGTCAATACTCGTCCCTCATGTGGATGGATATTTCGCTTGTTTCCGTCATGGGCTACCAAGAATGAAGCCAATTTTGGAGAATTGAAATAATTATATTGATGACCAATTTAAGCCTATTCTTTTTCCTTTCTTTTTTTTCAAACGGAATAGATTAAATCAAGTTAGGAAAACGAGTTCAAGTTGCAAGTCAACATCCAAAAGAAAAACAGCAAGGCAAAACAGGGCCTTTACTAGGTTCTAATATGCCCCACTCCAAGGGCATATTCGCGAGAATCTTATATGTAACCTTATAAAAGACATTGCCAAGGCTAAAATAGGCCCAAATTGATCAACAGACTTTAGCATGGAGTATTAATTTTGGAGCATCAGAGATAAAAAGTTCTATTGACCTCCTCAAGGCTCGAAAAAATGATTCAAGAAACAAAGAATGCTTAAGTGAGAGGCTCCACTTGAAACTTTAACTTCATTTGCATTGAAAGACTGATGAAGAAGCTCAACTTGGTCAGGAAGCTCTACTCGATGACTAGAAATCCTTAAAATGTTCGCACAGAAATTTCTAATGTACTATTCTTTATCAAGAAGAACCAACCCAGAATTGTCCTCACAATGACGAAGATGATGCCTAGTTCTCCTAATTTTGGTGTTTCTATCTGCTAGACCAAGACATTAAATTTTGTCTCTTTGAGCCCGATAGGTTTCTACAAGAGCCAACACAGGATCCAACTCAGCTTGCACTGACTTTCGCTGCTCCTCAATTGGCTTTTGATCATAAGTTTATTTGTAGATTAATCTCTTTCTCAACTCTATTCATCTTTTTCTGCAATTGAAGAGCAGTGAGGAAGTTCAGACATCTGCAGCAACCTGATTTTATGATTTTTGCGTCCGCAACATAAGTCTAGCCACTGATCAAGTTCTCTCGAAGGTAAAAACTTTGACTAATTTTGCAGCTCTCTCAAGAACACATTCAAAAACCAACATATATTTTGCATTAAACAACATATGCGTAACTGAAACACATCCATTGAGTCACGTCTTACAGGAATAGTACACAACATAAGGCGCACTGCAACTTCTCCAAGTATCTAAGGATAGCCAAAAGATCAAACCCAGATTCATTGCTGGCAGTGATTACAGGAGAATGTCAATGTCTGTAATAGAAATGCAGCACAAAAAAATTAAAAGATAAAAAGAAAGGAAACAAACACTGATCCACCACAGATTAAAAAAAGAAAAAGAGCGAGGCAAATCGATTTAGGCAGATAAACAAACATAAAGCCCAAGCTTATTTGCTATTATGAGGACGCATTGGTATGCCTTCTGTCAATTGTAGTACTGAAGTAGTTTTCACTAGGCTGCTAGCACTATATTCTGGACACAAGCCAAAATGTTGCTTTAGCTAGTTAAAAACAAACAAAAAATAGAAAAACACATCAACCAGATTAGAGAATAAAAGTGGTCTTTGCAACCCATCTGGCATTTCTATATATGTGAATCATAAAAGAAAACTGAGAACAGGCAAATAGCAGCTCTTGGCACCATTTCAAACATGGGTAATTTGGCACCAAAGGTTGACACAAATCTAAGGTACAAATGGTAAACCTCAATATTCTAAATCAGTTTGTTTACCGTTCTCGCGCATGGCATTATGATGGTCTCCTTTTCCACCCCAAAACATCATATATTGTTTTCCTGCCCACATAATGAAAGATATTAAGAAATCCATCCAAAAATGACCCAAAAATTTCTAAGCAGTGCCAGAAGAAAACAAGAGGAATTGAGAGAACGTAAATAATGAGAAACAGAGAAGGCAAAAGGCAACATAATAATTAGCTATATATATTCCAAGCAAACATCATTTCTAGCAAAAATGATAAAACAGCATTGTCCTTGCTCTCATTTGCTTGTTTTTATAATTGCAGAACTATTCCTTGGATGAGGAATAGTGCAGATTAAGAACCTCTCGGCAAGCTAACTCTGACCGGGGCAAAAAAATATTGATCGTACCAAGTGCTACATAATACTTTTAGCCCATGAATTATCATGAACCCCTTCACAAAACCGTGGAAACCTACATACATATACATAGGAGAGCATTCAATAGACACAACCTTTAACACAAATTTTGACACAAAAATTTAAAAAACCGTGTGTTAGACCCATTTTAAGTCCCACGCAAATGATCGGAGACGTATATTTTTTTACGCCTTCCCATAAAAAATCAAACTTATTTGGCTATTGTTAAGGGCTTGACTGGTATTTGTCCCTAAATTTGACAAGATAAAAACTGAATGAATCGATCAAACCCTTACCGATATCCAAATGAGCTGATTTTTTACGGGAACCCTTAAAGACATGTTCTAAACAAATTGAACGGCTCCGAACATAAGCGTGGGGCTCCAATTATTTTTGTGTCAAAATTTGTGTTAAAGATTGTGTCCATAGAACGGGTCCTATATAAAACTGTTTAGACAGGGTCATAAAATGTCTGTAACGCAGATTTTCAAAAACAAGAGCAACCCAATCAACAACAACCAAGAGATCAGAAGTCTTACCAATTAAGCCCTGCTAGACAATCCCAAATCCTGGGCGGAACTCTCTGATATACAGTTTGCATGGACAATGGGACCTTGAGTGGCAATCTCCCTTGAACTTCCAACCTCTCCCAAAGGGATGGTCATGTAAACAGCACCTTTGAACATCCACTCGTCTGATTCGTGACTGTAGTAATCTTCAAATAGCTCACCACACAAAACACAGACACATTGAGTTTCATCTGCAACAACCATCTCCAAGTTCATCTCAACTCCCTCACCAGGCAATTCCAAAACACTGGTGGGTTGCAGTCCGGAAGCCAGTCCTACTTTTCCAGTGACCCAATCCGCAGAATCTGCATACCAACCTCTCCTTGAAGCCTTATTTGAACAGTTCACATCTGGTTTTTTCAAATCATGCCACTCCAAATGTCTCTGAAGCTGTTCTTGATGTTTAAGTCCAATGCCACAAGTGCTGCATCGATGGGGAAGGTCATCAACGAGTTCAGTGATAACAGATTGATGTGACTGCCGAATTACATCTGGCTTAAACTCAAACCCAATGAGAGGTTTGATATCTACAGGGGCGGATTGAGATAAGGCCACAGAACTCGTAGCCGCAAGTTTGGAAAGCTCCTCCATTTTGGATGAAACTGTGATAGTAGAGGTAACTGGGACTGAACTAGTTGAGACAATGCTTGCACTATGGTTGTGGAGTTGAGTAGGCATTTGCTCTGACACAGATGATGATGGCTTCATCTTTGATGAAGATATCAATCCCTTTGCAACCAATGAATTAATAAGACTTGACACTGGATTAGAAACATCATTTTCCATTGAAGCTTGTGCTAATGCACTATTACCCATAACTGAAGAAGGGGGAGGACCAGATGGTAGTGGTGGCTGTTTGAGCTTTCTCTGAGAGGAAGTCATGGAAGTTGAAGTGTTGTCATGGGAAGGTAGAGTTAGTAAAGATCCTGATGCTACCGTGGGGCCCGAGAATGTAAATTGAGTTGATGGAGGGTTACTTGGCAGAGGCGGCTTTACAAATGGGTGAGATGATACTGCCCCAGAATCCTGGAAACCCAGTTTAGGAAGACTATCAGAAACAGAATTGGTAGTGAGTATTCCACTTTTCACAATCGAAGCCAACAAATTACAAGTGCTTTCTGCTGCAGGAAAATTTGCATTATCCAAGGAAGAATTCCCAGAAGTTGAGGGATTTCCAGAAATTACAGTCTGAGGCGATTGCAATTTATGGGGTTGGCCAGAAGGTTCAGACAGAATGGGGTCTGGCGATAGTAGTTGTGAAAAAGGAGTATTCTGTCTTGGTTGAATAGCAGGCACAATAGGAGATGACGTCTGTAAATTATGGGGTTGCAATATTTGTGGTTTTCCCATCGGAACTTTCTGGGGATGCGCAAGAAAAGGTTCCTTAGAGAACTGATTATGTGGCCCCATGTTTAAGGGTCCTGAAAGTTGAGATTTTATCAAGTCTGGACGAGGAAGGAGTTGAGCTGGCAGTTGGTCTTGGTCCGCCAAATTGTGCAATACTTGATGGGATCGGTGTGGCAGAGAAGGTGAGAGAGGATACTGGTACATAGGTGACTGTCCAGGTGACTCAGCTCCTACAGAGTATGGTTGGCCTGATCCAGTGGAACCTGACACCGGATTCTTCAAAAACCGAAAACTTGAGGAACCAATATTGGATGACCCCACCTGTGGCTGGAATGAGCCTGAATTGCTGATCCTATCTGTTGAATATGGCTCCTGTGTCCACGATGATGACATGCGATGACCTAAAGCTGCTTGATGTTTCTGATTTGTGGACGGTGAATCAGTTGAAGCTTCTGTATCAGTCCTTGAACCAAAGTCAGTTGAATTTCGTAGCTTACGAAAGGAGTTTTCATTGCCCTGCACATGGGAAAGTAAATCAGCCAAGACTAGTCTATCAAGGTAGTGATGAACAGTTGAATACCAAACTCTACAACCGTCAAAGAGAAGTGAATGGAACCAGAGAAGTGAAAATATAATATCACAAGTTCGAGATCAACAAACTAAACGATTGGCACGTCCCATGTTTCCATATGCTCTGAAATGATCTCAATGAAGTTAAAACTGAACCAGGGCATAAACATTTTTTAAAATTTGATCAAATAATGTGGTTACACAAATAGATGGTGACCAATTTAAACGTCTAAGATATGGTTAGTCGCATTACATTAGATAAACCCATCAAAATAATGAGACAATCTCGTCATGCCACCAATAAATAAATCTGAATGCAACAACTAAAAGACACTGGTCAAGAGCTAGTTGTACAACTAGACTA
This sequence comes from Rhododendron vialii, assembly GCF_030253575.1. Classification (NCBI taxonomy): domain Eukaryota; kingdom Viridiplantae; phylum Streptophyta; class Magnoliopsida; order Ericales; family Ericaceae; genus Rhododendron; species Rhododendron vialii. The sequence goes on from NC_080560.1 coordinate 28,958,267, forward strand.
CATTCGCATGCTAGGACCATGGTGTAGAAGCATAACACCAACAAGGGATTTTACTATCCTCCATCACACACTCATTACCTACGGACCATGCAAGCGATCCACAAACATGTAATTCATGTCAAGAAACTTAACCAAAAATTCATGTGAATGGCATATTTCACATGGTGATCAAGTACCAGGATAAAGAAGGTATGCATGATTTTATTGGAAAAAAAAAAAAAAACTAGAGTGAACTAATCCACAATTTACCAAATAACAGACCAAGCTTCAAATCAATCCCAACCACCATTTTGAATCTGGAAAACTAAATAGACTGCACTGTTTTTTTTTTTATAAGTGAAATAGACTGCACTGTCCAAGTTACCCATGGGATGAAACTTCATGTAAACCCATATCTGCATACTCACATGCTAGATCCAAGACTCACATTTACCCTTACCTATGGCACTTGACCTTTTTTTCTAAAAACCATTAATCAGAAACTAGATCAGGCATTACAGAGAATACTGAAACCAAAACTTGACCCTTTTCAATTGTCACACCAGTTAGTTTTCCAAACAGGAAATGTCAAATGTGTTGCCAAATAACTAACTAGAATCACTTATCACCATTTAAGATTCCAATTTCCCTTCTCAAGAGCTTACCAATCTTTCAGAATCATCAGGGATCCAGTAATCTTTCCTTGAGCTACTGATTGCAGCATGATCACCGGATCTAGAGTTCATGCCATCCCACATAAACTCCTCTTCATCAGAGTTCTTCCAGCTCCTGCTCACGCCACTGCTACTGCTTTTACCTGAAATGCTCTGTGCAGGCAGTAGACGCACGTCAGTGTTCGTCGATCTGGGGTTTAAGTAACTTGGAAACCCTTGCTTGATATCAAAACCATTCTTTAGGGTGGCCATTGTTTCTGCCATACCACTGCCACCTCCATTCCAAGGTTTGTCAAACGCTCGATCCACATCCCTCTCACTAGCTCTTCCAATTCCCAAGCCTGTCTGCCTTGAAAGATCAGAACCATGTTCATAATCTCTGAATGATACAGAATCTCTCTGAGGACGCTGAACATTCTGCAAAATTCACCTTAGTAAGCAACCATCAGAACGAATATTAGCATTTACATAAAATTCAGCAATCAATTTCCATACTTGCATCTTAAGAGGGGGATCTGCCCGTGGCCTCCCGGAAACAATACCAGTTGCCCTGTCCACTCTCTCTGTATCCTCTTGTAAGTTCACCATGGTTCCAGTACTGTCATTCGCGGCACCTTTTACCTTCAACAGGGGAAAACTATTTCAATGCAAGAAAGTAAATTCTTGATAATTCCACCCAAATTTGTAATTGCTATGGGATCCATCCATCACTTTATATGCCAGTGTGTGCTTCTTCCACACGTAGCTGTTGGACCAAGAAAGCACTAACCCGTTACTCAGTTTACAACTTGAAAACCTGGAAATTACTTAACCAGTTGTATATTAGGCCCATGAATAACTTACTTCTCGAATTAGGGCAAAAGCCATTCATGATCAAGATGACCTGAATTCACTTGTATTCAGCAGTAGCTCTTTTTAATTTGTAAGTATATTACCAGTAGCTTTACTCCAAATTCTATCAATTACTGAATCCATTAGTAAACCCACAACTATGAAACACAATTCAGGACACTACACTGAACAAACATGAAGACATCGGTCCATTGGATGTATATACTAAATGACTTGGAAGGCCAGTTTCATTAACAAACATGACTTTGCTCACATTAAAATACTACACAAAAAGTTAGCTATGGAGTCCAGAGGCAAATATAACATTTCCATTGAGTTGCAACTTGAGCACGTTAGGAGTTTGGGTACACTACGCTGCCCAAAACCAATCCCAAAGTAATACATTCCAAAACAAATTACTTCACAGTCTCTGGTCTGAATCAATTCGATTGAGGATATGGGTTGGTAAAAAAGTGACAAATAAATACTGATCCGTTTTTCCCTATACCTAATGTTTGGCCATCACGGGAAGCTTGAATTTCAGTGCTATCTATCAAATTATTCTGTTGAAGTGGGGTAGTGAAAGAGCACTTAATGTTGAAGTATGAACTCCAAATCCATTGTGCCTGATTTGTATGGTTATACTCAAACGGGACTAGCTAAAAATTACCACAACCCATGAAGATAAATTTCTCACATAACATATACTACAAACATATACAGTAACTTCAGAATACACTCAATGCTTTAAAAAAAATTGACCGTATAGGCTTGGCACATCTATATAATCAAAACAGAAAGATGTAACCAATAGAAGCCGATATTGTAGAAAAGATGTGCCAAACACTGTTCTTGACTTCTTTCTCTGTTGTCAGACCAAAAAGAGTACAAAATTGAGATACAGACGGCACATCAACATACACACAACGTAAAGATGTAAGAACAGAACTAAAGAAGAATGCTCGATAGCACATACTTTGTTGGACTGTTGAAGACGTTGTTGTCTAGCCTCCAAATACTTGGGATTCACATGAATACTGTTTGGTGGACGTGGAGATTGTGAATCTGGCCTGGATGCTGTAGATCCTGAAGGTAAACCATTGACAGCAGGGGGGAAACTGAGTTCTTTTTCAATCAGCTGAAGTGACTGGGGAGGGAATACTCCTTTCCATGTTCCAAAAAGATGCCGCATTCCGGGATGTATAGAAGAGTCTACCTGTCTGTATGCCTTGCAGAACACCTAAATCATGCACCAAAACAAGGCAACTATTAACAAAGTAAATAATGGGGCGCTATTACAGTGCAACTGAATGACACTAATGGAAAGGGAAAAGCTTCATCGTCGAGACTCCAGCAGAAAACAACCCGGTGTGAAACTAAATAAACACATGAATAAGTATAGAAATGCCTCATTTATTTGAAATGATACAAAAGTTGTGAGAAATATCATTTAGAATAATTTCTGACCTCCGGTAATCTGGCAGCAAAGTATTTTATATAATCCCTCCCAATATTCTTCACAATACTGTCTAAAAGATAAAGCGAAGGAAGCTTCTGCTCACTTGGAACCTGTAGATAATTTCTAGGATCAGAATCATCAGATACAGAAAGCCATGACTTTACGTGCATGTTACAAGTACAATTGCCGATACCATCAGCGTTACTGTAACACACTATTCCTTTGAGTCTTATGATGATAAGGAAAATGCACAGACGCAGCAGTGAGAAAAAATAACACCGCAACTATAGCTTCATCCACAATATAATGAAGCCACACATTGCAGTCCTACGAAAATCCTCTTTACATGATCAACTCATAGCAGCCGCAAGTGAAACTATCCAATGGAGCTCAACACCAGCCACTGGTGAAACTGTCCGAGTTTAACTGAAAGGTAAGATAAGCTCTCCAAATCCTCTTTACATCAACAACAAACATAGTACAACACCAAGGAAAAGACGAATCATGCACTTGCCCAAGACATCTATGGGAAAAATAAATTTCCCCACAAGTTAGTAATCATAAATTGAAGAAAAATAGAAACCTATTAGCTTTCCAAACATCATAAACAAGAAATCACCATCTCAAAAAGAAGGGAATGCACTTTCTTTGTTTGAAAATAATTGCTTTATTCTCATTATGCTGTCAACCGAGTAGAATTACAAAACACTGAACATGTAATGCATCCATCTATATGATTTATAATTCTCACCCTGCAACATATTATATTGTAAATAATAATCCATATCCTTACAGGAAGGTAGCTTTCTCAGAAAGTACACTCGAAAAATGCTTGGGAAGATGTGTGATGAACATTAACATTAGGAACGATATTGTGGCTGCCAGTTGGCAGACCAAATTGAGAATAATGTGACACAGAGCTAATGCATTACAATTAAAATCAGACATCTTGTTTGTTTTAACCAACAGATTCCCTGTATGAAAGCAACCCATTCCCACCTCTGACATTCCAGTTAGATACGGATCTTGTGAGAGGTTCAAAGAAACCCAGAACCAGGAGGGAAGATTAACACAGAAATGAAATAAAGAAATGCTTGGGTCCCAAATAGTTAATATCCAGCATCCCCAAACATTGCTCAGGAAGTGATAAAGAATTATGTATTAACTTTGATACTGAGTTAGTGAAAAATCATAAATTGCTTGGTTGATAGACATCCCCATGTTTACAATAACAATAGACCAACCAACAGAGAGAGCATAAGCAACCATAAAGCATCCATTAGCGCCAATTCTATTTACACAAACTCCTGCATTTCACTAAACGCACAAGGCTCTGGACATAACACCAATTCATCTGTATCAGCAATAAACAAACCACCAAATATTGACGGAAAAAAAAAAAAAAAAAAGAGCTATCCATTTTCATTTAATGCTGATTTCCCTCACAATACAACCACCATATCACTAAAGTGAACAGGCCAACAGCTACACCGTGTAATAGTACTGGCGCAATGTCAGGGCTACAAAGGACTTCACGGTGTACAAGTTCTCAAGAAGCACCCAACCAACAGAAAGTACAATTAATTGCAAGGAATCCATTAACACCAACGATTCAGTACAGTACTTTTGTAAGTTGTAGCTTGTAAGGCACTGTTCACAACCCTTGAACATAAATATCTAACACCATACCCAGAAAACCTAAAATAAAGTAGAAAAGAGAAGATTTTTTTTCAACGTGACGCTGATTTCCCTTGCAATTCAACCAACAAGTTCCGGAAATGAGCGGACAATATTTGGCACGATAAAGAATCCACTAACACCACGTTTATTTACAATCAAATTTCAGCATTTCACTCTACGCACAAGGCACTGATCAAAAGCCTTCTTCGTCTTAACACCATACCAAATAAACCATAAGAGAAAACAAAAAGAGATATCTTTTGCATCTGAAGTTGATTTGCTCTAGAATTCAACCAACATTACCACCAAATTGAAGAGACTAATATCTACAAACCTACCAATAGAAACGACGGATGTGCTAATGCAAGAAAATAAAAAAGAAACATAGTACATTCGTCAACAACGGCATAGATAGTAGCTTGGAAATGGGCAAAAATAGATTGCAAATGGTTCACTCGTGTCATTGCCAATGCTCAGCATCCCTAAAATGCATTAAATTGGTGCAAAGCCACGTGGTAGACACCCATGTTGACAAGAGGCATAAAATCAAAAGACAGGACCAGAAATCGTAAACAATTCATTAGCTCCACTTTCTATATATACACACTTAAATAAACTCCTGCATTTCACCACAACTACTGATCATAACACTCATTCATCTATCCTAACGTGATACCCCGAAAAAGAAAAGGGTAAAAAAAAAACGGATGCTACAATTCAACCAACGTATGACTGAATTGAACAGACTGACAAATCACCTCAATGATATTAGCGCAGACAGCTGCCGCGATGGCCTTGGCGGCGTGCAAGTTTTCGCCCGCTATGATAGTCAAGTTAGTGATGATGGGTTTCGAATTGAATGTCAGCTCCGACAGAGCAGCCTTGTACTGACTCACTAGCTCCTGCTGCTGCTGATATGGGGGACCTCCTCGCACCGAATCGCTGCTCTCCGCATCTCTCTCTCTGTACCTTGCCAGCGTTACCGAGTCTTCGGCCAATCTGGGTTTCTTCAGACCTGGTTCTCTCGATCTGTCCAGCGTTCTACGACTGCTCTCCATCTCCATCGCCACAAAATTGACAATAATTGAAACCCTAATGTTACATGATTCTAATCGAAAGCAGAAAACATGAGCTACAAATTAATTCCATCGACTTCATTTGAGCGAATTAAAAACAAACCCTAGCCCTGATGGACATACAGAGAATCGAAAAGAAAGAGAAAAATTACAGAGTAATTGGACTACAAATTTTCACGAAAGATAAATTGGAATACAGGTTTTGCGATTTAGAGAGGAGTTGAGTCGAGTTGATCGAAGGTTCTAGAGAGGTTGCAGTGGATCGAAGAGAGAGAGACACGAAGCTGTTGTCGAGTCTTCGAATCGGGCGATAGGGTTTTCACTGATCAGCCCCTTTGTATAGATAGGCTCATCTGTTGTTTTGGTCCCCCGTAAAGTATTTGAAATTTTCATTTTAGTCCCGGGTGAATTGTTATGTCCAATGTTGTCCCTATTTCAAGATTATTGTCCAATGTTACACTTAGGTCATCTTTCATAGGGTTTTTTTTTTTTTTTCCTTTTTGAAAATGTCAATGCATTCCATAACAACTCAAGTCTTTACATATGATGGAATTTAACCCGGGCGAAATATAACACGAATGAAATAAAAACTTTTTTATCAATGCATTTAGATGTTATCCAGTGTGCTGCTTTATTTTGTACTTGTTATACCAAATAAAAGACCATTGCCTCTCTTTAGCCCATCCTTTGATGTCCTGCACAATTGCTTCGATTTTCCAAGGGCACTGTGAACTGTGCTCAGTCATGTAGCTAACGAGATTCTTACAATCTGATTCAAATACCACATTCTGGAAATTCTTTTTTACCGCCACCATGCAAGCAATCCTCAATGACCATGCTTCAATGGAAAAAGTTGATGAAACTATAGTTTTGCCACACCGCTACACTTGAGCCGATCCACCACTATCTCTAGGAAGAATGCCAAAGGCAGCTAAGCTGCAGGAGGATTTAAATGATCTATCACAGTTAAACTTTATAATAAACAGATGAGGTGGTGACCACCTCTCCACTCGATTAGGCCTGGGAAGGCCCCCATCCAACCTTTTATATATCGTTTGCAAGTGGTCCACGTTTGCTTTCGTTGTTTGCTCAATAATCTCCTCTAGGTCTGGTTTCTTGTTATTGAAAACGAAATTATTCCAAGCCTTCCAAATTGCCCAACAAATCTAGAAAATTGCCCCAAAAACCTTTTTGCTGGTCTCCTTCCCTAAGCAACCACATAAAAGATCCTCCATCCACTTTTCCACTGCTCTGATTTCGTTGTGGAGAACCTAAAAAGCTTTCCCACTCCCAAACCAAACAGCCTTACTCCATGGACAATGAAATAGGAGGTGTTCAATAGATTCATTCGCACTGTCACATATTGGGCAACTTGGGTTAGGGCTGCATACTTTCTACGGAATAGGTTTTCTCTACTGGCCACCCAATTACGGACAATTTTCCACATGAACATACGTACCTTGGGGACATTAGGAATAGCCCATAACTTGTTCCACATAATTGATGAAGGAGTGAAGGAGCTTGATGGTAGAGCTGGGTTTACTCTTGTCACACTAGTCCTCCTTTTGGCGTAAGTTGACTTGATAGTATACTCTTTCGTCTTTGTATGACGCCAAATGAAACGATCCGAGGAGTTGGAATAACTCACAAGGATTTTGCAAACTACTTGTACCTCCGTATCAGGAATACACTCCTTTAACTTTCCTTTATTCCTTTCCTTTGTTAATTTGTCAATAAAATCAACTACCCTCATGCTTTGTCCGTCAATATATATATATATATATATACACACAAAACTTCTTATAAGGGCGCCCTTACCGTATTACGGTAAGGACGTCCATTTCCCGACCAATTTGCGATGATCCGAGCCGCTCAATGTGTTCAGAACGTGATTTTAAGGGTACCCGCGAGAAATCAGCAAAAAAAAAGACCGGAAATGGCTTGATCCGAGCAGTTTTTGTTTGTATTTTATCGAACGGTTCAAATAAAAACTGCTCAAATCAAGCCCTTCCCGGTATTTTTTTTTGCTGATTTCTCGCGGGTACCCTTAAAATCACGTTCTGAACACATTGAGCGACTCGGATCATCGAAATTTAGTCGGAAAATGAGAGAAAAGGGGAAGCCCTTAATTACGGTAAGGGCGCCCTTATAAGAAGTGGACTGTATATGTATGTGTATATATATATATATATATTCACACACACACACACACACAGCCCGCTTCTAATGCGGACGCCCACATCCAAAGAAAGTGCAGACTTCTTTTTTCAGCCGGCTGGGATTTTAAACAAGGAACGCGCGGGTCAAATGGAACATGGGTTGGGTAAGATACCTGTCGCGGGTCATCCGGGCTGAGCAGCCAGATCCAACAAAACCCCTAAATCCCCTCATTTCACGCGTTCTCAATGCGAACGAAGAGAGAGAAGAAGAATAGAGGCAACGAACGACGAACTTCTTCGATCGATCAAAGAAGAGGACGACCCACGAACCCACGACCACAAGGTATTTCCCCTCTCTCTCTCTCTCTCTCTCTCTCTCTCTCTCTCTCTCTCTCTCTCTCTCTCTCTCTCGCTTTGGGTTTTTTTTTTCTTCAAATCGACAAGAAATCGACTGGGTTTTTTTTTTCTTTCAGATCGACGAAGAAGAAGAGGATGACAACGACGAAGAGAACGATTGAAGGTATTTCTCTCACTCCCTCTCCCTTTCCCTCTCTGGCTTCGAATCTGTATTTTTCGAGTTAGGGTTTTGCAACTTACATGGTATGACATTTTCTGCATTGTTAGGGCTCGATTACAGAAGATTAAGGCTCGATTACTGCTCGATTTGAAGGTCTCTCTCTCTCTCCGAATCTGGTTTTTTTTCCACTCAATTCATTTTTAAAAAGCAAATATAGTAAAGAGCACCATGGAGATGCAACCTGTATACAAGACTTAATTAAGATGGTACTGCATTTACACATTGGTAAATAAGACGGGGAATGTGAAAACAGGTACCAATTAGCTTCTGTAGGTCCTGCAGTTATAGAATGGAATCAATAGGCATTTTCCAAAGGCCATTGCATGAAAGTTTACTTTGCTCACCTTGTTGGCATAAAGGCATTGTAATTTGTAAACAAAGACCAAAATAAAAATGAATTTGAAGTAGCCATTCCTTTTTCCAGGGGTGACATTGTATATCTTGTTTGTGATGAAACCAAAGCTAAATGACCCAACACACCTTTATGAGAATTGAGACATAAATGGACACATTGAGCTGTGGCCTTTTGATGTCATTGTTTACCTTCAAAGCCTCACAGTGGACCATGATTAAATCAATTACCACTTGTTGTGTCTTAGAAAAAAATAGACAACAATTCTTTGGAAGCATATATGTATGTAACCAAACTTGACATGGAGTTGAATAATGTTTATTTTTCAAAGTTTTCATTACTACGAATTTCTAATGGCAACAGAGTTGGTGTTGTATAAGTTCAACTGGTTGAAATTGTAAATCACACTGGAGACTAAACTTACCTTGATTGAGGTCAGGCTCTAGAATTATTGTGGGATACATCATTGGAATCCAAATTGAAGTGAGGGGTTGAATTGAATCCACAATTGTCATTTGTTTCATGCATAAGCTTATGCTCATATTTTTTTCTTGGTAATCCTCTTTAATGAGTTTTTGAGTTTGTTTATTTTCTTTATGTCATAGCTGCAATGAGGTGTTGAATTATTATGCTACCTTTAATTCGAAAATCCATTACCTATTCCATGTGCCCATATTTCAGGGTTTTTGTTGCAATATTAGGGATTTGAAGCCAAAATGTCTTCAAGCACAATGGAAAGTTCTAAAAATAAAAACTATATCAAGTATAAGAACAAGACATGCCACTATGGGAAAAGGTGTGCGGTGAAAATTTCTGAATCCGAAAAAATCCAGGAAGGCTATATTATCGTTGTGAACTTGAGGTTAAGCAAGGTGGCTGCCATGATTGAGACTGGTGCAACCCCATCGATATGCATAACCAACTACAAGTTTCAACATCTACACATGCACCTAATGACAATGTGGATGCAATATCTGTGGTGGAGTTGGTACCCCCGGTGCAAGAGGTCAAAAGGAATACAACAAACATGAACTTAATAATTGTTATAAGCTTGATATTTTCTGGAATAGCTCTTGTAATGGTCATGGCAGCTATAATGAAGTCTTAAGCTTGTTGGATTTGATCTTTGTTGTATGTTATGTATATTGTGTTAAGAATTGATCTTTTTTGTATGTATGACGAGACCTTGATTAACAGTTTGCATAGTTGTCGCTTAAATTTGTGCTCAAATATGATTTATTCCTTGGCTGCTCCTTCTCTTCTTTTATTTGGTCGTACTGTATAGTGAAGAATGAGATTCATAGGCGGGTTCTTGATCTATCAGAGGAGGTGAAATGGGCTTGTATCCATAGAGGTCCAGATACCTCAAGCTGAAGAAATAGTAGTTTTTTTTATGTAACTTGCATTCCAACGGATAAAATGGATACAATTAACGTAATATGATGAAACTCCCACAAATTAGTAGAAAAATGGGCATTTGATACTGCAAGATTTCCACTTCTCGCGAATTAGACATGAACTCTTTCATTCAGTCTGTGTAACCCAGTCCTTGACATGTATACCAAAACATCCACCAGTTACTACAACCTACTTCACTAGAAATGCTCCATATAGTGACCATGTGCTGCAAAAGTGTATAAATGATCTGGTAAAGCACAACCATGGATTTTATAAGACAAGAGAACGGGTCAAAGAGCCTAAACGGCCTTGCTATTTATTCAAGTACTTATATATCTGTTCCACGGATTAAGCAACAAAAGGTGCTCCCATCTTATGCAACATAGTCATGCCAGTCACCAGAATAAAACTGAAATTCACCAAAACAACGCGTAATAAATAGCCATGGTTTCTTGAACTAATATATTAGGTGGTTTCCAATCAGCAAGGAAACAGGATGAGAGAGGGCTCTCTCTGCAGCCTGCCTTCGGATAAATCTAGCTTCTTCATCTTCTCCTTGCACCAAAATAACTGCTCTTTAGTTATCCTTACCATCCTCAGAACCCTTGACATAACTTTAACATCAATGAGGCTGAAAAATAGCTCCATTCCATCTTGCGTTGCTGGCCATGATTTGTTTTTCCTTTAGTTTCATCTTTTTTTGCAGTTCAAAAAGACTCAGCCATTGCACGATTTTAATTAGCATCAGAAATCAAAATAACTAGAAAAAAAAAAAGATTGCTATTTCACTTAAATTAATTAACTTGAAAACTAAACACTTTTATGAGTCAGTATCAAAATCTCACCTGACGAATCACCATTCTGATACTTTCAAAACATAATTAATACATCAATAGCATTAAGTTCAACACAGAGAAAGATGATGATGAGATTGAAGTCACCTTCTCAAGTGAAGATTCAACCTGCTGGAGGGGAGTAGCCAACTAGTTCTGACCTCCAAACTAGTAGCAAAACACTTCACTAGTGGCAGCAAAACAATCAGCTAGAACCAACGTAACATACAATACAACCAAATCTGGACAGCTTAAAAAAACTAGCAACCAACTCAGTAACATCAGTAAGTATCATAAGATAGAAGCAACCAGCCATGAACATCAAACAACTGAAGCAAACATGACAGGTACAGCAGTCATTCGTTCAAAAGGATTCCATAACATCCACATCTATATATTAAATTGCAGTCTGCACTCACGACAAATTTTCAACCAATCTAAAAATTTCCAACCAAAGAACATATCATAGATTTCCAACCAATCTACACACATAATTCTCGTCAAACAACTAATGTTGATATAAACCTTAACCAACTAAAAATCAGTCAATCAGGGAACAAAAGATAACAGTAGCAGTAGCCAATACAAAGCCATTTCAAATTCATCCATGTGCAGTAAGATAACAGTAGCAATAAGATAACAGTAACAATAAGATAACAGTAGTAGCTGTAGGACAACAGCAGTAAAAAACTTCCAAATTCATCTATGTGCAACCACTAATCTATCCTGCAACCTGAATAAGTAATAACATCAATACAAGAAAAAATAGGCAAGAACAACTAAAGAAATAAACTTAGATGTACCACAAACACTTACACTCATCGTCCTCGTCCTCGTCCTCGTCATCACTCATTCTAACATCTTGTGAAGAACTAAGAAACAAATACGACTATTAACAGCTAAACAATCAAATTTAGGACAATGTAGAATTAAAAAACAAATACACCTACATGTTGCGAAGTTTTAGACAATTTCTTTTGTTATTTGACTGTTCTATTAACCCACAACTATTACAACGCCTACTCTTCTTGACCGCCTTCTCTTTTCCTCCCTTCAATCGCTTACCACAACTGTTTGCCCTAACTTGGAGCGGTTCTTTAAACATATGTTCACGAGGAATAGACACTTGGGTAGCACTAGCACTCAATTTTCCACCTTCGCTTCCAAGATTCATGGCACATAGCTTATTCCGAACCGAACACAAAGCATCTTCCAAAAGCTCACTTCCGTCTTCAGTTAATATGGCGTCATCAATTATACTAGAAGCAAGTTTGAAGAGCTTATTTCGCCTTTCGAACATAGAAGTGTCACATATTTGTTGAACAGACCCACCCACGTCATTTACAACTGTTTTAATTTTTGCGGATTTAGTCCACCTCGCCAAAATTAACTCATGAGACAAATCAAGAATCTGCATTCTATTGTAGTAATCCAACAAATGCCGACATGGAATTCTGTCAAATTCGAATAGCTTACAACTGCAACTTACATGTTCTGATGACTTATTTACTAATAGATTACGAACCCTCGAACCACTCACCTTTGCCCTCTCAACAGTGTAGAAAAAATAGTGTTCATCCTCATGTGTCATCTTAACCATGTATCCCCCAATTTGAAAGAGTTCATCTTGAAACTTGTGAAATATGGCCAATGTATACAACTCACTCATTGTAGACTCCATGGGAAATGATGTTATCAGTTGTGGCTTCTCATTGAGATCTTTATGATCCAAGTCCAATTCATTATGCCGTATGTGAGAAAGCCCCGTAGCAAACCGCGTGACAAAGTCGTACAATGAATTATTTAACGAAACATACTTCTTGAAGAAAGAATGAGAAATCTCAGCCCTTTGACTACTAGTCATGTGGGTGGAAAACATGTGTTTCATATATGTCGGAATCCATCTCTCACGGATTTCATACATGGCTTTCAACCATTCATTGGAGGATAGGTTGGCTTTGTGTACAACGTCTGCCCATTTAGCCTCAAACTCTTCAGGGCTCTCAGAATTCTATATGCATTGTTTGAACTCGTCATAATGATCTTTATAAGATAATGCACTTATCTTTTCAGAAAATTTACTCACAATATGCCAAATGCAATATCTATGGTGTATAGTTGGAAGAACATTAGCAAATGCCTTTGTCATCGCCAGATCCTGATCAATTATGATCATTTTGGGTGGGCCTCCTGGCATTGCTTTCAACCATTCTTTAAATAGCCACTCAAAAGATTCACTCGATTCATCACTTAAAAGCCCACACCCAAATAGCGTAGTCTGCCTGTGGTGATTAACCCCTAGTATAGGTGTAAAGATCATACGGTATCGGTTTGGGTTGTACGTTGTATCAAAAACCACTACGTCCCCAAAATATTGGTATGACTTCCTAGTCGTGGCATCCGCCCAAAAACAATGAGTCAACCTCATTTCATCGTCTTTCTCCATTGTAAACATAAACCCTGAGTTCTTTTGTTATTGAATTTGGAAATACTCATACAACATATCGGTGTCCTGCCCTAGTAACGCAGTCCTTATATCCCTTTGACTGTTATAGAGATCTTGCAGTCTGAACCCAACATTTTCCAAACCTCCGGATTGCACCTCGAAAATACTCTTTTGTTGGCAAGCTGGCACATTTGCTTGTGATAGTTGTTCTACCAAAGCTCTTTTGGCATCTGTCACTTTGCAATGAGATCGCAACAAATGCATCCTCCCTGGAGATGTAAGAGCGTGGTTATGTGCCTCAACAAATTCGGAGACAACATACTTGTCACCGGACTTGGATCTCACAACAGCCAATTTCGCACCACAACCCTCTCTAATTATCCCCCGACGCCGTTTAGAGGTTCCAATATTTTCTACAGGTTTTTTGGGCACCGAGTGACCTTGTTTGTAGCAAACATACTCTTTCCTAATGACTACTTTATCCCCATTCTTCCTGCTAGACCATTCTCGCGTACCAAATCCTGACTCTTTACCATAATTGTTGTAAAACTTATGAACGGCGTCTAAAAAGACCAACTCTTAATTAATTTTCGGTATCACGTCATTCTTAACTTGAGGAATGTAAGATATTTGGGAAGAATTGGCAGATGATTGACACATTTGAGATGGTAATGGTGAGACTACGTCCATTTCTTCCAAATTTTCCAAGCACTACATTCTAAAAACCAATACACAAAACACATGGTCCTTTGAGAAAATAGTCCAATCCACACAATTCAAATTCCAGAAAAAAACCCCTAACTTTAAAAAACAACCAATAAAATACTTGATTGTATAGGTAAAAATAGTGCAGCAAAATTAACTACCTCAACTATGCATCTGGATAAATCAAAAATATAGTAACAGCAGAAAAGAAGGAACTTGTCATGATAATTAACACTATTGTTACAATTCAACTGGATAAATCAAAAACATAGTTTGTCATTTAGATAAAAACAGTTAAACTGATGATAAATAGATCAAAGATACGTTTCAATTGTGGTACATTACTGGAAACAAAAAAAAAGATCCAACAAGAGATAACAAGCCTCAACAAATGGGTATTTTACAACTCTGTTTTTTTTTTTTTCCAGTTGCATTTTCTGACAAAAAAAAAATACAGAGATTAAGAGAGAGAAGAGAAGAGAAGTTACCTCAGTCGATCGTCTTCGTACAGTACCCTCCAGTCGTTCCTCTTCTTTGATCGATCCGTTTGTGTTCAATGGAAAAACCCAAAATCGGACAAAACCCTAATCAGATTTCGAACGAACGAACGAGAGAGAGAGAGACCTTGTGGTCGTGGGTGTTGTCGTGGGTGTGGGATGCCCTCTACTTCGATCAATCGATCATCGTTCTCTCGTTCTCTTCATTTGGTTCGATTTCTGAGAAATAGGGGAGGCGTATAGCAGAAGATTGGGTGAGGGATCCGCATGTGTGATGGTAATGATCGGATTTCTTCTCTTCTTCGTCGTTCAAATCGTTCCTTTTCTTCGCCGTTCGTCGTCGCCCTCAATCTCTCTCTCTCGTTCGAACTCTGAAGCAAAGCTTCCATTGGAAGCTGGGAAGAGAAAAGGATCCGCGTGTGGGGAAGGGGTTGACCCGGTACCAATTTTACCCGACCCATAGTTCTTTTAACCTGCGCATTCCTCCTTTAAAATCCCAGCCGTTGGATGAGATCCAACGGCTGAAAAAAGAAGTCTGCACTTTCCTTGGATGCAGGTGTCCCGCATTTGAAGCGGGCTATATATATATATGATCTCTCCAAGCGTAGGGCTATAACGTCAATTGAAGCATAATAAAACCGAAAGTCCAGATATCGTACCCAAGGGAATATCATCACGGCTTGATTGAATTTGTAGAAGTAAGATTTGCGGCCTTGAGACGACTAACTTTAGGAATAGTTTGAAATGGAGAAAAAGTTTGAATGAAGTGTGTTTTAAAAACAATTTAACTAAGCGGCTAGGTCTAGGAGATTTCAACACCCACAACTCAAATCAATCAGCTTTTCTCTTGAATTACTCGGGTTGAGATACGCGTTAACTATCTCCCAACCCGAAAAATTTATCATTAACACCATTTACTAGAAAAGGAGTCGAAACACTAAGAGAGTTCTAGTATTCATCTAGCAAACGCAAGAGATGACATAGCTCCAAATATCGATTCGTGGCAAGTAGGCTTGCTCTTGCCGAGTTTTGATAGACAAATACGAACTACCTTGAATTCCCAACTAAACATGAAGATTTATTGAGAGAAAAGCATGATCAATCCAAGTCATGGTGTGTTAATCACCCCATGACCAAGCCTAATTAACTACTCACTCATGCTAGAAATTGAATGAACAAAGCTAAATATTGAAAACATGACGGAATTCAAAATAAACTAAAGATTTAGATAGATCAAGAGCGTAGCTACAACTTTAATGAAGAGTAAAATATCGAACAACAACTAACTATGGTAGAAAAATGTAGATTTAACTAAGAAAATGAAGAACAAAGCAAGAACAATAGCAAGAGTAAGCAATAAGAAATGAAATCTTATTCTAGATCTGAAAAAGTGCTCTCCCAGATATTGTGACTTAATGAGGTATTTATACAAGCCCACATTTGCGCATGAAATATCTCGAAAAAACCCTAAAAATCCGCTGTGAAAGGCCTCAGTATCAATACAAGAGTTTCTTGTATCGATACCGAATGACTTTGAACATAATCCACTAGGCCACCGTAGCAAACCGGTATCGATACAGCAAAACACTGTATCGATACCCAATTGCAATTGGCATTCTCTGGTTTCTCTATTTCAAGCGAGTATCGATACATAGGAACGTCATATCGATAACGCTTTCGAATTCTTGAGCTCTTTAGCTTCCGACCTCTAGCTTGGTTTCCGAAGGTCTTGGCCACTCGTCGGGTTTTTGACTCTTCATTATTGGGCCTCGGTGGCTCATTTCTTGATCATCTTGAGTCTTGGACGCCTCTGGCTCGCTTTAAGTTTTAAAACCCTCTTATTAAGCAGTTTTCTTACAAAATGAAAATAACATATCGTACGCACAATATCAAATAAAAAGCCAAATTAACTGAACATAAAGCGGTAAAACTAAGGACTTAAGCACCAAAAATATGCATTATTGGGTGCTTATCACCTCAATGGAACCTTTTGGTGATTAGGAAGTGGAGAAACCCTTCCCCCAACAACCCTAGTTACCCATTGATCATCCTAGAATTGAATTCAGTCCCCATTCCCCACATTCCATTGAGACCCCCTCCTTGATCAGGCTTCTACCCTCCAGTAAACTACACCACACCCATGAAGGGGTGGACCCCTTCTCTGCTTCCATACACGATTTGCTAGGAAAGTATAATCCCTTTAGGACGCTGGCCCATAGAGAATTAGGCTTGTTACTTAATCTCCAGAATTGCTTTGCTAACAACGCAACATTACATGTTCCAAAATATTTAAAGCCCAAACCACCCATTCCTTTCTGCAAACTTGTGTCAGGCCCCCCATTTAATTTTCTTCCCCCTACTACTCTTCCCCCACTAAAAATCACTATGAACCAAGTCCAAGCATGAACAAATTGATTTTAGTACTTTGAAGCACATGAATGTGTACATTGGGATAGGTTGAGCCACAGACTTGATAAGAACCTCTTTCCCAGCATGATTTAACTCCATATTTCCTCAGCCTTAAGCTTTTCTCATGATCCTATCCTTCAGGTAACCTAAAGACTCCTTTTTAGACTTTCCCCAACAAATAGGCAAATCTAAATACTTGGCAGTCCCTTCTATTTCCTCCATTCCTAGAATGCCTTTTATTTCATCCTTAACATCATCTTTTGTGTTCGGGGAGAAGAACATGCTAGATTTTTGAACATTAAGGAAAAAACCAGATGTTTCACTTAAAACTAAAATGAGGTCCATAAAATTTAGGCAAAACTGAGGTACTGCTTCTAAAAAGACTAGAGAGTCGTCTGCGAACAAAAGATGAGACATAATAGGACACTTTTTTTTCATTTGAACACCACCAATAGAATTATTCACAACAGCTTTCGGCATCAATACTGAGAACACATCCGCAACCATTAAAAATAAGTAAGGAGATAGGGGGTCAACTTGACGAAGACCCCTACTTGGAGTGACTTTGCACACTTGGCCTCTGTTAACCTCTATTGAATATTTTACTGTGCATACACATTGCTTGACCTAGGCTATCCACTTTCCATCGAAATCCATCTTCTCCATGACTCGGAACAAGAAATCCCAACATACTATGTCATATGCTTTGTTAAGATCAAGTTTAACTGTCACAAAGGCTTTTGATCCCTTTTTTTTTGCTTAAGAAAACGGAACACTTTGTGAGCGATAATAACATTGTTCTACACTTGTCTCCCAAGTATGAAGGCAAATTATTGCTTCGTAGTAATATCATTCATAAAGGGCTGCAATCTATTAGCCACCACTTCAAAAATAATTTTGTAAATGAAACGGCACAAACTAATGAGACAAAGATGATTCATACTTTCGGGGTTTGAAACCTTAGGAATCAAGGTCACATTAGTCTGGTTCACCTCCTTCAGCGTCATCCCCTCATTAAAGAAGCTCTGGATTGCATTAAACACATCATCCCCCACTATATCCCAATAGTTCTGATAGAACAAACCTGGAAAGCCATCTAACCCTGGTACCTTCAAAGGACCCAATTGGAAAACTACATTGTTGACTTCATCCCAATAAATCTCTTTCACCAGGTTAGCATTACACTCCGGTGAGATAACACTATCAACCAAACTAATGACATCTTCAAAATCTCTCGTCGGGGGGCCCTTTTACAACTCTCTAAAATGAAGTTTAACAAGACCTACTACTTCCTTTGGTTCATTTCTCCATATACCATCTTTATCCTTCAACCTCATGATTTGGTTACGTTGTCTTCACTGAATTGTAGATGGGTGGAAAAAGCGAGAATTTTTATCTCCCATCTAGAGCACTTGATTTTAGACTGTTGGTGCCAATACATGGCATCTTTTCTGCCATATGTCCTCTAGTTGATTAATGAGGGATATGATCTTTCCATGGCCACAATATAAACAAATGAGGTTCCTCAGGCTTGGTAACACCATGACTAGCTGTAATGCCCCGACTTTTCGGAAGCAAAATAAAATAAAATTTTAAAAAAATTTGCTAAATAAATATAATTTTTCAAAATAAAGTTTAACTATTACAGTCACAAAATAAATTTGTTGATTCAAAATACATTAATTTCAGAGCTGACTCTAGGCTTGATACAAATCCGAAACATACTCGATCTTCGTTCCTGATATTCTTTTCGTGTTGAACTGCAACATCTTTGAATCATCTCCAGTGAATCCTGCGCCCTCTAGCAAATTGATCGCCGAAGCAAACAATTTGCCAGGATACAGACGTATCCGTGAGTGATAAATCACCCAATAGAATAATCCAACCCAACCACCCCTCTTACATTACAGATAGCAAGCAGTAGGATAATAATAGTGCGAAAAAGCAAGACAAAGTTTGTTCCACATAAACCAGTTTATTACTATCCATTAACTTGTCGTGTAATCTAAGATCTCCTCCGCGGGATCTTTCCTCCCTCAACCGCTAGCCATGCTCGGTCCCATGAGGTCACTTCCCTTTGCTGTCGCAGATGCATCTAAGTTATGTACCGAGTATGCATCCCAATAACTACAACAAGGGGAAAGCTTATCATGCCTGAATCACAACTAGGGTTCGCCTATCTTATATACCACTTCACCATCATCACTGGACACACGCCAGTTTATCAAATCATCACTGGACACACGCCAGTTTATCACTTCATCACTGGACACACGCCAGTTTCAATCTCATCACAAATCTCAACATCACGCCTGCAGGCAATCTAGAAATAAAACTTTTCAATTCATCCATTACTTAGCACCGTCTAATGAATTCTATTCGCATACCACCCCATGTCTCTAGGGTCCAATCTAACACTCAAATCAAGTATCGATGCAATATACAACAAATCAATAATAATTAAAACAATTAATAAACAATGTAACCACGCAACTTATTATGAACGGGCCGTTGCCCTTAATCTTGTATAGTCACAATGTCAACAATAAAGTAAGAGTTTTAAAAGGAATTTAAAAGAAAAAATTTCTTGGCTCTTTTTAATTAATTAAAAACTAATTAAATACATTAATTAGATAAAAATATTAGAATATTTATCATGACCTTAATAATAGTCCTAAAGGTCCTATACAACTAGTTGAGTGTCGAAAGTTGGATTCGGAGGGTCACGGGATTTATTTAAATAAAGACGTTAAATAAAGTGGCCGAAAGTGAAGTAAGTAGATAATAAATAATTTACAAATTAAAATATGTTACGGTTAACAAAATTTCATCTTCAGAATATAGAGAGTCGAAATAAAATTATTCGGGCATTTATAATAACGTTTATAAGGTCGCAAAGAATTTTTGATTGAAAACGCTATAGAAATAACAATAAATAGTAAATTAAATAAAAAAATATATTAATTTAACAAGATATCATCTTTGTGATGCAAGGAGTCTAGGAAAAATTAGTTTGGGTGTTAAAACGTTGTTTGGAAGGTCGCAAAGATTTTTCGTTAGTAAACTTGATAGATAACTAATAAATAATTCAATAAATAGATAATTAAATAAAAAAAATATGATCTTAACAAGTTATGATCTTTCAGGTGTGAAAAGTCTAGGAAAAATAGTTCGGGGGCCAAAAATGAGGTTTGGAAGGTCGCAAAGTTGTTTCGAAACATTTAAAAACAACTAAATCTACCAGATAAATTAAACTGATATAATTATTACGTTTTATACTAAGTTGATATTACATTGTAAGAAAATAATATCAGATCAGTAGTTTTTCATAATATTAATATCAGACGGATTGTAAAATAAATATCAGAAAGGTAATCTTCTTCGCAAATAATTACAAATAGAGTGTCAGGCTCAAAAATAATATCAAATCGGTGAATATGGCAGAAAACGCGCAGTAAACTATATTTTTTTTGTTCGGGACATAGGATTAAGCATATAAACACTTAATATACTTAGAGAAGAGGTTGGATAGGATTATAATACCTTTAATCGGATCGAATTGATTTAAAAACGAATCTTGAATTTTGAGAAAGAAGACTTCGATTTTTTTTTGATCGGGAGACTTTGGAACCAAATTGGACGATGCTTGGTGATGCTAGGAGTAGAAAGAAGAGATTGGAATGGTCGGATTGAGTTTCGGTTGGGTCTTGGTACGAAACCCACTTTTTCTCTCTCTTTCCTTCTCTCTCTAAAACTCCATTGTTTGGAGTTTGGGTTTCTATGGGTTTTCTCTCTCTTTTGGACTGGTGGGGCATGGGGAATATTGTGGTGTAAATTTCGTGGGTCAATGGGGTGGGGTATTTATAGGAAAATTTTGGTGGAAGAGAATAAGAGTGAATTTAATAGGGTTGGGTTCATGAGATTTGGAATGGACGAATTTGGCTTGGTTTTAGGGTTAGGGAGGAAGTAGAGACTGAGTAGGAGATGGAGAGACGGGAGGAGTTTGAGGTGAGGGAGGAGAAGGAGTGTGCATGTACACATGTATGTGTAGGAAAATTTAAAAAAGAATGCATGTATATATTATATGCATAATTATATTTAAAAAAAAGAATTGCATTAAGGAAAATAATTCTAATAATATTATATTTTAAAAAAAAATTGGGTCAAAAATCCGGGTCGTTACACTAGCAATTTTTATTGTCTTCTGCCTTCTCCACCTACTATTCAAGGCTAGACCCAAAAAAGCAAAAGTACCAATTATTGAACTGTGGAAATTGCACACCCCTTGCCCTCCTAGCTTCTCTATGAACCTAAGTACAAGTTCAAAAAAGAAGAAGAAGACATTTTCAAAAAAGAAGAAGAAGACATTTTTACCATAATAATGATTATAAGTAAATTCTAGTAAACTTAGAATACAATTATTATAGACTTATTTGGATATGTGCATTCCACATATCAACTTTGGCTACCAACTAGTTTTCAGTTGGATCCCAATTAAACCTGGACAAATGAATTAGGCTTTACATTAAGGTGCAAGTCCGCTTCCACCTCTTAATCTTGCCTTCAATATGCATTGTTTCCCCAATACCAGCTTGAGAAAATTCAATGGCCATGAGACCTTTCAGATAATTCAGGTAACAGGGATGAAACGTTCCTGCTTCAGTGTTACACATCACTAACGTATCATGACTGTAAACCAATAAAGCAACAGAGCAGCATCCTCTGCCTCACTCCAAGCCCTCTAAGCCATTGATATGATGCAAGGAAATAAAAATGAATCATAAAACTGAACCTTCTTTTTGTAAGGATGAAAGTGGACTTGGAATCAATGAAGAATGAAGACATGACTCCTATTTAAATGAAAATTGAAAACTAAACATTCAAAAAAAATTAGGTAGGCCAACAATATAACGAATAAATTGGATAAGCCAACAATTCAACAAAGAAAATTGAATACTAACAATTCAAAAGAAGAAAATTGGATACTAACCATTCAATAAAGAAAATAAGTTATCAAAAAAAACAAAAAAAAAAAACAAAAACAAACTTTTTTATATTTTAAATTTTTTATATAATTTAATTTATTAATAAAATAAATTATTATAGTTTAATTGTTAAAAAGTAATTAAATATATTGGATTTTGCAATTATATAATTAATATAATGCGTAGTAAAATTTGGGACTGCATAAGGACAAAAGAGTTATTTGACAGCTTTTTGTATCATCAACCCAACCTTATTCCCCTATTTTATCAATCATCTAAACCAATTTATCCTTTTTTTGAATACCTCAACCAAACCAACTACTTTTTTTATCCCCCTCCATAAAAGTCACATCAATGTAGCCTCCCTCCATAAATAATACATCTACTATATTTCCTCCTCCAAAAATAATACTCCTAAAACTCATTCCGCATCCAATCGAGGCCTAAGGTAGAAAAAATAGCTTATTTTTCTAAGTATGTGTCAATTTTTCTTAAAATATTTTAGATATCGTCCCAACCCTGTTAACAATGTCGCAGCCCTAAATTGAGGCACAAGTCGTTGCGAGGCAAAGAGTGTATGATCCAAACAAAATATGTAACGACCCTAATTTTGGCCCTAAATTTTTTTTTCGAATAAAAACATTTATTGTTATCCCAAATTTTATTAATTTCTTTGAATTGGTTAGTTTAATAATTATTATGTAACAAAATTTAATTGATTACATATTAGTTTTTTATAATCAACTTTATCCCTCTCTCTTTATATTTTTTTCCAAATAAATATGTATGCATGTTTATATATGTGTATGACAATATATTTATATATGGACAAAACATAGAGAGGAAAATATATCTCTCTCTCTCTCTCTCTCTCTCTCTCTCTCTGCGAACCACCTTTTACCTCTCTACTCCTTAATTTTGGCAGTCATCACCATCACCTACATCCCCCATTTACTCCAATACTTGCCCACCACACCTCCCTCCATCCTTGCATCCTACTTCACTCCTCTCCTTCCTATTTTTGGCTTAAACTTGCCCACCACACCACCTCCCTCTCTCTCCGCTCTCCTTTATAAATACCTCTCCCCTCACATCTGAAAATCACGATACACCAACACCCTCACACCACAACAATCAGTAGAGGAGAGGAAAAGGAGAGAGAGCTTCAAGTTTTCATGGAGTTCTAGAGAGAGTGAAAGTAGGATCACTTCCATACATCACCACCACCTAAATTTGAGTTTACAAACAACCACCCACATCTCAAGCATCATTAAACCACCACCAATTCAGTCCACGACCACTCCGCAGTCCCTCCTCTCCATCGTCTTCTCCGATTAACCGAAATCCAAAATTTGCATTTTTGCTTCTCTACCGAATTTGAGGTAGATAATCGCTTCGATCCCTACTCTCTCCTAAGTATATTAAGTGCTTCGTATTAGTTTTTAATGTTTCGGAGTGGGAGGATGATGAAATAAGACTCTACTATACTCTTATTTTTTAAAAAGAAGGATGATGATATTACAGTTACCCTCCTGTGGTTGTTAAATGTTATGTTTCATCCCAAAATAATAATTATAGGATGTACACTTATTACAAACGGTGCCCTAGGTTCCCTAAGTCATTCATTTCGTCCCTAAAACAATTTTTGTCCTTTTGTTAGTATATTGTATGTGTCATATTTTGAAATGTTAAAATATAATAACTTGATTAGTATTACAATTAAAGTATTAATTGTTATAAGGAATATTAGTCCTGAATCTTTAGGAATTAAAGTATTTAACTACTTTAAATGGTTACAATAATATTTTAAAGAACATTAAAATACACTCCCTCTGTCCCAATTTGTTGCGCCTATTTTGACCTTCACATAATTTAAGAAAAAATTAAAATTACATTGACTTTGTATCAATTTTACCATTTTACCTCTTTGTAATTTATGACTTTTTATCAACTTTGTTATCATGTCATTAATTTGCTCCACTTTCCTTTCAAATCAAGTTCAAAATTTGAATTTGGGAAGGATAAATGAGGGGTAATATGGTAATATGAACATCCAAAATTGGAAAATTTGAAACAAGCACATTATTTTGGGACATTCCAAAAAGGAATAAGGGCACAATAAAATGGGACGAAGGGAGTACCAAGTATATAGAAGAATATTTTTGAGTAACAAAGCCCCAAATACCTCGAATAAAATTATTGAATGATAAACACAAGCGGTAAGTCGTGATTAATCATGAATAATTTTATTAAGTTAAGAAAACTATTAATAACCTTTTAATAAAATTAATGCACATATAATAAATGTAAGGACATTGGCCCAATCATAATACACTACATGTTTTACATACTTGTAACTTATTAATTGATATACTTGTTATTTCATTGAAAGGTATTAAGTTATGAGTTGAGTTTTTATTGAATGAATTATGATAAATGTACTAGATTGGGGTAAGGTACATGGGGTGGTTTCGAATAGCTAGTGAACACATAGACGTGGATAAGTAAAAGATAAAACGGTAAAGTTGATTGAGAATGTTGGGTGCCGGTAAACGACCCGAGTATGGTAAAGTACTCAGAGTGTGTGGAGGATGGTAAAGGACTCCGAGTACAAGGAAACGGTAAAGGATTCCAAATGCGGTACAGTACCTATTGTGTGTTTGGAGGACGATAAAGGACTCCGGGTATAGTATTTTAGAAAATGGTAAAGGATCCTTAAATACGGTACAGTATCCAGTGTGTGGGTTAGGGGTATGGTAAAGTACCCAGTGTGTAGAGTTGGGAGACGGTAAGGGATCTTGACGATAGATAATGCGACCCCTAATGCTGAGATGTCATGGTGAGCTATTTTTTTTTATTATGGTTGTAGGCAATTTTTTATTTAGGTTGTAGGTGAATTCAGGCTAAGTAGATCGTTTAGTAGTATTCGTTTATTAGTGTAGGACAGATAAAGAAAGAACTATTCTATGAGACGGTCAAAGTTGGTGGATGTGGGAGGAAAGGTGTTTTATTGAGAAGAACCCTAAAATTCACTTAAGTTAATGGATAGTAAGAAAGGAATGACATGTTATTCTTCTGCACTACTGTTGGTATCAACCAATACATTGAATGACTGTTTAGCTATTATAAACTAAGGGGTTAGAAGGGTAGGGATTTATCTCCTGAGTGTTGACTCACAACGTTTTTACGCTAGGTACCGAAGAAGAGCAGTACATTCAACCTAAGGAACAATATTTCGTCGAAGACCTCTCAGACCAAGAAGAAAAGTTCATAGAATCGTGTGTGAACTACTAGAAGAAGCTTGGTTTATTTTTAATATTGTAATTTCAATTCCAAAAGGGATAGCACAATTGTCAAACTCTATATTATTCGGAAATATGTAAGACCTAATTATGTCAACTAAAATTTTATTAATAAAGACTTTTGTTGTTTAACTTTGTTGTTTATTAAATTCAAGTTTAAAAACATTAAATTATTTAAAAAGATTTATTAATGTTTTCGAAAATCGGGGCGCTACAGAATAATTCACAAAGAGACGGCATCCTATTATAAGGTTAATCGGATTAGATTTCATTAGGATATTCCTAAATTTTGTAAGGGTTATTCTAGATATTCCTCTGACATAAAAGGATCACATGAGATATACTCTCCTGGGATTTTATTAAAGATAAAATACAAGATTATTCTAGATACTATTAGATATGGTTTGACACAATATATCTTATGTAACACCCTTTATTTATGAGGTGCTTTTATGTCATACTTTAGTAACTTAAAGGGCTAAAGTGCATTTTTTATGAGTTGTGCATGTGTGCCGTGTGTGGTTGTGAGGTGTGTGTGTGTGTGTGTGTTTCATTAAGAAAAAGAAACCTAGAAGGGGTTTTGTGTTCTACATTAGAGAGAGAGAGAGAGAGAGAGAGAGAGAGAGAGAGAGAGAGAGAGAGAGAGAGAGAGAGATGTGGAAGACAAGAAGAAGAAGAAAATTAGGGTTAGGTTGAATTAAAGCTTAATTAGGTAATTTTCATCTCTTTAAGTGTTGAATTTCATGTTATCATGATAGGTTTCATGTTCTACATCTAATATGCACTTGATTGAAGTTATTAGAGATGAATTGAATCCATGGGAGAGGGTTTTAGAAGTTGGAATTGGGTTTTTATTTCAGAAAATTTGTATATCATATGAATATGCATAACTGTGTTTGAACCAAGTTGAATCTGTCTTGTATTTGATGGATTTTCGCATAAACGTACCAACCTTGTAAATTTTTGGTATTTTTACTGTAGATGACTATGTGTGTGTAGCTTATGCTGTAAAAATTTCAGAATTTTCTGAGAAGTGTGGAAAAAGATAACAATCATAAACCGAGCTACTATCAGATTCATGTATGTGCTGACAGCACCGACACGTCTTGAGAAAACAGACATATCTCCTAGCTCGGGTATCGATTTTACGCACTATTTCTTGATTCTAAAACTAGACTTACATACCTTTCTGAATATGCAAGGTTTGTGCCTTAGTTCCTTCTAGGCAAAATCAGTTTTTGTTCCAAAGTTGATGGTTTGGTAATTCTAGAATTCTGGATAGCTTTTAGAGTTGTGTTTTTCATCAATTTTATTATAGTTGAGTGTGTTACTGACTATGGGTTCTCATGGGTCTTAAACCTTGATCAATTGGTGATGTTTTGGTGTTGCAATCATTGGAAAATATTGAGTAGGTGATTTTTAAAGGGATTTCAAACACAAACTGTTCTGTTGAAAACTATAAGTTCTGTTTTAGATGTGCAACTTCATTTGAGTGTATCTTAGTCATTCGGACTCCGTTTAGAGCAAATTTTATATCGAGATTGATGTTTTGTGAGTGAACTTTCTAATGGTTATAGTCTCCGAATCTAACTCTAAAGCTATAGAATACTATAGTCAGAATTCGATCAATGGTTTTGCTAGATAGTGTGTGCTTTGTGAGATTTCCGACTTTGGGGTGCGAATTGGTGAATTTACTTATGTTCGGCATTTGTTATGTAGTTGAATTGATGCAGGATATTGTTAATGCATTGTCAAGCCTTTCAAGTATTTATATACTAAATTTTTTGGCTTGTGGATAGGTGACGAGTCGGTGAATCTAGGAGCACCGAAACTATAATTGTTCTTTCTTTTGGAGTAGAGATAAGTGTTTGATTCATAGATGTTGTTCTATATTGAATTGAACTTGAATGTTGGCTTAGTGCCCGGTGATTGGCTTTATGCCAAAAGGCTTTAATGCCTTAAGTTAATAGTTGTGTGCCCGGTGATTGGTTTTATGCCTTAAATTATTGGTTGTGTGCCTGGTGTTGCTTTTAACTTCTTGATAAATTGTTGACAAGTTGAGATTATCTTTTAGCTATACCTTTAATGTGGAATTGCATCCATGTCTCATAAACACTCCCGGATTCCGTTTCGGAATACAATTTTGCAGGCGTTATAGATATCCACTGCTAATTGTCGTGTGGTTGTACCCTCGCTTAGGGTAGCATGTCGGGAAGGCTGAACGAGTTTTGGTGAAATTCTGTAGATAGGGATCTAGTGCAGCCTAAGTTGATATTTAGTTCATTGTATAGTTTAATGCTTTCTTGAGACTTCTGCTGTATTTGTAAGAACGATTTGCTTTGCGTTATCAATAAAGTGACTGTTGGTTCACTTAGTTGCTAGAACTTGAACTGTAGGAATGAGTTGGTGGTTAATGTTACACCCTCACGTCGGTTTGGGCTTATTTGAGTGTAGGCCTGGTGTGGGGTGTGACATCTTATCTCATTACTAAGCCTCTTAGAATAAATAGGCTAAGAGCATCCGCAATGGTAATAATCAAAACCAATAACCAAAATGTGTCACATCTGCATTTGATTATCTATTTAGTCGTAATCATACATAACATCCTTTACCTCCACATTAGTTATTTTTGCATCCCTAACCAAAAAATCCCGACAATACACAATACACATTTGTCCAATCGCAAACGAGTTTCAATCACGCACTCGACCACACCAAATTATTCGTCTTGATGAGACGATTTCAATGTGGGGTGTTTTTGAGTTATTGAGTTTGGTTATTAGTAAAAGTTGTTAAGTTCGGTTATGAAATTTGGTTATTTGCTTAAAGACTTGTAACTTTACTTATTACAATGTGGGGTTTTTTTTTAGCATTATTGTTAAATTTTCTTATCTACACCCATTTGCTTATTATAATAGAGATGCTCTAAGCCTTCCAAATGCACTGCATACACAATACACACTCCACCACACAAAAAGAGGGAGAGGGATAGAAGAGAGGAAGGAAGAAGAACAACAGAAAAGGGACAAGAAAAAAGAGAGAGAAACGACACGAGGTGAGTTTACTCCCGCTCGCACTCACACCTCTCTTTCTTTCTTCACTGCTACACATACACAGAATTCGGATGCAATAAATAGAAGGTGGGAAGATGGTCCAAAATTTTGGTTCAGATTAGACTTCGCTTTATTTGATTATGGAAAAAATAAGAAAACCAAAACACTAGTTAATTGCCGCAACTATTTCTCAAAGAGGAATGCATGAACCGGAGGGAAAGCACTGACTTGTTTTCTTCCTCGTTAGTTCTCGAGTTTTCTTACATTAATTTATATAGATACAACTTTGGGCTATGAGATTTTACTAAACAAAACAAAAATACAACCTATGATGAAAGTCTTGCTATGAAGTAATAACTTAGAAATTTCATTAGTAGAATGATTGAATAACTTTGTCACAATTTTAGTATTTCTAATTGTTAATGTGTTTATTCTTGGAACCAGTATGATACGATAGATTTTGGATGTAAAAAAAGTGAGTTGTGAATGAATTGTTTTGTAAAGTTTATGTTGCTAACTTACTAGTATGGTTGTTTAATGTATGAAATTTTTTTGTAGCAAATATACTATGAAATCATGACGTTTGTACAATTAATGAAAAACAAGTATTATCGATTCATCCGAATAATGTCCTTGAATTTAGGGAACATGAAAGATATTAGTCGGAATGGGATTATAAGGGCAAAATGAAAATGGGCACGAACAGTCGGGTGTCCGACTGAATTGATCAATTCATCACTTTGTGTTGGGGTCGCTCCCTCATTATTGGTGGTAATTGTTGGATGGTATATCGTATTAATTTATGGCATGTTACGTTACATATGAACTGGTTTATCAATGGTAGCTCCAGGAATTCTTCGAAGGGTATTTAGAAATTACACTATACTACCTCGAGAAACCACAACTATATATAAACAAAAGTATAAGGAGAAAGCTACAATGCAACCCAAAAATAGCAAAGTATATGAGCTATTACAATTGTGTTTGACAATTTTTCATATTCTGAAACTGTTGCATAATAGCATCATTATCTACGGTATCAAATAAATCATTCTCAATATAAGTAACCAAACAGTCATTCATTCACTAATCTCCCATTCGATTGTTCAGATTACTCTTTATGTACTTCATTGCTGAAAAACTTCTTTTAGCTGTTGCAGTGGCAACAAAAAGAATCAACACCAATGTTACAAGCAAATAGACCATTCTATATATAACATGCTTATCTATCTCCACCAACTTTGCAGCAATATTGCCAATTTCTTTGGGCTCTAAAAACTTTTCATCGGGTTTCACATTTACGATGAAATTTTATATATATTTTTATTTTGAGCTGTAAACTGGTATTGGCGAGTAATTTTCCGAACTAGTGTTGCCGAGCAATTTTATATTTTTCTTTTACCACCTCTTTTTATATATTTTTTACTTTTGTTATTTTTTGTAGTAAAATAATGGGCTGTAAAATTTAATGGGTGGGTGTTCATTTACATGTGGGTTGGGTGTTCATTTACATGTGAGTTGAGTGTTCAAAGTTAGGCTAATCTAAAAAATTGACATGTATTGCAAAAAAAAACTTAGGTGTCTAGGTGACCATTCATGGTCACATGTAGAGCCGCCGGTGTGATTTATGATGTCGGTTACAGTTTAAGCCAAAAAAAATGAAATTATGATTCTTGCTTTTTCTTTGATGAAAAGAATTTTTAGTTCCATGGTAGATCATGTAACAGTTAAAATTTATAATTTCACACAAGCAATGACTTATGTTGTTGAAATCTCATTTTCAAGTAGTTAAAATTAGAGGAACAAGCCGAGTATCAGTACTATTAAGATTAAAAGTGTCCATAGAGGCTTTTGGTGAGACAGAATTACTGGTCGGTCATGATGTTCAAATCCACTAGATTTGGGTCATGACAATTAAGACGACTTATTTCATCCCCTCAACTCCCATTTGCAATCCATTTGGTCTAAAAGATAACTTCCGTCTAAAAAGTGGACAAAAAAAGGATCGCGTGAGAAGTGCAAGGCTTGTTTCTTTGTTCATGTCTATACTCGCCTAACAAATTTTTTTGTTCCTCTATTTGTATTTATACTCGCATACGTCGATCTCATTCTCATAATTGCAGAACACATGGAGAAGTTTTACAAGAAGTCGAAGCTCCCAACACGTAAAAAACAAGTGAAGATTGAGGAAGATTGTACTGTCTCTTTTGAAGAATGGAATTGTAACAGATTTCATGTATTATTTTGAAATAAATGGTGATAGTAAAATTCAACAATTTTGGTTTGTTTTTGTGATGACTAAAGTGAAACCCCCTGCTAATGTGTTTAGTTTTGTTTGGAGATGTCAAATAAACATATTTGCTTTAAATTAACATTTTCTTTAATATGCGGCCAAATCCATATGAAAAGCTTCTTCCGTTTCCATCAAATGCAAAAGCAACCTGATCACCAAAAAAAAAGATGCAACCTGATCAACAAACAAAAAAAAAAAACTAAAAAGATGCAGGAAGAATACAACTAAAAAGTGCTCCAACTGTATAGTTTTCTCAACTTTGTGCTCATTGTTGTCATTTTTGATAGAGCGTCATCAAATTCCGAAGAGGGTTTTCTTTTCAAGCATTTTGAGAAATCGTATACTTTGTAACACTCAAAAGTTTTAGAAATCCGTGTTGCTTTATACATATTTTTCTTAGAATAGGGTGATATATAAGATCAGGACTTTTGATTTCTCACCATCAACTATGAAATATGACGAATTGACCTTTTCATGTAATAACTACATATACAAATAGAAAACATTGATTCATGTTCTCTGCATGAAACAAAGGAAATCTAGTCAGATATTGAAGATGGAGCACTCCCAATAATTCTCTAAGGACAAACGATGAATTTTTTTCCAATTTACCTCATATTTGTTTATATCAAATGGTAATCATCAAATATCAAGCATCAAGAAATATCAGTACCAATCAGAATGAACATTACAAAAGATTCTCAATGCCAACTTCTATACATTAACAAAATCACTTTGCAGCCGATCAAAAAAAAAAAATCACTTTGCTAGAAACTTTTTGGATCCAAAAGCAATAAAATCAAAAGAAATTCCCAAAATAGTTGAATCTATGGAAGAAGTGGTGATTGGGTAACAAAATTGAGGGAAATTTGAGAGCCCATTTGTAGATGTAGATATAAGTAAACAATCTTCTTTTCTTTCACTCCTTGATTTGAATAATTGAATCCATGGCACATCCTCAATTTTGATTATGTTTAAACCTCTTCTCTCATATCTGTGAGTCCTATGCATTCTGGGTCAAACACATGGGTGAATGTATATGTATAGGAATAGAGTTTTGAGAGAGAGAGAGAGAGGTGGCAATTGGTGGAGGTTGGCGGTGGTGGGGTGGGTCGTTGGTCGGGACTCGGGTATGTGTGTGGTGGCGTCTTGGTGGATGGTGTGACGGCGGTGGCGTCGAGTCGATGTAGGTGGCATGGCGGTTGGCGTCGGTGATGGTGGTGAGAGAGGAACTCAGAAGTTAAGAGTTAGGGCTGGAGGAAATAATGGCCACTACTATTTGCAAACCATAAATTTGCTACATACAACCAAATAAAATTTAAGAAAATTTCAAACAAAAATGCCCTCATATGTAATGACCATTTTATCATTGAAACTTTCTCCCTCTTTTTCCTTACACTACAATCTTCATCTTCTTCCCTCCTACGCTACAAACCCTAGTGACTTTTCCACCACCATTAATTTTTACCCTCCACCACCAGTGATAAGCACCCGACAATGATATTAAGGGTGCGCTAGTTGTCTAGTTTTAGTTATTTCTTTTGTTAATTTAGTAGGTTTTAATTGCTTTTTGCTTGTAAGGTATTCTGGTTCCGTTTTGTAGGAAATCGTTCTAAGCAGGGGTCTTTAAAGCCAAAAGCACGTTAAGACAATGGAGGTTCAAAAGTAACCAAGATCAAAGAAGCAGGTGCTGGACACTAATGGCTTCAGTATTGATACCTTGAGATTTCTCCTATCAATACCAAGATCATCATGCAGCAGCCCCTAATAGCTTCGGTATTGATACCGAGTGATACAGTCTATCAATACCGAGTGGCACAGTGGTAACCCTTTAACCACTTCGGTATTGATACCACTTTTGGGCATCTATCGATACCGAGGTCATTAGCACAGCAAGTTGAGGGCTTTGCGATCGATACCGAGGGCCTTAGGGGCGAATCTTTAGAGCATCTCGCGGTATATTCTGTGCGTGGATCCCCGGAGTATAAAACATTGTGACATCATTTTGTAAAAACAAGTAGGATAGATTAAGTAGTACAATTTCTAGATCTAGATTAGATTTCTTTGCAATTCAAATTGTTCTTGAGTGTTCTTCATTTTCAATTTTAAATATTTCAATTTCTGCCTTTAGTTGTTAGTTTTTGATATTGTCACTTTAATTAAAGTTGTTTATTTTCTCCCGATCTATCTTAATCTCTAGTTTATTTCAAGTCTTGTTATTTCATTATGTTAAGTAGATTTTTGCTTGCTTTTTCTCTCTAAATATGGGTGAGTAGTTTCAAGGGTTAGGTCATGGGGTGATTAGCACCTCATGGCTCGGGCGAAAATTGCATTTTGCACCCAACAAAGCTTTAAACTTTGATTTGAATATTGATGTGGGGTTCGGGTTTGTTTGTCAAATCACCGAGGTGTTAACCTCTTTGATCATGTGTAGGTGGGAGCATCGCCTACCCACCACACATGATGCTTAGAGCTCTGTCGCTCGAGGTATTTGCCAAACGAATTCTAGAGCTAGCTTGATTCTCAAATCATTTTATCCTCCGATTTGAGAACTATAATCAAGTATCTTAAATTGTGTAATTGGGTGAAGAGTGTGATTTAGCTCGAGTCTTGAGTGTTAATAATTCCTAGACCTAGCCTATCTTTTCTCTAGTTAATTCGTTTTTAATTTAGCCTTTTATTTCCACCGTTTAAAGTAAAACAAAGTTGGCTGTCTAAAAGCCGAAAGCCCTTACTTGCATCTACAAATCCGACCAAGCCATATAATTATTCCCTTGGGTACGATCCCGGATTTTCGGTTTATTATGCTTCAATCAACGTGTTAAGCCCTACACTTGGGGTATTATTCCACATTATCTTGGAGAACGAAGCATTTTTGGCGCCGTTGTTGGGGATTTCTTATTATGGCTTTCTTGGAGGTTCGACAAACCACTGTAAGTATCCCGCTTTCGTCTAGTAGTAGTTTAGTAGTTTATGTGTTAATAGTTCGTATTTAGTTTGGTGGATACCTCTAACCTAGTTTTGCTAAACTTGAGGTGTAACGAAGCCAGGCTAAATATCGAGTTTGTTCTTACTTAGTAAAGTTAATTAATTTAGTTAGTTAGTTTAAATTTGATTGCATTGCTTAGCCAAGGTGGTGGCATAACCCCTCGCATATTCTGTTTGCTGAGTTGAAGTGGCGGCATAGCCCCTCCTGTCTGGTAGTTTGTTGGTAGTTAGTTAGTATTTTTGCTTGTGTATGCGAGTTTACCAAAGCCCAATTTCAAATCGGCTTCATCGTTCTTCTTCACCGCCAAGAATCCGTAGCATTGCCAGGGCGTATCCCGCCCACTCTCCGCCTCGCAAATTAAATCGCAATTGCAAAGGCCCAATGGCCGAAGAAGTTCCAGTTCGTACTCTGCGTGATTATCTGAATCCAGAACGGGCTCCTCAAGTATCTCCTATCGTTATTCCGACT
Source organism: Rhododendron vialii (assembly GCF_030253575.1). Classification (NCBI taxonomy): domain Eukaryota; kingdom Viridiplantae; phylum Streptophyta; class Magnoliopsida; order Ericales; family Ericaceae; genus Rhododendron; species Rhododendron vialii. The sequence goes on from NC_080560.1 coordinate 28,992,432, forward strand.
CCGACCGCTGGGAATACATTTGAATTCAAGGCTGAGTATCTTCGAATAATTCCAGAGTTTCGGGGGCGAGAACTGGAGGATCCTTATTTGCATATCCGGGAGTTCGAGAATATTCTACACTCTTTTGTTACAGTTCCGGGGCAACTTGATCAAGCCCGCCTGAAGTTGTTCCCGTTCACTCTCAAAGACAAGGCGAAACAATGGTTCAATTCTTTGAAGCCTCAATCTTTGCGTAACTGGGGAGAAGTTCAGGATGCTTTCACTACTAAGTTCTTTCCAGCAAGTAGGACAAAGTTACTTATCGATCAGATTCAATGTTTCAAGCAAAGGGATGGAGAGACTTACCACAAGTATTGGGAGCGCTACAAAGACTTGCTTATGTCGGTTCCTCATCACAACCTTCCGTTGTATCTCAGAGTTAACTATTTCTACATAGGGTGTTCTCAAGAGAGTAAACAGCTTTTTGATACTATGGGTGGAGGTGATTTTATGGGAAAGACACCGGAGGATGCTTGGGATTACTATGAGTCGCTAGCTGAGAAGACCCAGTCTTGGCAGTTTGCAGATCCAAGAGATAGAGCAATGTTCAATCAAGGTCCTACAGGTTCAGGAAAATTCTCTATTGCGGAGCATACAGCTTTTGAAACCCGATTGGAAGAAATAGCCCGAAAACTTGACAAGTTGGAATTAAAGAGTGCTCAATCTCAAGAAGTGAAAGCAGTGCGCCAAGTGGAGGAAGTTTGTGTTATTTGTGAGATTGTGGGCCATTCTACCGAAGCGTGCCCCAATATTCCTGCTTTGAAGAAAGTGATTAATGGAATTGCTCCAGAAGAAGTACATGCAGTTCAACGTTTTGACCCTTATTCTCAATCTTATAATCCGGGGACAAGACAACACCCAGCTTTCCGTTGGAATCAATCTAATGAAGGGGGTTCTTCTCAAGCTCCATCGCAAGCTCCTCAAATTCCTTGGAAGCAACCTCAAAATGCTTTCCGTTTCCCTCAAGCTCAAGGTCCGCCTGGTTTTGCTCCTTCTGCTCCGTTCCCACATGCGAACCAATTTCAGCAACAACCTGCGCAGTTCCAACAACCACCAAAGCGTTCTTGGGAAGATCAATTTAGTGCTCTTTTGCAAGGTCAAACTGCTATCAATGAGCAATAAACTCAGATGATGAATGATATTAAAAATTAGTTGGGCAAGTTGACAACTACAGTGGGTTTGTTACAACAAGAGAAAGGGAAGTTTCCTACTCAACCTCAACCTAATCCGCAACCGAATTCTAATCCGGATTCTCAAGGTCTTCACTTTGCTAGCTCTTCGGTGACTTTTTCCGAGCAAGCAAAGGCTATTATTTCTCTTCAGAGTGGAAAGACAGTTGACAATCAAGTGGTGATGCCTCCGGAACCATCTTATTTGCCTCCTCCTATCGAACGTTCAATTCCAATCCTTGGGGAATCTCTCAAGGAAACAAGCAAGGAGGCTCTTGAAGAAGAAGGAAAGGACAAAGGCAAGAACAATGGAAGTGTACCGGACCCTCAAGTTATTCTAACACCGGCTTCGTTCCCTAATCGCTTGAAGTAGGGGTGTGCACGGGTCGGACGGGTCGGGTTCGGCCCCAAACCCGAACCCGACTAGTCGGTTAACACTTTTTTTGGCACCCGAACCCGAACCGAAGGAGGGGAGATACCTGTCCGTGTAACAGATTTTTTTGGTTGGGTCGGGTCGGGTCCGACCAAAACTGAAGTAAACTACATGAATTCGTTGCCTTTTTTGTCGGGTTTGGTCGGGTCGGGTCGGGTAAGAAAAAACAGCACCCTGAGCCCCGAACCAAAAATTGATTTTTTTGGAAAAGTGTACCCGTACCCGACCGAACCATATGTTCGGACCCGCCCGAAACCCCTCGGGTCGGATCGGGTCAGATCCGTTGGGCTTCGGTTTTTTTGCACACCCCTAGTTTGAAGGCTTTGGCGAAACCAAATTACAATGCGGAGTTGCATGAATTATTCAATCAAGTGAAGATCAACATTTCCCTCATGGATACAGTCAAGCAAATTCCCTCATATGCCAAGTTTCTTAAGGATTTGTGTACTTGGAAGCGCAAGCTTAATGTTCAAAAGAAGATATTCCTTACTAAGCAAGTGAGTTCCATCATCCAGACGAATATCGCGTCTAAGTACAAGGATCCGGGGAGCCCTACTATTGCTGTCACAATTGGAGGGAAGCGTATCGAACAAGCTTTGCTCGATCTTGGTGCTAGCGTTAATCTACTTCCATACTCTGTTTATCAAGAGCTTGGTTTGGGGGAGATGAAGCCTACTCATGTCACACTCCAATTAGCCGATCGAAGCGTTCGTGTACCAAGGGGAGTAGTGGAAGATGTTCTAGTCCAAGTTGATCAGTTTGTCTATCCGTGGATTTTGTGATTCTCGATACAAATCCGACCGACTCTTCTGCTGCTTCTACTCCAGTGATTCTTGGAAGACCCTTCTTAGCCACGGCGGATGTAGTTATCAACTGTCGAAATGGACTTCTCAATATGACCTTCGGTAACATGAAGATGGAGGTCAATATTTTTAATGTGGGCAGTCAAATGAGAGATGACGAGAATGTGAATGAAGTGAGCCTTATTGATACTCTTATAGAAGAACACGTGGACGAGCTACTCTATAGTGATCCTTTGGAAGTTGCTCTTACAGCCGAAGAGGCTGAATTTCTCGAATCTTCTAACGTCAGTTATTTGTATTCATTGCTCAAAGACGGGGATGAAGCTTGTGCTATGAACGCTTGGACCCCAAAATTTGAAGAGTTTGAAGAACTACCTTCAATGGAGAAGAAGGTTCTTCCCTCTCTTGTGGATCCTCCTCTATATGATGATCCAGGGGGGAAGCGCCTCACCGCTAAAGTTATCCTTTCCGATCTCTTGTATCTTGATTCTTCCCCAGAGGACTTACTCCTTACTCACGAGATGAACATGCTTGAAACGTCGGGCGGCTACTATGAAGATCCGTTGGAAAAACCTCTCACCGCTAAGGAAATGGATGCCGAAGTGGATTACTTGTATTCGTTGTTGACTAAACAAGATGCTTATGAACCAATCTTTGAAGAGTTGACAACCATGGAAGCTGCAATTGTCCCTTCAAATCCTCTGTGCCTTAATGTTCTCACCGCTAAAGAAATGGATGTTGAGGTAGATTCGTTATACTCTTTGTTAGAAAAGCAAGATGCATGTGAGCCTATTCTTGAGACATTACCAATCATAGAACCAATTGATTTTCTTGGTGTTGACAATTTTCTTGTGGTTTATCATCCTTATATTGTAGATTTGGTCAACAAATTGAAAATTGATATTGTTTGGGCTATGCACTTGGTGGAACTTAAGTTTTTAAAACGAATTCGGCAATTGCTTTGCTCAAAGTACCTTATCTTGTGGCATGGTCGAGTTCAATTTTTGGCAAAGTGTGTAGCTTGGAGTGCTCTGTTTCTTCTAATAGTTATTAATGGCATGCTAAATGTTCATAGTTCTCGTGTGGCTGAACACTCTTTTTCTTTCTCTCTTTTCTGTTTCTCTTTTAACAGTCTAGTATAGCCACCCATTTCTTACCCCAACGGTAAGAGATGGGAAGAAAAATATGACTCGTGAGATTGCGTGATGATCGGGTGGTGCATTGCATTTCGTTCTGTTTTGCATGTTTCTATTTGTTTTGTGTGTTTTCCTTCGTGTTCTCTTTACCTTTTATCTTTTTACTTTTTGTTTTGTTTGGAAGCCGGATAATACGGGCCGGTGGTTCTAATGTTATTTGTTTTGTGGAAAGTCGTCCTCTTAAGTCTTCTGCAGAGTTTATTTGCTATCACACCAGCCTTGGTGGATTTGGTCTAAAGCCGGGGTGAGTGAGGCGTTCAGGAGCCCTAAGCATGGGTGCAGCTAAGCGACGTGGTTGTTAGTCCGATAAAGCTTTGGATATGGCCCTGTGTGACTAGCTGTGGTTCCGAGTTGGAAGAACCGAAGGAGTAAACCCTGGAAGCATCTAATCTGGCTGGAGCAAAACATTGACATAAAATCCTCCAACTTGGTCGAGGTATTTAGGGGTTGACATTCCCCTTGGACGGTACATTCGCGCACTCTTCCTTTCTTCACTCTTGTTCCTAATGCTATGAGGGCATAGCATCGCTTTAAGTTGGGGGGAGAGGTTAGCTTATGTACTATTGCTATTTGTTTGATTTTGTGAAAATTTGAAAAATTCAAAAACATTTGAAAATTGAAAAAAAAAATTGAGAAAATTGAAAATTTTCAAAAATAAATAAAGGTTTTTACTTGCAATCCTTCCTTTTATCATGATTTTTGTTCTTTTTCATGACTTGTTGCATGCTCAATAATTGTTAGTTGGCAAAAGTTCGTAGAAATCTTAAGAATTTTTGTGCTTCTCAATATGCATGCTTAGTTGAAAATTGAACGGTTTAGGTGTTGAGTTAAGTTTTTGAGCAAGTTTTGGCCCATATCCCCACCTTTCAATAAAAATGTTTGTAGTTAGGTGAATAATCGCATGTCCATCTCTAATTGAGTTTGAACATCGATTTTCAATTATTTTGGAATCCAAAGCGCACTTAGGAAAGGATACAAGGCATTCTTTGCATGATCATACCACATATGTATCACCTCGTCCTACTTTGCATCCTGTCTTTTCCCGTTCTTTGCTTTAACTTAGGTAACCGGATGTTTGGAGGGTTGCGTGAAAATGATTTTCAATGATTCAAGGAGATTTTGGGGTGGTGTGAATGTGATAAAAGTGACTCGAATGCGAAAAGGCAAAGAATTGATACATGATTCCCTATCTTTCCTCTCTCACTACAAAGCAAAAGCCCCAAATTTTCATCTCCCTCTCCAAAAAGCCCCAAAATTGGCTCTCCGATATCTTTCTCACTACATATTTCACCTCAAATGACCCTATTCCTCAAAGAAAGGAGATCAAAGAAATGTTATGAAAGAGCAAAAGTGAATTCGAAAGAGGGTTGAATACTTTGATAAGAGAATTGGTTGACTTATGGGCTAACATACATTCTAGATGAGAAAGAATCCGATGGAAAGGGGGAGCTCGAGGCTTAATATCATGAGAAGCCGGATGAGGATGGCGACTAGGTGTGTTGGAGTCGGTGGTAGTAGTTTGAGTTTGACTTTTCTAGTAGTTTTCTTTATTTTTTCTTCGTAACTTTGTTTGGTGTTTGGCAGGCGTGTGTTCATGTCTTGGGTAATTTAGGGTCAGTAGTGGCCAAGGGTAGATAAACCATGCTAGCATATGGCCACCACACTATTTTATAGTCCCTTCCCTTTGTAACCAAGGTCATTACAAGCTTAAAAAGACCTTAGTTGATCCTATGCGCGCATGGATTCCATTTTGATTGATTGCCTGATAGTTGCATAATTAGTTGCATGGCATGCTTCCCTTTCGTTATCCAAATATCATCTGCTGGTTTTCAATTCTATTGAATAAGTGTTTTCGTTGTTTGAGGCATAGTATTTCTTGTTCGCTATTGCCTGTTGTTGAGCACATCTCTGGTGGATATGGTTTAGTCTGAATTCGCAGGTTCTGTGTCCCGTATCCTCCCATCGTTCGAGGACACAGACCATTTTGACTTGCTCTTAGACTTGCTTAATACTCAGCTTATTTCGTTGGAAACTGAAAGTGTGAATTGTAGAAATGAAATAAAAAGTTGAAAAGTTTGAACTCTTGCTAATTTACAAAGTTGAGCATGTCCTAAGTTGTAGCGGAAGAATTGCAAGTTGCTAATTTTCAGAGTTTTTGTGTTTTATTTGCTAGGGACTAGCAAACCTCAAGTTAGGGGGTGTGATAAGCACCCGACAATGACATTAAGGGTGCGCTAGTTGTCTAGTTTTAGTTATTTCTTTTTTCTTTAATTTAGTAGGTTTTAATTGCTTTTTGCTTGTAAGGTATTCTGGTTTCGTTTTGTAGGAAATCGTTCTAAGCAGGGGTCTTTAAAGCCAAAAGCACGTTAAGACAATGGAGGTTCAAAAGTAACCAAGATCAAAGAAGCAGGTGCTGGACACTAATGGCTCCAGTATTGATACCTTGAGATTTCTCCTATCAATACCAAGATCATCATGCAGCAGCCCCTAATAGCTTCGGTATTGATACCGAGTGATACAGTCTATCAATACCGAGTGGCACAGTGGTAACCCCTTAACCACTTCGGTATTGATTCCACTTTTGGGCATCTATCGATACCGAGGTCATTAGCACAGCAAGTTGAGGGCTTTGCGATCGATACCGAGGGCCTTAGGGGCGAATCTTTAGAGCATCTCGCGGTATATTCTGTGCGTGGATCCCCGGAGTATAAAACATTGTGACATCATTTTGTAAAAACAAGTAGGATAGATTAAGTAGTACAATTTCTAGATCTATATTAGATTTCATTGCAATTCAAATTGTTCTTGAGTGTTCTTCATTTTTCAGTTTTAAATACTTTAATTTCTGTCTTTAGTTGTTAGTTTTTGATATTGTCACTTTAATTAAAGTTGTTTATTTTCTCCCGATCTATCTTAATCTCTAGTTTATTTCAAGTCTTGTTATTTCATTATGTTAAGTAGATTTTTGCTTGCTTTTATCTCTCTAGATATGGGTGAGTAGTTTCAAGGGTTAGGTCATGGGGTGATTAGCACCTCATGGCTCGGGCGAAAATTGCATTTTGCACCCAATAAAGCTTTAAACTTTGATTTGAATATTGATGTGGGGTTCGGGTTTGTTTGTCAAATCACCGAGGTGTTAACCTCTTTGATCATGTGTAGGTGGGAGCATCGCCTACCCACCACACATGATGCTTAGAGCTCTGTCGCTCGAGGTGTTTGCCAAACGAATTCTAGAGCTAGCTTGATTCTCAAATCATTTTATCCTCCGATTTGAAAACTATAATCAAGTATCTTAAATTGTGTAATTAGGTGAAGAGTGTGATTTAGCTCGAGTCTTGAGTGTTAATAATTCCTAAACCTAGCCTATTTTTTCTCTAGTTAATTCGTTTTTAATTTAGCCTTTTATTTCCACCGTTTAAAGTAAGACAAAGTTGGCTGTCTAAAAGCCGAAAGCCCTTACTTGCATCTACAAATCCGACCAAGCTATATAATTATTCTCTTGGGTACGATCCCGGATTTCCGGTTTATTATGCTTCAATCGACGTGTTAAGCCCTACGCTTGGGGTATTATTCCACATTATCTTGGAAAACGAAGCAACCAGCAAGTTCCGTTCTCACCACAAGCAGCAAGCTCCACCACCACCACCAAGCTCCACCACCACCAACTTTCTCATCTTTCTCCTCCTTCATCTCCTCTTCTTCACACAAATCAACCCAAACAAAACACAACAAAAAGTTTCGAAAACTGCAATCCACCATAGGTTTCACACAAAAACAAAAAACTGAATCAAAAAACCAAACCCACTTCCCTTTGCCAAAAATTGAATTAGAAAACTCATTAGTCGAATAACAGAGGCCACTGAGGCCACTGAGGAGCAAAACCCACTTCTCTTTGCCAACTACATTGCACTGTCCCATTAGCACCAGCAATTTTGAATTATATAAGGCCAACTCAAATTGGGAAAAACAAATTTGAAGAAAGTCATTTCGCACCAAATAAGTTTTCGAATATGTTTGCCGACCTTATTGGATATCCAGTCTCGAGAATAACAAAACATTTCGGGAGTTAGTTTCTAAATAACCCACAACAATTCGGCTTCCTCTGGAAAAGTTGCTTTCAGTTCCTTGATCATAGAATCAAACTCCTTTGTATCCCGACTTAGCCTTTGCTTTTGACTATAGAATACACCTAAGTTAGTTTCCATTTACATCCCTATAATTCGGAATTTAATTTCTGATCAAGATTCGAAACTCAACTTCCGAATACCACACAATAATTCAAAAATTCGTTTCCAATTAAGTCCCTGTAATTCAGAATTTAATGTTCGAACGAGATTCAAAACTCTGACTCGGAAGTTAAAACTTAGAGTCAGGTGCGGATCTTCACCTTTCGACATTGCTGGTTTTTTCAGGACTTGAACTCGAATTGTTGTCTCCATCCAATATTGTTACTTTGTCTCAAGGATGGTTAGCTCGTTGGTGGTGAGTGGTGATGGAGCTCGATGGTGGGTGGTGTTGGAGCAAGGTGGTGGTGGAGAGAGGATGGTGGTGGTGATGGAGCTTGCTTGTAGTGGAGGAAGGCCAACAGTGGTGATGGTGGAGTGATTGCTAGTCATGGTGGTGGAGAATGGAGTGAGAATAGAGAGGAAGAATGGTAAGAGCAAGTATACCAGAGGAGCCAAATATGCATTTCAGGTATTTTAGAGAACCAAAAACACAAAAATACCCTACAGCAGACTCTGTATATGCCAAGGTAAAACCCATTTTGCTACAGTTCTTAGTTAAAAGTGCCGAAGAACTATTCATTAAACTTTATTCTTTTTTGTCAACTCATGCACTTTCTCTCTCTTCTCTCATTGGTTTCTCTATACTTTAAGTACATCTCCTACCAATAAGCTAATAATATTATAATCAAAGAATAGGTAAAAAATCTGGATTGTTGCAGTTTGAAGTGTAAAGTGAATAGGTAAAACTACTGTTTGAAGAGTTTTGATAGCAATTTTACCGATTTATTGATGTACTTGCTCTAAATAGGGAAACAAAAATGCTACTGGTACAGCAGTTGCGTACAGATCCCCTTTGCGCCCGCCTCAGGTCCCACAAAGATAATCGGAGCCGCTCATTTTGTTCAAAATACGTCGTTTAAGGTCCCTTAAAAAAATCACCTCAATCCGATATCGAGAAGAGTGTTTACGAATTATCCAACTTTGCTTCAAAATTTAGCCAAATGACGTATTTTGAATAAAATGAGCGGCTCCGATCATTTTTGCGGAACCCGAGGCGGGCGCAAAGGGGATCTGTACGCAGCTGCTGTACCAGTAGCACTACTCATAGGGAAATTTGTGGTTTTAAATAGAAGCGACCGAAACGAATTAGGAATAATGGTTTTGGTTTTGGACGTCGGCACTCGGCAGTAAATGGTTTTGGCTTAACAACTTTAAAATGATGATTAAAAAAAAAAAAAAAAACTTTAAAATGTGTGGGCCCATTTTCTGAAAATTTGAAATCCCAATATTTTTTCAGTTCCCGCGATTTTTTGTTTGGAAAGAAGATAAAAAGTTCTTTTCCGTTGATCCGGACAAGGGCCTATCTGGACAGTCCCGTGTGGGCTCCTTTCGCGCGTTTTTTTTAAAATTTGAACCGTGCATCTTGTAGAGCCTGTAAAATAATGCATTTATGTTATAAATCAGCTTGTTCGGATATCAATAGGTATGTCAAAAAATGAGTTTTTACACGAAAAAATGGACAACCGTGATCTGCCAACTATTTTTAAAGTTAAACTGTTCAGGGTCGTCCATTTTTTCGTGTAAGAACTCAACTTTTGACATAACTATCGATGTCTGAACAAGTTGATTTTTTGCAAAATTATATTATTTTGCGGGTTCTACAAGATGCACGGTTCAAATTTTTCAAAAAAATGCGCAAAGGGGGCCCCACACGGGGGCTGTCCGGACAGCCCCTTGTATGGATCAACCGGGCAGAACTTAAGGCCTCATTTGACTTTAAAAGTGGAACAATAACCTTTTTTTTTGTCTTTATTCCAAAAAAATTCATTTATTAGTTTTGCGTTAAACTTTTGTAACTTATTGCTTCGTCTCGGCAAGAGGAATCGAAAAAGTAAAATTTTTTGATTGAAACTCATAATTTTTTTCAAAAAGAAAAGAATAAGTAAAAAAAATTGACTTATTGACTTATTTTTGTCTTTATTCAAAAAATTATGAGTTTCGATCAAAATTTTTACTTTTTCGATTACTCTCGTCGAAACGAATCAATAAGTCACAAAAATTTGACTTAAAACAAACAAATGCAATATTTTGTTTGAATAAAAACAAAAAAATAAATCACTCAATTTTTTAATCCAAACTCACCCTTATTAAAGAAATGAGTGGGACCATCATTTGGGATGTTGGGAACCGAGTGGATTGTGGGAAACGAACGCTGCTACAGGTACAACAAATGATGTACAGTAGCTGTGCATAGATCGTTTTTGCGCCCGTCTCGAGTCCCGCAAAGATTATCGGAGCCGCTCATGTTATTCAAAATACATCGTTTAGGGTCCTTATGAAAAATTACGTCAATCCGATATCAAAAAGGACATTTACGAATCATCCAACTTTGACGGTTGTGTGCATCATTTGCTATACTTGTATCTTTACCGGTGGAAAACCATCCAAGTCCGCCTTGGATCATTGCACCAGTCGGTGCAGGCATCATCACTGATAGCAAAATTGTCAATTGTTAATTGCGCGTCATTTCAAACCCGCAAACCAAAAAACGGAGGGAAGACCAAAACCGGTCAGGCGGCAAAAACTCTCCAAAACTCCCCTCTCTCTCTCTCTCTCTCACACACACACACACACACACACTCCAGAAAACCTACCACACAAGCTTTCTGAATTGGCCAGTTCGCTCAGTATCTCTTCGTTGATGCGTAAGATTTCTGCAGGTGCGTTTCCAAATCCCGCTTTGCTGATAGGAACCAGACTTGCATCCTCTATAGAAGGGCTTTAGCTGCAAATATTATGTGTCGGTTACTCAGTTAGATAGAGGTTTGCTTGATTGATTTCAATTGAATCATAGTATTTGCCTATTTGTAGTTCTTTTGGTTAATTATAAGCCGCAGTTGATGTTACAATTAGTAATTAGGAATTACCAAAAAAATTTAGTTTTTTCGAGTTGCTTACGCATCGCATCATCGTCAGGGGGTCTGATTTTAGCTATTATAAACACAGCAGGAACCGATTTACCCTTTGATTAGAGTATGGATTTGCGTGTTTGCCCTGTAAGAATTCTAGGAGGCAACGACCAAATCTCACAAAGTCTCTTGTTGAGAGTGGAATCCTTCAATGAGGGCCAGCTATTCAGCTTGGCTTTGACTGAATCCCAAATAGACCTAACAGTGTCTGCATCGATTCTTTTCCTTTGGACAATTCAATGGTTTCTTTCCCTCCATATAAAGTAGGTAGTTGCTGCCAATGAAAGCTTGAAAGTAGAGCTGCTAAAGCCCTTCTCTTTTTCCTGAAGGATAGCCCAACGAAGAGATTTCCTATGATCAATTTCCGAGGCTGGAGAAGTACAGCTTTCCAAACCTCTGCTGAGTAAGAACACTCAAAGAACAACTGGTGGTGAGTTTCTGAACCACTTCTACACAGCACTCACGAGTTAACCACATTTATGCCCCATCTAGCCAATCTATTGCTGGTTGCCAGTCTCCCCCGCGTCCCAAGCCATTGTAGGAAACTCCAACTCGGGACATTTTGCAAAACAATACTAGAATCGTATGCCGATGCTGACCCTTCTTAACTCTAAATGTATTTCAGGCTGATTTTACTGAGTAAATACCATTTTTAGATGGCACCCATTTCGCCTTGTCCTCTGTATCAGAATTGGCAGTGAACTTTGCACGTGTGCTTGCCATAATCTCCACGATAGCCATCCCAAGCTGATTAATTTGTTATGTCATACAAAAACAAATTCTCATTGATGAAGAAAAGGATATGGAGTGTTCATTGGTTGAAAAAAAGATGGTCTGAAAATGTGTTTGTGTTTGTGTCGAAGACCCAGCATGAATGAGACTATTGAACGGAAGACATCCACCACCAAATTAGAAGACTTCCTCTCGTCCGTCGAGGGCCGCTAATAGAGCTGTGCTTTTAGACCTTACTCCCTCGTGATCCAAGCCTTCAAAGCTATCATTCCCATATTTGACAGAGTGGGTCTTGTGGCAGCCATGAAGATTATCCATGAACGTAAGATAGTAGAATGCCAAAAATTCAGTTGAAGACAAAACCACATTTTGACTATGGGTGTCTGCTTTTACTAAGTGTTGGGATCCTGTTGGATTAGATTCTAGGTACAAGACAGTTATAAAGGCACTGTTAGTTAACAAAGTGGAACAAATATTTGCCCAACAACAAAGTGACATGAATTGGATACTTTCAATGCTTGGCTTGCATTATTTCCTACTATCCTTCGTTATCAAATTTGCCTTTAAGCATAAGTGCTGCATAACAGTCTTGTAGATAGTTCTGTTCTTAAACTTTCAAGAGCAACCAACATACTGATGTTTGAGGCACATTAGCATATTGCTACTTTCAATTGACAACCCACAAGCATTGGTGTGATTCGTGTGAATCTAAATAAGAGTTGCTACTTAAAGGGACTTTCAAGTTCGCCTTGCTGGTTCTGTTTTCTGCGTGAAGTTCTGTTTTAAGTGTTTATGTATCGTTTTCTGGCATGTTTTTTCACCACACATCCTAAATCCTGATGCTATGTTTTTTTTTTTTTTTTTGTAAAATGATCTTCTGGTTGTAGTTTCGGCCAAGGCCTTTTGAAGGGGGATGGAATGATAGAAATGTCAAAGCTTGTAAAGTAGGGAGATGGTAGATAAATAGCCAAAAGGTTGGTTTTGAGTTTGTGGGCAGTGCAAGTGGTTAGAACTGGTTAGAGGGGAACAGTTGAGGAGGAAAATAGAGGGCAGTTGTTCCGTTTGTTATTTACTGTTAAGTTAAGAGGAGACATGGCTATAAATAGGGATAGAGTGTCTAAGAGAGGGTGTGGAATTGTATGATTTAAACACAGAGGCATTCTTCAACTCCATTTCAGTAACTAGAATTTTGATTGCAGTTCATTTCTTCTAGGGTTCTTATCAGGAGTTGTGTTTTTCCCTTCACTTTTTTTTTTGGGTGGAGCGATATGTTAGAATTGAGAATAAGATTGAGGAAATTGATTCTTTATGGGAGAGAGTGCATTATTGTCATCCTTATAGGCTTCGTTATCCACTTGTTTCAAGGGGATCCTTTATTTTTGGTCTCCAGAGATTGAAGGGTGGTGCGTGAGTGACATGAAACTAAAAGCTATGCATACTATCTTTTGCCGTCCATAAGAAGAAAATATATTTCTAAGAAACTCATGGTTATGAGCCTTGCAATTCGATCGGCAAAAATGTTTGGTCCAAATGTACTTGTAGTGGTAGTAGTATTTACATGTTCTATTTATTCTTGAATTTAGTACAGGCCATTGGAGTTTCAAACTCTACTTTTTCAAAAGGATAAATCTACTCTAGATCACTCGGTAAACTGCTATCTCCACCGTTAGAGTTTGTCCCACGTTAAGGGTTTAGGTAGGGGCCCAAGGGCCTCTCCACTCATTGCCAATTAATTTTGAGTTCGATGTTTAAACATGATATGTTGGGGTTTTAGAAGCTTTTGGAAAAGACCCTCTTGATTAAGTGCCCCGTTGTTTGTGCTATAAATGCACTTTGTTTAGTTAGGATTCCAATATTATGGATCGTTTGTTTACCTCTCCGCGTACGGGTCAGGAGTCACACGTGTAGGAGATTGTTAGACCTGATTCCACTTCCACATTGGTTAATTGTAACCTCCAAAACTAGTATATGTGCCTGGGCAGTCTTTTTTCTCATTGCTAATTAGTTTTGATGCTTTAACATCTACCTCCTCTCATTGCCAATAGGTTTTTGAGTTAGATGCTTTAACATTTGCCTTCCACTGCTACAAATTAATTCACTTGAATTCAGTTTGAGCTTTTAAGATTATACTTCTGTAGTTTCATAATGTGTTTCGTGACATCATATATGCATAGACAGATCAACACCGCCCAACAACAAAAAAGGAAGGAAGAAAGGGCAAATGTTGGTATCTAACTAGTAACGCCTGCATCTGGAGCTCGCAAGCAAAATTTCAGGCAATACCTGGAAGGCTGGAAATGATATTTTTTTACGTGACTTTTTATGGAGGGGGTAATGGCTCCACTGGAATTTTATCCCACTGGATCGGTTTATTTGCTTACAGAGGTTAGTTTTCGTTCATGTCAAAAGAACAATCATCGAACTTGTCCACTTTCAGTTTTTTTGCTGATGAGTGATAGAGGAGTTGAATACAGTCAGATGGTGTGTTTTACAGGAATCTCAATTTATTTAGAGTTACATAATTGCTTGAGCAGTTCAAACATTCATCTTAGGCTCATGTTCTGTCTGTTATGTACTTCTGATCTCACTCTCTGCGGTGTATATGCAGAAAAGATCAGACAAAACTAACAATGGATTTTACCTAATGCGAAAAAGTGAGAAAGCAACCAGATGGTTTGTTTTGGTGTTACTTTCCTGATTATTGAAGAATGGCTCAACCTTGAGCATGGAATAAATAACTACAATTATGCTAATATATATAAACTACATGCCATTCATCCTGCAACAAAACAACTAACTCTCTCATCAACAAAGTCACTCTTGTTTAGCCTCATGCCACTAAATGTTAGTCTGGTGCTGCCATTTCTGCATTGTTCTTTTGGCATTTTCAATCTGGTGTTGCATTATTCTTGCCCGTCATAAGTCTTACCTTTTGTCTTTGCTAATTTGCTAGCTGGAAAGTGGAGTCTCGCCATGAGAGGACGGGGTGCCCTCGTCTTTTGGTCGAATCCCCTTACACAGACAAAACCTGCCAGAAAGACAAATCAGCTTTGACATGCCTGCAATCAATAGAACTGTCATATATTCCTGGTAAGTTAGTTTATTTTGTGATTGTATGTTTGTTATGGCAATGAATACAGATAGTCGAAATTCCGATAAACTTAGGAAGATTGATGGACGATAATGTTGAGCTTGTAGCCAACGTTCTAAAAGGTGTCTGCCTATGCTGATTAGTCCCCGCCTAGGCGCTAGACAGTGATCCGACGCCTAGATTAGATAGCCGCCTAGTCGGGCACCTAGGCCCTGCCTAGGCACTAGGCGGCTGACTAGTCGGCGCATAAGTGCGCCTAAGTGCCCCTTTTCCGCCCGACTAGGGCCTAATGATTTTTATAACATTGCTTGTAGCTTGTTTTTGTCCCCTTCTTTTTGGGGTGGGGTTATTGAATGGTATCAGGCATGTTATAGTTATAGCACTTGCCTAGCCTCAGAAGAATACGCAGCTCCTTGTCCAACCAGTTAATTAACACTTCTCATTCTCAGGTGTGGTTTGCAGCCATAAAATCTACCTGTTGGTTGCTAGTGAATCAATTGTGTTAAACAGATATTTGTATCCTAGAGCTAGCATAGGAATTGATAGTCAATAAACCAATGTTTTGAACTCTTGATCCATCATAATATGCATCTGTAGCATCATCTTTAACCGGGGATTTTCGCAAGTTAGCCATTGGATACTGTATTATTCCAATTTTCTAGTTTCAAGGTCCTCATTCCTCACTCGAGTTTTGGAATCTTTTTAAGGCTTTGTTAAGTTTTGGAGTAAAGTTGGCATATGCAAGACTTGGATTTGTTATTTTGTTGTTAGTTTCATCCTCCCATACACACTAGTCATTGTGACGAGAGCAGAGCGGCTACATTTACTTCTGTGGAAGTGAAGTAATGTGGTTCTTTGCAGAGTTTTGCTCAAATACTGTTTGTAATTTGAATATGCAACAAATCAGGTACATACCTCTCCAAAAGCAGAATTGAATACTTTCCGTTGATAGACCTAATATGAAAAAGAAAATTTGTGAACTCCATTTTTGGATTGAGGATCATAAACAACTACCAAGTTTTACCATTTTGTACCTTTAAATATTGTTGGTATGGAGGTTCCAAAGAACACTGTGCGTCTTGGCAAATTCCAAAGCCACGCCCTTGGAACGTCAATAGGGTTAATGCTAGATTCATGGTCAGCAAATACCTGCATGAACCAATTCTTCTTTACTACTGCTGAAAATGAAAAGAGTGTGTTTACATGAAAGAGATAGTGTAATAGTTACCTCATTAACTTGAAAATATGTACCATTGAGTGGAAAGCTTCCTCTCATAGCTGTTCGACATGGTATCTGCATATGGTGTATAATGTTAGAGAGAGTTTGATGTAACTAGCCTGTTACAGCTTATTGCTCAGCCATTAGTTGATGCATATCCTCACCAGGAGGGTTCCCCGAACAGTTTGGGAGTTTGCTTCTCGAATGCTACTGCATGAAAAGCATGTATCCTCAGAACATAGATCGCCAAATTCTTGGGAGCTGCAACTCCTTTCTGGTGGTTGAATTGAATTTGGAGTTTCGCCTTATTTGACATTGATACGTTTAGTAAAATTAATCAAAAAAACCAAAGAGCCGCATAAACTAAGAATGAGCTGATTGTCTAATTTTCCATGTCCATCACCCCGCCTAGTTATAAAAATGAGCTGGCTGAAAGCTTTAGTGGGTTGTTTAGATACCATAAAGAGGAATGAGATAATTATCCACTTTCCATTCCCAAATTTATTACCTGGTTGTGATAGCTTGATTGATGTTTGATGGTACATGTGTGCTATATTTGTGTCTGTTGTGTTACTTGTGTACTTACCAGGTGTCCATATAGCAAGAAGATATGAGCATGGATCATCAGGTTCCCGTTTGTCTAACTGCAAATTTCAGTAAGTTCATATCACTTGAACGTGCATTTAGACATGACAATAAAAAAAAAGGAATGTAGATGAATTATACTCACTCCTTCCAGTAGAGGATGTGAATCTGGGAGCTCATAGCTGTAAATGGGAAGAAACAATCAGTATACTTTAGCATGATTCAACAGGTCACTATGCTCCAGAATTCCAGATAAATTTATTAGTTGATAAGCATGGTTTGCTTATTATGGAATCCCATATTATGGATCCCTAACAATACTATCTCCACATGGCTACATACATGGACTTAAAATTTAGGAAATGACTTTATCTTCTATTCGAGATGCAGCAAGAGCCTACTTACACTCGGTGTTCTGTTCTTAACCGGCTCACATTTTTAAGTTTAGGCATGGGGAGTGAAGCAGCTTCTGGAGTTAAAGCTATTAAAGCCTTTGACATTTCGCCCTCCTGAAGTTCCATGTTCTGTTGCATGTAGTTTTGCAAATTTTGAGTCAACTCTTCAATGTTGAGTTTGATAGTAGGAATTTCCTCAGGATCTTCACAGAATAAGTCTTCGATGTCTTGTGGTTCAGGCTCTGGTGACGCTGGCATTTCAACAGTAGGTTCTGGTGTTGTTGGCACTTCAACAATAGGCTCATAATGGTTGATTTGAGATTGTGCTTGCAGTTGTTCACTAGCCTGGAGTAGAGGAAGCTGCAATGGTTTGATACCATCCACCGGGTGCTGATTAGCTCCTACGCTTTCCGATGCAGCCACCATACTTTTCTCTTCTGGCCCCGGGAGGGCGAGCCTTGCACTGCATTCAACACGGTTTGTTACTCATTCAATACATGGTAATATTTGATTTTGCTTAACATAGATATTAGAGTTTTGTTTGTGGTTTTCCACCAAAAAGAAGAGTATGTTTTTGGGAAGGTATGGTATATGATTTGTATGATCCTGAGTAACGTGCAATAGTTAGACGTGACGATAAAAATAAATAAAAAATAGTTAAGACATACCAACTGAGGTCCAGTTTACATAATGGAAACAGATTGCAACTTTTATATATACATACCGAATGACTATTTTACGTGCAATAGTTATTTGTGACGATACTATCATCAACCTATGAAGATTTTTCACTTCCCGTGTCTTTTTTGGCTGATCATGTGACAAGAATTCTTTATGCCAAATGTTAAAAAGAAAAACTGGGCACACACATAAATTTCAAACTTGATATTCAGATAATTGGCTTATGTGGTGGTTTAGGTTTAGTCCACGTTACAGCCAATGCAAACCTTGCAAATGCGCTTGCAAAATGCCGGCATTCTCCTCTCATTGGACATGCATTGCAATTTGGTTTGCTTTTTGTACAGAAAACCTGCAAAATTGAAATGAATGCTTGTCAATCTTTGTATTCACTTAAAATGAGTTAGGGTAAATCACCTCATAGTTATTGTAAACAGTACATGCCTTTCCAAATGTTATCATCTGGTAATGTAACTCGTATCTGTGATAAATAGCATTCCAAATGAGAAATTCATCAACCTTCTAGCTGATTCATATATATAGGAAATAGTACATAGATCTTTATTACACACACACACACACACATACATGTATATGTATATTTATGAAGAAAAATGTCCACTCACAGTGTTCTTTGGTCAAGTTTGCAGAGTCGTGGCCAGAGATATCTCTGAATTGATTCCAAGACCGGGTACCTACATTGGAACGTGAACATTAGCTTTTCTATTGTGGATGAACAATTGTACTGCTGTAAATCAGTTGGTACTTGGTACTCACAGTTCTAAAAGGTGCAACTGCAGCGACTCGGGCAGCGGCTGAAGGGGTACCCATCCTAGTCTGACAGCTATACGTCCAACATTCGTGTCAACCTAATGGAAGATTTACAATGAGGAATTAAGTAAGATTTTTTCATCTTCTTGTGAGATATCTTGCACTTTTAACTTATAACTTACTGGAAAAGCAAGATGGTGGAGAGTCAGAAGCCGCACGCACTCCACACTTTTCAAGCCCAGCCCTCTAAAGCTCAATAGATATTCTCTACAAGCATAAATTATGCGTAAATATTTGTTTCTTCCTTACTGTCATCATATGGAGACACTATTTCTTTTCTTTTTTTTGTCAATTGCATGATATTGTATTACCAACAATATAGTAGCCATGAGATGCTTCAGATTGGTTTGTAACTTAAAGAAATGAGATGAATATTTGCTTGTGCTTACTTGGCCTTGTCAGGTGGAACATCCCTTAACCATTCGAGATCAATGCTTCCATGTTCTCTAACCAGCCGGTTCAGGAAATCCTGCATTTCCTCAATTAGCTTAACTTACGGTTTTCTTTGTATTGAGTGCAAAAGGAAATCCTGCATTTCCTCAATTATAATCCACTAAGCTATTCTTTGTATTGGCTGTTAATCACGTAGGTAGGGTTTTTGCAACTCCAAACAGTTGAATATTGTAAAGTCTGTGATATACGTACCTTCATTCTCTCTGCTAGCATGTTGTTCATTCCCCTTTCTCTGATAGTGTAAGCAATCTCGTTAACATCTGCACACCGTACTGCTTCATAGTCCAGTGAGTCCATTGTGTTTGGTGTTCTATCTTTTTTCCCTTTCGCTTGTGCCTGCAATCTTAAGCTATCCCACTCGACTGAGTTCTGTTTCTGCTTTCCAATCCTTCCCCGCTTCACTCTAGAAGGATCAGAGCTTATCCCATTAATTGCCTTCCCAGGAAGATATCCATGGTCTTTCAATCTTGACTCAACTGCATTATGCTCAGTGCTTTTTGGGTTGTTAACTATACTGGTGCTATCTGTGATATCCAAGGTATCTCTCGAAAGGTTTTGGGCCTCCAGTGCTTGATGCATTCTATGATTTTTCTCTTGAGCCTGTGATTGAATGTTGTCCTTCGGATTCCCAACCGGTCTGTTGTGAAATGGGAATGCCTTATAAAACTCCTCTTCAAGGCTGCTCCAAGCATGATTGTCTTCACTTGGAGATTTCTGTGCTTCTTGGAAACTCACTGACATGTTATTTTGAACAGTAGCCTGGTTTACAGATTCTGCTGTTGCTCCACTTTGTTCGCTTACACAATTTTCTTCGTTTCTTACAGATGAAAATGGGCTTTCTTCTGTCAACGTCCCTAAGGTTTCAGTTTCCAGTGCACCTGCGTCGGAGACCATTTGTAAATGGTCGATACTGGAAGAGATGATGGGTTTAATGGAGGTGTTAGGATTATCTGATCTCTCCTTGTTCAGATTCTGTGCGGGAAATTCTGTACCTTCCATGCTGGTGTACCCAATTTCTTTGCAAGATGATGAATTTCCAGTTTTGTGAGCGTCAAGTCCACGTAAGGTTTCTCTCTGTAATAGCTCCAGAAATGAAGAGCCAACAAGACTCTCGGGGTTTGACCTCGTTTCTAGATCTCCTTCTGAGTTTTCCTTCAAGGATGGTCCTATTATTTCAGTTGTCTGGGCTACTGATGAGTCTGGAGAGTTTCGAGAGGAGCCAGCAGAATTCTGAGAAGAGAATAAATCATCCGTCTCTCTTTTATCTCCCATGAAAATTTCCACACATTTCTTGTAAATCCCTTGACCCTTTCCAGAAGTATCACCGCTGCTGCTTCCAAGTAATTCAGTTTGGTAGGTAACTCTTTTTTCCATACTACAGTCCTTGTCATGAAATGCAAGAGAACTGCCTTGGCAGGCTCGCTGATTTGACTTCTCGTCAAGCCATTTGTTGGTATCCTCCAAATCCAGTACGCATACTTCTGGTTCATTAACACATGTACTTGTCTCTTCAAAATACGGAGTGTCATTGCTCTCAGACTTTGGGGGAAATCGCGCAGCAAGAGACATGAAGGCAGAACTGCAAAGTATAGTGTAGAATGAAGATGTTGTCCGTTACAACTGGTTTCAATTTCCTTATTAAGTTCGAAAACTACAACTGACCTAGAAAGATGGTCTGAGACATTTTGAGTGAGGAAAACTCCAATCACTGAGTCCACAACTGATCCTTTCCATGGGGAGAAGCGTCTATCTCCTGCAAACAGTAATTGCACTGTAAATATAACACAATTAAGTAAAGTTTGATGAAGGACCTAAATAGTTTCATCAGCTTGAAAAGCAAGGGGAGTCCCTGAAGTGTTGTGGAGATACGGGAGTTTTACGTCAGGAGATTTTTTTACGTTAGAAACTTTGGGAAAGGATACGCCAGGTGTTGATGCCCTAAGATCTAGTGATAAGTTTGTATGGGCAAAATAATTTTATCAAGTTGCTTAAAAGTTATTAGGCTAAGGGTTTCAGGTCTACACAGCGCAAGTTGGGATTGTAGCTTCACTGCTATCTGCTCATATAATCCTGAGAACCGCTTACATTTCTTACAAAGGTACAATTTTCTGGGTACTCTTACCTTTTCTGTCATTATTATTATGCTTGTCAAGATCTTTAATACAGCATTTACTTCAAGAAAGAATAAATCAAAAGTCAAGGAGATGTCAAACGAAGGATGCCAATGGTAAGAATTTTCTTATCTCACTTCTCGAGGGTGAGCAAAATTAATTTAGTAAGTGTCGCCTTATAAATGATAGGTGGAAGTGATTGATGTCTCCGTAACACAAATTAGCTTTAACTGCAAGTCTAGCATTCATTGTTGTCTCTACCGGTAGTAGGATTGAAACACTTTTTTGTTGAGTAAGTGTCACCTTATGTTTTGTGCCCGTGTATGCATGCTGATTCAGTCGTAGGTATTGCTTAGGCAATTCACCTAAAGAAAAGGGGTTCGGTATCATCATCTGTATTCTTATTCAGGACTCCTACTAACCTGTATCATTTTTTGAAGTTTCTGAACAGTATCTATACCATTAGCTACTCAGACGATATTGTTCAGGCATTGTGAATAAAAACTTGAGATATAAGTTGTCTGCAGTAACTTAAATGGTTCGAATCAATTGCTACCTTGGACGAGATGCATCCGTGCAATAAACGAATCTGCCCGTCCTCGGAACACTCGCCGTTCTTCTTCCCACCATTTTGCTTTCTCCTCATCCGTCCCATCAATACCTTCACTGTTTATACTCTCCAAAAGAAGCTTCCATACTTTATTCGTCTCATCATCAAGGTCAACTTTGGGCCGAGGTTTTCGTTTCCTGACTGGATTAAATGTACCTTCAAAAGGGACAACAGTTCCATCCCTTCGATAAAGAACAAGTGCATCTTTTCCTGCATATCGGAAGTTATATGGAACAAGTGCACGTTGCTCTTCGTATCGGAAGTTATAAGGTACAAGTTGACCCTGCTCTTGATATGTGACTGGGATGCTTTCTCTATTGATGTCTAGACCACGTAAATACTCAACCATTGTATCCATAGTGGGCAATCTCTTCTGTGTTGCATCTGGAAGAGGAAATTCATCAATTGCCGTGGCTTTTTCAGAAAAAGAAAGGAATCACTCTAACAGGAAGGGACAAAAAAATAATCGCACTTATACTTCCTGAGGGAAGTACCTATTACTATTAGCAGACAAAAGGATTCGGAGTGATTGTATGTACCAGTTGGGAAGGAGTTTCTTTTTGTCCGCTTCTTTGTAGTTGTTGCATGAGAGTCTGCAACCAGTGCTTCCATGCATGTGTAAGGGTTGTGTGAAGTTGTATACGTCTGCATATCACCAGTTATGGGTGCTCCTTGGGCAGGAAAAGTTGGAAATTGATTGCACCCTATGATTCCAATCAGTGACGCAAAGTCCCGTACCCTAGTAGGGCCTTTTGATCTCTTCTTTGTCATCCTCCCTTTCTGGTCCAAAGCCAATTTACACTCAAAACCTTGTTGCTTGCCCTGGGCATCAATACATGATGTACTTTTGGTAGAGATGCTGCTAGTGTTATTGCCCTTAGCATCAACAGATGATGTATTTTTGCTTGAGATGCTGCTAAGGTTGAATTGAGCAGCAGCAAACCTGCTATTGGGCCCAGCTGTTGGCAACGTGCTTGATGTTGGTGTACAGTGCCCTTTCTCAGTTCTTTTCTTCTTGTAAATTGCAGGAAAAAGCATGCCTGGAATTCCATGATTGTTGCATGCATTTGCTGGAAACATGGCTGCAAATTCGTGCAAAGAACTGTAATGGCCTCCAATCATATTTGTGCGGATGTTTTCAGCTGCATTAGTTGTGCACCAATGTCCCCTCTTTAACCCCCTTGCTCTTTCTTCCTCTGTCAAACATGGACTGCTGCTGCTGCAATTGGAATTGTTTGGACTCCTTGGAGCTGACGGAAGGTCAGTATTAATTGGCAGTTGCATTTGCATAGTGATTGCCTGTTTATCATGTGTCTCGTTGGAGAAAATTATCTGGCACTTTCCTCTTGCGCTTTCTTTTTGGGCATCATCATTCATTTTTTCCAGTGGTGGATCGGTTTTTACAACGGTCGGCAGGGAAAGGTAATCTTCTAGCATTTTGCTCACTGAACGTGTTAGTCTATAAGCAACACCCACTTGTGTCTTCTCAACATTTTCCTCCATCCCTTGACCAAGTCTGGTACAAAAATTTTGTGCTTGTGATTCTGCATTCTCATTAGCCTCTGGCCTGCATGTAGAGCTTTCTTCTCTTACTTGGCTTGGTTCTAAGTCAAAATTTAATGACCTCCTGACGGATTTTTCTGTAGGCTGTGGTGCTGTCTTGGGATCAGTTCTTCCACCTGTTACTTCTGCTGTGGGGGTGTTGGGGCTATTATCAAGCTGATTTCTTCGCACATACTTCCTCTTACCCGATGTGCTTTCCTTTGGGCCTCCCGGCAGTTTTGCTGGAGTTCTTTTGGGCTTGCCTTCTACAACAACTTTGGGCCTGTGCTTTTTTCTTCTTGGTTTCTGTTGTGGGGTTATGTTCAGGTCAATGTCAGTGTTGCTTCCCTTGTCAGGGTTGTGATTCTCTTGCAATTCTGTCAAAACAGCAGTACTTGATGAATCTATTGTTAGTTGTCGCTGTAATTTATCATGGTTGACTTCAACCCTCGGAGTTGCATCTTCATTCACCTGCCTATTCTTTTCCTGATGGGCTTCTTCATCCATGCTTGAAGGGAGGACATTATGAGCCAGCTTGTTTTCTGCTTTCTTGGACTGGTCTGGTGTTATGGGTGCATATGGAGTGGAGATGTTCTGGCTCGAGAATTCATCTGTAAATGCGCTCGGTGGCGAGTTGAGATCATATGTGCGTCGGGAAGGATGAGGATTTCCATCTGTAGGTTACAGGCATTATATTTGATCAGCTGGAAGAATGAAAAATCAGCAAAATCTGAGGTGATGCTTTTTAGTGTTAATAATGTTCTTCATAACTTGGATAGAATAGTGGTTCTAATGAGGGGCGGAGCCAAAAGTTACTTTTGGGTTGTGATTGAGACAATGTTAAGACTTCCCGTGATTGAGATTGTGGCGGTATGGGACTGCTAGTAGGGCAGTGAGTGTAAAATAGAAAGAGAAGTGTGAAAAATGCATAATGCTTGGGCAATGTTGACGACCCCTATGATTTCAATATCCCTCCCCTCTAGTTCTAATGAGCTAATTCAACAGAAAGCTCATTTGGGCAGAAGTTCAAAAAATGCCAAAAGAACTACTGGTTTGGTGAATCTGTGATTACTAATGACAGAAAATGTTGAGAAGAATATGAATAAGTGGATAAGAGAAGCAATCAGAATGGCAAGGCAAGGTGTGTCATGCATGGCACACATTCAATGCGGGTATACGCCTTGTTGTTCACTGAAATCCTACTACTTACTTTTTGTCAACTTTCATACGTTGAAGGTGTTAAAGTGTTAAGATCGTAAATTTCATTCAATTATTTTTTAATCAAAAGTAGAAATCATTACAGGTGCGGAACACTACAAGACCATGTGCCCGAACAGGGATGGCCCGCCATGTCCCACTTTGTCCTCTTTCCTCCAGACCATGTGGACACATGGCGGAATGTTATTCTGGCACATGCCACGTGGTGTTCCGGACCTTCTAAGTAATTTCTCTGTTGATTTCGCTCCACATGTCCAGTCACATTGTGGAATTTGATGACCTTACACCAATTAAATGCATCTCAGTTTGCTCATTGCGTATTAAATATCTGAAATATCCAATTTGTTCGTTGTATATTTCTTTCTCCGATGTCTTACGACCGCAACAGTCCCTTGGGATCGTGAGAATGAGATATCGCAACCCTTTCTATGCTCTTCATTTTTCTCACAATCCTAAGGGCCGCAACTCGATAATCAAAGGCAAAGTTTTGAAACACTCACATAGATATGTATCTGGTGCATAACTGCTCTTGTTCCACAGGTTTGGTGCAAATGAGAAATCTTGCTTTGCAAGAGGCGAGGCTGTGAAATTCGAGTCAGTCCGATCCCCTTCAAATGGAGTGTTGAAAATAGTTATAAAATGATTAGAATTCCCCTGCCTAGTTCCATTCGCAGCAGATCGGGTCGATGTAGCAGCGGCATCTGCTAGGGCAATGAGACTTCTGAAAGAGTCCATGGAGAGGTCACTGGAAATTCCGGCCCCACCTTGTGATTTCCAGGTCAAATTCTCAAAATTCCCTCCCCTGGAATTTGATGGATCAGAACATGCTTCTAAGCCATGGAATTGAGTCTGCTGTGGAAACCCAGGTGAGAATCTCTCTGGTGGAAACCAATTCCCATTTCCTAGCTGATTTTCTCGTCTGTCTGCGTAGATCGGATGTTGTTTTGGCAAGTTGGGCTTATCTGGGGTTATTGGAGCCCGAATCTGGAAACGTTTCTCTTCTGGAATTGAGGGTTCTTCTTGGAAATCCATTTCTTCAATGGAAACAGGTGAGAATTCAGTCTTCTTCTTTCCCATGATTTTTGAACACAGCAAAGCTATGGTTCCTTCTTAAGTTGCTCAAGAAGGCCTGATTTCCTCTGCAGATGGTAAATTACAGGGAAAAATCAGACCTTTTACTGGGAATCTGTCTTCATTTTCTACCCATTCCATGAAATTATTTTCCTGGAATTATATATACTAGAATAAAATAAGATAAGAGAGGTGCAGAGTTTAGAAACAGAGAATCAAATCATGAAATCAGTGAAAGTGAAACAACAGATCTCTTAAACAGCCACAAACCCAGTTTCTCTCTCATGGTGGATACTGTGAGGGTGTGGTTGAAAGTGGATAACAAGCATTGAAAATCCGATTTAAAAATTTCATGAATTTGGATTTGGTATTAAAATTTGATATCCCGAGTAAAGGAAAAATACAAGAGAAAATCCACAAATACTCTGATCTGCAAAATTTATCCTCTTTATTCCTCATGTGCTTCTGTTATTCAAGTAGATATATATATATACACACACACGTCTGTGTATTGTTCTGCAAACCAAAAAAAAACTCAGATTATATGGTAAATTAGATGGACCTTGTTGTGAATCAGAGTTGCCGGAAAGCTGCGTCATTGCCGGAGATCTGTATCACCAACTGGACGGCAAGAGGAAAAACAGTGGAGTGGTTTTGATAGAGGAGAGAGAAAGTAGGAAGAAACCAAACAGAAATACTTGCAAGACCAAAGCTTTTTATTCATTCAATATTGGAAATAGAGATAGATAAGGAGACATCTCTTTTTCTAACTTCTTTTCCCGGTAAATCATCCATTGACCCATTAAACTACACTACCAAAGCAATTTATTTCTCAATATTAAATTACGTCCAAATGACATGTAAGATACGCATGCATACACGTGGAGTGGAGTATTTAGTGTGCACAAGGATTAATTCTTTAGCGTTCTTGACGTGGCGTTGCTTACGTGATATTTTTATATATGTTGCAACAAATCATGCAATAGGAATATAATTATTCTTTTTTGTTGGGTGGTTATGAAACAATGAGTGAACCACATAACTAAGGGGTTGGCCAAATAAGCTTGGTCTAGGATTTAGGGGTTTGTTTCTTTTTAAGATTTTATGTTCGATTCTCATTGCAGTGAACTACATAACCACAAGGGGTTGGTCAAGTGATCTTGACCTTGAATTTAGGGGTTTGTTTCTTCCAAGTGTCTCATGCTCGATTTTCATTGTTACCAACTCTTATTATCAACTCACCTCACGTGTAAGCGTGTGAAACAACAGTATAAGAAACTATAGAGATTAGTTCGAGGTGTGCACTACAAGAAAAAGGGAGTGACTCACATTGTGAGATGACGATTTTTTATTCCGAAGAGTATCGCATGACAATGCCACACGATAGTCACATAGCACTTAATAATTGGCCATGCACAGGGGTATTTTCGTACATTTCGAGTCAATACAACGAAAGCGCCGGGTTAAGCGTCTGAAAGCAGCAGGACCCAAACACGTGATTGAACTACGCCCCAAAAAAGCTTCACTTGGCCAGCCGGCCCTGACACGTGCGAGGCGTAGGCGGATTCGCTATTATGGGCATCTTAACGCCGTTACTGTTCCGTTTCGGTTGTTGGTTTCTTCTGGGAGGCGTTACGTTTGTTTATTCGTTCGATGATTCCCAAGGTTTGACGGTGCCTTTAGTGACGTCGTTAGTGGTCCCCCAATTTTTGGTAGTTGGGGAATAGTAAATTGATTTCCCGCGTTCGGTGGTAGGGAGGAATTTACGATTATGATCTGACGGTTCCTAGTACTCTGCTGGGTGCTTTAATTTATTGGCTACTATAGGATAAGGGCAGGGAATTTAGTGGGGTCACCTTATAGTGTAGTTCGTTGAAGTGTGAGTCTTTCATTCAAAAAAAAATTTCTCACACGTACTTTTTTTACTTTTCCTTGTGCTTTTGATTCAAAAAGTACGTCAGTTATTATAAAATAATAATTGTCGTTGTCGTCGTCGCCGCCGCCGTTGCCACATATAACTGTCAAAATCTACCTAAAAGTTTGTGCATTCGCGTTCGAAACATTGAGGTTTCTAAAGTGCGGAGGCACTGAGGGGAGGCACTCTATTTACTTGTTGAGGGCTTTGTGGGCCCTTCCTATTTTTTGTGAGAATATCTTTTGAAAAATGATGGGTGTGAATAGAATTATGAGTGTGTTCTATTAATTAAAATAAATACTTATTTTTTGAATTAAAAGTGATATATTGTAAGAGAATAATCTGTCACGTGAAGAAGAAATAAGTATTTATAAAAATAAGAATTTTCGTAGAACGAGACCTATGTCTATAATTGGTAACATGGGCTTGAAAAATATACAAAGTAATGCTATTAACTTTGGTGCTGAAGGTGCTTTTACAAATTATTATTCTTATTTCGATCATTATAAAAAATAAATGTTGATTACAATATCTTTTTCTTTTTTTTTTTTATCAGGATTACAATATCTTCACATGTGGGATATATTTTTCAAACGAGAATCATTGACTATTATTGGAAGATTTCGTTTCATTATCTCCATTTTATTCTCCCCACGTGGCATTGTGAATTTTATTATTGCGAAAAAAAGTTTGACTGATGTGAGTGTACACCTCTTTGGTTCGAATAGTACAATTCAAGATCTGTGTTATACAGTTTCATACGATTTGGTGAGAGGTCAATACAAAAAAATATTATTGAGTCGAAAATATCTATGAATAGTGGTGAATTGGTAAAGTGTGAAACGTTGGATTCACTTTATGATTCGCGAAACTTGATTTTGGGTGTAATTTTCTTGCGAAAAAGGGTTCAAATTGTTGAGTGTGAAGTCAAATTCAATATTTTCTACGTATTTTCTAGAGTTTTAGCGTTTCTAGTTCGGACCAAACCTCGTGTGGTCCAACTAGGCAAGAGGGAGCAAAAAACCACGTTGCAGCAATGCTGGTTCGGTGTTGGTCCGATGCTTGTCCGGAGAGCATATCGGTGGTCTGGACCAGGGTCTTGCTGGTCCAGACGAGCTGAGCTGCATGTGCACGTTTTTGGTGTTTTTAGGGCTTCTATTGTTCTCCATCTAAAAGGTAAAGGATGGGCAGCCCCTAATGTAATCTTGCCCATCTTTTCATCACAGTGAAACCCCCTAACACACCATGGAGTACAATTAAGTGAATTGCTTAAGTTGAAACCATGTATATCGTGTGTCTTGTTCTTTTGATTACTTATTTATTTTTCACTTGTGTGTGTTCTCTTGCCCTAACAATTGGTATCAGAGCACCCAAATTAAGTGGGAGTAGCGATGGCAGGAGAAGAAGGAAAAATAAAAAGCTTGAATGCATCGCTGGAAGGAAAGAAACCAAAAAGGATGAAAGATGAAGACTGAAAAACCCAAGGTAGGAGAGTCTAGGGTATTACTCGCTTGACGTCGACAAAATCGATGGCCTACAGCATCATGAAGGAGAAGATTGTTACAGATATGATGGCGGTCTTGTCAAATATGTATGAGAGAAAGAGAGTTTATAGCTGTTTGCGGTCCGGATTGGACTGGATTGCTATGAATACAATCTTAATCCGCGAGTCAAGGTTTTTAGAAAATACAATCCGTGTCTGGACCAATAGTCCTACGGTTCGATTTCAATCCAATCCGTAAGTCACGGTTCGGTTCTGGTTTATCCACGGATTACATTTCGTAATCATTAAATTGCAAATCCAAAAAAAAAAACCCACCAAATTCTTAACAAAAAAACAAGTATTACAATATGCCATTATATCCAACAAGGTAGCAATCAAATGAAGTAAGGTACACAAATATTATCCAAAATTCTAGATTAGTTACAATACAATATACAAGATTTATTTTTCAATACAATTTACCCTATGAGGTTATATATTGTTAAGTATCACATTAAGATAAAATTACTGAAAAAAATTATAACAATTGGTAAAACTTATAATTATTTACTAAATATCACACACATATGTATATAATGTATTTTATTTTTATTTATTATTTTTAAATATTTCATGGTCTAATTCGGTTAATCTACGGTTTCATAATGAAAACGTGGGAGTCGACAGAATTGCCAATCTATAAGAAAGTTTTTCATAATAAATAGGTTTACAGATTGAAGGAAGAGCATGATGCTTAGCCAATAACTTTGCCTTCAAATTAAGGTTGAAAACCCCAAGCGTAGGGCTAGATCGTTGAGAGCATAATAAACCGGTAAGTCTGTATTGTACCACAGAAAATCAGTATTAGCTTGTTCGGAATGAAGGTTTTATGTGATGGATTCTAATATTGGTAGAATTTTTCCTCTTGGAATGATTAAAAGTGGTATTAATTGAATTAAAAGGCGGTCAAGTCTCAGGGATTGATTTACCCACGACTTAGCCGTTCAAATCATTCATCTAATTCAAGCGAGAGCCAGAACCGGCTGGACTCCACCGAAAGAATTAACACTAAAGACTACTAATAACTTAACCCAAAGCTTTAATTCAAATCGAACTCATTTAACGCGAGTGAGATACCACTACTACAATAATAGATAAATGTCACACCAAGGAGGTTCACAAAGATCACGGTTTTAGTAAAAGTGTGAAAAAATTGTAAGCTAAACTTTTAATCTTATTTTAAGTCAAAAGCTTAGATAAAAGTTGGCGTTGAATATATTTTATCTCAATTCTGTAAAAATTGTGATTGTAGATAAAAGACCTCGTTCTTGTGGTGAGGTAAAAGACTAAAGTCTAAAAATGATCTCACTCTTGCGGCGTGATAAAAGACTGACCCTTGTGGCGAGATAAGAGATTGAATACTTCGAAGTTCTTAATTTTTTTTAACAACTAGTCTAAGAAATATAAAGCTATGATGAATCTATATGATATGTTTTGCTTTACTCACCTATATGATGAACCTATATGTGTCCCCATCTGGTTGGTATAATAAAAATTAGACAGCTTGCAATAAGAATTAAATATGCATTTATTAGTTATTGATAGGGAAATCACGGTGAAAGCTGCTCATAACATTGCTCGGGCAGCTTCATCTTGTGTGTAATGGTGTATGACGTTTAAAATTAATATTATCTATGGATTGATATTGTTCGTAAAAATAAATAAATAAACAGTAGGGAAATCAGTTATATATCTTGGGGTTCCAATAAATTGGGGTTCCCATGACCTTCTCTCACCACAGTTTCTAACAAGTTTTTCTTACTACTATTACTCCTATCTCTCTCATTTTATTTTCCAAAAAACATCCTTCAAAATCTTTATCAAACAACCTCCATGTGCTTTTTTCAAAAGTTTCCATACCATATATAGAAGTTACAAAAATTTCTGTCCCATATATAGAAGTTTCCGAGTACTTTTGTCATGGTGATTGTCATTGCTTCGAATTTCCGCTATTTTCAACAAACTTTATTATTTCGAGGGACCAAAAATTGAATGAGATGACCCAAGCCCTTACAGATATCGAACTGAGCTTATTTTTTATGGAAGCCCTTAAAAAAATGTTTAATAAAAATTAATGACTCCGATCATTTTATGTGGGACCTCAAGGTGAGTTCCACACTCTCTCTCTCTCTTGGCAGTTTTGCTGTTTTGCCAAAAATTCTGAAATTTATGGGATCGGAATTTGCATTGGCAAAATTGGGAGGAAAATGGCGTTTATGGGTGGCACCCATTTTGCCAAACTTTATGGCATTGGCATGAAATTTCGCCATTTGAAGTTTGAACATCCTATACAAAAAAAATTATGCATTGTGAATTTTGGAATAGTTTAATAGAATTCATGCATGTGTATCGATACTCGTAAAATATATGTATGGAAAATGTAAAATGTGGCCTTTATGTGTATATCGTCCACTTTCTATTACTGTATTTTCTGTTACTTTACACAAATTTCTTTAGTAATTTTCATAGTTAATTTCCACGAACATCCATCTCTATTCAAATGTTTGATAGACAAGTTTAATATCTGAAATAAAATAGACGAAGGAAAACCCTGGAAAGTTTCGTCAGCAATAAAAATGTAAGAAATAAGTAAAAACAAAAATTGTATACTTAGATTTAGAACGTCTTTATCAATTATTCTAACTACAGTTGTACTAAATTAGACTGAGTTATTTTGGATTAACTTAATTTGTATTGATTTTTTCAATCCATCTAGATGATAGGGATTGAAAATGTAAAAAAAAAACGACCCAACTTGAAAAAAAGTCAAAAATAGTGCAGAACTTTCTTGTTTCCCATATATTTTTAGTAACTTTTTTTTATGTTTCTTGTCAAAATAAATTCAAAAGGTGAAATGTTTAACAAAACCAAATTTCAAAATACAAAAATAAACTCATTGTCCAAAGTAATACTACTTGTCATCTACTTCCTCTATCCCAATTTGTTAGTCCCTTTAGGAGTTCTACCACTTTTAAAGGGTTTATATCTTTCGATTTATAGTGATTTTGAACGCATTTTTAAATTAAAAAATATATATTAAATAAGATTCATATTTGTGTATGAAAAGTTCTATGAGAATAAAGATATAAACAATCTTGAATTCAGTTAAAATATAATGAGGGCCAAAAAGACAAAAATAATTCTTTATACAAAACATATGAATGAATATATTCATGTGATTCATTGAGCGACGACTTTAATATTCAAGCCGCCGCTCAATTTCAATTACTTGACTCTTGTAGTCAATCATTGGCAAGGACGGAGACTCAGGAGAATATGTTGTGATGTCCGTAGCATTATTGTTTGACCATGCTGAGTCGTTAATTTTCACAAATACTAGTAGTATATGTCACCAACGGCCATGCTAAGCATAAAGAAGGTGGGTCCACGTTGTTTACTTTTCTGTGGATCACTTTTGTGCCCTTCGAAAATAATACACTACTAGCATTTTCCTTGGAAAGGTGGGCCCGGCCTTTTGAGTGTGAGTTACGTAATTCACAATCCCACCTATTTTTGAAAATAGCAATGAACTTGTTCTATGCACAAAGTAATCAAAAAACAAAATATGAATATTAGGAGGATAATGAGGGGCATGAACAATATTGATTCCTACAGTTAAAGGAAAAAAAAAATTGATTCCTCACACACACAAAAAGGGGTGTGGAGTATGAACTATGAACAAAAATTTTGTTTCCTTATTTTTCGCTATCACTTGGGTTTCCAGAACCACCTTCTCTCTTTTAATACGGTTTTTAGTAAGTTCTCTCTCAACTTATTACTGTTATCTCTCTATCTATCTCTCTATACTTAGGCTCCGTTTGTTTCGATGTAAAATATTTTACGAGAAAAATATTTTTTATGTAAAATATTTTACTGTAAAATCTTTAAAAGTTTGTTTATTTTCTGTTGTTTAGCTAACTTCCAAAATTAGGTTGTGACAAAAATGTCTCTCATACATTTGGTGTGGAACGAAAGAATACCACGATAATTTTTAAGGATAGGAAAATACTCGACCAAGCCAGCACCACTACTATTCACCCAGAAACCCACCGATTATGTCCTAAAGGTCCAAAACTTCACACGCCAATCACCTGGGAAAACAACTTACGGGATTTTTTTGGGTAAGTCATTTTACACCTTATAAGATAAAATGATTTACTGAAGAAATGTTTTACAAAAGTTTTTGCAACCAAACACGTGAAAATGAGTAAAATGTTTTTGACAAAAATGTTTTACGGTCAAACAAACAGATATCTCAAAATCTTTACCAAACAACCCCAAAGGGACTTTGGAGTAAATTCCCTTGGCCGAACTTTAATATATATGGAGTTTTATTTATCAACTACTAGGTTCAGTGCTTTGTTGGATTTGACTGTCTGGTGGAGAGGTTTGACTTTTGAGGAATCTGCTTCCCTATCAATTCGGTCTTCGATTAGGAAAAAAGTAACCAAACTTCTTTTCTTTTTCTAATTCTCTTATAATAATTATGTTATGTGGGGTAAAGACTTGACCATTGCTCATTTGGCTCTTTCTATAAATCGATTAAAGGTCATTACTTCACTTGACCCTCGATGATGGTTATCTTATTTAGTCTGGGAAATAGAAGTGAATCAAGAAAGTGAACCTGTGAAATGGATCCAACATTGTTTCTTTACCTCGTGGGGACAACGGAAACTATAAGAAGAAGTTTCCCATAACAAACAACTACTCTCTCTCTCTTTCTTTCTCTCTCTCTCTCTCTCTCTCTCTCTCTCTGAATTTTGTAGAAATATGATTTCTCAATCATAAAAATATGAATTGAACAATTAGCCCATCGAATTCATTTTTAGCTTCCAACAGTACAATTAAAACATCGAAAAAATAGCTAGTATGTTACTTCAACGATTTGGTGCTATTTTGACACAACCTCAAACTAAGACCATTGGACTAAACACATCTCATTTTTTGTGTGGATACACATGTTGACCTTGAAAAATATTCTAAGCATCATTTGTGTATGCCATTGTCTCGTTGGTATTTGCGACTCCATGTTGAATCATTATTAATAGGGCTTTTGCATACTTTCGTGTACTTTCACTTCTTGTTTTTGAACATCGGTCAATCTATTGATATCTCTAGGTTCTTCAAACCCTTGTCTATCATACTTACTTTGACTTAAGTAGGGTTGCCCTCTTTATGTACCAAAAATCATAATTCTCATCATCAAATAATGGCACGGAGGTTGTTGGGCTCCCAAACCTTAATTGCTCGAACATTCCATCTTTTTGTGAATTTCCTGGGTTTTTGATTTTTTTCGCTACAAATCTTCAGGTCTTGTAATTATTAATGAATCGAGCTCTGATACCACTCTGGTCGCTTAGGATTTGCTTGAGCTCTTGATTAATTGGGAATAAATTAGATGAACTAATTAAGCACTAAGCTTGCCGATCAAGGTCGCGGAAGATCTAGCAAAGAAGGAAACGGGGGAGGAAGCACTGGTTTTTCAGAAAATTCTTGGCCGCCACCGGATTTAAGACATATTCTCGTGTGGGTCCTTCCCCTACAAACCCCAAGGTTGAGATCGTATTATCATCATTTAAACTCATAAGATGGGAAAACGGAGTGGAAATTTTGGTACAGGAGGTGATTTGAAGTATAGCCAAAGCAACGCATACATACACCAACAAAATAGATAAGCAGATTAAGGTTCTAAAACAGGTTATGGTTGGCAACCTAGATATAGAGTTAAAACAAAACGGTTTTGCTATTGTCAATCCACTGGGTTGGCGATAAGTACACTAGAAAACAAGAAAACATGTAATTCTGTGTTCTTTTGCATCCTGAATTTAATACACATTCACACACTTATTATTATCAGCCCATTGGGCTGATTTTAGAATTTTCCAAAACCAAATTAACATGTAGAGAGATAAATATCCAACATAAAGCATAAGAGTACCCATAAACACTACGGCCCATTCGTTTTGGAATTTTGGATTTGGATTTATAGGTAATAAGTGTAGAGAGAAATAGAGTAATGATTGAAAATAGAGGTAATAATTGGAGAGAGGTAGAGAGAAAAATGAGAGTAATGATTGAAAAGAAATAGGATAATGATTAGAATCCAAAACCCCAAAACGAATGAGGTCTAAGCGATGCAATAGCCTAATATCCAAACTAAGTCAGACTAGAGCCAAAGAAAAAAAATAACCTTGCCTGGAAGATCAACCAATAAACCAATCATATGCCGCCAGGACCTAAATGGAGAGAATAACAATTCAAGACTGGCAAGAAGCCAACCAAGACCAAAACTCAAAAGGAAATACCACTCCCAAAGCCCAACAAGCAAAACAAGATCTAAAGGGACAACTAAGAATCAAACATCATGCTGAGAGCCTAAACCTTTGCCCTTTCGTCATATTCGACTTCCATACTTCCTCATCATCCCCCATATAATCTAGGCCTATGATCTTTTTAGGTAAAGCCTGTTAATGCCTTCAAAAGTGGATCTGAACAGAACACAATTTTGCTTCTTTTTTACGCATCTCTTCTTGGACTTAGGAATGCCCAACAATTCTTCAATCGGCTTTTGCTTTCATTTTTCTTTCTTAGAATCCCTCTTTAGATGGATTGAGGTCAATAGGACTCAAGGTCAACAGCTAACTAGATACCCTCAACTTTTTTTGTCATTTAAAAAACTCAATTTTGAAAGATTCCAAAAGCCATTATCAAAATCTACTACCTCCATAGTTGAGCCATGAACCACAATTTCTCCATCTTCCAAGGCAGATTTGCTTTGCTGAGTAGTGACCATGTGCAATCCTTCTTCCATTCAGTTCCAACTGAATTAGTCACCTCTTCCACTTTATACCATTGTGTTTCTGCTACCTCCTCAATAGTTGCCACTTCTTCATTTACATCTTTTCCCTCTCCATTTATGTCCGTCGTCCCCGTGTCATGATTTTTGACACATGATCTTCCTTCTCGTCGTCATCTTCATCATCTTTTGATTCATCCTCTGCAGCACTAAACTATGTTGCTGAAGATTCCCTAACTCATCCCTTATCAAAGAACCTTAGCATCACTAAACGAGTGGAACACTTAAACATGCTTATGCATATCGGCTTTTGTTGGAATATATATATATATATATATATATATATATATATATATATATATATATATATATATATATATATATATGCGTAGATTGGAATTGAAGTTTGTGAGGAAAATCATAAAAGAATAAGCTCCCCTGTAGTCTCTTTTCTTCAAAGGGATTAGACCATTCGATCTGTTAGACCTTTTGCGGGTTTTTTTCTCGGCCTTCTTCAATGACTGGAGCTACTAATTATTTTCTAGAGCTCCTCGAGCGCGCTATGCATGCTAAAAATACTATTTTTTATCGGATATTGATAAACACATTTTGGACCCATTTATATTTGGAAAAAAAAAATTGAATAATGAGTCAATATTGGAGTATAAAAATGTATCAAGATGAACATGATTTTTTTGTAATCGATGCTCTCGATTAATTTCCAAAAACGAACAATTCTAATCGATCGGTAAAATGATTCTAAAAAATATTCACAAAGAACCAAACGGAATCCTATTCTCATTTGGCGGTCTTGGAGCACTAATTGGCCTGCAAGCAACCATCATCAAAAGTCCTTCAATTGATGCCACCACCAAAGGGGACCACTCTATCTTTCACTGAGAAAAGCATTCAGGAGCTGTTGGCCTGTCTCTCTCCTATTTTCTCTCTCACTCACTCTCTCTCTCTCTCTCTCTCTCTGCAGTAAGCATGCTTGTCCGTGTTAGCTAGCTAGCTTTTTTTTCTGCATATTAATGATAAAGACAAGAGAAAGCATTGAATTGATCAAAGGGAAATGGCAGTAACCGAGGACTTGAATTTGGCCCCACCACCATCGATCAGTACCGACTCATTACCCTTTATTCATTCGTCTTTTGTACGTTTGAAATAGTGGGATGAAAAAGCATTCACAACTACCGAGCAATTGATTATGATTCCGATTAAATTAACAACTGCAAAATTCGCTTTCAGTTTCCTTTTCCCATAAGCTAACTATTACTAGTATTACTGTAGTAGGAGTAATAATTAGTATGTTAACTTTTAATTCGCGGCAGAAATAAATAAATTAGGATACTGTTATGGAGTAGTACTACTATTGTTATATTATATGGCCTCCAGCTACCAAGAGGCATGCATAGGATGTCAAATGTCAACTACCATATTCCTTGTTCTTATTGAATCCGAGCAGTGCTTATTTTATCAACAGTCGAGTTCGAGTATTTGGCCGTGAAGCCCGTAAATCGGAAACAGACACTTACGTAACGGGAAGTACCAGTCGATTATATGCATGTGATTTTCAAGGTTAAAAATGTAGCGACTACGTAAGGAACAATGATATTTAAAACTTTGATACAACAGCCAGTGCCACTAATTGGAAAATATGTGTGTGTGTGTGTCATTATTCCGTCTTTCAGGTGCACATACGTGTGCAAGAAGAAGCTCAACAAAAATAATCCAATAAACAACGTAACAGAATTGATGACAACATAGATAAGATCAAGTTTCTCATTAGTATTTATTAGTATGTAATTGGCGATGATGTTATGCATGCCTATATGTTGTAAGATGATGGGATGTTGTGATGTGTTATTCTGATATTGAAACAAAAGCAAACTAATGCATCTATGGCGAGAATTATTATGCATATACTAGCGAATGGCTGTGCTCGAAGACACTTCTAGACATTACCCTAAGCTCAGCATAAATTATACATATACTAGCGAATGCCTGTAACACGAACACATGCAACTATAAGCTAGGGAAAATTTAGTCTATTTTTTGAATAATTTAGTCTCTTTTTTTTTAATACAACACGTACATATATCTCAAGGGTAAATTTACATCATGAACATCAGCAGGAAAGAATCATAAAAGAAACATTTCCGCAGGAATATATAAAGACAAAAAGCTGAAAACAAAAGGTCAAAGTAAAAGAGAATACAGAGGACCTTACCATTTACTTATGTGAGTAGTTTCAAATTTTACACAAAAAAAGACGATAATATTACAATAACTCAAACTCACCCACGTCAGCGGGTGATGTTTGAATGTTTTGGTCCCCAAGGTTAGTTCATAAGAGTCAAAGGGGTCATGGATGGGTTCAAAAGGGACATCGCTAGGTTAGATGCCACGTCAGTAGGTCAACATACCATGTCATCCGGTCAACAATGACATGGTGGTACTCGCCAACGCCAATGATGCAATGCATCATCCTTTTATGAAACTAGTTGCAAGAAAAGATCATGAATTTGTTTATGCTAAAGATTCTCTCTTTGAAACACAAACACGAATAGATATGAATAAGAGATACTCCTTTTATGAACACACAATATGAGATAACTCTCAAATTTTCATTAATCAATAAAAATAACTCTCTTGCCCTAATGGCTACAATCTTATTACTTCTATAGTAGCCACCCTAGAATTAAAAAGAAATAAAAATATTAGGAAGCAATCCTAATTCTTGTAAAACAAGAAAACATAAAATAGGAAATTCACTCAACCTTAAGAAACTAAATAATTCTATGTTAACAATACTAAATTATAAGATGGGAGACTTGGCCAAAAATTCCTCATATTTACATTTTTAAAGCTCAATGACAAGCACCTTTTGAAATCAAACATAAGAACAAAATTGCCTAAAACCCATAGGGTACTATATGAAAATGCCTAAAACCTTAGGATACCTTATGAAAATGCCTAAAACCCTAGGGTACCCTATATATGAAAGTGCCAAAACCCTAAGTTACCCTATAAAAGTGTCTAAACCACTAAAATTCTATAATAGAAAAATACACCCTAAAATCTTATAAAAGTGCCTAAACATATTTTGGCCTTATGGCTAAAAAATTCAAAAAGTTGATGGACCTCCATTGAAAACTATTTTGCTGGCGTCCTTCCCCTAAATAAAAACTATTTTACCGTCCTTATGACTAATTTTCCCTTATAGGATTCCTAACAAAATAGTGAAAATACTAAAACTAAAGCCGTAAAATAAAATACTAATATATTACTTTTTTTTTCTAAAATCTAATATGCATTATCCTCCACCACTTGAAAAAAACTCTTCCTCAAGTTTCCATAGCCTGAAATAATTTGATAAGTCGTTTCTTGTCTGTATCAACCTTGTACCTCAAATTAGTTTTTCCAAATTGAAACTGTAAAAAAGGAGTCTTCAAAAATTAAAGCAACAATGTCCTTCCCAACTTCCTCTAAGAACGCAATTCAAAAATTCTTCTTCAAAGCAGCTTCAATATATTCCCAAAACGGATCAACAAACTCAATTTCCACCAACACCAACATCGCAACAATTTTTTTTGCAATATTTTTTTATTTTTTTATTTTGTAATTTTTTCCACTGGTTCTCTATCAAAAACTGGTAGCTTACTCTAATCCACTGCTGAATCTAGAATAATATTTGATGTGAATGGCCACTCAATGGTAGCTTCATCCACCGTTGTCCTCTCCCTCAATTGAGGGTTACCAGCTAAAGGTTTGGTGATAGAAATATCATCCGACAACTCCTCCTTTCAGAAACCAAGGTTGAATCGGATGACAGCGAGGTGGGTTTCCACCAACAAACAAGGTAGCAATTTGATCGGTCAGCGCTCCAAACACCTCTTCCATTTGTTGCTTAAGTTGTTAAAACCTCTCTTCAATTCGAACATCTCGAGCAACATCATCTCACTTGTAAACTTCATCAACATAAGCTGTATGACCTCCTTTTCCACCTCGACCTCCAGCACGTCCTCTGGCCATAGTCAGAATTGGAATGAGAGCTCTGATACCAATTGATGTAGCACAACCTACTTTTACGAAACTAGTTGCAATAAGAGATCGCGAACTTGCTTTTGTTATAATAAGTTGTAAGCCTTAGGGCTAAGGGAGTTGTTTTTTATTAATGAAAAATTGAGAATTTTTTCATTATTGTGTGTTCGTAAAGGGAGTACCTCTAGTTTATACTTGTTCATGATTCTCCTTGTTGCGCATTTCTTCTTTTTCAACATGCCTCCCTGCATCAGCCAGCGAGGCGCCATGTCAGCAGGTATGCTGAGTTAGCTTTTGATGGAGATATTGTTCTATATTGGCCGGTTTGTGCCAATTTTCAGGGGGTGTTTCGGCCATTTCAAGCTGATTTGGACTGGTTCGTTCCAATCGTAAGATGGAAATGACGTTTCGGATCCAACCCCGCACTCTATTTTTGGTTTAGAGGCTCCTAAACTGATGTAGTCGAGCAAGCATCGAATGTTTTGAGACTGTTTGGGTTGTGAGAAGGCTTGTTACAGCAAAGTGATTTGTTTCGGACGGCCATGGAGGTCATGATCTGTCGCAGTAAGCAAGGATAAATTCTTTTGAGCATTGTATCCCTATTTGGGGGGTGCTGGAGAGCTCGTCTGGTAATGACACAAGCATTTACTGAAAGATAGATCGGTTATTCGATGGCGATGGAGGAATGCTGGGAAAAGTCAGGAATGGAACGAGGATGGATGAGTGACAGGAGAAGACCTGGGAGAGATGATTGAGAATGGTAGGAGGTTCTTGAAAGGTGAATTAACGGACTTGGCATGGATCTTGAGGTTGATCAAGGCAACGGGGTGTTTGTAGAGATGATCAACAGTGATCGAAGACAATCTGGTTCAATCTAGATCAAAAACCTATCATCGGGAGTTGTAGTTGTGATTTGGGCTGCATGAGGAGGATGGTGGGCAACCGATACAAGCTTGTGGAGAGTATAGACAAATGGAGCTGATGTTTTGGTACGAGACAAGCAGTATGGATTTTTTGTGACAGTGAACAGGAGAAGCAACAGTTGCGGAGACACATAGAAAAAGGGCACGGGAGTATGCGGAGTCATGACCTGAGATATACAGGAGTGTCGGTACTGAATCAGATTATGTGTGGAATAGTCTGAGATGACGGGCAACTGGTTGTTGGGAGATGTTCACGGGAGCTCCGGATAGAGGATTGAGATGGAGATAAGACGATGCATCGCTGAATTCTCATTCTTTTATGATTTTCTGACTGGATCCTCTCCAGGATATGCCGCCACATGAGGAGGAGAGATAAAGTCACGGATCGTGTCCTGTGACTGGGCACGGGCGTTTGTGGTTTGGCGGACGCAGATTACAAGCATTCGGGTGAGGATGTGGGCACTCCGGTCAGGGAGTGCGAAATTGCAACCGGACAACACTACGGGTTTAGCCTCCGAAGATCTAGTCAGGTAAGGAGACATTTAGTCAGGCAAGGGTACTCCGGTGTGGGGGTGCTGGAAGCTAGACTTGGAGTGACACAGGCACTTACTAAAGAGGCTGAACGGATGCAACGATTACCCACTCTGGGTGGAGGGGGTGATTGTTGGGGTCCACCCATAGTTGTGGGGGTCTTTTGAGTAATACTCATTTTTGTGGGTGTTTGCTGTAATTTGTCTTGAAACCCTTGTATAAATATCTCACTTGTAAACCCTATTAGGGTGTGTAACAGAATGTGAGGGAGAGGGTGAGGTCTATGGCTCGCCAAAGTGGAACCAGAGAGTTTTTTCATCTTTGTATATAGTGTGTGTGAATATATATACAAAGAGAGTTTTTCTCTGAAATCGGTGTATGGGTTATGGGTAAACCCTAAACTTGGCAATAGCGGAGAGAGAGATAACACGATCAGGAAACAGAAGATAGAAGACAGTTGGGGTTGGTAGTTATTGTATGATCTATTTTACTTTTTTAGCCCTACAATTATTTTAGGTGTTGTGATAAGGTCCATGAAAATTAGAGTTTAATTTGTCCAAAGTTCGAAAATTTGAAATGTGAGTCAGCCTCAAAGGATAGTCCGCACCAATTCGTGCTCTCCCTTTATAGACAAAATAGATAGATTAACCAAGCTTGCCACTCCAATGCAAATACACCAATTCGTACTCTCCCCTTTTTTCTATGATATTAATGAAATAGAATCCTAATCTCTCTCTCTCTCTCTCTCTCTCTCTCTCTCAAAATGGGAGCACTTCTCTCCAATCCTAAAACAGTCATCACACTTCATCTTCTCCTTTCCCCTTGGGTTTATACCATAATTTGGGCGGCAAGAGGGGAAGGACCAATCCCTGCCTTCAAATCTGGTTTCCCTTTCCCCTTCTCCATCAAAACTGTTTGTCGTTCACCGTCGCACCGCTTTTTGGTTTGCAGCCGCATGGTCACCGGTGGCTTCTTGGGTCGCCGGCTTGGGAGCTTGATCGGAAGAGGGCTAGGCAAGAGAATGGCTGCTCAATGACGGATGAGTGTATTTTTTGCTTTATTTCGTTTTTCTCCGAATTTAGACTGATTTCTGTCCGGCTTTAATCCAATTTCTATCTGGGTTAATTTAGTCCAGTGGCTTGTTGGTTATGTGCTTCGTATTAGTTTTATTTTCTGCGGACCTTATCTCACTAGGCGAGTTTGAAATAGGGTTGCACATACTGTGCTCTGATTGCCCTCTCTAATGGTTTGTCCGGCTTGTGAATGCCCATTTACCCTTATGGGGTTCCTCTCTATTGTGTAGAATTTCGCCTCAACTTCTCACATTTGCCAAAAAAAAAAGGAAAAAGAAGTAACTCTTCTATTTGCATTCTGAAATGGGTAAACTATTAGGGAAAATTTCAAATGGCACGTGAACTTTGGCCTCAATGTCCATAAACACCTAAACTTTACTTTATTTCAACTAGGCAAATGTGCTTTACAAAACCTCCCAAATTGAGGCACCTATCGTTGTATGTTGTCCAATAAGTCAATAAATGTGGTGACGTGGCATGTTTCTTCCGTTAAATGCCTCATTGGCACATGACAACAAGCCTTTGCACTGCACATAATCAAAGCACTCTCTCTCTCTCTCTCTCTCGCCACTCAACTCCCCTCCCACTAGGGGTGCGCACCGGTCGGGCAGGTCGGGTTTGACCTCGAACGCGACCCGACCATGTCGGGTAACAATTTTTTAGGCCCGAAACCGAACCGAACAGATGGTAAAAACCGTCCGCGAGCCAGATTCTTTACGTAGGGTTAGGTCGGGTCCGACCCCACAGGTAAAGAATGCACCAATCCAAACCCCGAACTAAAAATTGATTTTTAACAAAAAGTGAACCCGCACCCGTCCGAACCACATGTTCGACCCCACCCGATACCCTTCGGGTCGGGTCGGGTAGGGTTGGTCAGGTTGCAGGTTTTTTGCACACCCCTACCTCCCACTACTCCTCCTCCTCCTCTGAGGCCGGTGAATCAATTCCTCTCTAGTGCGCTTCCCACCCATCTCCCGCGTTCGACGAATCAACTCCTCACGGGAGTCCGAAACACTTGAAGGTGGAGGTGAGGAGAGAGGAGGGGTAGCACCAATCTTTATTGCAATCCATCACCAAACCGTGTCGTCGCTCGATGTTACCCACCCATCGCTCCACTCTCAATGAATCCCATTGCTTGAAACAGCCAAAACCGATCGAATCCGAACCTGGCTTCAGACAACCCATGATACCACATGTACCACCTCTCCTTCTCATCACTGAGGCACCTTTTCACAACAGGAGACCCAATTTCAAAACTATTACATGAGCTTTTTAACCCCAAATCAAACACCACCAAACCTCTCGAAAATGACGAATTCAAAGAAGAAAGGGGTTGATTTGAAGTGGGTTTCTCGATTCTCGGAAATTTGAATTGAGTTTCTCAAAAAGTGAATTTTGTTGTCTGTGGCATTTTCTCTGTCAGTGTTCGGGGTTTTGTGGCGCAGTGAGTCAGAAACAGGGGATTTGCTCTGTTTCTACGGTTAGGGGTTAGGGTTTGAGGTTTTCTGGGGATTAAGGAAGGTAATAGAGGGGTAAAGATGGAGCATGCTCATTTGTGGGGTGGATGTTGTGAGGGCGATAACAGTGGAATTGCATGCTCTGGTATTTGCAAACAGAGCAATGATATAATCTGTGTACTTGCAAAACGAGCAATCATATAGTCTGTGGATTTACAGTAAAGATTGGTTGATTGCTCGATCTTTACAGTAAAGATTGGTGGATTGCAGCAATGATATAGTAATCCGCTTCTGGGGATTGGCCACGATGGGCCAAAGGTAATTCTTTGTGGGATGGAAGTTGTGAGGGCATAATAGTTGTGGGATGAGGGAGAGAGAATGGTAGGGAGAGTGGGGAGGGAGGCGATGAGGTAGAGCCGTAGAGGGGAGGGGTTTTGATTCTCTACATTTTTGGGGCTACTCTTGTGTGCCAAAGGGGTACTTAAACAGGAGAAGAATACCACATCACCAATTTCCATCACGCAATGGACGGAATATAACAGCAGATGCCTCAATTTGGGGTTTTGTAAGGTACAGGTGCCTAATTGAAATAAAGTAAAGTTCAGGTGTTTACGAGACATTGGGGACATTGGGTCCAAAGTTAAGGCATCATTTTAAAATTTTCCCAAACTATTATTTTTGTAGGAATAAACTTCTCAAAAGGGTCCCAAAGAAAGCAAATGGGCCAGGTGAACAAGAAACCAGAAAACACTGAAACAATGTTGAATCAGCAACATTATAATCCCTAGTAAAGACGTTTAATTTCTGCAACTATTATTGCGTTCGTCTGCTTTTTCTTTAATGGTCAATTGTTTCCCAATTCTCTTCTGGACATCTGGTCTGCAAGGCTCACAAAATTAACACAACTAGAAAAAGGAAAGTACTGTTCTAAGTTGTTTCCAACATATATAGCATCACATGCTTACAAAGAAACCAATATTGCTTTTCCTACGCCAATGAAAGCATCAAACAAACCAACCACGGGATAACAAAGGAGACACCAAACACAAATTACATCACAGTTTCTTTGTTCTGCAGTAAGTTAAAAAAGCATATGCAAAAGAGGATGTTCCCATTGTATAATTTATGAAATAGAGAGATAAAGAACCATAACAGCTACTGTTGAAGCGAGAGACCATAAAGACTTCATTACCTAGTGTACTACACCGATTTGTCATAAAAGTTGAGCCG
Source organism: Rhododendron vialii (assembly GCF_030253575.1). NCBI lineage: Eukaryota > Viridiplantae > Streptophyta > Magnoliopsida > Ericales > Ericaceae > Rhododendron > Rhododendron vialii. The sequence goes on from NC_080560.1 coordinate 29,037,315, forward strand.
CTTCAGTTGTTCTGCCAGCCAAGATGTCAAGTCCTGTAAACTTTTGATCTGAAAGTCCTGTAAACTTGCTCTGCAGACAATGGTGATAGTGCACCTGTATATAAACATCTGGGTGAGCTGCCATAAAAATGATGCTCAACCCTGGAAGCAGGAATACCTGAACCTGCAACACTCGTGAAATATATAAAGATCATATACTGGGACGAAACATACAAAAATGAAAGAAAGATAACCCATCGAATCCTAGTCTAAGATTATCAGTTACCCTTCCTATCGGCAATCGCTGCCTGGCATCACACTTGCTTTTGTTCGAAATTTGCAGATCAAAGAAACTAATTTGGACAAGTATGGTTAGGAAAGTTGAAAACCTGAAATTGCATGTCACTGATTTCTCATACCAAGCAGCGAGGACCGTTCCAATTGCTCTCAAGAGAATGAAATAAAAAGGTCACAAGCTATATTTTGTGTGCAGTGTATATCTAGCAGTCAGACACATCAAACTCCCAATCTTAGGATACAGAGACTCAGCGTAAAAGGGTCCAAAAGAAGACACAGGTGCGAGGATACATCGTCTAAAAGTAATTTCACATTTTTTTCGCGTTTTGTAAGATTTGCACATCGAACAATTACTAATTACAGTTAACTGTTATAATTTTGACATACTACAACAACAAAAATAAAATAATTTTACAACAGTTTTTGTTTTGAGTAACATTTTAGTCTATTTTGTTTTCTTCACCAATTTGACAACTAAAGGTTCGTTCCAAGACAAAAAGGACGGGATCCATATACATAGTCCAAACTCGTGTCATGTCGTGTCCACACCGGTAGTTAGGAGAATAGAAGAATCCCTGTAACGTACATCACAAATTCAAAACACATTGTATGAGCAAAATTCTTTTTGCACAAGTTCAAGCAAAAAATTTGTCTTCAATAGGTCAGAGAAATGCCTACAAACACGAGATGTTAAAAGCTGACACCTGTTCTTTCACAATGCTTCAGAATCGAGAGCCTAAATGCCTACAAACACGAGATGCTAAAAGCTGACACCTGTTCTTTCACAATGCTTCAGAATCGAGAGCCTATTGAGCGAGGCATAGGAGTGAAGTCGGTTAAGAATGTTGGCAGTTTATACTTTTTTGGAAATGTATTTTGCTATTGATGGGCAAAAGGCTTTGCTTTTTTTGCATAAAATAAAATCCTTGTTTTTGAGAGACTATGAAAAATTGTCTCAAGAACAACGAAAGGGGCACATATAAAACTGCAAAAAAATGCAGAATTGAAACGGTTTTAGTTAAGGGGTTGAAGAACTAAGATGGTCCTTTTACATGTATATTGTCCAAAATTCTTTTTCAGCTTCTTTTAGCGGATAGCAGGTGAAAAAGGAGGAAGTTTGTTTTACTTTCAATATCATATGACAGAGAACCTGTACTCCACCTGCACAGTGGAAAATGGACAGTTATGCTGTCTTTCTCAAAGAGTCTTTTTTCCCAAGGAAATATGTATCATTTATATTTTCAAGGCACATTACTCAATGATTAAATTACGAAAGAGCCCGGAGGACAAACCCGGCACTGCCGCTTGGATCAGTAGTCGTAGCCTCCGTGTTCCTGCTGGTGCTGCTGCTCCACATGAGCGTCATTATACTGTTCTCCATTATCCGGAATTCCATCATTTTCATTGTTACCATTACCATTCTTGTTAGCAGCATCCGCCTGTTCCCTTTCCCTATTCCACTGCTCAATCTTGGCCCTTCTCTCAGCACTGCCTTCCCTAACAGGACTCCTATTTCTCCTTTCCCCAGGGGGGCTTCTACTTCTTCCTCCCCTTCGTCCTGGACTTCTGCTTCTAGGCCTCCTCCCCCTATGATCATGGTGGCGGCGATCTCTGTCATCACCTCTGCCGCCAAAACCGCGGCCACCATGTGAACGCTCATCATAACTGCGATTCCGTGGTGGACTACGGCTTTGCTTTCGCCGCCTACTCCCAAATAATTGCCTCCTCAACTCTCTATTTGGAAGGGGGGAAAAGATAGAAACAATCTCTAAATTAAAGGTGATGAAATAGGTAGGAAGCGTGGAAAGTGAAGAAACAATACATAAAACTAACCTGCTAATCTTTTTCAGATGCATGAAATTGCAGTATCCTCCACGATTGCATACATCTTCGTCATATTGCCTACAAGTAGCTTCACGGAAATCCGTCACCGGGGAGTAGTCAACAATGATGGGACGCCCTGGAGAGTTAAAAGAGTTAATGACGCCAGCTGAATCTTAATAAAGACAAGATTTTTTGCGGGATCATTAAGTGCCTCTAATAAAGGGGTAGGGCCATAGGAGAAGGGGGGGCTGTGGAATCCTATGTTATTGGAACTAAGATATTACTGGAACAAAGACCAGGAATTGAAGCGTGAATTGAGTTACAATAGAATTAGGCTTCTATGCACTGCAAAATTAGAAAAAACTTCTTTCAAACTACAAAAATCCAATGAAAAGAGATTACTTTCCAAATGATTAGTGTAAAATCCATTTCTAATAGCATAAATTGCGTAATAACCACACAAAAATTACATATCTAGCTAAAGGCCTAATCTTGCTCGATTTTTAGCTTATTACGTAATTGTTAATGAAACTTCAAGATCTCTAAATTCACTATTTGGAACGAAGGTGAGCCGATTCCGGAATGTGCGCACCAAAAATGTTATTTGCTAGAGGTATTAGGGTTCCCTTGTCACATAGGTAGAATCCCCTAATTTTGATGGGGATGAATTTGGAGTTGCCTGAGGGGTTCATACTCAGGTGGGTAAGACAGAGTAGACTGCTTAGTTCTATAAGATAGGTTGTGACAAGGTGTTAGGGCATGCATACGATTCCGTGGTGTTACATTCTCCATTTCTTTGAGGAAAAAACTACCACCGTAAAGGAAAGAAAGGAAATGTGTCTCTTCCTCCACATGATGCAAAGGTGCTAGCAAGTTTCACTGCACCAAAAATAACAATATCTTGAGACTTTTGCCATCAGGTTCATCAAAACACATTGCAAATGAGCCCAACTCTATCACCAACCAAACTTCTGTTGGACTTGCTTAACCATCTTTACATGTGCAGTACTCAAGCAACCAATATATCTAGCCTTCCCAGATTTTGACAATATACTTTAAAGCCTGGCAGAGGAACCAGGAATCACATATAGAAAGTAAAGCCTTTCCCGCTAAATTTGGATATTTGAATATATGGCAAGCTGGATATAAATATATATATACAGAAATCTTCAAGTAAGGACCTTAAAATAAGGACCTTATATGCGGACCTCCCATTTCCCGATCTGATATCGATGATCCGAGCCGCTCAATGTGATCAGAACGTGATTTTAAGGGTACCCGCGAGAAATTGGCAAAAAAAATGACCAGAAATGGCTTGATTTGAGCAGTTTTATTTGAACCGTTAGATAAAAAACAAACAAAAACTGCTCGAATGAAGCCCTTCCAGGTCTTTTTTTTTGCTGATTTCTCGCGGGTACCCTTAAAATCACGTTCTGAACACATTGAGCGGCTCGGATCATCAAAATTTGATCGGAAAATGGAGGTCTGCATTTTATTAAAATAAGGTAGTCCTTATAAGAAGGGGACTCTATATGTGTGTGTGTGTGTGTGTATATATATATATATATATGTATATATATATATATATATATATATATATATATATATATATAGTCCGGATCCAATGAGGGATCCCGCACGGTGCTACCGTGTGGGACTCCTCTTTCCCGATCGAATTGCGATGATCCGAGCTGCTCAAAGTGATCAGAATGTGATTTTAAGAGTACTAGCGAGAAATCAGCAAAAAAAATGATCGGGAAGGACTTGATCCGAACAGTTTTTTATTGAACGGTTCAGTAAAAAACTGCTCGAACAAAGCCCTTCCCGATCATTTTTTTTTGCTGATTTCTCGCGGGTACCCTTAAAATCATGTTCTGAACACTTTGCGCGGCTCGGATCGTCGCAATTCGATTGGAAAAGGAGAGTCCCGCACCGTAAGGCCGTAAGGGATCCCTCATTGGATCCGGACTATATACAGTCAGTCTCAAATGAGGGAGTCCTTATTTTAGTTAAAATGCGGACCTCCTCATTTCTCCCATTTTCCGATCGAATTTTAATGATCCGAGCCGCTCAATGTGTTTAGAACGTGATTTTAAGAGTACCCGTGAGAAATCGGCAAAAAAAATGACCGGGAAGGGCTTCATCCGAGCAGTTTTTGTTTGAACCGTTCGATTAAAAACAAACAAAAACTGCTCGGATGAAGCTCTTCCCGGTCATTTTTTTTGCTGACTTCTCGCGGGTACCCTTAAAATCACGTTCTGAACACATTGAGCGGCTCGGATCATCGAAATTCAATCAGAAAAGGGAGGTCCGCATTTTATTAAAATAAGGTGGCGCTTACGGGAGACGGACTATATATATATATGCAGAACTGACCAGTGGAGGAGTATATGTGTATCCTCCTTAAATATCATAGGCATCTAAGCGACCATGTTAAGGAGATCTTGCTAGGCGAGAGTTGCCCGAGCAGTCCAATTGTTTACCATCTGATTCACACCTGGTGGTTTCACTCCTTATCTGACTCTGCTGCTTTTTGAGACTCACTTTTCTTACTCAACAGTGTGAGAAAGGTCAACCAAATAGCAGTAGACAATAATGACGAGTTTACTATTTGACCACAGGCATTGGAAACTCATGGTTTCCATCGCAGACTCTTGGGCGTAGAAAAAGTAAGCCATTGTACTTGTCTTTCCTTCCTGCTAGCAGTTCACAGGGCACACATACACAACGTATGACATATACAAGGACTATATATATGGCCCATCACATAAGCACCTAGGCAAACACCTAAGCTAATTTGACAAAAGGTATCACATGGGTGTTCAGTTGTTTTGGTTAGTGGTGAAACAATGATATCAAAATACACAAGCATATATGAGGATAAAAGTGTAACTAGCCTGCATAAAACCTCCCAGTCAGATTCTGGAGCGCCTCCGCAGCATGTTCTGCTTCTCGAAACTGAACGTATACATTACCCACCTGCAAAAACCCGTAAACCAAATTATGTGACTCTCAATAATGGAATGAGCCAAGTACTAAGATCACACAAAACGCGTACCATGTGGTCAGCCAAGTTGTCACAAATGTTCAGGCACTCTATCTCTCCATATTTGTTCAGCTCCTCAAACAAGTCTTCATAGAAATCCTGCATTTCAATGCAACTCTCATGATGACATGTATGGACAATGAAAACATCTTACTTCTCAATTCAAGCCAGATACACAACCCATCAATTCTTACCAAATCTTCAATAAAGACACGAGAAGAGAGAGACCTACCATTTATTCTTTTGAGTATTGAAACAATAATAGTAACTTATAATTCCGATAATTTTAACCCACTTAAAATGTTGGGAGAGAGTGTCCAGCAGAAAATAAAGCAAAAACAATTTGGACACTTTGAAATTGAAGGTCAGACACGTGTCCAGAGCATGTCCTTACAGTGTCCGAGCGTGTCGGGACTACTTGAGAGAGTGTCCAACAGGAAATAATGCAGAAAAATTAGTACACTTCGAAATTGAGGGTTGGACACATGACCGGAGACTGTCAAACACCAGTACTTTGCCTTCGAAGTGTCCGGCTACATAGACTGTAATAGGATAGTTCAGATCCTTGAGAATCAAATTACAACAGAATAATGTGAAACATGTTAAGAATTTGTTGAACCTCACAAGATCACAGCTCATAATGTGCCAGGAGCAAATGGCACAACAAGCCGTAGGCCGTGGTTTATACCAAACAAATTGCTTTTGTTGACTTTTCCTTTCTATAGAAACAAAAGGGGATCATATAGAAAAACGAAATATAAAAATCTTAAAAAGAGAAAGAAAGAGGAAGAAAAAACGAAAAACCACTAGTGGGGGACGCTAAGTTTTTTTCCTTCATGCGTAGGTCAACAAATTCTATAAAGGAAACCAAATACGATAACATACTAAAAAATAAGGAGATACAAATAATCAAAAGCTCGAATACACAAGAACATCAAATTGCACTGTCCACTCAATGTGAGTTACTTCCACCGTCAATGCAGCTATTCCACTATGATGATAAATACAGGAGATATAGCGGAGTTTTCCTATGCCGCAATACATAGCATGGATAAAAGTCTGACTAATACCAAAAGTACCCTTACATAAAGCATAACTATGTGAACGCAAAATGAAATGAACAAGCATATGTCAAAGTCAACATCACCACAAGAAGTAAACAAAACCCACATACACAGCTTGTCTGATTGGAATAGATCAGACTATACGGAGTACTGCAATACAAACCAAAACATACAACATCCACAAATTGAGTCGTACATATGCGTGCAGATAACATGCCCACCAATCAATCAGATGAGAAATGCACCGAACCAAGAGATAGTCTCAAAACTTAAAATCCAGAACAAAATATAAGAAACACAAACATATATGAAAAAAGAAGCAAATATGAAATTCAAACTCACAAATTACAAGCAGATAGAAAGAAATATATCTTGATAAGTCATGTTCACTGGACTCTGTTATATTTATAGGACTCCAAGTGACTCTCACCTAGGTCACATCTTTTTGAAAATATGTAACCTAATGAAGAGACACAACTCTTGGTAAACACCTTCTATTTGAATTCCAGATTTTATATCTCCAACATGTCTTGGCATTTATCCACCCTTTTATCTTGAAACCTCTCCAACTCTCTTTCCAAGTGAATATTTTGACTTACTTTCAGGATGGAATTCACAATCAAGGTGTGCCCTTGCCAAAGGTATTTTAATACAACCCCTCCGAAGATATCTAAGCTTTCTTCGTTAATGCTTTTATATCTTTTTTGCAGAAAAAGCAGCCCCACAATATATGCTTCACATCCACAGCCACTGCGTGGATGCGTGTTACAGTGCACCAGAGTTGTCACATCTCCTTGCTTTTGGAATATGCAGCCCTCACAAGGGATTTGAGTCATCAACCAAACAAAACCTTGAGTCCTAATCAATTGAGGTAGGCTACAAGGATCTTTTTTGTCCACACTTATCCATGCTATACAATCAATTTAGTTTGATAGATTCATATCATCTTTACCCACATATCTCCATGCACATTTAAGCTTTCCCATCCCCTAGCATTTCAATTACCATTTACGTTAATGATTTCCTTCATTGTTGCATCTATTCGTCTCCAAAACGTGCATACATCTAGCAACTACCATTATAATCGGAACACCCCTTTAAGGTGTGAATCGTCGGTTTTGAGGCTGGCTTACACTTCTTTTTACTGAGCTACCCTTTAACTGCCTAAAGAAACTTCCAAGACGAGAGAGGGAAAAAAAACTTCCTAGCTAATTTTTTTCTCATTTTTTCTACTTCCACATCTCACTTCACTACAAACAAATCTCAATTGAAGATTTTCACTTTTCCTATTTCACGTAACACGATTTGCACCCGGGTGTCTAGAAAAACACACAAGCAAACACATATACTTCGCATAAATCAATGTTCTAAACTCGCTAGGCGCAAATCGGGCGGACAAGGGGGCCTAGGCACCGACTAGTCGGCTGCCAAATCTAGGCGTTGGCACTTGCCTAGGCGGGACTAGGCGGCCGACTTTTAAAACACTGGCATAAATATATTCCTGAATGATAAGTAGGTGGGTTTATGAAGTCGTTTCGTCAGGGTTCATGTACTTCTAAATATATTACCACATCCTCTATTTAAAATTAAAATAGAATCAAAGCAATAGTATATTGGGAGATACACACAAATACATAGACACATACGGATATGAATATACCTCGAAGTGGGATTGGATTTTGCGGGGGTCGATGGGCTGGCCCTGAGGATCGACGCCGGGGGTGACCATGTCGGGGCGCTGGTACATGTTGGCGAGGACTAGGGTCGGGCTGATGCTGGGCTTGGTGTGGAGCCTCGAGCAGCGATCGCCGTGCCTGCACGCCCCGATCTTGAAGTAGAACGGGCAGTTGACCCTGTCCTTCTCCGTTCCGAATATCGACGCCAAGTGCTCCGCCATCTCACCCGACCACAACGATCCAAGATTCCAATTCAATACACACAACTTTCTCTCTCTCTGTGGAAGCCTCGGTCGGAGATCTAGGGTTTCTGAGCCCGAAGTCGTTCTAATTTGTACTCGTCTTTTTGTTTCGAATTTTCTACTAGTAGTCTTATTTATACAAAACGGAGTGGTCAACAAAAAAATAAAGGGCGTTATAAAAAGTATCGCAAGAAGAGGAACAATAAGCTGGTTTGCCCGAGAGGTTAAGGGGGAAGACTTAAGATCTTCTGCACATAAGTGCGCATGGGTTCGAACCCCATAGCCAGCATGTTACGTTTTTTATGGATCCTATAGTAGTCACTATGGTGTGGCCCCCTTGAAAAACAACGCTGCTTGCTGCTACCTACCCATTATTGCGCATTTCATACAAATGATTCAAGCTATTCATCAAATGTAAACATTTTTCAAAGAGTCTTGCGAAAAATCAGCTCAATCTGATTTCTGAAAAGTTAAATGATTGGATCAAGCACCTATAGGCATCGAATTGAGCTAATTTTTTTTGAGAACCCTAGAAAAAAAATTACATTTAATAAATAGCTCGAATAGTTTTTTTGGGACCCATAGTGGACCCCCACACAGTGATCTGTGCAAAATCAGCTCAATCTGATATCTGAAAAGTTAAATGATTGAATCGAGCATCTATAGGCATCGAATTGAGCTAATTTTTTTCAGAACCCTTGAAAAAAAAATTACATTTAATAAACAGCTCAGATAGTTTTTTTGGGACTCATAGGGGACCCCCACACAGTGATCTGTGCAAAATCAGCTCAATCTGATATCTGAAAAGTTAAATGATTGGATCGAGCACCTATAGGCATCGAATTGAGCTAATTTTTTTCAGAACCCTTGAAAAAAAAATTTCATTTAATAAACCGCTCGGATAGTTTTTTTGGGACCCATAGTGAACCCCCACACAGTGATCTATGCACGGTTTGTGCTCAAAAATCTATGTTTTAGTCTTAAAAACGAATCCGAATCCTCAATGGCGGTTTTGTTGTGGAGATGCCACGTCATTAATGAGAAAATCCAACGGTAGACAAAAGCCTCTCCTTAATGTCGATTTGGGATAAAAAGTACAACAGCAAGAAAACGCCGTCAAGCTTCATCTTCTTCACCGTTCCCAGCCCGTAATTTTTTTTTTTTTGCCAAGTTCATCCATTTCAATCCAACTGAACCCCCTACGTCCCAATGCTCCATACCACAATCCCATTTCTTCCTAGGACCCAAAATGCATCGCAAAACCGTATACTTTGTTGCTATTTGATCATAACATAGTTGATTTGAGCTTTTTCTTCATGAAGAATTACAACAACAACAACAAAAATAGAAGCAAAATAAGTCCTAAATTTAGTGGGACGAACTGAGAATGGAAGGTTTTCATTAAAGATCTTTGAATGAAAATCAGAAATTGGGAGGAAGAAGAATGAAGTTAACAGGGGAGAATAAAAAACAATTTCCATACAATTTGGAATGAAGACCTCATCCCCTTGGTATCATTTGAGAGAGATATCCGCCGGAAGCATTAATTTTTGTCATGAATTTGGGTGGAACGGGGAAAAGAAGAAGAAACGCGGGGTTATTTACCCAAAAGAAGAAGAAGAAGAAGAATGCTGTAACTAATGGGTATTCCTCTCGCCGTTAGAGCATCCACAGTGGTACAATCAAAACCAAAATTCTGTTAAGGTTAGCAACATTTGTTCAAAAAATAGTTCACATTAGAATAACCAAACTTAACAAACCTCTTAGCAACTCATCAAATTTTAATTATTGAATAATTAAAATTAACAATTTTTTATTAATAATCAAATTTAGTTGTCTCCATATTTCCTCAATCAAGTACACCATCATTTGCACACAAACCTTCTCTCTCTTCCATTTTCAACATTTTTCTAAGAAAAGTACTTTTAAAAACAGTTTTTTCAAAATAGTTTTTCTATTAAAAATGTTTTTCCCAAAATTGAAATAAACTGTTTTTTTATTAAAACTCTTTTTTATTCAAAAACTGATTTTTTTTTTAATTTTTTCCCTAAAATTTTTTTTTAAATCAAAATTTTCAAAAAACTATTTTCTTTTTTTCTAATAACTTGTTTTTATTAGTTTGAAAACCATTCTCAAAAAATTGTTTTCTATGTCACAATTTCTAGATTTTTATAAATTGAAAAGGTAATGTGGCAAGTTTTGATTATTCAATTTTGATTGTACCATTATGAACCTCTATATTGCTACCCTTTAAATGGATAATCAAAAGATAATGTGGCAACTTTTAATTATTTCACTATGAATGCTCTTAGCATCTCATCCTCTAAACCACGTCGTTTGCAGAAAAAAAGAAGAAAGTTTTGTTTTTTACCATTGGATCTCCTTGTTATTGAGGTGGCACCTCCACAACAAAATCCTTACAAAGAAATCCTTGCAGAGGATCCGAATCCCTTAAAAATAACTCCCTCCGTCCCAAAATGCTTGTTCGATCCGCAAAACAAAGTGTTAAAAATAATGTAATTTTTTCAAGAAAAAATTTAAACTTTTTTTACAAATTAAAAATACTCATTGATATCTAGTAAGTTGTTAAAATACTTTTGATTTTTTTTTGCAAAAATTGTATTATTTTTAACACTCCGTTTTACGGATCGAACAAGCATTTTGAAACGAAAGGAGTAGTACCTTAAATGAGTTGTCGCCGTAAAATCCTCTTTTTATTAATCCTTTAATTTCCTTTCAAAACAAAATTAAAGAGAGCCTCAACTTAGTGGATCCATCTTCATAGAAAAATTCCAAAATCAGCCAAATGGGCTGACAATAGTGATTATGTAAATGTGTATTAAATGGTATAAAAAGTACATAAAAATACATATTTTTCTTATTTTTTAATGTAATTATCATCCGTTCAATGGACTGACAATAGCAAGATCGATCTTTATAATAGGACATATCACATATCGACTAAGTCCACTTCAACGCTTATTATTACCGCCGTTCCATTTCTGTAGGGGTCTGATAGAAGTGGTGATAGAAATAGAAAAAAATGGGGAACACTGGGTCCAAGCTTATCACATTACTGAATGCCTTCACTCCTCTCACCTCATCTCGAAAACTATCGAACAGCTAATTTTTCCGCCAATCCTAACTAACGATTCTTAATTAGAGTGCGTATAAGTGTCTCTCATCTCCACAGCTTCATTCCCACTGGCGCCGCCCAAAATCGCTCGTGATTCATCTTTACCAGCGTCTCCAAAACATGAAGAATGGCTTATCCCATCTCTCTCTCTCTCCATTGAGTATTTTTTTTTGGTCTCTATCTTTCCACAGAGTGAATTTTTTTCTCCATTTAAAAGCCCTAAATTCTAAGGGGATGCTTCGATTCTTTTCAAATATAGAAACTACGTAAAAAATCATGATTTAATTTGAAACGTTATTTTTAACCTTTTAAAATGTTCATAGCATTGTTCCGGAATGGGAAATGATGGAATTGAAGAGTCTACGAGATCGGTAATTTTACTAGATATTAGTGTTCCAACAAAGATACTGTTGGGTTCGGAGTGCCCCAATGGATTTAATTACATAATCTCACTTCTTGCGACCGCTCTAAAAATAGACTTGCGGGTGCGATGTCGAATGTCATAAAAAACTTAATTGAAGTCTTTGCTAACACCAATTGGTATCAGAGCCAAGAAGTCATGGGTTCGAGTCGCGGGAGCGTCATCTTAAGAGAGGGATTGTTGGGCTCAGAGTGCCCCCATGAATTTGGTTACACAATGTCTCCCTGTGACCACTCTAAAAACAGACTTGCGGGTGCGATATCGAATGTCATAAAAGACTTAATTGAAGCCTCCACTAACACCAATTGGTTTTAGGAGAGATGGTGGAAAGCGATCCGACAGATACGAATTAAGATTTAATATGAAGCTGTAAAACCTATTAGAAGTGCAAAGTTGGAAAAACCTGTTCAAGTAATAGATACTAAACTCACCTATACTTTCAATAAACACAACAATCCGTTTCAACTTGATTTGTTACTAGAAACATGTGAAATATAGAGTACATATAAACAAGCAACAGAGAGCTTCTACTTTGCCCTTAACAAAGAATAGGTTCTCAGTCATTGGTTTATATCCTCTATGTTGTATCACTATCGCCTTCAGCGGAATAGCCTTTCGCGATGTTATCCCTATCCGTTCACTCATGTCCATCTCCATGGGCTTCACTCCATCAGCCAAGAACCAATTAAATGCAGGCAATATTGAGCCCAAAGCTATTGGCAGCAAGCGGAACAACAGGACACATTCTTCTACTAGTCCCAAATGGTAGGAACTCAAAATGGTGTCCCTTATAATCCACAATGTTTGGTTTCAAAAACCTCTCTGGTCGAAACTCTAAAGGGTTTTCACATGTTCAGGGGTCCCTCCTGATTGCCCAAACGTTGACAAGGATTTGGGTTTCCTTCGGAATGAGATAGCCGAGGATGTTGCAAGAGTCCATGGCCGTGTGAGGGACCAAGAATGGGAGAGGTGGGTGAAGCCTTAAGGTTTCTTTGATCACTGCTTTCGGGTATGGATGATCTTCCATGTGTTGTTCTTCGAACTTTTTGTTTGCTTTGACAATAGTTCTTAGCTCAGCTTGGAGTTTTTGCAGAGTTTTAGGGTTGTGGAGTAGCTCAGCCCTGGCCTACTCCAAGGTGCTTGTAGTTGTGTATGTTCTTGCAGTAAACATTTTCCTGCTAAACTTAAACAATTAGATCCAAGCTATGGTTAGTACATAAGATTGCTTAGTGTGTGACAATATAAAATTTCTTCAGGTGGACTTGACTAAAGGTCGGTGTGGCTCCTACCATGGTCATAGTTGGATGGCCCGGTATTCGCCTAACGGCAAGTTGCAGTGTCGCGGCAGATTGGGGATGTTCTGGGTTTGGTTTTCACTTCCATGGGGAAGCCGGTGGTGGTTAGGTGGATGTCGGTAGTGGTTAACTGGCGGTGGGCAGCGGCGGCATCATGCAGACCTAGGGCTAGGTTTTGGATTTCTTTGGGCTGAGCTTTAATGTTTAATTTGGGCTTTTCAAGCCTTTTGGGTTGTATGTGTTTGTATATTGTTTTATCTGAGCACTTTAGACCTTTAAGTGTTGTATTGGGCTTTGTTCTTTCAGCTGCTTGTTCCAACTTTTGATTGGAATCCCTCTCATTTTTCCCTAATAAAATGTTACTTTTGCCGATCAATAAATATTTGCTGACTTACAGTCTCTGTCACGCCCTCGATTTTCAACATAATTAAGTAATACATTTCAATAAAAGAGAAACCTCGCATATCATATACGTTACCCAAAGGGATTTCCCACCTGTTTAATTTACAAACAAGCCATTAAGTTTTGATAATTACAACTTTAGTCAAAAGAAAATTCAATAGTAATTATTACAAAACCATCTTTAACGAATTGAGATCTTCACAAAGATGATGAAATAACCAATGATGTCAGCTTCCAAAAGTCTTTTACTGTCAAGCACACAATGCATGCAATCTATTGTCCGGCATCAGAACCTGAAAAGAAAGATTTGGTTGAGCTACACTAGCCCAGTAGAAAATTCTAAGCTCAAGCTATATGTAATTTGAATGCACCATACACCGAGAATGGATGAGTACTGACAGATACGCCTATACTACAATTGACTACCAACAAGCTGCGAATTATCGCCTAAGAGTCCTAGACTTCACATCAATGTCACTAGCCGTTTACTTCTTTAACTAGTTATGTTATTAAACTCATGTCATTCCACATTTGTCTATAATCCAAACAAAACATCTTATTATTCTTCGTATGGTAGTACAATCTTTCCCGTGTCCACATTGACCTTCATTAAATCCCTTTATTGCAAAACCTTTCTTTTCTTTTAATCCAGTATTTCCCATCAATCATCACTAGGGTCACCTCGGGTCTAGTTCCCTCGAGCGCAGGGTCACCCCGAGTCTTTTCCGTTAATAATAATAATTAGTTGGGGTCACCTCGGGTCTAGTTCCCTCGAGCGTAGGGTTACCCCGAGTCTTTTCCTCCAATAATATGAATCAGTTGGGTCACCTCGGGTCTAGTTCCCTCGAGCGTAGGGTCACCCCGAGTCTTTTCCCTCAATAACGACCACTTGGGTCACCTTTCACGCCTTTCACAATCGACATCATTTCATAAACAATTTCATCATCCCTTTGACGGTTATACCGCAGAATTTAATTAATCATTACGCGACTCCACAAATGTACATGTTCATGTATTTTCACTAGTTTACCCATTCGCACCTGACATAGCGTATCAAACCCGTATGTATAATCCTACCATACTTTATCCATTAGTTTCTACACTTGAACCTCATAGAGAGAGTGTCAAAAGGATTAAAAGACTTGACGAGTCGTGAGGACACAAGTTATTTTATCATCTCAAACAATTCTTTCTCACATCGATTTTCATTTCAAGCATTTTAAACAATCTACCAATCCACCACGTTGATTACATCTCAAACCGCTCCTAATTGTCATCCATGTTAAGACTCTGACTAATTAATTAATACTCGTCCTTTTCCTTCAAGTACACCATAATCTCACACGTCTTCACCGTACCTTTACAAGCCACATATTAATCCACGACTAGACTCTACGATGCCCGATTATCTAGTTTCTATACTCGGAGTCCGTAAAAGCATGTACTAAAGGAATTTAAGAATTTTACGAGTCGGGAGAGAGAACAGATTGCAATACTACTCCTTGAATCCCTAGACATGTTCACTCTAATCCATTGAATGCCACTCTAAGTGAGATACGAGTAATACTCACCAAAACACTTGGAAGGATGCTTAAACACACTCATTAGAGTCAATGAAAAGCTTCGACATGCGAGTTGAAGGATATAAAGAAGCAGCTGGAAGATACTGCAGCAGCTCAAAGAAGCAGCTGAAACTCCTGATCTCCTACCGGTAGGCAACCGGTAGAACTTGAAAATAGAAACGCAACCTACCGATAGGCGAGCAAGTCCTACCGGTAGAACTTGAAAACAGAAAGGCCAACATTCGGTAGAACTTGAAAACAGAAAGGCCAACATTCCGGTAGAACCTAGACCTACCGGTAGGACCCTACCGGTAGGCAAGCAAGTCCTACCGGTAGAACTTGAAAATAGAAACGCAACCTACCGGTAGGCGAGCAAGTCCTACCGGTAGAACTTGAAAACAGAAAGGCCAACATTCGGTAGAACTTGAAAACAGAAAGGCCAACATTCCGGTAGAACCTAGACCTACCGGTAGGTGAACAAGTCCTACCGGTAGAAACAAAAGATAGAAGGCAAATTTATGCTTTACCTACCAGTAGGTAAGGAATTTCTACCGGTAGAAGTTAGATGCGTTGAGCAGCTTTTGAGCTGCTGCTGTACGTTTGAGTTGGTTGACGAAATTTCTCAAACGTTCTACCGGTAGGTGAAAAGTTCCTACCGGTAGGGAATCGATTTTCTGGTAAAGTAACAACGTTCTACCGGTAGAAAGGACGGGCCTACCGGTAGGAATCCAGGAAAAACAGACAATTCTGACAGCAACTACAAATTTTCAATCCAAACTTAAATACGACATTACAAGCACGATTCATGCACCAAATCACTCATAAAACATATAAAGAGAGGTAGAATTCCCTACCTCGAGTCGAGAGCGAAACCCACGCAAGTTGAGCAAGCCCTAGCTCTCCAAACTTCGAAAAACAACTGAATACTCCTCCTCCGAGCAAGACCCACGAGATTCAAAGCTGGGGTCGCGTATAGAAGTCAAAATGGAGGTGGGTTTGTATGGGTTTTGCACCAATTTGGTGGGCTTTGGTGGAGAGTTCGGGAGAGAGAGATGAGAGTCGGAGAGAGAGACAGCCGAGGGAAAAAAAAATGAAAAGGGGAAAGTATTCCCTGGAAATAATAGAGGTGGGGGAAATAATCCCATGCCCTCACACCACACACTCACACATGCACCTCTCATCCATTTATCTTTATATCCTTCCACAAATACGTCATTTCATATATCCACACCGTTTATCTCGACAAGCCGTACAATTATATATAAAAAAAATATAGGCCTAAAATACGGGTCTCTACACCCTACCCTCCTTTAAAAAAAAATTTCGTCCTCGAAATTTGCTGAAACTAATCTAGCCATGCCAAATAACATATCAACATACTCGAACCGTAGCACTATCCATCACACAACAATTCAATAATCATCGAAGTCTACATCTAGATTCATATCAAGCAAACCACAACAAACATGCGTATATCTTTCAAACTTCGTACCCCCATTTCCACGTAACCATGCACTAACAACATCGGCTTACCTTTCAACAATGGACTACGCGAGTCTAAGGTACGCATCGGTTTCTCATCATAGGACACTTGAGCTCCTAATTCAATTTCGGACCTTTCTAACACATGCAATAGATTTATTTTATACCTCCTCAATCTCCGTATACATAATGCGTCATATATTTTGAAAAAGTTAGGCGGCAACGTCAAACGGTTTACAGTTTCTAAACTTTTCTTTATTATACAAATCCTATACACAATTATCTATCTCACCATAGAGATCTTACCTCCTAAGTATAACCAGATAATCCAATTGACTTCCCGAGACTTCCATCTAGAATGGGCGGTGATCAAGCGCCTCTTCCAAGTGGATTTCACCGGTTGTCACCTGGGTATCCCAAAACACGCACATAGTGTCCGACACTTAAACTATCTTTTTGGTGAACGCTTCCTTTCTGCCCAAAACGAGACAAACCCCAACGCAAGTACGCTTTACGAAATTCATGATTTCTCTTCTTCAAATAACATTGGGTGACGTCGACGGTCAACATAATCCTTTGGTCGGCCCTCCGCAGTGAGCAATCTTTGACGATCTTTACCTTTCTCTTTTCGGTCATTCTCCCTCGAGCTTCCCAATATCGTTGGCGAATCGAATTAATTGTTTTAGCGGGTCCATAACACAAGCCAGTTCTTCTAAAAGCCGCACCAAATTTTCACTCTAGGTTGGGTCATTCTATATTACGAGAAGGATTCGATTTGTTATCTCAAACGAAACAAATAAGCTACAAAACTCAAGCAGCGTTAATTAAGAATTGAAAGGATGGTAACGAGGCATCCAAAATTCAAAGAACACGTGGAATCTTCAGGGCGGTTTGGCAACAATTCAACATACCTTTTTATGATAACCCAAGAAATTTGAAATAACTGATCATGACTTTCTTATTGCTTTACGAGTCAACAGAGTCAATGAATAACCTTTAGCAACTGAACGATGTCGATACTAAGGATAAATACAAGAAGTGAAACAAATCTCTAGTAAGTTAACTGATACAAGATCAAAAATTTGTCCAATACCGGGAATGGTAAGACCTTCCAACAAGTTAAGGCTGAGTGTTACAGAATGAGTCATGTGCCTCCAAAGTCAAGGAACCACGACAGAGTAAAATAACACTTAAAGTAATTTCCACAATTGAATTTGTATTGAACGGTGTCAATGAATAGACATCAATAGGTATGTCACCACAAGATTGACTCCAACCATGGAAATTCGAACCAACCGAATAGACAAGGGCAAACAAATAGATACAAAGCGAATGTGAGTTCAAATCATATGACTTCTTAGTCATGGGACCAAAATGGATGATGGCCCAAGCAGGCAATAATGGAAACAAGATCTAAATTTTGATAATGCTAACAAATTTGTATTTCATACGGTACATAGCCAAAGGTTGGGTCCAACAGTTTGATGTTGCAAGTTAAATACTCATATGGAATAACGGTTACAAGCAAACGACGAAAAATGATAATCGCATCAAGGAAATCTAAACTGACCAATGAAAATTTATCTCAAGCAGGATGATGTCAAATAAGACCTTGAATAGGGAATGAGAAACACTTGTCAAATTTGATAGCAACAGTGTCATAAAATACTTTACTACAAGAATTTAAATATGTCCAAGAAAAGCTAGGAAGGGATCGCATGACAATTGACTCAAATACTGAGAATTATAACGGGTCATCCACCCATTGGATTTCACAGAAGAATAAATTACGATTCAATTCTAACAATATTCAGCTTGGCCAATGAAAGATGGTAATAAAAGAAACAACTCTTCTAAAATCACATTTGAGATGTCACCAATCATCATGGATACAACCAATCCCTATCCAAATCCAATCAAATCTCGATATAAGCAGTTTAAAGAGGTCAAAGACAACACTTCAATATGGAATGATTAACCTCTAATCTCGGCAAATATGATCTATCGATATTTCTCAACACGCGGGGACTAAGATTTCTTATTTCTATTCCAAACATGGACAAGAATAGGATTCTCAATGAGTGAAATGCTTCCAAATCAAAAGTATTGTAGAGAACGAGTAGAACAACTAGGAATAAATGATACCTCAAACAAGTGACGCTTCTGAGAGCTAGAGAATAGTACGAAGTGGTAGTTTAGCTACGGAACTGCATCTGTTGTTGTTTCGACGTATGTGTTTCCTGCTGCATTGAGCTTGACTCACCATGCACTCCCAATCCCCGAGGACAATTCCTTGCCATGTGGCCACGTTCGCCGCAAGTATAACAAGATCCCCCACGCCATGGACATTGAGAACGAATATGACCAAACCGACGACATCGATAACACACAGTCTGACACTTGAGAAGAGCTCTTGGAGTCCCGATATAAAGAGGTGGCTTAAAGCCCTGCTGGTCCTAAATAAAGTGATCTGATACTCTAGGTTTCTTCCTTCCTGAACCCTCAACACTCTCTGAAGATGATCTTGTGCTAATGACTTGATGCCTAGTTTCTCCCATATTCACACCACCTTGCGCACCTTCCAGTGTCTCGACACCTTTCCCGCACTCAACAATCTCAGGAAACATCACTTCATCCCTGGTACATTGGCTCGCTTCATTCTCCCCGTATGCACTATAGCCCTGGTGCTCACGATCCTCGGTCTCACCACACCTACTTCCACGTCTCGAAGACATCCTACTATGGAAGCATAAGAAATGAGATCATCAACATTAGCCACCTAATTATGTGCTACAGGTCTCAAACCTTTCCAACCGAAGTCAACAACTTTGCGCTACTCTATTGTGATATATATATATATATATATATATGCAATGTCACATCGACATACTGACTCTTCATGGAAGCACACATGTGATTTTGTAAAAAGATGCAGCAATTTTTTTTTGAACCCATGAGACCAAAAGTCTCCCCACGGTCTCAAGGTATTCTAAACTTACGCTCTGATACCAAGTTGTCACGCCCTCGATTTTCAACATAATTAAGTAATACATTTCAATAAAAGAGAAACCTCGCATATCATATACGTTACCCAAAGGGATTTCCCACCTGTTTAATTTACAAACAAGCCCTTAAGTTTTGATAATTACAACTTTAGTCAAAAGAAAATTCAATAGTAATTATTTACAAAACCATCTTTAGCGAATTGAGATCTTCACAAAGATAATGAAATAACCAGTGATGTCAGCTTCCAAAAGTCTTTTACTGTCAAGCACACAATGCATGCAATCTATTGCCCGACATCAGAACCTGAAAAAAAAGATTTGGTTGAGCTACACTAGCCCAGTAGAAAATTCTAAGCTCAAGCTATATGTAATTTGAATGCACCATACACCGAGAATGGATGAGTACTGACAGATACGCCTATACTACAATTGACTACCAACAAGCTGCGAATTATCGCCTAAGAGTCCTAGACTTCACATCAATGTCACTAGCCGTTTACTTCTTTAACTAGTTATGTTATTAAACTCATGTCATTCCACATTTGTCTATAATCCAAACAAAACATCTTATTATTCTTCGTATGGTAGTACAATCTTTCCCGTGTCCACATTGACCTTCATTAAATCCCTTTATTGCAAAACCTTTCTTTTCTTTTAATCCAGTATTTCCCATCAATCATCACTAGGGTCACCTCGGGTCTAGTTCCCTCGAGCGCAAGGTCACCCTAAGTCTTTTCCCTTAATAATAATAATTAGTTGGGGTCACCTCGGGTCTAGTTCCCTCGAGCGTAGGGTCACCCCGAGTCTTTTCCTCCAATAATATGAATCAGTTGGGTCACCTCGGGTCTAGTTCCCTCGAGCGTAGGGTCACCCCGAGTCTTTTCCCTCAATAACGACCACTTGGGTCACCTTTCACGCCTTTCACAATCGACATCATTTCATAAACAATTTCATCATCCCTTTGACGGTTATACCGCAGAATTTAATTAATCATTACGCGACTCCACAAATGTACATGTTCATGCATTTTCACTAGTTTACCCATTCGCACCTGACATAGCGTATCAAACCCGTATGTATAATCCTACCATACTTTATCCATTAGTTTCTACACTTGAACCTCATAGAGAGAGTGTCAAAAGGATTAAAAGACTTGACGAGTCGTGAGGACACAAGTTATTTTATCATCTCAAACAATTCTTTCTCACATCGATTTTCATTTCAAGCATTTTAAACAATCTACCAATCCACCACGTTGATTACATCTCAAACCGCTCCTAATTGTCATCCATGTTAAGACTCTGACTAATTAATTAATACTCGTCCTTTTCCTTCAAGTACACCATAATCTCACACGTCTTCACCGTACCTCTAAGTACATTTCCCGTACCTTTACAAGCCACATATTAATCCACGACTAGACTCTACGATGCCCGATTATCTAGTTTCTATACTCGGAGTCCGTAAAAGCATGTACTAAAGGAATTTAAGAATTTTACGAGTCGGGAGAGAGAACAGATTACACTACTACTCCTTGAATCCCTAGACATGTTCACTCTAATCCATTGAATGCCACTCTAAGTGAGATACGAGTAATACTCACCAAAACACTTGGAAGGATGCTTAAACACACTCATTAGAGTCAATGAAAAGCTTCGACATGTGAGTTGAAGGATATAAGGAAGCAGCTGGAAGATACTGCAACAGCTCAAAGAAGTAGCTGAAACTCCTGATCTCCTACCGGTAGGCAACCGGTAGAACTTGAAAATAGAAACGCAACCTACCGGTAGGCGAGCAAGTCCTACCGGTAGAACTTGAAAACAGAAAGGCCAACATTCTGGTAGAACCTAGACCTACCTGTAGGACCCTACCGGTAGGCAAGCAAGTCCTACCGGTAGAACTTGAAAATAAAAACGCAACCTACCGGTAGGCGAGCAAGTCCTACCGGTAGAACTTGAAAACAGAAAGGCCAACATTCGGTAGAACTTGAAAACAGAAAGGCCAACATTCTGGTAGAACCTAGACCTACCGGTAGGTGAACAAGTCCTACCGGTAGAAACAGAAGATAGAAGGCAAATTTATGCTTTACCTACCGGTAGGTAAGGAATTTCTACCGGTAGAAGTTAGATGCGTTGAGCAGCTTTTGAGCTGCTGCTGTACGTTTGAGTTGGTTGACGAAATTTCTCAAACGTTCTACCGGTAGGTGAAAAGTTCCTACCGGTAGGGAATCGATTTTCTGGTAAAGTAACAACGTTCTACCGGTAGAAAGGACGGGCCTACCGGTAGGAATCCAGGAAAAACAGACAATTCTGACAGCAACTACGAATTTTCAATCCAAACTTAAACACGACATTACAAGCACGATTCATGCACCAAATCACTCGTAAAACATATAAAGAGAGGTAGAATTCCCTACCTCGAGTCGAGAGCGAAACCCACGCAAGTTGAGCAAGCCCTAGCTCTCCAAACTTCGAAAAACAACTTAATACTCCTCCTCCGAGCAAGACCCACGAGATTCAAGGCTGGGGTCGCGTATAGAAGTCAAAATGGAGGTGGGTTTGTATGGGTTTTGCACCAATTTGGTGGGCTTTGGTGGAGAGTTCGGGAGAGAGAGATGAGAGTCGGAGAGAGAGACAGCCGAGGGAAAAAAAAAATGAAAAGGGGAAAGTATTCCCTGAAAATAATAGAGGTGGGGGAAATAATCCCATGCCCTCACACCACACACTCACACATGCACCTCTCATCCATTTATCTTTATATCCTTCCACAAATACGTCATTCCATATATCCACACCGTTTATCTCGACAAGCCGTACAATTATATATAAAAAAAATATAGGCCTAAAATACGGGTCTCTACAGTCTCAATCACATACTTAGATTTCGAGGCTACAATGTATTGAAAGCGTTAGACTGCTTCTAATTTAGCCGACTTCGAGTTTTACTCCCTCACCCCCATTTGGCTTATTTTCTACGAAAGAACGATCCTTTTTAACCCAAAAAAAGAAGAAGAAGATATTTGAGTGAATAAATCTTTTAATTTTTTATTTTTCATCATACAAAAATACTCATTGAAATCTTTCGATTGGCGAAAAAATCAAGAATACTTTTCAAAAGTACCATTTTTGGACAACTTGAATGTGCGCGTAGGGTATCAAATGGTACCCTATTAGCCACCAAGAATTTCTTGGCATCCCCGCAATGCAATGGGGAGCCAATCCTCTCCAGCTTTGTTAGCGTCAAGTTTGGTCCAGTTTAGTCCATTTATGGGTTCTTTCCGAACCCACTACAATGATCGGATCCGTTCACTTTTTAGAGTGCGTCAAGAACATTGACCATGTCGAAAATCAAATTGGGTGAATTCCGCTTGATATGATTTCAAACTGGACCGGAATGGACACTAGCAAACTAGACCGGATCTGCTCCCAATGCAATGTACTTTAGCAGAGCACCAATTGCTTGGAACATCAAAATAAACTACTACAAATACCAAAATTAAATTAGTAGAGCTCATATAGTTATCATTTTTTTTTCAATGCATAGAAAGAGTTAAAATTAAATTATATGAACTCTAATCACTTAATTTTGGCTTCAATGGGCCTTTTTGTTAATATCAAAAATGCTTTTTAGTGTTCCAATTCCACTATTGATTACTACGAGACAAAGAAGAATACTTAAAAAGAAGAGTCGATTATATATTTTCACACCAAAATAGAGGTTGTATGGTGTATTGAAGTACTTTAACAATGTAATTCATGATATGAATGTTGCACAACAGTGAAATTTTTTCTTACAAAAATAACACATGAAGAAAATATTATTACTCACTCACATCTTCAGTATCAACTTTATTTCAAATTAGTAAATGTGGAGTAACATAAACCTAGTTTTATGCTGTCTAATCCTTACGATAATTTTCATTTTGGAGATAATTCGATTGTTTTACGTTTGTATATATAAAAAAAGAACATATAGGGCCTTATGTGTAGTTTTGCACGGGGCTCCAAACAGGACCGGCTTTGAGGTAAGCCGAACTAGATCGCCGACTTAAGCTCCCGAACTTTGGCTCAAAATTAGGAGCGCAAATAAGTATAGTGAGGTATGTAATATATATTCAATATAACACTTATATAATAGATGAGCTATCTAGCCTAGTGGAAATGCTTAGTTTTGGTATCCAATAGGTACATGGTTTAAATCTTAGGGGCCTCTATTTATCTACAGAATATTTTTTCCCCTCACAATTTCGTTTTGGGAAAATGACGGCTCATGACTTTTTTTGATAATTAATATCCGTCAAGGACAAGCTAAGAATATTTGTTAATGCTGAAAATGTCTTTGGCGGGTATTAATTATCAAACACGCCCTTGCCCGTCATTTTCCCTTTCGTTTTAAGTTTTGAAAATCTTAAAACTGGCCCTGGCTCCGAAAGTCCTGGCCCTGTGTGGAAATACGTCCTTTTATTAGGGAACCACTTTACCCTTTTTCTTTTCTTTTTCTTTTTTAATTTTTTTTTTCACGTTAGGATTCCCAAGTAATCCATGATGCTGAAATGCATTCAACGTAACATTAGAGATTGCCTAAATGGAGAGGCGGCCTGGTGGGGCTGGTTGATAGCTTTACTTGTGTTCTTGAGCATCAAGAAACTAACCCACGTCACATCTTTCCCAGCCCACTTAAACACACGGCCCTCGTGTCGAGCTAGCCCCCGCCCGATAGCAACCTCATACTACTTTATTTACGCACGTGGGTTTTCCGTAGACATCTTAGATCCACGCCCACACTTCTCCACCTAAACCCACGTCACGGGCAGGGGCAGCTTTCATATACCCTACCCAACCCAACCATTCTTCTTTAACATTTCATTCATACTTCAGCTCTCAGCGGGAATCTTGAAAAAATATGGATGGCCGACGATTAGAAGCAACAACAATAAAAATATGATGTCACACTTCTATGATTGCTACGTTTGGAAGAAACAAAATTATAAAATGTGATTTCTGATGACACATTCAATCAGAAATCATATTTTCAAACTGATTAGGAATCTGATCCCTCATTTACCCATGGTACTCTGAGATTCTTGGTTGAATCATTAAAAAAAAAAATGTTGATTTCTAATTTTTTTCCAAATTAATTGGTTGCAGCATAAGATTACTGAGGACCCGTTCTAGAACTGAAAAATAAGTACTTATTTTTAAGAAGGCATTTTCAAGCTAAAAAATAATGTGTTTAAGCAAATAATTTTCCTAGTAATATGGATATTGTTTGATAGATCTTATTGAGATCTTTTATACGGTGCAAATTTTTTTTTTTACATTATTTTTGAATTTGAAAATGTGAAATAAGTACTTATTTTTTAAGAAGATGTTCTGAAACAGGGCTTGAATTAACTCAAACGCTATAATGGAATTACTCCATGAATCAAATTCTTAGAAATCCTATTAATCGTATTCATATTCATACCTAAGAAAATTCCATATTCCTATTCCTACTCAAAATTCCATTCATCCAAACTTAGCCTAAAATGCAAGTATTTGTGACACCTTAACAAAAAGTTTGACCCAATCTCTATTGGCCTGTGGGTTTGCTCCCATTCTAGAGGTGTGAATTTGATTCTCGGGGGTAGGCCAACTGGTTGGTAGGTGAAAGTCCATGTGGCCATGTGGGTAGCCTCATGGGCGCGGTTCACTTTTTAGCTTCTTCTAACTGCTTTTTGTGAGTATTGATTCCCTCGGCCAACCCTAGGTGGATTAATCTCATCCCGTTTAGATGTGAAGATAACTCCTCATAAAAAAAAGAAAGAGATTCTGATGTAAAATATAAAAATCTAAAATTAAAATATTGAGAAAAAAAAACAGAGTTTTGTGGGGAAGGGATGAGTTTTTTTTCCCCGAAGAGCAGAGAGAGATAAAATATTATGGTAGTGATTCTCTCAAAATATCTCCTAATGATTGTGGTATATCGAATCTCCAAAATAAAAATTGGGTTGAGATGTTCAAATTGATTAAAGTTTGTCAAATATTATAATTTGGTTGTTTGTCAACCTTCCGTCCTTTGGCAAAATATTTAATACCAAAATTTATAATTTGAAAAAAAAAATGTGGATTAACTAACAATAACATACATAACAAAAACAATAATATTACCCCAAAAAAATTGGTGAAGGATCTGTATTGCAAAGCTTGCAAGCTTTATACCTTCATAGTCAACTTGCTTAATTGATAGAGTGTGGTGTGTCCTAACTTGTTTAATTTGTAAGGTTGGTGTGTTTGACTCAACAATTTTATTTAATCTCTTTGGCATTGACACAATTTTTTTTCTGAATGAAATAAGATAACTAATAAAGAAAAGCAAGGAAAATCACCTATCTTTTCTTCAAACACGCTTTATCAATTCATTTGGCTTGAGAAGCCGTGAAAGATGAACAACTAGAATAAAAATATCAATTACATACGTTAATAAAATAAAAAAGGTAAAGTTATTTTGTCCACTCTAAAAGGACCATAAATAATTTATAATAACAAGGAGTCTATCAAAAGAAATACTATGGTCTAGTCAGGCCCGGTTCCATTAAGTGGCAGCGCCAGAAACTTGGGAGGCTGGCTCAATAAACGTATATTTTTTTTTATCGAAATGTATACTTATTATATTATAAATTTTTTATTTTTTAATACATTACATTTGTACATTGAAATCATTCTAGCCTAATGCAGTTACAGTATACCAATCATTTTGTATTTTTTCTTTAGGCTAATTCCACTATTACGTGCTTATTTTTTATATATGAAAGAAATTGAGAAATGAGAATGTAAAAGAACCGGGTTTTTATCAAAATCAAACCAAATTTATAAAGATAATAAGTAGTTATACACGAATAATTATCAATAATATTAAAAATCAAGTACATACAAAATAAAAATTTAAAACTCGGGCCTAGGGTTCCGCTAATCTTACTATTTTTTAAATCCTTATTTTCCGCTTTATATATAAAACAGATTATTCTCTCATAATATATTACGTTTAATTCAACAAAAATAAGTATTTATTTTAGTTAATGAAACAGAGCCTTAATCAATTACTTCTGTTATGAGCCCTTTTTTTTGAGTTCACTAAAAATAATTAAAATAATTTATTATTTTTAAATATATTTAAAACACCAATCACGTTAAAAATTCAATTGATTTCTTTCCTTTACGAAAATGGAAAATAAGATACTAGAATTTGGGAATTGATTTTGTCACTCTCCTTTTTATTAATGTCACTCTCATTTTTTCACAAAATAAATTATCTCCTCTAATAAAGACAAAAAAAAAGTGGCAAAATCACTCTTCTGAAAATTAGGTTAAAGTAGCGAGATGCCAAATGGAGAGAATTTTCTTTTCTTTCGCGAAAAGAAACCTCATACTCCTTAAAACCGGGTGCGAACTTCAAAAGCAGGAACCGAAAAAGGCCAAGGAAACAAGCATATTCTCTTGGTCAAACCTTCTTCGTTCTGTACCTAACCCCTCGTCGGCTGATTCACGCTAATACTCCTCTCTCTCTCTCTCTCTCTCTCTCTCTCAAACATAACATCACAGCAAATCTCTGTTCTCTTCGCAGTTGTCGAAAAATCAGACTCTCCGTCAATCGATCATCATCAGCAAAAATGCATGCGAATCACCTACTTCTCGAAGAGCCGATCCGTATGGCTTCCATCCTCGAGCCTTCAAAATCCGTAAGTTCACGAATGGATCTGTAGTGATACGCGTGTTCGTATTCGTATGTTCGTGGTTGTTTAAAACAATGTAACTGTGAATTTGGTTTCGTACTTATTATACGGTGGTGGTGGATTGGACAGAGTTTCTTCCCTGCAATGACGAAGATCGTGGGGACTTTAGGCCCCAGGTCTCGATCCGTCGAGGTTATCTCTGGCTGTCTCCAAGCTGGAATGTCTGGTATTATACCCTTGCTCTTTTATATTTTCAACTCCTATTTGTTTATTTTTATTTTTTGGTACAAACTCCTACCCCCTCCGTCCCATTTTGATAATAGCGACGGAAAAAGATGCAATTGTCGGATATAAAGATGCAGTGTTTCCGTTCATAATTTTTTGAATTTTTTTCACCGAATTAAAGAACGAGATCTTTTACTTGGTGGAATGGAATTCGAAAAATCATGTACATAAATACTTTATCTTTTGATCCAAAAAATTTGAACGTGTTCGGAGGGACTATCATTTTAGGACGGTGAGTATTTGTTAATCAAGCACAGGTACTTTTTTAAGTTTTTCCTTTGGTAAGTAATTTCTTGATAGAAACACAAAAAAAAAAAAGATGGCGGCGGCAAGGGGATGGCCTTGAACCCCATACTACAGGAACACTAGATACTAAGCAACACCCAATACAACAACAGTAAACCAGTACAACACAAGCTACAACACTAGAATAGAAAGAAAAAAAATTAGTTGAGCGGTGACAAATATGTATTAAAAAAATTTTGTATACCAAAAAATATATAAGTAAAGATATTTATTATGATTGAAAGCTTATTGGGCCTAATTTATTTTATTTTGTTGAGCTATATATGATTTACTTACTCACAAGTTCAAGTGAATGGTTATTTATTCTGGCTTTGTATGTATGATCCAGTGCAGACTATATTGAAGAAAAATCAAATTATATGTAAAAAAAAAATGTAAAGTGTTATTACATCTTCTGTATTCAGGGGTTCGTTTGAACCATCTCAAACACTACTACAGTGCCCCTGCCTCTCTGCCTTAGCCATTCTGCAAAATCTCAACATTTTTCCAGGAACTGATACAAACCTTGATATCCCTTCTGCAGCTCAACACAACATTCGTAGCCCCCTTCGTGGCCTGGAAAATCCTAATATTCCTCTCCCCCCAAACTATGTAGCACAAACACGGATACAGACATAGACACAGGAATTCTAAACAAATGGGGATACGGACACGACGGGGGACACGCCACGGGTGTGTGTGTGTATATATACACATATATGTATTCCCTAGTTTAAATTGGAAAATGTAAACAAAACGAAGTGGATGAGAGGAATCTGATGTTAGGGTTTCTTCTCTTTAGGACTTGTTTTTATAGGTTAACTTACACTTAAATC
This sequence comes from Rhododendron vialii, assembly GCF_030253575.1. Classification (NCBI taxonomy): domain Eukaryota; kingdom Viridiplantae; phylum Streptophyta; class Magnoliopsida; order Ericales; family Ericaceae; genus Rhododendron; species Rhododendron vialii. Next base: position 29,065,863 of record NC_080560.1, read on the forward strand.
CAAAAATTTCAGTAATAACATAGTTACCCTCAAAATAATTTAAAAAAATACACTTACACCCCATCTGTGTCACCATACGTGTCCCTGCCGTGTCTCAGAAGTGTCCCCCCCAAAAAATTAACTTAAATTGGACACGACACGTACACGTATCTAGCCTTGTCCCCGTGTTGGACACGGCGATACCTCGACCTCTAGAGGTGTCGGTGCTGCATAGCTCCCAAATGTGGGATATTTCTACAAGTTAGTCGTGTGCATATGTATCTCCCTAATTTGGAATTGAAGTTCTCTAATTTTATGAAGTATGGGATTTTTTTGGAATTGAATCAGTCCTTGCACAAAGTTACAGTACAATATATGAATGTATGTTAGGTAAAGAAAGATACTCATCTAATACTATGGTTGATTCTTATAGAAGGAAAGTTGGTGTGATAAAGCAATATTCAGAAGTTGTCAAGCTGACGAACTCTTGTTGGGTCATAACGTGTCCAAAATCTGTACTGATGCTTAAGAGATTGACTCGTCTCTTAAACTGGTACCTATTCTCAAAATGGTTTCTCAACACTTCAAACTTGTGTGCAATGTCATTCTTGAGTTACAAAAAATTAAATCTTTACAAGCGTATCCTGGCTGTACCCATTTCATAGTACAACTTTCCCCTATGCTTATCCATATCATATCCGTCTCTCTATCCATGCTACGTATCTTTTTAATTGATATGTGTAAATGCACAAAGGTCGTTGATTGACAGTCTGATTTGTGAGTGGCTCTACAGAGGTTTTTGCTTTGTAGAGTTTGGGTTTTAATTTTGCTAAGATGTTTGGGATGGTTTTAGTAATGTTTTTGAATGTGTGGTTTGGCAGTGGCTCGATTTGACTTTTCGTGGGGGGACCCTGAGTATCACCAGGAGACTTTGGAAAATATGAGGGCCGCTGTGAAGAAAACAACAAAGCTTTGTGCTGTATGTATACACATATCTTGGGTTTTGTGGGAAGAGTTCAAATGATGCTTCTGAAGTTCCTCCTTAGCACTCATTAATGATATTTAGATTATGTATTCGTATATATGTATGTATGTAGCTTTTATGATTGTTCTTACTTATGTTGTTGGTGTTGTCAATCCTCTATTGGTGGGTAATCGTCATCAATTTTTGAGAGTGTGTGTGTGTGTGTGTTTTAAGTGGTTGGTTTTGCATAGATCCCCATTTGGTTGCTGAGAAGACTGATGGGGAGAAAAGAAAAATGAAAGTGGATTTATTTGTGATTTCTAAAAATTCGAAAATTTGAATCTGTGATATAATGCATTTTTGGGTCTCAAGGCATATGCATGTGCCAGTAAACCCAATATTTTTTGGGTGCTGTTTTAGTTGGATTGTTCTAAACGACTGATCTTTTATAATCTAGCTTTATGTATTTCCTTTTCTTTTCCTACATTTTTCTAGTAACCTGATTTAACAGCTATGTCCAAACTGGGCTGAGCGTTTTTGGGAAATTTTCAGGTTATGCTAGATACAGTGGGTGCCGAGTTGCAGGTTGTCACCAACACTGAGAAATCTATTTCACTAGAGGAGGATGGTATAGTTGTTCTAACCCCTGATCAAGGTCATGAAGCCTCTTCTGCAGTGTTGCCCATCAACTTTTCTGGACTGTCAAAGGTAAAAAACTTGCCTCTCCCCATTACTATTCCCTAGTGAATTACTTGTCTGTGTTTTGAGCCTTAATAGATTGTTGACACTGAATGCATGAATAAACATGTTTTGTGGGTTCCCAAAGTATTCAAAAAGGTTCATACTGCTGAAATTGTGTTCTATTGAATCACTAGTCATAATTTTCTACCAAAAATAGTATCGCTTTACTTGTCCAAAAATTGTTTAAGGTGTGCATGCCTTAACTTTAACAATGCATTACGATAAGTCGATACTTCTCTATATTTCAGCCCTCGGATCTAAATACTGTATGGTGGTTCCATACTAGTTGACATTGTTTCATGCACTTTCGGTGGAAGTTGGTGACCAATCCAGGTTATAGATTGTTAATGCAGAATGACTATATTGTCTCTTATGCGGCATTTGTTTTTTGTTTGGACTCTTGGGGGTAATAAAGTCGATGGCGCTTAGTTATTTCTTGTGTGGAATGATGCTGCTTCAGCGTGCTTGATACCACGCATGATTAGCTCTCCATATTGTTTTGTCAAATTATTTGGGAGCATATTGTTCGATAATCACGGTGACAAACTAACGGTGTTGTACAATCATATGACCTCTCTGTACATCATGCTAAGCAGGCTTCTGATGTGTGTTTTGCAGGCAGTGAAGAAAGGAGACACAATCTTTATCGGTCAATATCTCTTTACAGGAAGTGAGACTACTTCAGTTTGGCTGGAGGTAGGAGGCATAATGCCTGATGACTGGACTTGTTTCAATAGGTTTTGTTTCTCTGTGCACATGGGTGTCCTTTATGGGTGCATGTTGGGTATGTCCGTGGGATTTTGACTTAGGGTTGTTTGTTTCGACGTAAAAGCAGGATAGCATTTTTCCTGCAAAATGTTTTCGCTCAAACAGTTCCATAATAACATTTTCCACTTTCCAGTCTTTGGTTGGCAAAAAAATCTCCACAATAAAAGACACTTTAGATATATTTAGTTGATGAAAGGGTAAAAGCGAAAGGGATAAAAAAGGAGAAGATGTATGAAGACAGCTTGTAGCCTATAGGATGGGTGCAGTTTCTTTCTCCCCTTTCTCTCTTTCTGTGGGTTATATATTACTGCTCCTCTCTCTCTCTCTCTCTCTCTCTCTCTCTCTCTCTCTCACACACACACACACACACACACACACACACACACACACACACACACACGTGCGCGCACACACACACTCTCACATACACACACACACATGGTGTGGTTGTTGATAGTGTCAAAGGGCAATAACCTCTCCAGGGTTGAGAAGTCTGGGTATGATGATTCCAAAAATGACATACTGGTTATTTGAGTGGAAATTAATTTTTTCCATATGGTGTAAAACATTTTACTTAATCAAAGGCATTACATACTTTTTGTCCAACCAACCAATGGAAAATGTGTAAAACATTTTACCATTTATTCTACCGTGGGAAAAAATGGCGCCTTAAATTGTGAATCTATTACTTAGCAAGTTAGCATAGTTTGTTGGGAGTTGAGGTCATTCAAGTACAATGAAATTGGTTGAGCAGGTAAATGAAGTGAAAGGAGAAGATGTGGTTTGTGTGATAAAGAATTCTGCAACATTGGCTGGCTCATTGTTCACCCTCCATGTCTCTCAAATTCATATCGATTTGCCTACCCTCACTGAGAAAGATAAAGAGGTGAGTCCTGCTTTTAAGCACTACAAAGACCAAACATGAGTTTGTACGCTCCTGATAAAGTTAAAGGCTGAAACATACGGGGGGAAATAGTCCTCTGATATCATTTTTGTGAGTTCGAATTCAATCAAACCCTTTTCTACCAATGTGACTTTTGTATCATTCCCTTGTCATGCAAGGTTTGCTATATATTAGGGGTATTTGGGGACTCTAGAGTTCATGTGACTGTTACGGGTACTATCAGCATGCTGTAGTCTCCTATTTTTTTAATGAGATTTCCCTCACGATTTTCTCCCGTGGACATAGGCTTTACATTGAACTATGTAGATAGTTTGTGTTGTTACTTTGGATAATCTGTTTCCCATTCTCGTTTTGTGTTCCAACATAAAAATCATTGCAAAGGATGTTCCATTGTTGGCAGAATGATTGCACAATATTGCTCACTGTTGACTTTGCATTCCTAAGCTTTATATAACTTGTGTGCTTTAGATCCAAGTATTTGGTCATCAAAGTGTCTCGTGATCAAGAATTGGCATGATTAATCTGGAATAATCTTTGTTGTAATCTGCGTAAGAGATTTTTCAAGATTGTGCTCTTCCCAACTAACACTTACCTTTTGATTCTATTACCTAGTACTTTTGGTGAAACTTTACTGTTCATTCAGGTCATTAGTACTTGGGGTGTAAAAAACACTTCTATGTTTTTTTCAAGATTGTGCTCCACTGCTCCTCTCAACTAACACTTAGCCTATGATTCTATTAGCTAGTGCTTCTGGTGAAAGTTTACTGTTCATTCAGGTCATTAGTACGTGGGGTGTTAAAAACAAGATTGACTTCCTCTCACTGTCATATACTCGTCATGCAGAAGACGTCCGTGAAGTAAGGGTGACTCAATTTTATTGCATCTATGTTGGGCTGCTTTCTTTAATTTCCCCAACATTCTAATTGTTTCAATGACTCTGATACAACAACTCTGTGTGCTATATTTTAGGCACGTGACTTCCTATCTAAGCTTGGTGATCTCAGCCAGACCCATATTTTTGCAAAGATTGAGAATGTAGAGGTGAATTTTATTGTAATGGTGGCTTGAATGAGCTTTGGCTTTGCTATCCATTGGCAAGTCCGCAGAGGATTGCTGGTGATTGTTTGAGAGAGTGAATTTATAAGTATCGTTTATATTTCTCTTTTCAGGGTTTGACCCACTTTGATGAAATCCTACAAGAAGCAGATGGGATTATCCTTTCTCGTGGAAATCTTGGCATAGATCTCCCACCTGAGAAGGTTAGTTCATTCTATTTAATTGTTTTGCTTACTTTCTGCACGACGAATGGTATGGTAATGTAGGATGATATGATTGGCCAATTATGCATGCATAAGATTCGTCCCACATAAAAATGTACATTTATCGCTTCAATGAACGCATGCATCCAGATGTTGTGTGAGCTTGATATATGTTTTCGCTCATTTATCTTCAGTTGTTTTAAGTACGGTTGATTATTGGGTGTGGCAATAGAGTTTGGAGCTGTTAGAGTTTCGGTAGGAGTTTGCTCTGTTTAGCTGGTTGCACTATGTTCTTTTCTTTGGGCCCGGGACATGTCTGAGGTGTTTCACTTGTGAAGCATGTGTGAAATTTGCGAAGTTGTTTGTTTGGGTAATTTTCTAAAAGCTTGACCTTTTGGGCATACTAGCTATAACTCGTGTGTATAGGCTCGTAACATACCAACACCATCATCACCACCCTGGACTAACCACGTACCTTAAATTAAACTTTTAATAGTGTATGTTTCTACTCAAAGATGGCACAGTTTGATAATAACATCAAGAATCATCACATCATGTCCAAGGAGTTGGAGAATTGATGTATCATCTAAAACTTTAACCACATCGTATCCTAGTTTCCTTTCTCCATTATACCAAATAACATAGTAACTGGAAACTAGCAAACATAAAATGGAGAAATGGTAGTTTCAAGTTCTTTTCAAACCCACGTGTAGAAAGTCAGCACAGGTAGGGAATCATCATGGAGCTGTGGCCTCCAAACACCCAAAATCGTAAAATCTGGAAACCGCACCGCACTGCTTCAACTTTTCTTTTGAAACAACAATATAATTCACAGGAACCATTACTTCACTGTTGAAGAGCCTGGGGAACACGTCTGCAGTGCATCAATCCATACCACTCTATCCTCTTGAGTCTTGGCCCTCAATTGCAGCCTTTTAGTATCCGTACATATACAGATACCAGTGATACCGCCATGCAAATGGATTTAGATAAGAAATATTGTCTTCTAATTTAATAAGTGGATTTATAGATTGCAATGAATATAAACCTAAGGGTCTTCCAATGAAATTGGGATCATAAAAGTCGCAACCTAAACAAAAAATAATGAAAACGGTTAGAAATAAACTTGAATCTTTGTCCAGAGGTAAGTTTTTTTATTTTTAATGTCACTCCTGCAATGAATAGAAGGATGGCTAAGGAAATAACTAATCTAACTCAACAGAGAAAGCGGTAGTCACTGTGATTAGGAATCACTAAATGAAAAATTATTGCAACCCGTGCATGCAACACTATCTGATTTCAGTTAAAACAACTTTCATGATGTTATAATGATTAAATTCCCTATTCCCCCCTTTCCCCCCCTTTCCCCGATTGTTAGATATGGATCTCATTGAATAAATAAAAACGGAAAATCCCCTGATAGAAAAACTTTCAGAATATTGGATGTGGTCCTTAGCAACTATCCTCTTACATGAAAAATACGAACCAAGTATTGTCACCAGTGGCTAAATCACCTCTGGTTTTTAGGTAACAATTGAAGTTTTGTTGAACAGAAAAGTGGCCAACTTAAGTTTGAATTTGGCTTCTTGTGGACTGATTTGGCTATTCGTGCAAATCAGAGATCTGCGCTTCTTTCCCAGTCAACCACGTGGACTGGATTTGGCTTAACAATCTGTGCTTCTTAGGCCCCGCCTCACCATCATCGGTCAACCAAACCTCTTATCCACTATTACTTTCTTCTTTTATCACTTACAATCACTTAGAAAACTTGGGATAATCTTTCTATGATATTTAATTTTGTTGTCATAAGCCCATTGATCTTTAATGGAAGTGTGTTCCATTTTTAATTTCTGAGATGGATTAGAAGAATAAAAATTTACTGCTCTTGGAAAACCCAGGTGAATGTCAACAAAAATTTCATGATTTTGTGTGCTGCACTGTTGAAATTTTTGTAAAACTTAATAAAGATGGTACCCAGTGGCCCTCTCTCTTCTCTTATCATTCTTCTTATCTTTTCAGTGACTTTGAGCACTTCAAGTTTGGAAACTCAAAATTTCTTTATAATTTTATGCTTGCAGTTGAACATTGTCCACTTTTGTGGGGGTCTTGGTTCTGTTTCTTGTGTATGTAATCATTGAAGAAGTGTGGGCTGAGAAACATTAGGCAACCCTTTGGTTATTAATAACGCGAGGAGGAAATACAGTTGCATGCCATTGATGCTAGAATTTGGCTTTCGGCATTTGAAATCAAATTGTCATGCCTTGTGTGGCACAATCATCCAATTTATCTCTTATTAAATGAAGCAAAAATCAATTTGGAGGTCTAATGAATAAATTTTGGTGAACTTGAGTCTTAATTAATGTACAGGGAGAGTGTTTTATTTAAACTAAAGTAGAGCTTTCTATAGCCACTCCGGTAAGGCAGTAGAATTTACGAAGGAAGAGATGGCAAAGCATCTGATGGGAAAATAAGAGAACACTCATCTGGATTCAAAGACTTACATGTCGCCAGTGGTGAAGGAGCCGATGGAGGTAAGTGTGGTGTTGAGCAGCTATGGGTTGTGGTAGTGATCGATGGGATTTGTATTGGTGACTATGACTGGGTTTATGTTTGGATTGAGTTTTTTAGCCTGTGTGAGAGTTGCAAGCATCCTAGGTACATGAGAGAAGATTGAAGATGGTTGAGGTAGCATGGGATTTTTGAAGTTTCGGTGATGGCATCTTGAAGGGCAATGATTGAGAGAGAAGAGAGATGAATGTGTGAAGGGTATTTTGGTCAAAAAGTTGCATTTATCATTTCATGTGCCCAACCACAATACATTTTCTGTTCAAAACACTAACAGATTGGTAACAGAAGGTGTTAAGTGCAAAAATCCTAATACTTTAAGGGGGTTAAGTGTCTGAGTTCATACTTCGAGACAGCAACTCGGAAGCAAGTCATAGTTTAAGGGTGTTTAATTGATTTACCTTAAATATATTAAACAAGATTCCCTGATAGATCTTAACTTATTTATGGTTTTCCAACTATTACTGCGGTCCTTGTGGGGTTTTGATGGTGTAAGCAAAAGAACACAAATAGAAATCTAATTCTTTGTTTTATTCATAAAATATGGGAACTCAATGAAACTAGTCTTGTGAATCATTTGGGAGAACATATTTTTTATTAGTGTAAGAAATGGCTTTCATTTAGTCAAACTCTTGTACTATCTGACATTGTTTTCATTTAGTCAAAACTAGTGTACTGTCTGACCTTGGGGAAAAATGAGAGGTGGGTCCCACTTTAATGTTTCCCAGTTCCAGTTGCCTCATCTACTTACTGAATTTGACTAAGCTCTAAGCCCCTTCTTGCCCAGCTTTATACGGGGCATTAGGACAATTTAATATTACTGCAGTACCTGCGGCAAAGCTTATTGTTGCATTTCTATTACCACTCGTCTCACTTTATATGAAATAAAAATGCTAGAGTTGAGCATGCATTGATTTGATTCTTGCTCATCTTCCTCTTACGAGCACGATGAATTGTATGTCTATAAATCTATTTGGTATTCTCTATTGAGGCAGGTCTGTGTCTTGGCTGTTTAATGATTGGGTTGTGGTTGTACTTGTTTTCAGTTGTGGATAAATGGACTACTGTACCGTAAAACATGGTGCTGACCATGCACTTCATACCTTATGGAATGTGCAGGTGTTCTTGTTTCAAAAGGCTGCTCTTTACAAGTGTAACATGGCTGGAAAACCTGCAGTTGTGACTCGTGTTGTAGATAGTATGACTGGCAATCTTAGACCAACTCGTGCAGAAGCAACCGATGTTGCCAATGCTGTACTGGATGGTTAGCTGCTTTTTGAAACAATTGCCTTCTTGCCATTTTAACTGTTCATTGAGATTCTTCTTCCCATTATTGGTTGTGCATGTTGTATTCTGTGATGATGAATATGATAAGCTTACCGACATTAGGATTGTTGTTATCTGACTGTTGTTTGGTACGATTTTGAAAACAATTTGTTTATTCTCTATTTGAAGTTTGAGAGGTCCTTTTTTTTAAATTTTTTTATGAGATATCAACTTGCAAATTCTGAAACCTTAATTTTCTTTCTTATCTGCTTCTTAATGGATGTAGGAACGGATGCGATTCTTCTTGGTGCTGAGACTTTGCGGGGATTGTACCCTATAGAGACAATTTCTATTGTTGGTAAAATTTGTGCCGAGGTAAAACTATCTCAACAGTTCTCAATAAATCCTTTCACTTGACGAACTGTATTTAACTGCACAGTGCTATTACATGCAACCTTGATTAAAAGTAAACTCATTTTGCCTCTTGAATTCGTTTGCTGTGAAATTTCTGTCTAAGTTAGTTCTGCATTACATGCAATCCCACGCCACTTGTTTTGGCCTAGAAATGAGATTGTAGTTTAGTGAGGTGGTCGGTACCTGTTTGTCCAGCCAGCCCTTGTGTATTAGTTGGCATTGTTTGCTGAATTTGTTTTTGCAGTCTTTGCTAATGAGTATTGGATCTGTTTTGGCAACAAGGGGGAGCTCTGAGAAATATTTTACTTTGTTTTCATTTCCTTTCTTCATTTGCAAATTATTATCTACTCGATGACTAGCTTCGCAGATTTCTTAACATTTTGCATGAATCCTTCAGTGATTCTGTTATGCCACACTGCCTTGATATGGTAGTGTGATTAACTCTCATGTAGTCTTTGAGCACGAGTTGAGTTATTGCTTTTTAAATGGGTTGCAGCTTTAACTAATGGCTCAACTCAAGTGGATAAAATCCTTATTTTGTCTAACTGCATTTTGTGCGTATTTTCAATTTCATAAATATCAATACGCAAAACTGCCATGGGAACTATATACTTCAGTAGTTCAGTTATTCTTGTTTTCTAAAAGGGCATATGCTTTTTTCTTATTGTTTTCAATTAATTCCACGTTTGTTGTGCATCATCATGTTTGGTGCAAATGCTTTTTTTGTATCGATATTCAATTTGTTCCACATGAATGTTTTGGCAGCTTAATTGAGTTCAAATTGCCCTGCAGGCAGAGAAGGTTTTCAACCAAGATCTGTATTTTAAGAGGACTGTAAAATATGTTGGAGAACCAATGAGCCACTTGGAATCCATTGCTTCCTCTGCGGTACTTTTTTATAGATGGACCTGCTATACTCTCTTTTTTTGTTTGCTAGCTATGGTTATGTTGTTGCATTGGTGTCTTTTGAGTCTTGTTTTGTTTGCTTACAAGTGCAAAACCAGATTACTTGTAGGTTAATATTCAGTTCTTGTATAGGTACGAGCTGCCATTAAGGTGAAGGCATCTGTTATTATTTGCTTCACCTCATCTGGAAGGGCTGCAAGGTATTCTATAATGGATGGATATAGTAATCCCTGGCTCTTGTCAATTTTTAGCATTCTTAAAAATTGATATAAGCAACTTGTTCACATTCAACGGCGTCAACTAGACTCAAACTAGATTATTATACGTGCAGATTAATTGCGAAGTATAGGCCCACAATGCCTGTTATATCTGTCGTCATTCCTCGGCTCAAAACAAATCAACTAAAGTGGAGCTTTAGTGGTGCATTTGAGGTACTCTGCTCGAATTTCTTTGTAGGATCTCATGATTCTTTTTAGTTTTCCCCCCTTTCTTTTTTCCCTTTCTTCTTCTTTTCTGCCTTTCCTTCTTCCTATCTACCAACTAGTTATTGTTCAAGCTGATGAATCTTTGCAATTTCCTCATTTCTGGGAATGGTCAGGCGAGGCAGTCCCTAATAGTCAGAGGTCTATTCCCCATGCTTGCTGATCCTCGACATCCTGTAAGTTCTTATTTGATTGGCAATATTTGTGGTTCATGTTTCTGTTGGGTGATGAATCCATACGCATGCCCTAGCAGATGCACAGGAACCTTCAAAAGTTGATGGGAAAAAATTACACTTTATCTAAACAATACAAATAAAATACAGGAATTTGAACTAGGGATATCGTAAACCACAGCCATACTTGAACTACGATGCAAACCTTTCTTTGGTGAACACAATGTATTCGTTTATCTTAATGAAATAAACCTTATTCATCAACTTCTGCTGCTTTGCACCGCCATTACTTTTGCCATCCTTGTGCAGACATATTTCAATATTCCATATTTGATGAAGTATACTTCTGCATACATTTCTTGATGTATCAAGCAATTGAATGTGAAAAGCTACATAAAGAATAACAGAAATATCACTTTGAATCAATTAAGGAAAATGGTTTTGCACCATTGAAATTTAGCTATACAATCGTAACAACATGGGATAAAAAAAAGTCTGCAATCATACTAGAGAAAAAAAAGTTATTCTGGCGGATCCCAAGTAGAAAAAGAGATGCTGGGTAGAACCGTAGAAGCAAGTGGGGAGGTATTTGCCTTGGAAGGGAACCTAGCGTCGCTAGCCTGATCCCAAGTAAAATGGCACTAACAGAATTTGGTAACTGACAGCCCAATTTTCATTCCAAAGCAACATAATTCCACCAACCACCGAAACCCCCCTGCCCAAAATCGCACCACAAGTCCACCCACAACAGAAAATGCACAAATTGGCCCGACCACCATCGCCTAACCCCCTCCTCCCTTAATCAGTGCCAAACAGCTTCTCTCAATCCTCTGCACAACACATCGGAGTAGCTGAGAGAATGGGTTTGGTTGTATTTGCATCCAACAGTAACTGCAGTAGTGAGGTGGCGGAGCAAAAACCATAGAGACCAATGAATAGAGAAGGAGCTCTATGAATGGTTTTGTTGCATGGGCAGCTATGAATTACGGCATTTTGTTTTTCCTCAACACATGGGAGGAGGGTTTTGAGAGGGAGGCCAACGAAGCGTGTGAGAAGGCGGAAGCCGTGAGAAAGCCGAGGTTCTTAGAAAATTAGAGTCACTTGAACAAAAATTAGAGTGGGTCACTTGAATAACATGTGCTTAGTATATAGCATCGATAGATAATATTTTCTTTTAAGCTCATTTTGAAGGGTATGAGAGTTCAGCATTTTCTGCTGGTTATTACTGTTTAAAGTTTCTAAGTCATGTAGTGAACCTTTTGAAAGAACTGGTAATTTCGAAAGTGGTTTCCATTTTGTGTTGGTTTTTACAACTCGATTGATGGATTGCTTCTGTAAAAGGTTTACTGAAACATTATCTGGAAACAAACCGAAGCTTAACATACTCTAGATACTAGTTATGTTTTTTATGTACTTAAATTGATATTCGAGTGGATTTCAAGTATTCTGTGGCTACCCACTTGACTTTGTAGGCTGAGTCTACAAATTCGACGAACGAGTCGGTTCTGAAGGTTGCACTTGATCATGGAAAGGCCTCTGGGGTAATAAAGTCGCATGACCGAGTAGTTATTTGCCAGAAGGTTGGGGATTCATCCGTCGTTAAGATTATTGAGCTTGAGGATTAGAATGCTTGGCTTTCTGTCGTTTAGCCATTCTGTTCGCTATTTTTGGACATGGTGGTGAACTTTATTGCCGTCCCTTGTGAGGTTCAGAATTGGTGGTTTTGGACACAACTTAATATAATTCCACACAGGATGAATGGAACACTGGGCAATTTCCTGCTTAACATTGCAGTGATGGAAATTATGCCTGTGACTCTAATTTTTGTTCAATTTTCCAATGCATTTACACGTTGAATGGCATAATTAAATTGTTTTGGCCTTTGGGTGTTGCACCCATGAACATCCTTCTGGTTTTGCCGAACTGTTGCAATCTCATTTCCTCTAAATTTCAGCTTTGGTGCTAGATTGAGTAGTCCTCCCCATTTTATTTGCGAATCAAGGTAGGTGTAATTTGTCTTCTCATAATCTGTAAATCATGTATCTTTCCTAATCAGCATTTGTGTTTGTTGAAGATTTTAATTTTTGAGTCCTTGATAGCATCACTCCTTGGGTGTTTTCACCTCACATACTGTCACATTTACCAAAAAGTGGGGGTAATATTGAGATGGACTTGAGGGAGGGCCTCTTTGAAGTCAAGTCCCTGATGGAACTTAAGACATGTTACGAACCCATCAGAGTTGTTCATCAGTTTTAAGTCTGGATGTCTTGCTGTTACGAAGTTACGAAACCCGTCTAAGAGTAGTTTGACTGTTTTAATTACTGGATGTCTTGCTGTGTTACGAACCCATCAAGAGGGGTTCAGACAGTTTTAAATCTGGATGTCTTGCGTTCAACTCCTATCAGCATATGTGGACTTCACAAATGCATGTGGGTTTTGGAGGGTAGAAGGTATCAAGAATTTGCTGTAAATTTTTTAACAAAAATCACGTCTGAGATTGCCGTGGTGGACAATTCGCTCATCGCGTAAATGTTAGAAGCCCTTAACAACAATTGGGTTGTATGAGATAAAAATCATTTTAAAAACTTATTTCGGATGAGTACAGTTTTGCCTTCCAAGTTGTTTTGAAAAAGAATGGGACAAAAGATTGCGTGTTCAACTTTTTGCTATTTGACTTATTAGTTTTTTCCCATTAGTGTGGTCCACTGGCCTTCACGTTTTGTGCATGTGGGATTCTACCATCATATAAATCAATAAAATGATATGGTTCACTACGATAAATAATTAGAATTATAGATGAAGGAAAATTCTTGATAATAAAAGAGATCTTGATGGGCTAGGTGTCTTTTAATAATTATCTCTAAGGTCCTCTTCTCTCATCTATTAATGGTAGAATACCCTCCCCCTTATTCCTACGGTTTTTCCATCAATTAAAGTACTATAGTATTCTAGAAAAGTAGAGACAGAGAGAAGAAGGTGAGCCAAGAATTAAGGTGTTTCTAATCACGATGGCCAACAAAAGTACGCTATTTATTGTTCTTGAGATGTGTTGAATTCAAGATCCTGTTATATCTGTTTTCCGCATAATAGTTTCAATACAGATATAGATTTAAGTTACAATTGCGAGGAGATTATTTGTGTCTTTTGAGGGAGATTGTATTTAATCTGTTTTACTCCTTACTGTAAAAATTCAAACCTAACTTCGAATAGATGGCCCCATTGGACAAACAAGCAAGGTTGAGCGCACAAGGAGCAGAGGAATTACCAAGAGAAACGACAGATGGTAGGGAAACAAGAGCAATAAATTTAGGGGAGTGATTTTGCCACTTTTTTTTTTGTTAATGTCATTTCTCTTTGTGTCTTATTAGATGATTTATTTTGTGATAGAAGGGGAGTGACATTAACAAAAAGAGGGGTGACGAAATCAATTCCCTAAATTTAACCTTTTACTTTCATTATCTTCTTATTCTTTTCCTTTTATTTATTTATTCTTATTTATTATTTATTATTATCGAAAGGCATGAAACCTAATTATATATATTGCGTCACCGATTTAATATGGGACAATAAAGTATTGGTGTATAATACAACTCTCAAAAGAGAGAAGGCGGCCTCCATGCAAGAGGTAAAAGAAACCACAGAGTAGATCACAAACCTCCATGCAATGACAATATTATTACAAAAAAAAACATAAAAGAAAACCTCCACACGGGGTAGCTAGGTTCAGGGGTGGAACCACAACAATACTATGGTGTTTGGTGAACGATTCTTCATGGTATTAATGCGAGATTTATATTAATTGGTTTGATGTAAGTTTTTTGTAAGTTTTTGTTCTGTATAATTTATTGATTTCTCGTTAACTTCGGGTACAAGTACTAATTTGAATTCCCTGCGAACAAATAACTAGTTTTGATCTATTTTGAATCAACTGATTATTTGAATCTATATTTTTAGGGTTAATTAGAGAAAAATTGTGTCTATCTTCCGGTTAAGATAATCTTTTTTATGAATCTAGCTTGATTGAGTTAAAAAAAAACCCGTTAATATCGTACGTTTGTTGTGTGTGGACCCTCGATGGCCATAGTGTTTTCCAAATACTGTTTTCACAAATCAACTCTCAATTTTCAAACAATCAATTTCCAACACGGATGCAACGGAATTCATGAAGAGAATAGTTTGCGTACTATTCCAAACGAGATATGTACTCGTAGCCACGAGCAGTTCTTGAATCCATAAGAAGATAGATAAAACTCAGAGATTTTATTAATGAAAAGTTAAATAATTGAATTAGGTTACAACCTTTTTTATAAGACCTTAACCCTAGAAATCCTAAATCATGCCAAAACAAGGGCATTAAAGGCAAGATAATTTATAGTTAAAAAATTTCTAATTCTTGTAGACCAAGAATCCTAATAAAGTTGAAAATCAAAATCAAACCGAATACAGAAAGTTAATAATTCTAATCTAAACAAAAATACCCCTAATTAAAATCTTATTCTAAAACAATAAAAATAAAATATAGAAAACTTTCCACTTTTGTCCTACATTAGTCTTCTTTTCTTCAAAAGAACTCGCCCTCGAGTTCTCATTAGAAATTTGTCACCTTCCATTCCAAAGAAATAGATATTTGGAATACTTCAACCTCTCGATCGTCTTCCAAAAATTATTCAAAGAGGAGTGTACTTGTGATGATCTCTTCTCTTGATTCTTCAACTTGTTGACGAAATTCACTAGACAAACATCGGGAACCCAATCAAATTGTTGCACCCTAAGAAAATCGACTAAAGCAACATTAATTTTGTTATGCCCACAATCATGGTTTGAACCCAATCCGTGGATGTATGCTCCAACTTGATTGTTGGCCGATTCTCTTGAAGTTATTTTCCCGAACAATAATTTACCTTCACCAATGTTGTTGACCAAAATCTCCTCCTTGGTACAAATATTAGTATCAAACACCTCCAATGGAAAATTATTTTGGTCCTCAATAATTTGATCACCAACATCGATATCAATTTTTTAATTATCAACTTTAATTATAGAATCTTGAACAACAACTTCTTCAACAACATCTTTGGCAATAATTAATGGTTGTATTTTGTTGCTTTGGCCCATATTTTTCTTTCAATAATTTCTCTTAGTCCCATGGCAAAAATCACCCCACCAAACGTCTTTTATTTCTCGACCATGCATGAATTCAATAGTTACCCAATCGATCTCTTAGAAATTACATATCTAGCCACCATCATAGCACTAGAACTGTAAGTTTTACCAAGAAGTATCTCCACCGTTCTTCAGTCGGAATTCTTGCATACTAGGAATCTTCAATGTCTAGAATCCAATCTAAAATATCTTCAAAATACTCATAACCCTTGAATTTAGGTAAACTGTCATAATACCTGAAATCTGGTTGTCGTTTTATCAATTGATAATCATTGTAGTTCTTGGATATCTCGCCTTCAAATTCATTCTTACTATCATAGTGATAATAAGAATATCCTCTTGAGACGTTTTAGTTAACAGGTTGGCTGCGGGCAAATCTTTCAACTCGCTTCCTATCAACATTGTGTTTAACAGATTGACCACCATGGTCAAATCCATTGGTGCAAGTCTTGTTAAATCCTTCTCTACTATCATCGTCAATAGGGTTTGTGCAACTTCCATGGACGAATGCCATTGAACTAGGTAAAACCTTGCTCTGATACCACTTGACGCGGCGGAATTAACAAGAGAATAGTTTGCGTACTATTCCAAACGAGATAGATACTCGTAGCCACGAGCAATTCTTAAATCCACAAGAAGAGAGATAAACTCAGAGATTTTATTAATGAAAAGTTGAATAATTGAATTAAGTTACAACCCTTTTTATAAGACCCTAACCCTAAAAATCATACTGAAAAAGAAATCCTAAATCATGCGAAACAAGCGGCATAAAAAAAAGATAATTCCTAATTAATTGAAATAAAATTCTAATTCTTGTAGACCAAGAATCCTAATAAAGTTGGAAATCAAAATCAAACCGAATACGAAAAGTTAATAATTCTAACCTAAACAAAAATACTCCTAATTAAAATCGTATTCTAAAATAATAAAAATAAAATATAGAAAGTCTCCACTTTTGTCCTACATCAAACACTCTCTAAACTAGTTGCGTTATTTCACTTTTAATATTTTGCTTGTGCTCTAATTATTCCTTTTTCCTATGGATTGACCTCGGACTTTTCATGTTTATTACTTCATGACATCCCGCACTTGGGATTGCATTATGAAAGTCGCAGCATTAATGCTCGAAGGATATGCTAGAGCACTTAATTAAAGCATCCCTTGCAAAACCTTAATTATTTTGATATTTGGTGTTGGAGGGATTTGTCAAATAAAAGCAATGGAAGGTGCATTTGGTTTTTGGGGTGTGATTTTGGAATTTTCGGTGGAAGCAGTTAAACCCCAATAAAGTTTTTGAAATTTTGGAGAAATCAAAAAAGAGACAGATGCTTTATTTATCACAAATTATAGATGAATACTATATGGGAGCGTTAGGAAATTTTTTGTCGTGAAGAGTCTGGATAATTAGGAAGAACATGTTGTTCGAGCTCGATACCGTCAAGAATTCATGACTATTGCATGGGAATAGGTACATCTTCAAAGTATTTTTCCCTTCCAATTTTTGGATTGGAGTTTCTTTCATCCATTGGCGTGAAACCCCATTAAGGAGTGCCCCTTTGACTTCTTTATTGATGATTGAATTATAAACAATATTGTAAATCCAGTTTTTAAATATCGCTTCCTATGCTCTAATCGGTTGCAGGAATATCAATTATAAAATATGCAGAAGCAACCACCAAAGGCATGACAAGAACACTTTTTGACCATGGGGAAATTACATATCAGTGGAGAAAGGAGTAAATAATGCCCAAGTGATGGAGAGGTTTTTTCAAAATTCCATAAATATGGAACGGAGGAAAAATAATTTCCCATACATGAAACGGAGGAAAAATAATTCCCCATACATGGAGTCCGAATCTGGATCTCCTAAGTTGCCCTTTCTATGAATTTAAGTTGCCCCTTTTATGTACCTAAGTTGCCCCTTCTATGAACCTAAGTTGCTCATTCTATGAATTTCCTGGGTATTCAATTTCTTGAGTATTTCTTCCATTTCCTTACCATTTCTATTATTTTTTGAGAAATTTGGAATCTGGGTTACTTGTAGATTTGCATGAAACGGACCAACTGAAATTCTCTATGCATGAAACGGAGGAAAAAAATTCCCAAAACAAGAAGTCGGTTTGTAGTCAAATCTGAGTTTGAACCTAAGTTGCTCCTTCTATGAATTTAAATTGTCCCTTCTATACACCTAAGTTGCCCTTTCTATGAACTTAAGTTGCCCCTTGATTAGCTAGTAGCATAACTTCTTCACATTTTCAAGTAAAACCAAATGAGAAATTTTAAGTGGCAATTTCTAAAATCTAAAAGCATAAAGTGGATGCTAGAAAACATATATCTTATTTTCTCTATCATTTCTCTTTCTAAAAAATTAGCCAAAATACACTAATCTCAAAATACTTTAAAAACTCAAATCTACAAGTAACTACAAGTAACCCAGATCTCAAATTTATCAGAAAATAATAGAAATGGTAACGAGATTGAAAAAATGCTCAAAAAATTGAATATTTAAAAAGTTCATAGAAGGGACAACTTAGGTTCATAGAAGGGACAACTTAGATCCATATAAGGAGCAACTTAAATTCATAGAAGGGGCAACTTAGGTTCAAACTCAGATTTCACTACAAACCTAATTCATGTTTTGGGAATTTTTTTTCCTCTGTTTCATGTATGGAGAATTTCAATTGGTCCGTTTCATGCAAATCTGCAAGTAACCCAGATTCCAAATTTCTCAAAAAATAATAAAAATGGTAAGGAAATGGAAGAAATACTCAAGAAATTGAATACCCAGGAAATTCATAGAATGAGCAACTTAGATTCATAGAAGGGGCAACTTAGGTACATAAAAGGGGCAACTTAAATTCATAGAAAGGGCAACTTAGGAGATCCAGATTCGGACTCCATGTATGGGGAATTATTTTTCCTCCGTTTCATGTATGGGGAATTATTTTTCCTCCGTTCCATATTTATAAAATTTTGAAAAAACCTCTCCATCACTTGGGCATTATTTACCCCTTTCTCCACTGATATGTAATTTCCCCTTTGACCATTCATTTCTATTTTTATACACCTGGAGGCTGGAAGTGTCAGACATAATAATATATATAGGGGCAGTTCCGGAGACATCCAAAAAAACCTCATAGTTCCCGATTAAATTTTGATGATCTGAGCCGCTCAATGTGATCAGAATGTAATTTTAAAGGTACCCGTGAGAAATCAGCAAAAAAAATGACCGGGAATGGCTTGATCCAAACAGTTTCGAACAGTTTTTTATTGAACGGTTCAAATAAAAACTGCTCAAATCAAACCTTTCCCGGTTATTTTTTTTGCTAATTTCTCGTGAGCACCCTTAAAATCATATTCTGCACACATTAAACGGTTTGGATCATAAAATTTTGATCGGAAACTATGAGATTGAGATTATGGGTGTTTTTTTAGGTGTTTTTTTAAGATGTCCCTTGAACCGTTCCGTGTGTGTGTGTGTGTATATATATATATTTGTAATGTAGGGTGTCCCCGGCTAGTTTGTGCGCATCTCTGACTAATCCCTTCAACTCTTCCTATAGTCGTTTCACACGCTTACGCATGGAATGAGATGACCCCGAGAATTATTAGTAAGAAGAATTGAATGTATAGTATAGTGAACAAAAGTCAACTGAAAACAATAGACGGAAGAATCGACCAATATTTGAAGCCATTATTTTACTAATATCCGATACCGATATAATTTACCAGTACTTACATTACAATACATAGTCACTCCGCTTGGTTCACCTTTTTAAGAGTAATTTTTACTCTCAACACAATTTTCAATAAATTTCTCTCTTTATCTCTCTCTACTCATTACCATTCAACTCTCAAAAATAACTTTCTAAAACCTCAACCAAATAAAGTGAGTATATTTCCATTAAAAAGAATGGTTGGCGCCTCTTATCACTTATAATAGTGTTTGCGGGGGTCCACTTGATAACCCACAGTTTTGCTATAGCAATAGCAGTATCAGTGGCAGCTGATATTTGAATCCATCATCGCATTACTACCAACTGCTAACTTGCACTAGAGGGCATAATTATATGATTACAACATGCTAGTTACGTAGTGTTATCGGCCACTAGAAAGTTGCACGACTTTTCTTTTCCTTAATCACGTGAAATGACAAAATGGCCCTTCATTTATAAAAAAAAAAAAACTTAACTAAGAAGCAGGGGTAGTTTACTACAGTAATTTCTCATGAATAAGGACAAAAAAACTAAGGAGGGTGCATAAATCATTTCGTCACTAAAATTGCCAAAGAAAGAAAGAAAGAATGATGATGAGCGCATGGGAGCATGGCCCATGAACCATTCTTGGTTGGAACTTGGGACACACTAGTTTTGTTCAAGTCAAGAGTACTAACTATCATAAGAATTCACAGCAATGTTCAGGAAATTACTCAAAAGAAATCTAAACACGGAAATGTCAAAAAGACAACCGACATACATCATCGCAAATATCTGTAGAGATATATAAGCATAAGTAAAAGCATGGAAATCTGGTGTAACAGTGACACATGACATATTTCAAGCTTAAAAATTCCAAGCAACAGCATAACAGTGAGATTGAAACAAAACCGAGATTCTATCCATCGTTTCGAATTTAATTGACATCACAGCAGAAAAAATAAAAAGCAAACAAAGAACACTACCATGTACCTATCTAAATCACCAACTTCACTTTACAATTCACCCATGACTGACGATCGATCACTTCTCTAGATTGAAGAAATCTGTTGCTGCTGCAGTTGCTGAAGATCGAGCAACTCGAGCTCCTTCTGGCGAAGAATAAGCATCATCCTTTCATTCTCAAGCCTCATCCGCTCAATCTTCAACTTATCCCTCTCCATTTCCCTCTCCTTCTTGCTACTGAACTTCACCCACTTAAGTCGCTGCTTCTCAATCTCAAACGCTTCGAACTGATAACTCACTCGCTGCTCCTCCAACTGCATTAATCGGTTCTTCATCCACTGCCTTTTCTCCCTCAAACTCTTGGTGACATCCTCAACCACACTCACCAGTTCCGTGCTCAATTGTTCCATCAAAGGTAAGGGGGGCAATGTGGTCATTCCCTTTCTCAGCCTTTTCCTTGAACACTTGTCATCACCCCCTTCCTCCTCCTCGTACCCCTTGCCATTCTCCCTCATTCCACCTCCTCCTAAAATCTCATCTTCGTCGTCCCCATCCTCATCGTCGTCGTTTTCGTCATATTCATCGTCTTCCTCTTCCTCAGGGCTCCCCGCTGAAGCCATTTTGGATCCATACGTATCGGCTCTTCCAGAATTAAGAGACACAACTGGGGGATTTTCTGACAAATGGAAACAACTTTGTTGCTGCAACTGTGGATGCATCTGGTGAGATGACTCAACAGCCACCTCTGGGGATTGATGACCACCTGAACCTCCACCGCCACCAACGCTACCCCCACAACTATTGTGATAAGCACACATTTCCCTAAAAAACAAGTGCTTAGAATTCAATAGTTTCTTCACTTCTTCCTTCTTTTTCGGGGACAAATGGTCCATTGTTTCTAGCAAATTCTGATTCTCCACAACCCGGCACGCTGTCCCCTTCCCCAGTATGTCATTAACCCTCTTATACCTCTTGTTCAGGTCATTGAACTTGTCTTCACACTGCTGTGGAGACACATAAAACCCTCTCTCCATCATCGCTGTCGACACCGATTTCCACTTCCCTTTCTTCTGTAAAACCCCCCCTCCACCACCCTTTTTCTTCGCCCCTGCCGCCGGATCATTATTCCCTTCCGATCCAGCTTCGTCCCCGATATAAAAAACCACCATAATCAACAATCGAACCATACTGTCAGTCCATTTCATCCTATGCCATGGGGATATGTTTTTCCTTTTCCCATCACCAGCACTGTCCTCAGTGTTGAGTCCAGGCTCATCCTCATCACTCAGGGTTAACTGCTGTTGGGTTTTGGCTTTGGGGGCAAATGGGTAAATTTGCCCAACTATTTGGGGGTGTGGTGGATGTTGTTGCAGCTGGTGAGGAGGGTTTGGTTGTGGGGTGTGGTGGTGAAGTGACATTTCTAACCCTAACATCCCAGAGCCCTTAGTTGAATACATTCCACCTGGTAAACCATTATGTTCCATTAAAGCTTAAAACAAATTCAATTACCAAAAACATGAAAACTCAGTTGGGAAAAATCTCAAAATTCTCTTTCACATTCTATACATAATCCATTACAAGACTAGAAAAAAAAAACCCCAAAAAGGAAAATTGCCAAAAGCACAACTTACTTAGAAATTTGAGATGGAATACATCACCAGAAACAGAGTCACCTTCTTCGGCTTTTGCAGCAATTTTTCTTTTGGTAATTAATTCGCAATTCAGTTAAACAAAAAAAAAAAAAGAGTGGCAATTGAGAGAGAGAGAGAGAGTAAAGTGAGAGGTAATTTTGGTGCGTGCAATGTACTGAGAGAGATATAGATGAATGGAGACAGAGATATGAATAGATGGATATACAGGGAGCGGAGCAGATGGTTTTGGATTTGAGGGGTTTTGGTTTCATGGTTTGGGCAAAAGAACATGGTTTTGCATTCCTTTCATTTCTCCACCAGCTTTGTGGACCTGGTGTGGAGAGAGAGAGAGAGAGAGAGAGAGAGAGTGTGCGCGTGAGTATGCGTCCACGGTATTGTACTAAACTGTAGTACTGTATTTCGGTCTTTTCCGTTTTTTGACTTTTTGCTTTCTTTCTTTTTTCCCCTCCCTGTAAATGGATGTATTAGACCATCTCCAAACCAATACTCCATTTTTGCTTTCATTTCTTCATTTGAGAGTATCAAAATAATATATTTTATTACAAAAGTAATTTTGGAGGAAATCTAACTCCAACCTAATACTCTATTTCTACTTCTATTTCTTTAAAAACTCATCCCAAATCTCAAACTTCCCCACTTTCCCTCCAAAATTCAAATTTTCATTTTTCTAACTTCATTAAAAAAAATACTCAATAGGGGTCTTATTTTGAAGATATTGTACATATCTTTTGATTGGTACCAATTTTATAAAGAATTAGTGTATCAAAACTATTTTGATAAACAAAATGGGATTTGGTGAGGGTGAATAGTGAAATGGAGGACATCCTCCATTTTTTTCTCCATCCTCCATATTTGGAGTACCAAACTTGATCCTCTTAAATGGAAGAGAAAATAGAGGATGGGTTGGAATGGTATTTCCTCCAAAAATGATCCTCTCAAATGGAGAAATAGAGGAATGGAGGGTGCATTAGAGATGCTCTTAGGGGGTGTTTAGGAGGCATGGTTTTACATTTTTCAATTTTCATTTTTGGATTTTGGGTGTTTGGGAGGAAGAGGGAAAATGGATTTTGGGTAAAATGGATTTTGCAATTTCTTGTTTTTACAACAAAACAGAAAATCTGGAAATAGGAGCTTTTTGGATTTTCATTTTCACATTTTTGAATTCAGCCATGCCAAAAAGACAAGGCTACCCACTCTCTTTTTGAATAATTCCCATTTTTGCCATGGTTTTGGAAAAGTAACAACAAACAATAATTGAAATAATAAAAATATAATTAAAAATAAAAACGGGGGACACCAGTTCATGAATCATGACCGTAGGCAAAATTTCATGAATCATGACCGGTGGTAGAATTTCGGAATTAAATTTTAAATAAATTGAGCCCAAACATTATTTATATACAATATACACCATTATTAATAATCGGGGGCAACATAGTAAAAAATCAATCCATAATTCATTTTCATTCCATATCTTCCAAACACTACTCCTACTGCAAAATGCATTCTGTACATATCATCCAAATACTCTACTAAATACAAAATACATTCTGATCATAATTCCAAAAGCCAAAAAGCCAAAAAGTTGGCTCCCAAACACCCCCTAATGGGATCCGGATTCTCTTTAGCATCTATATGTGAGGATCATGTGAAGGTTTTCATTCAGACCGTCTATTTTGACAATTAATGGTTTGAATATGTTTTTATTTTTGACTGATAATATAATTAAAGGTCCAAATTCTATGGAAATCGTCACAGGGAAGAATTCTCATAGGGGATCCAAATCCGTATTAATGGGAGTAAAAAGCATTTTTCACAGAAAATGTTGCCTTTTATTTTGCTTTTTGTTCATATTTGTGGGAATTTATATTATTATTTTCATTTTTTTTTCTTGTTTACGCATGTAGGAATATAGAGTAACACAAAGAGCCCACAAATGATAAAAAGAAGTGTGCGAAAAAAACAATTTCACTAAGCAAACTTTAGGGAAAGATTAAGGTTGAAGAAAATATAAATTAAGTTCGAAAAAATTAAAATAAGATGACGAAAAAAACTAAAAATTACTTTTTTTGGGAAATATTATCTTTTTGAATTTTTTTCGTCATCTTATATGAATTCTTTTCAAATTTCTTTTATATGTTTGTACTTTTTCGATTCCTCTTATCTAGATGTAATTGTTTTGGTTTAAAAATTTAAGGGATTTTTTTTCTTGTCTTCGTTCAATTTTTTTTTTTGCATTTGTTTTTTTGTCAAACTTTTGTGATTTATTGATTCGTCTCGTCAAGAGTAATCGAAAAAGTAAAAAAATTACATAATCGAAACTTGATATCTCTTTTGGGATGGATGGCAAAACTTTTGCATTTTACAAGTTGTAATTCTCTCAATTATGCATTAGGCCAGATCATTAGGTTGACTCGATATCTCTTCTTATTCGAAAAGGACATGGATCCTCTCCAGGACTGGACATCTAGTTTTCTTATTTGTGGGCCTTCTTCGGGCCCATTTTAATGATTGAAACCGTTCGCAATTTAGTTATCGTTGATACTATCAACTGCGACACCTTAATTTTATGTTTGTCGAATACCTATCAATTAATATCATTACAAAACACATTAATCTTGAAAAGGAATTCTTGTTCTCGCAGAATCAAATCTATTTGCATCAAGATAAGTCTATAGCAATCATAGATATCTGATTAGAATCAATTTGGCATGATTTATGGTCTCAAGGAACTCTAAAGAAAGAATGAATCCTACTATCAAGATGGCCCTTTGAAGGGCCCATAAATGAGCAAAATTGGGTATTCGGTTTTGGCTTACATTTTCCTCCATTTACTTTTCAGGTGTTCATAAGAGTTCTGGTCCATTGAAGTGAAGTGTCTATGAGAAGTGGTGTGTAGTTGTCTTTCGTCATATTTGGATTAATTTTGTAAATAAACTTGCGGGAAATATATGTATGGTTAGACGTTTTTTTTCCAGCACAAGGATGATTCATAGTATTTCACGACCTGGAACGAGGTGTGACAATCACTCTCGTAACTTTCATATCATCAACATATTGCAAGACTTGGAGATGTACATAGCACGACTAGGACATGCACAGATGAATATTATTGACCAAAAAAACACTTGAAACACAAAACCACATAAATTTAGAATTAACCAATCTTTCCATACCAAGCCACGATGCTTGCTTAAGCCCGTAAAGAATTTTCTTCAACATGTATACATAATTTGGAAATTTAGATGATCGAATCCAGGAGGTTGGTCCATGCAAATCTCTTAATCAATTTCTCCATAAGCAAATGCATTCTTGACATCTAGTTGCCAATTCTTTTGTTAGATGTTGAGCATCACTCGCCAGAGAACTAAAATAATCTCTCTTTTATTATCAAATTAACTAAACTATTCTCTATTGATGCATTTGGTTTGAGTTATTTATTTATTTATGTTCTTCTTCTTCTACTTCTTCTTCTTCCCTCTTTCAATCCAATTACTTTTTGAAACGAAAATAAATTAATGTTGGTGATAAAAATTAAAAAAAGACAAATAAAATGTCTGTTTATTGAATGTCATCCAATACAAGCATTAGTACATACTAAGGCCATGTTGTCACTATATTTTGTTTTGGCATTAATTTCAATTTTTAATTTTTATTAGGTTCGCGGTTAACTTTTATACTGGTCATTCGTCTAGGAGGGAAGTTTAAAATTAGAAAACTATGACCTAAAGAAATAATTCTTTCACTAAAGACAAAAAAAAACCAAATAAATGTCTTTTTTAGTACTATTGTCCTATATGACTTTTTTTTCTACTTCAATCTACAATTTTATACTTTTTTGATTTCTCTCGTTAAGATATAGGATGAATCCAAAAAGTTACTACAATAAACTAAATAAAAAATTATTAATGTTAAATAATAGCAAAAAAATAATAGAGCGAAAAATTTGAAAGAATAGGCCTTAAATTTGTAGTGGTTTAGCAATGATCTTAAAATTGAATTATGCCGTCAAATTGTGTAGATAGATCTGAGCCCCTTTAATGGGATAAACGTGTAACGCCCCGATTTCTCAAGAGATTTCGGAAGTATTAACCCTAAAATATACTGAATTTTACAAACTATTAGGCCCCTATTTATCCTTATACAAAAATTACAATTTCAAAATAATACAAAAATCTATGTAACAAAAGCAACTCCAAAGCGACTCTAGTTTTGACACGAAATTCCAAGCAATGTTGGCCCAGACTCCGTTCCAGGGGTCCCACCTGTATCAACTGCTCCATTGTGAAATCCTGCACACTCTGGCAAATTGAACGCCGAACCAAACGATTTGCCAGGATACAAATGTATCCTAAGTGATAATTCACCAAGTAGAAATCCTAAAACCCAATATCACAATATGCAGATCAACAATATAATAATTAATAATACACAAAAGGCACAGAATAATAACACATCGTCTTTTTCTTTACTATCCATCATCTTACATGTAATCTAAGGATCATCTCCGCGAGATCCTTTCCTCCCACATCCACTAACTACAATCGTCTCATGGGTCCACCCTTCATCTTGCTTATCCTGCACCAGGGTCCTAGGTGAGCGCACCTAAGTTATGTACCGAGTATGTTCTCACTTAAGACCATAACAGGAGGATCGAGTCATCCCATGACGTATCGTACATTAGGGTCGGACATCCACTACCCCACGCTAACTATAACCGTCTCATGGGACCCATTCTCTTCCTCAAAGAGAAATTTTCCATGACGTATCATACATTAACGTCTCACTAACTATAACCGTCTCATGGGACCCATTCTCTTCCTCAAAGAGAAACTTTTCATGACGTATCATACATTAACGTCTCATTAACTATAACCGTCTCATGGGACCCATTCTCTTCCTCAAAGAGAAACTTCTCATAACGTATCATACATTAGCGTCACAACACCGGGCCCCTCAGGTAACCCATTTCAACACAGGGCCCCATAGGTTACCCTTGCCATCGCCATGGCTCAATTCACAATCCACACAGTACTCACACTTTCAACACTTTATCATTTTCCATTTACTTATCATCGTCTACATGATTCACTACTCGTAACCACCCCGGAAATCTATTTGTCCAATCTACAGCCACAACAAAATATCGCACGGTTCAATATTTCAACTAAAAGTACTAACAACACATAACCATGCGACAAAATTAATCCTGTCATAGAATTAATCATGCGAGCAACAAAATAATATTCAGTCAAACAATTAATTACTACACTTAAAATTAAATCTGTTTCTCATTTAGAAATTTTATAAAACATTTCTACTATTTATACATTTTTCTTTAACTATCATATTATTCATAGATTTTACAAACAAATTTTTATTGGAAAATACTTATTGCTAAATTTAGTATTTACTAACTATATTAAATATTAATATGAGATTTTTATAACAACAAAATTATGCGAGGCTATTCGAGTCAATATTTATTAGAGTTAAAGATTAACTAATATATAATCTAAAATATTTCTTGTTTACAATCTAAATAAATTTTTACTAATAAAATATTCTTGTTAATATTTCATAAATATTTATCTACTCCAATAATTTATTAAACACGTAAACGTCCACTCAAATACAAATTAACAATGCAACATCAATAATAATTTCACAATCAAACATTTGTTAAATGATCATAAATTTTCACAGGGTATAACACTAATCATTCCAGCACAACCAGACTAAATTTTAATATAAACAGGACTAAAAATAAATTAACAATTTAACAGCAGATCATCATCTTCAATAAACTTTAAATCTAAGTAACTCCATTAAAATGCAGATAAAGGTTTTGAGTTTCTGGAAAACTACCTTAAACGCGATTCTAAGTCCGAATAAGTGTTATACGGTGTTCGTAGATCGCCGTGGTGGTTTTGAAATCTCGGGGCAGCGTCCGGCGGCACTCTGATAGGGCCCACAGCAGCGGTGTGCCCACGAAACTTACGGTGTGCACACACCTACGGCCATAACTCTCTCTCTCTCTCTCTCTCTCTCTCTCTCTCTCTCTTCTAGACTCAACAATAGAATTGGGAGTGAAATAATATACTGGTGTTCAATTTTTTTAGATTTATGTGGGTATGTATAATGAGAGAGAATAAGGTAGTGAAAAGGTGAGAGGATAAGTGTAGAAGTGGTGGAATGATGTAGGAGAGTGATACTGATAATGATAAAAAAATAGGGGACAAGTGCCACATTTGGGGGGTTTTCAATTCTAATGTATGTGGACGCATGTATGTACATGGTGAGAATGTATCTGGACGCTTTTATGTATAGGATGAGAGATAGAGAAGTGGAGAGTTAGTTTGAATAGAGTTCTACTTAGGGTTTAGATAGGAAAGATAAGAGATGAATATGAATCACTGATTCCCTGTATATCTAAAATTTAAATACATATCTTATTCAATAGTGCAAATAATATCAATTATACACAAAATAATATATTTTAATTATTCAATCTAATTAATTATTGAATTAGAAATTTAAAAATATAAATTTGTATTAAAAAAAATTGGGTCAAAAATCCGGGTCGTTACAAAACGGCTCTTAAAAATCAACCGTTGGATCGATGGAGGGTTAAGGAGAAACTTGAACTAGGATTAATGTAGCATGTCATCCAAGAAAGCGTCGTAGGATTGTTCGACTCTGTTCTCTCTCTCTCCTTCTCTCTCTCTCTCTCTCTACTGTTACAGAGGATAGATATTTTTTCAGTTCAAATTCAGGAAAGGATTATGCGGAATCGCGAGGTTTGGTGGAGTCTTTGTTTGAATTGAACTTTAGGGTGAAATTAGGGTATTGATGGTTGATTTCCGTCGGCTGGTGAGATGACTTATACTCACATAGTACTAAATGTCTTTTTTAGTACTATTGTCCTATATGACTTTTTTTTCTACTTCAATCTACAATTTTATACTTTTTTAATTTCTCTCGTTAAGATATAGGATGAATCCAAAAAGTTACTACAATAAACTAAATAAAAATTTATTAATGTTAAATAATAGCAAAAAAATAATAAAGCGAAAAATTTGAAAGAATAGGCCTTAAAGTTGTAGTGGTTTAGCAATGATCTTAAAAATGAATTATGCCGTCAAATTGTGTAGATAGATCTGAGCCCTTTAATGGGATAAACAACTCTTAAAAATCAACCGTTGGATCGATGGAGGGTTAAGGAGAAACTTGAACTAGGATTAATGTAGCATGTCATCCAAGAAAGTGCCGCAGGATTGTTCGACTCTGTTCTCTCTTTTTCTCTATCTCATCGTTCAGGGCTCTCTCTCTCTCTCTCTCTATTATTACCGAGGATAGATATTTTTCAGTTCAAATTCAGGAAAGGATTATGCGGAATCGCGAGGTTTGGTGGAGTCTTTGTTTGAATTGAACTTTAGGGTGAAATTAGGGTATTGATAGTTGGTTTCCGTCGGCTGGTGAGATGACTTATACTCACATAGTACTAAATGTCTTTTTTAGTACTATTGTCCTATATGACTTTTTTTTCTACTTCAATCTACAATTGTATACTTTTTTGATTTCTCTCGTTAAGATATAGGATGAATCCAAAAAGTTACTACAATAAACTAAATAAAAAATTATTAATGTTAAATAATAGCAAAAAAATAATAGAGCGAAAAATTTGAAAGAATAGGCCTTAAATTTGTAGTGGTTTAGCAATGATCTTAAAATTTATGCCGTCAAATTGTGTAGATAGATTTGAGCCCCTTTAATGGGATAAACAGCTCTTAAAAATCAACCATTGGATCGATGGAGGGTTAAGGAGAAACTTGAACTCGGATTAATGTAGCATGTCATCCAAGAAAGCGCCGCAGGATCGTTCGACTCTGTTCTCTCTCTCTCTCTCTCTCTCATCGTTCGGGGCTCTCTCTCTCTCTCTCTACTGTTACAGAGGATAGATATTTTTCAGTTCAAATTCAGGAAAGGATTATGCGGAATCGCGAGGTTTGGTGGAGTCGTATTGGTTCCTAAACATCTTCTTTCTCTACTCTCTCTGTAAACGGAGTCTACAGTTTCTGTTGGAATTTTCGACAACTGAGGCCAACACCACATGGCCCTTGGATCGGAGCCCAATGGTCGCCGACCCCTACTTTACGGCCTCCATTGCATATTCGATTGGAGCCCACTCTTCCTACTGTTGTTATGCCGGTGTTGTATTGGTTCCTAAACATCTTCTTTCTCTACTCTTTGTAAATGGAGTCTACAGTTTCTTGCTTACAGCAATGAATACGCTGATGTGGAGAGAGAGAGAGAGAGAGAGAGAGAGAGAGAGAGAGAGGTGGCTTGGTGGTAGTCACCGGTGTTGGATTTTAAGAAATGGTGTGATGGTGGTCGTGAATGGAGTTAGGGATTTGGGAAAAAAATTTGCTGAGAGAAGTGTGTGGAATGAGCTGGTGTGATACATATGTAAGGGCAAAATGGTCTTTTTATTCTTTCCGTCCAACGGAGTTAGGTCCTCCAAATGGAAACGTTAATGAGGGGGTCTAGCTGTAGGCAAAATTCTATGAGGGGGTGAGCGAGACAAAGAGGAATAGTTCAAAGGGTGTCTAGGTATTTAACCATTGTTTTTGTAATTATATCTTAATTAAGACCAAATTAAAATTTTTACACTAAATTTATAATCGAACACCATTTTTAAGATTGCTCACTCCCCAATTGTTAGAAAAAAGACAAAAAAATATGGTGTATATAGCTTAAAGTGGCGTGCATATATAAATTCTCAAAATCTCAATTTTTTCCTGCAAAAAAGGTACTTTCTTTCTTTTTTTAATCAATGGTAACTTGTTAATTGAGCAATCGGTTGTAGTAAGTGTTGTCATACTCTATAGTAAGTTTAGCTTTTTATTAAGGGTGTCCACAATGCTATAATAAAAAATGAATAACCAAAAGTTGCCACATTAGCTTTTGATTATCCATTTAAGATAATGCTAAGATTAGCAATGTAGATGTCCATAATGACATAGTCAAAATTGAATAACAAAAAGTTGCCACATCACATTTTTAAATTATAAAAAAACTAATAACTGTGAACATAGATATGGTTTTTTTTTCTAAAAATAATTTTGAGACTAACGAAAACTATTTATTAGAAATAGAAAATAAATTTTAAACTTTTTTTGTGAATTTTTTAAAAAAGAAAAATAGGTTTTGTGTAACTACGGTTTTTGAAAAAAATAGTTTTTATATAAGAAAATGTTTTGAAAAAAAAACATTTTCTTATACAAAACAACGTTTTGAAAAAAGAACAATTTTTGTATAAAAATGTTTTTTAAAAATAGTTAAAAAATGATTTTTTGGGGGAAAATATTTTTTAAAAACAAAAGTTTTAAGTAAAATATATTTTTTGAAAACATTGTTGAAAAAGAAAAAAAAGAGAGAGGGGAAGTGAGAGAAAGTTTTTTTTGTAATGATGTGTATATTTAATTGAGAATGTGAGGTCCATTAAATTTGATTATTGACAAAATGGTGCTAGTTTTGGTTATCCAAAATCTAAATTTGATTATTTCTAAAGAGGTTGCTAAATTTGATTATAGCATTGTGAGTCATATTTTACACTAATATTGTTAACTTTAAAAACCTATTACTTTTGGTTATGTCATTGTGGATACTCTTAAGATAGTACGTGTTGTCTTAGTTAATGGTACATAAAACTTGTTTATGTGGTAAGTAATTCAACATTATTTTGGTCAAAAGTTCACAAAATCATCCATCTTTGTTTTTATGAAACTACTCTAATTTTTGTTGGTGAATTTGATCTAAGGACTATAATTAAACTATTTTCAATGGAATGGTCCATATTTATTGGACGGGTTATTTGCAAGGATACCCCTTCAACTATTGCGTTTTGTTAACATGACCCCCCATATTTAAAACTCATCAACCTCACCCCATTAACTATCAAAATCAATCAACATCACCCCCTCTACCCAAATTCGTTAAAATTTTGGATGGAAACGAGGGAAAAGACTGAGATATCCTTTTTAAATTTTGCTTCTTCCTCCCTAACACAACCGGCCCACCAAATCCTCACTCTGAACCTCTGAAGCTTTTGCCACAACTCTTCCACTGACTCTGAAATGCTCCTCATCCTCACTTTCTCCGTCCCAAAATTACCCATAAATGCTATATATATGTGTGTGTGTGTGTGTGTGTGTGTGTATATATATATATATATATATATATATATATATATATATATATAGAGAGAGAGAGAGAGAGAGAGAGAGAGAGAGAGAGAGAGGGCTTTTCTCTGTTCTACAAAGCGTGGTCGGCGGCGGCAATTTCCCTGTTCGCCATGGCAGTAAGCAGAGCGAGCTCATGCTTCGTGGCGGCGATCGTGTTCGCCGTCGTTTACTTTCTTAGCAACCCCAATCGTTCCCTTGACCACCGAATCTGTATCAAAAGGAATCAAACCCCTAACCAAATCCTCAACCAAATAAACTACATCATGAACCACTTCCAATCCGTCAAGCACAAGTGTAGCTCCCTGCCATCCGACGTCACAAACCCCGCTCTTGGCCGTCGTAGCCAACAGACAAGACGAGGGACAAGTATTGAAGGGAGAAGAAGTCGCGGTTGAAGACTCGTAGGGTTAGAGAGAGAGGCAAAGGGAGGGGAGGTGAGGACTAGATGAAATTGACTCGACAACCCTCCTAAATCATCAACGAGGTACCTCTTCCCAAATCATTCGTCTCTTCCCCATTTGCTAAGTACTGTAGCACCGCCTCTCTTTCTATGTGGAGTGTCGAAATTTGAAGGTTTGTCTCAGATTTGTGATTGTATGGGTTTTGCGATTTCCGGCGAGTGCGAATGTATGGGTTGAATCGGGGGTTTTTGTATGTGATTGTATGGATGTCAATTTGTAAGGGTTTACCGAGATAAATAAAAATAAAAATTTGTAAGGGTTTGATGGTGTGCTTAGCTTGCGCTAGTGGTTTTGAAGGGTTCAATTTGTGGGTTTGGTTTTTGGAGTTGATTCCGGTGGGTTTTCCGATTTTGAAAAATCTGAGGTGAACTTTGGGTTTGGAGGGGATAGAGGAGATGAGTGGGGGAGGAGATGGGAGATGGGAGATGGCCAAGGGCATTTTAGGGTTTAAATTTTTTTTCCCGTCCAAGTTACTTTTTTTCTGTCTAAAATGTTAACATTTCTTAACAAAATTGGACAGAAGGGGTGTAATTGATAGTTTTGATAGATGAAGGGGTGATGTTGATGAGTTTTAAACATAAGGGGGTCATTGTTGAGAAAATGTGATAGTTGAAGGGGTGTCCTTGCAAATAACCCTTATTGGAAGTATAATGCTGAAAACAGAAACACCAAACTGATTGCGAAAATCTCACTACCACCGAATTCCGTCCGATTCGACTTTTACAAATCAAAAAATAAACTTCACAGTCGTCGGTCCTGATCATAAATCAAATGGACGAGAGGATTCATCATCACCATCACCGTCACAGGGGTAAGGAAGAGGAGGAGGAGGAGGATGAGAGCGATGAAAGCGGCGACGAATTCACGTCGGAGGACGAAGGGACGGAGGACTACAGGCGCGGCGGATACCACGCCGTCCGTGCAGGCGACGCCTTCAAGAGTGGCCAGTACGTTGTCCAGAGCAAACTCGGCTGGGGCCACTTCTCCACCGTCTGGCTCGCCTGGGACTCCCTTAACTCTGTACCTCTCTCTCTCTCTCTCTCTCTCTCTAGATATCTTGCTTGTCTTTTGGTCTTGTGATTCATAACGTATGTACCCAACAGCTTCGGGTTTGATCTGATACTCCGTTGAGTGAAGTTTTTTTTGTTTTTTTTGGGTAAGTTAAATTTTCATAGAGAAAGAACCAACCAAGCACGGACCAAAGGAATGCCCTTACAGTCCAATACTAGCTAGTTACTACTAGCTAGAAATGAGCAACAAAAGCAAACTAGAGGAGGAGCCCTAACAACAGAACTAGCATGTATTTAAACAAAAACAGAGGGAGGATATTCCATGCAAGGCATGGTAAACGATTTTCATCTGTCTTGGCAACCCCTTTCCATGGCATGAGGCATGCTCTCTAATCTGTTTTGATCCTGGCAATAAGGGCTTCATGAGTAAGGCTCTGCCTCTTGAAGACCCTGCAATTCCTTTCACACCATGAACTGTAGATTACAGCAGCCAAAGAAAGCTTCAATATAGCATACTTGAATTTGGAACTCCTACTATGCTGCCCCATCCAAGCTACCTCATCAGGAAAGGTATGCCCAGCCCTACTAGTATCATTTGCTTGGAGAAAATGAGCCCAGACTCTAGCAGAATATGCACAACTGAAAAAAAGATGAGCATGCGTTTCTTGCCCCAACCCACACAAATCACAGCCATCATCAGAGATAACTCCCCATGCATGAAGCTTGTCCTTGGTAGGCAACCTACCTAGGAGTGCAATCCGCTCAATTATTGCCCATCTAGCTAGGCACATAATGTGAACACCAGATAACTTTGTGCCAAGGCACAATAGGAACTTTCACTCTAATGGCCTCCCAAGCAGTCTTGGTAGTGAAGGAGCCACTAGGGTGTAAAGTCCATTGGACTGAATCTTTACCAGTGGTATTAAGTAACAAAACTTCTCGTTCTAGGCCACTTCCAACTCCCATTCTCAATGATAGTAACTGTCCTTAACAGATAGAGCCAGTGGAATGTGTTCTGCCCATTACCCACAACACATTTCATCCGAGCTTGAACTAAACCTCTGAATTTAAGAAGTTTCCTCATCGTCCAAGAAGTATTCTAAGGAATCTCCGTAACCCAAAATCAAGAATTCTTGATGACAAAGGTATGTATCCATTTGACCCAAAGAGTGTTAGATTTGTTACAAACATCCCATATGTGCTTGACCATAGCTGCTTTGTTCCATTCTTCAAGAAACCTAAACCCAAGGCCTCCTTCATTTTTAGGTTTGCAAACTGACTGCCAATTCCCTTTGGCCCCAGTTCTCATGTCTGGACCTGTCCAAAAGAAAGCTTTAAGTGCACTCTCAATCTTGGCTAAGACTTTGAACAGAAGAATGAAGGTTGAACTCCAGAATACTTGAAACTAAATAACATTGCATTTATGAGTTGAGCTCTGCCACCATATGATAGGAGTTTGCTGGACCAAGAGTAGACCCTTTGGAGAATTTTCTCAATCAATACATTACAGTCTTGAGCTCTAAGAGCAAGTCCAACGGGGGGATGAAAAATGAGGGGATGGATAGTTCTTTTAGTGTGAATAATTGATTAAAAAAAAGGGGTAAGAAAAAAAAACCCAATGGGCAGATTAAAGATCAAAAAAGAAAAAAAAAAGCCCAACAGCCTAGCCCAACACCCCCCCTCCCCCCTTCATCTCCTCTCTCTCTCTCTTAGAGAAGAAAACCCCAGCTCTCGAGATCTTGATCGATTGAGACCGAGAAAATCTCGTTCTCTCTCTCTCTCAACCCTCCTCTCGATCGACCCCAAAAATTTTCCTGATCAAACCCCCCCCCTCTCTCGACCGTCTAAGAATGGAACCCCCTCTTTCCGTCGACTCTCCGACGAGGGTTGTTGCCGGTGTTCAACCTTTCAGTTGTGGTTCAAGCTTCAAGCGGCCAAATTTTGAGATTTCCAGATTCCGGCGAGCTACAACCTTTTCCGGCGACTCAGGTATACTCCGGCCGTCCATTTTTCTTTTAAATTAGTTGCCTTGCTGAGCTGTCTAGGGATGGAAAGATGCATCTGTTGGAGATATGCCTTGAATTTGGGATGGTCGAAGAAAGGTATTTGACTTCCTAAAAGATTTGTTTCCTTGTTGGTTTAGACTTTGGGTGCAAGGAATTTTGTTTGGGCAAGTATTGGTTTTAGGAAGGACTCTGTGGCTATACATATAGCATTATTCTCTTCATTAGGTTTTGGACTTCTTGAGTGAATCCCTTTGGAGAGGCCCCTAGGGGGTCTCTCATGTTGAAGATTAGATATTAGGGTTTTGGTTTATGCTCTATTGGGTTTCACCTAGGGTTTTAGTATCCCTATCGGGTTCCGTCAGAGGTTTGTCCCTAGATATCTGTAATTGGATGCTTCAATGAGAGTTACGGGTATAGCCGGCTCTGTGTGTTATCTCCTTGTTTATAGTGGATCCTCTTGCTCTTCTCCCGTGGACATACCCAATTTGGGGAATCACGTAAATCTTGTGTTCTTGATTTTTGCTTGTTGTTTTGTTTATATTCTCAATTTCGTTTTCGGCAGAACAAATTGGTATTAGAGCTCCGGATTTTCAATTCGAGGCTTTCGTTTTCCGCTGCGTACTGTGCAATTGGTGATCGTTTCAATGGCAACTCGTTATGAAGTTGAGAAGTTTGTTCAATAAAGATTATTCAAGTGTTTTCTGTTGGAGGAGATGTATAAAGTTTGTCAAGGGTTTGAGGAGGAAACTATATTTACCGGTATA
The DNA here is from genome assembly GCF_030253575.1 of Rhododendron vialii. Lineage (NCBI taxonomy): Eukaryota > Viridiplantae > Streptophyta > Magnoliopsida > Ericales > Ericaceae > Rhododendron > Rhododendron vialii. Next base: position 29,102,248 of record NC_080560.1, read on the forward strand.
CTCGTTCGGTAAGTAACTCTGTGGTGGAGTCGGTAATTAACTCCGTGGGGAGTTTGAGCAGATCTTCGTGTGTATCCGGGAGGGATGCATTGGGTGAGAGGTGCCCGTTGGAAGATAGAGGCTCAATTTGGAGGCATGTGCGGCTGGATTTCCTGAGTCACGTTTGCAAGGTCAAGCAGGTGTGCTTAAGCCTTGCTCGTTTGTGCCGTTGGTGATTGCCCCGTGCGGGGCTTTTGGGGAGATGAGTGATTGAAGGAGAGGATTGCCTATAGTGTTGAGTTCGAGGGAATTCAAGTCAAGGTGGAGATTTGTTGGAGATATGCCTTGAATTTGGGATGGTCGAAGAAAGGTATTTGACTTCCTAAAAGATTTGTTTCTTTGTTCGTTTAGACTTTGGGTGCAAGGAATTTTGTTTGGGCAAGTATTGGTTTTAGGAAGGACTCTGTGGCTATAAATATAGCATTATTCTCTTCATTAGGTTTCGGACTTCTTGAGTGAATCCCTTTGGAGAGGCCCCTAGGGGGTCTCTCATGTTGAAGATTAGATATTAGGGTTTTGGTTTATGCTCTATTGGGTTCCACCTAGGGTTTTGGTATCCCTATCGGGTTCCATCAGAGATTTGTCCCTAGATATCTGTCATTGGATGCTTCAACGAGAGTTACGGGTATAGCTGGCTCTGTGTGTTATCTCCCTATTATAGTGGATCCTCTTGCTCTTCTCCCGTGGACGTACCCAATTTGGGGAACCACGTAAATCTTGTGTTTTTTATTTTTGCTACTTGTTTTGTTTATATTCTCAATTTCGTTTTCGGCACAACAGCATCTACGGATGGATATATCCATCCCCATATCCATCAAAGCCATTTTCCATCTCCTTTTCCATCCCCCCATTGGAGACCAGATTTCCCATTTGGGGCTGGAAAATGGCTATAACAACCCCCCATTGGAAGTGCTCTAAGCCTGGAAGTGATAAGGGGAACACCAAGGTATTTTGCAGGAAGAAAAGTCTCAAGGATTGCAAGGGTAGTGTATAAAGCATTCTTAACTTGTTGATTCACCCTAGCAAAAACAATGGAACTCTTTTGGAGGTTAGGTTGTAAACCAGCAAATTATGAAAGTCATATAACACATCTTTGATCAACTGAAAGGAATTGGTGTCTGCCCCACAGAGGATAAAAAGATCATCTGCAAAGATGAGGTGACTAATAGTGAGAGCTTTGCACTTGGGGTGGAAAGTGAAAGCCAAGTGATTAGCCATGTAACTGAGCACAGCAGTAAATGCCTCCATAACTAATAGAAACAAATAAGGAGAGAGGGGGTCAACTTGTCTCAACCCCCATCTTGCCAGGGAAGAAACCAACCAAACGTTGAGGAAGTTACTTGAATTGTTACAGTGAATAGTGATATAGACCGTCTCCAGCCCTTACTCAAACTTATACTAAATTGAGTAAAAAGCTTCGTTTGGTATGAATAACTTCAATGGGCAAACTTATTTCTAAGCACAAATCTGAGTAAAAGCTTCATTAATGGCATAACTGTAAATTGTGAAGAGCAAAACAAACCTTTCAAGATTTCAGTAATAATTTGTGTCTCGCGTCTCCCTTGATTTGGTTAAAATTTTGTGTAATACTTTTGAGTCAAGGATTGGAATGAGTTTAAAGCGCTTTTATTTAGGATTTGGTTCTATGAACTTAATTTGGGTAAAGTTTGATAAACACAAGTGGGAAGCAGCCGGCTGAGTTTAGTAGGTTTACCGATGAATGGGGAATTACAAGGAGAATAGCGATATGGAGACGAAATCGAACTTGATCACAAGGCAAAGACCACCTTCTATATCAAAACACTAGCTGCCCGTTCCATTGTTTAGTCATCCAATTCGTTGATATCTACGCTTGTGAGTGAATGGTCTCATTGATGGCAAGGATATGAATTCCATGGCCACAAAAGTTGAAGAATTTTGATAAAGAAAATATTGTCCCTTGATTTGAGTGGAGAGATTTATTCGGGTATGAGTTAAGTAATGGAGATGATTTGGAGTTTTATTTATTTTTAACTCAAATTTAATTTTGACTCTAGATTGAGCAAGGGCTGGAACCTGGAAGATGCCCTTATTGGTTGTTTTTTGATAATCCTCTACTTGGTTACTAGGGAAGATAACAATAAAAAAATGGTTTTAGTCCTTCCACTCTGCTTAGAAAAATATATTTTCCTGAGGTGGAATTCTTTATCCGCCTTTGTTTTGTCTCTCTTGCTCTCTCCAAATCTTGTGTCTTTGTATTGAACTTGTGATTTTGGCAGTATAATGAATGGAACAGCCTCGACCTTGATATGATGCTACGTGGAGGAAATTAATCTTCGTCTAGTTGCTTATTTTCTCTGAATGGATGTTTAGTTACCGAGTTGGTTGGTTTTTCAGTCCTCTCTATTTGAATACCTGAGAAAATGGAGGAAGAAAAAAAAAACTGCAGGTAGGTTTTAGTCATTTCAGTCTGCTTAGAAAATGTACTCTCGGTTTAAACTCTTGGAAATCCTCCTTGCCATGTTAGTAAAAGCACACCAAAACATACCTGTACACACGACAGTGAAACACCAAAATTCGACCCTTATTTCCTAAATCCATAAGGGAGAACGATGCACTATGAGATGGAAAAATACTCAAAACCCACAGCATTACCTCGATCCTTGCTTAAAATTAACTGAGACCTCACTAATCGAGTATCACTGAGGCATGAGCACCTTAGCAGAAAATGCAATGCAGTGTGCTTGGAAGTCCCACCCTTACTGAGCCATTGCTGTGCTGCTCCTCCCATGCAAAAAACCCAGTTGATTTTGCAATGTAGAATTCTACTTATCCATGACTTTCCTCCCCCAAGTGAAAAGTAAGTAGCTGCTCACATTTCGTCTACTTCCTTTCACCATCTTACCTAAAGGCAATTTTTCATTCCACCTTAAACAGTACTCGCATGGCTGGAGTCCTAACTTTTTTTGGGGTTTAGACAGTGGTTAAAAGGAAGAGGAGATTATCTGAACATCCGTTTTGATACTTTCGTCCCTGAGAATTCTGAGTGCTGGACATTGAGAGTCTGATACCAGTATTTGTTTAGCTCAGTTCAATGGAGCTGTTATTTTTAACTTCTTAGATCCCAAAAGATATGAAGCACATACTTTTTGGTCTTTTTTTGGCGTGCAGTATCTCAGACTGTTCTATGGGTGTTAAAATTACTGTGTAACGCTATGTACTTATTTTTTGGACTCCAAAAAGTTAGGGAAGTACGTCTGAAATCCCAACCAAAATAGTAACTTCAACTCAAAATTAGCATTCTTTCTTTCACCGCAATCAAGGAACCAACTGCTTCATGAGTGAGGTGCTTCTCGTTTCCTGCTTAATGTATATTTTCATGAACATTGCAGCGATATGTGGCGCTGAAAGTGCAAAAGAGTGCGCAGCATTACACGGAGGCAGCCATGGATGAGATTACCATCTTGCAACAGATTGCAGAAGAAGACCCGGAAGATAAGAAATGTGTGGTGAAGCTGTTGGATCATTTTAAGCACTCAGGTCCAAATGGGCACCATGTTTGTATGGTCTTTGAGTATTTAGGGGATAATCTACTGACACTTATCAAGTATAGTGATTACTGTGGAATGCCTATTCAGAGAGTCAAGGAAATATGCTTTCATATTCTGGTGGGGTTGGATTACTTGCACAGACAGCTTTCGATTATACATACTGATTTGAAACCGGAGAACATTTTATTATTGTCCACGATTGACCAATCTAAGGATCCTAGGAAGTCTGGCGTTCCTCTTATTCTTCCTAACAGCGTGAACAAGACTGTGTTTGGGACTACTATTACCACAGATGTCAAGCCATCCAATGGGGACTTGACTAGAAACCAAAAGAAGAAGATTAAAAGAAAGGCTAAGCGAGCTGCTCAGGGTTGTGCAGGGAAGGAAGCTTCAGCAGAAACTGAGACTGACCCTGAAACATCTGGTGCTGTCGAGAGTTCTGGTAATTCGAATTCAAATATGGGTTCTGTCTATGCGAATGCCGTATCTACAGCTGATGGAACTGGGCAAGGAAGTCTGGGTCGTAAAAGAGGAAGCCGATCCGCAAGGCAGCAGCTGTTGGCTTCGGTTGACCTGAAATGCAAGTTGGTTGACTTTGGTAATGCTTGCTGGACTTACAAGCAGTTTACAAATGACATCCAAACGAGACAATATAGGTGTCCAGAGGTTATCCTGGGGTCTAAATATTCTACTTCTGCTGATCTTTGGTCATTTGCTTGCATCTGTTTTGAGCTTGCAACTGGTGACGTTCTTTTTGATCCTCATAGCGGTGACAACTTTGACAGAGATGAGGTATGGATGTGTCTTTCAAATATCATATTTGTTTATCGTGATTTGATATGCTTTTAGTTGTGTGTGAAAGTTGAAGATCATAGTCATTCGAGCAATTAACATGTGTGTGAAAGTTGAAGATCAGAGAGGGAGAAAGTGAGGGATACAAATAATACAAGGTGGTGAAACCTGGTATGGCGTAATGCTTGCTAAATTACATATATGTTCATTCTTTCTTTCTGTCTGTCGTTTTCTTTTCTTTTTGCATGCGGGGTGGGGTGGTGTGGTGTGTGTGTGTGTGTGTGGGGGGGGGGGGAGAATCATGACAGTTTGAACCGAGGCAGTCGTTTATCCTGTTGTTAGTCTGCTGTAGCTGTGAAGGTGTACAGTCATCATTTATCTCCACATTACTTTTTCTTTTTCATCGACATTAGCCACTATGGTTTAGGCCTGGTGCGGAGTGGTTCCCAGACTTTTAAACTTGGCCACATAACCTCCTTAGGGTTTGTGTGGTAAGAAGTACAATTAGAGAACTCATGCATATCAACACTTGTCATACATGTGACTAGCCAAAATGTAGTTCTTTTTAAACTTTAATATGAATTTTCCTCTAAATATAATGACAAAAACGCCCTTAGGCTAATAGAAAAAAGCAATTTAATGAGGCTCGTGGAATAAGTTCTAAAATTCTCTCTCTCTCTCTCTCTCTCTCTCTCTCTCTCTCTCTCTCTCTCTCTCTCTCTCTCTCTCTCACGAACGACCATCCCCTCCTCCCTACGCTGCTGTTCTTTCTCCTACTGTCACGAACGACCATCCTCTTTCCATCCCACCCCCTCCCTCCTCCCTACGCTGCCGTTCCTATACAATCATGCGAACAGAGTGGACTATCAGTGGCAGTTTATGGGATTATTATTGAAGCATGTTGAAAATAATTTGACGGGCCTTAAAAGGTCACTTTTGCATAGATGTCGCCTAAGAGTTTAAGACTTTCAACTGAATCAAAGGGAGTTTGTGGAACCCACTACACAGTGATATTGTTATCTATTCTGCACATGCAATAGGTTCTTCTATGCTCTACTCTCTCTTTTTTTACTTTTCATATCCCCTCATATTCATTATAAATTGAATCCATTTACTACAAGGAACAGCTAAATCTGAAACTTGGTAGAAAACGCTATCATGTGGCTCAGGCTTGCTACACATCTCAGCTACCCACCTCTCATTCTTCCTTCTGGAATTAGGCATTCTGATATTTTTATGTGCAATGATTTCTTTTCTTTGTGGGTTTTATGCAGCTGCTGCTGGTTAGCTTTGTCTATAATTGGATAACTGTTGTCTATAATTGGATAACTGTTATCTTCAATGACTTACCAGTTTTATTTTTTTGTTAATATTCCATGTCAACTTTTAAGCTTCTCTTCTTTTTTGAGATACTTATTTGATATATTCATTTAAATATCGTAGATACTTTGATGGGAAGGAGATACCTTTTTTTTCTAAAATTATGAGCCTTTTGATTTCTACTCTGTTTAGTTTGAAGTCAAGAGAGTGCAACCATACTTTGAGATAATTTTTTGACATGTTAGATATTTTTGGGGTATAGAGGGGTGTATAGGTCCTTTTTTATATTTTGACATTTTCCTTTCTATTCTTTGCTCTCTTTTGTACATGGGTGGCATCCCCTTAATGCCTTTGCATCAAATTCTTAGAAGAAGCAGAATAATTTTGTGGGCTGTTAGACTTATTTTATTCCAAGCATCAAGACACGTATCTTTGTATGACGATAATTAGGTGACACGCTTGTTCCCCAAGAAAGAGACTCAAGTTCCTAGTCCAATTAGAAAAGGCTTAAACTGGAGGGAAGAAATGTGATTGCCCACCTTGTTGATTTCCTCTAACAGGCACTGCATTTGCTCCAGTCAACCTCGAGCAATTCTTATGGATGTGGCCCTGCTGTCCACAACTAAAGCTTATTTCCACATGTTGCCCACTCAGGTACATTGCCACCTTGGTTCCTATTCAGCTGATTCCCCAGGTTACCATTCCCAACATTTATCTTCTTGCTACTTACATTGTTGTTACCGCCACTAATTCCCCCCCTTCCTCTTATTATCATGAAACTGGCGGACAGCCACCTTTCCTTGTTCAACGAGTACCGCTCGATCAAATACTTGAGCATATGTCTCCAACCTCATTGGTTTGATTGTTATCAAAATATCTGGTCTCAACCCATCCTCAAACTTCTTTGCCTTTTTATCCTTTTTTCCACCAGATGTGAAGCGTATGGAGACAACTTAGTAAACTCGGTGGGATACTCAACCACCCTCATCTTATCTCCCTGTTTAAGCAGTTGAAACTCTGCACTCAAGGCATCCTGTATTGCTCTGGGAATGTGCTTTTCCTTAAAACAATATTTCAAATCGAGTCAATACCATGGCCAGCTCCGTTGGTTCTATGATCTGCGACCAGGCATCGGCATCACCTTGGAGCTGATAGGCAGCAAAACTTGCCTTTTGTTGTTCAGTACATTGCAATATTTGAAAATCTTTTTCAGAGCTGCTATCCATGCTTCAGCCTTTATGGTATCAATCTCCATGAAAAGTTAGGGGTTTTAATTTCAAGAATTCCCTAATGTTAACCTCTCTCCCAGGCTCCTCAGGTTGGTCTAAATTTTGAGCGGGAGGTTCAATTGGAACTCTTTGTGGTTCAGTGGGACCGGGAGCTACGATTGGAGGGGGTGGCGGTTGTGGTGCTGGCAGTGCTTGAGGTGGAACATGTGGTGGTTGTGCAGGTATAACAGGGGGGGTTGTTGGTTACTAACTGTATCCTGAAGATTGGTTACAACGCCTACCAACCCTTGTAAGATTTGTTCCATTCGATTCATGCACTCATCTGACTGGGGTTGACTTGACGAGGCATTACCACATGTGTTTACCATGGTTCCTAAATAGAAATGTAAATATAAAACTACTTAATTATTTAATGACAATTAATATTGCCAAAATTACTGAAAAGTACTAATAAAAGTCTTGTAGATAACATTTTTTTCCCCATCATATTCGCATCTTACTGAACTTGCAGTTACATAACCCAACTGCATGGGCATCATCATATCACAGCAAAAGATGACATACAACTAACTGCTGACAATACACATACTACTAGCAAAAAGACCAGATAATGTACATACACCCGGTCTAGTACTTCACCAAATACTACACAAGTACAACTAGAAAAGTCAGTCTCTGTCGTTGAGTCCATGATAGGCTCCAGTGACCGATTCCTTTGACCTAAAGGACTGGGCGTCCTAGTGGTCAGTCTCGGTCGCGTCGTCGTCAAAAGACGGCTCCTCTGGGTCATCCTCCACTAGAGCCTCTGGAGTAGGCGAAGGAGCAGGAACTGGCACCTTCAGAGCAGCCACAGGTGCAAGCTCAGGGACATGTGCCCTAAGTCACCGTGGGCATCTGCTCGGTCTACGATGTCACCGTATCTCTGTGGGTTAAGTACATACTCTTGACTCAGTGCGGCCGTATGCATACGAGTTTCGACTTGATACAAACCTTTCGCTTGTTTCATAAGGTCAAGGTGCATAGGTCTGGCTTGGTATACTCGAGACACTTCTTCATAGACGACTTCTTCTGCAGCTACCGCATTTCTTGAGTGGTACAGGTGGGATTTAATGGAGTGGCTCGTGGACTTGGAGCCTGGTAACTCATGTGATCAATTTCACTTCCGCTTGTTTCATAAGGTCAAGGTGCTTAGGTCTCGCTTGGTATACTCGAGACACTTCTTCATAAACGATTTCTTCTGCGGCTACCGCATTTCTTGAGTGGTACAAGGTGGGATTTAATGGACTGGCTCGTGGACGTGGAGCCCGGTAACTCATGTGATGCCCACCACGGGAGTCATAGGTATCAATGGAGTACATCCTGCAATATGAAATTAACTTTGATCAAAACTCAAGTTTAAGGAAACAAAATGTCTTTCTAAGGCGGTATGAGAGCTATAGTTTTGGAACTTTATTTAAAAATCCAGAGTTGAAGGTGTAACACATATAATTTTTTGACTTAAGTGGTACTTGTATAGATAATAGGATTAAATGTAATTATGTCAACACGTATGTTGAATTTATGGGCTTTTCTTTTTAGCAAAGATTGAAAACTAAATTTAAGAGGTTGGTTTTCTTAATTTACATGGTTTCATGGCACTTGTGGAGGTTAGCTGCTTGATATTAAGGTGGTTGCTTGTAAGCAGTTTCTCATTGAGGTGGTTGTCTGTCGTGTTATGTTCAAAAAATAATTGGTAAGCTCTTTTGGTATCTTATTTGGAGAAGCAATCATTGTCCTGAGAAGGGTTTTCAGATAGTAGTAGATCATGTTTTAGCCCTTGTATTTTCCCCCAAACATAAAAATCTAGTCTTGCAGTTTAGGGGTTTGTTTTGAGTCTCATAACCCATCTATGTAGAGCCTTTCCTATCAATTTGTAACGAATCTGTCTGAAATCCTATTTTTTGGTAACTTTGTCATTATTAGCCTATGTGTTAGTTGGATTCACCTTTGATTATGGCTTTCGGGACTTCCAAACTACTATTTCACAAAATTATCATATGGTTTAACAGTAGAGCTTTTAGATTTATGGGTGTCGTGTAGTTGCAAATGATGATTAACACGACTTTAGTCAGTTGGCTTTGGTTTGATATTATAAGGGATGTCCAATTGAGCTCGAGGTCCAAATTTTGGAATTGACCGTGGCATTGTTTGTCACATAACACTGAAACAACATTAGTCATGTGAACCCAATCAGTGGCGGAGCCAGGGTTTTGATTCTGGGGGGCCGGCTTAAAAAACATATATTTTTTATCGGAATATATACTTATTATATTATAAGATTTTTGCTTTCTAATTCATTACATTTGTACATTAAAATGATTCTTTAGACTAATTCAAATGTCATGTGCTTATTTTTTATTTATGAAAGAAATTGAGAAATGAGAATGTAAAATAACTGATTTTTTATCAAATCGAACCAAAATTAATGAAGATTATAACTAGCTATACACGAATAATTATCAATAATATTCAAAATCAGGTATATACAAAATAAAATTTTTAAAACTCGGACACTCGGGAGCCAGGGCCGAGGGGGCCCCAGGTCCCAACATAGCTCTGCCCCTGACCCCAATTAATAGTAGCAATTTGCCCGTATTGTTATTTGTATAGATTGGATTACCTTCTTCAAATTTAATGGGAGGAATTGCCATGGGAAATTTCTTGTTGAGTGTATAATAGGCATTCTATTAAGTCAAACTAGTCTCTACCATATTGATGCAGTAGGATTTATGGGAATTGTTGTCATTTTAGTGTCTTTAGTGTGTGTAAGGTTTTGAGTCTATAAATAGGTAAGTTGTCTCTCATTTTGGTAGCTTTTGATTATTAAGAATATTGAATATATTGATTGAGACATAGTTTCTTTCTCTACCATTTATCCCCTTGAATGAGATTTTGCTCTCTTTCTTTGAATCTTTGATTCCCTTTGATATTTTGGTTGCATCATTTGGTATCAGAGCTAGGCTCAAATCCTAGCCCTTTCATCTTTTCTGGAAACCTCGCAGGAACCCTAAAACGGCGCTGAAAAATTTCGCCGGGGCCCCCAATCCACTCGTCTCCTACAGATCTACCCAACCTAAGACCATAAACCACGATTTCGACTCTCAAAACTCTCCAATCGATCATTTCGAAGTTGATTTTTCACTGTTTTGAACACTCAAGACCCATTTCGCCCCTTTTCGAAGCTGTACAAACTATTTTGTGCACAACCAACAGCTTTCTACAATTTTGAGCACTCCCCTGGTGATTTTGATCTGACCCAGCCCTTAATCGATCTTTGATTTCCAGTTTCAGACGTGACCCAGCCATTTTCGAGGCTCGAATTCAATTAGGGACTTAGATCTGCCATTTTTGGCACTCGAAAGCCAAGAAGGGATTTGGGTATCATCTAACCTATTTTTTTTTTTAACTCGGGAGCCATTTTACCCGAAATAAGATCCGCGAGATCCTTTTTTTTATTACAGCCATTGGATCTAATCCAACGGCCTACGATCGAGGGGCGGATGGAGAGTAAAATCCGGAATACATGATATGAAAAGAACTGTATATATATATCGGGGCGGTTCCGAGGACCCTTAAAAAAACCTCTAAAAAAACCCTCCCAAGTTTCCGATCGAATTTTGATGATCCGAGCCGCTCAATGTAATCAGGACGTGATTTTAAGGGTACCCGCTTGAAATCAGCAAAAAAAATGACCGAGAAGGGCTTCATCCGAACAATTTTTTATTGAACGGTTCAATAAAAAAATGCTCAAATCAAGCCCTTCCCCATTTTTTTGTTTTTGCCAATTTATCATGGGCACCCTTAAAATCACGTTCTGAACACATTAAGCGGCTCGGATCATCAAAATTTGATCAGGAACTATGAGATTAAGATTTGGGGGGTTTTTTTAGAGGTTTTTTTAAGAGTCTTCGGAACCTTAGACAGCCAAAATGCGGACTTGTGATCTCAACCATTGGATCGTGATTTTAATGATCTGGATAAATGATTTATGACCATCAGCAGATCCGAACCATTGAAATCACGATCCAATGGATGTTAGCGACGTCCGCATTTAACGAAAATAAGGGCGACCTTATTAGAAGGCCCTTGTATTTTATTAATTAAATATATAAAGCCAGATCTGCTAACCCCATATTTGACACCCAATCTCGGCCACTCATTTCAATGGCTGTGATTAAAACATTATCACTCCTCACCCTATCCCTCCCTCCCCCTTCTCCATGACATAGGCCCACCTTTGCCACAACCCATTTCCGGCAACCCTTTTTCCAGTGAGTCCTATTTGTCCGACGACCCATTATATTTATACTTGAAGATCGGGAAATTCTTTACAAAAATCTCAAAAAAACAATAAAAAGGACTATCAAAAAGATTAGGAAAGTCATTGCAGTTTTGAAAAGAAAAAAAAAAACAAACTCTTATTATTTAGAGATAGAGATAGATTATGTTTATATTTATACCCACTCCAGTCGGTGACCCATTATGTTTTTTGTCTTTTGATGCGTTTGTTTATCCAGCAAGTCCCATTTTTCCGGCAACCTTCTCTCTCTCTCTCTCCCATTTTTTCCGGCGAAACCCTTCGTGAAGCATGAAAAATGGACCAAATTCCATAAATAAAGACTTCTAATCCATTTCCATTTTCTTTCACAAACTACACCATATTCCAAATTGGCAAGAATATGGTGTTAGCATGAATATGGTGTTAGCATATTCTGCCCCTATGTATATATATTTAGTCCGTCTATGTCCTATGATGCCCCGAAAGTAGCGGCCATTGTTCAGGCACGTTTTCCCCTCCAATGCATAATTAAATGCATAAGATATGCTCAAAGCAAGAAGCATGAAACTATTCAAAGGAGAGGAAGTGTACATATTTTCGTGGTGTTTTAGATTTTATTTATCTCCTGCTCCTGGAAAGGATTTGAGAGTCCTGGCATGACGCTTTATGAGTTTTCCTTCTTGGCAATTCCCTTGTGCTGAACTGGAACACATCCATCTGTTTTACAACTAAGTCGATTTGTTGGTACATAATTCTGCAATTCAGTTAGTTTGATGATGCATGTCACTTGCTATTCAAATCTGGAAACTCATTTGGAAAAGGTTCTTGATTTTACGTCAAAGTAACCTATCACCTGATGTTGCGTGTAATCGGTTGCTTAATTGTGTTTTTTTCCGCCTATAGAGTAAACTGTGTAGTGAAGGTTATCAAAATATATTATAGTCTATTGAAGAACTATTCAACTCCTCTTTGGCTTTCCGCTGCAGACTTGCAGTTGACCATTATCAACCAAATTTAATTCTCTATATACAGGACCACTTAGCATTGATGATGGAGCTTCTAGGGATGATGCCACGGAAGGTAAGAATCTCATTTCCGTAAACCTTAGGCTGTGTTGGGATCTCAGATTCGTGAAAGGATTTGCAGAAGGGAAAAAGGTGAATGAGATTTGTGAAGCTAAAATTTTCTGTTGTTCTTTTGATCTTCTTTCCCCTTCTCAAAATCCTCCACAATTCAAAGATCCAACCCAGCCTTGTTGCACTCAGCCCAACGAATGTGACCTTGAAAACCTTGATACCTCGACAGATTGCCTTGGGTGGCCGTTATTCGCGGGACTTCTTTAACCGATACGGTGATCTAAGGCACATTCGTCGCTTGCGTTTCTGGCCCATGAACAAGGTTCTAATGGAGAAGTACGAATTCAGCGAGCAAGATGCCGCTGAGTTGGCTGATTTCCTTGTCCCCATTCTTGATTTTGTCCCTGAGAAGCGGCCAACTGCTGCCCAATGCCTACTTCATCCTTGGATTAGTTCAGGTCCTCGTCTTTTAGAGCCTTCAACACTGTCTACTCAATCCCAAGCTGCTGATACTTTATTTTGCGAGAAAATGATGAGGGAGAAAGGGGAGACAGAAGTCGTGGAGGTTGGAATGGGGAAGATAGCAATCAATGCAGATTCGAAACAAGTCAAAAATCCTCAGTCTATGAGTAAACTGTCAAAGACCGATATAGGAAGTTCATCTAGGTAGGTCCATTTCAGGACTTTGGTTGGACCTTAGATTGCTTAAAAAGAAAAGTATAGAAAAGAAGGAAATAATTTGCTTTGCGAGTCCCTTTCCGTGTTCTCTTCCTTCATAAATCCTTGATCCACACAGCTCTATTGTTTCTCCACTACCTGGGCATGTATAGTTTTTCATCACCAACATTTCATTGCTTGCAAGGCATATAATAATTCCCCCATCTATTTGAACTTTCATTTGGTTTGCGGATGGGTTTGTTAAGATGTGGGTTAAAAGTTGGAGCATTTGGTTAAAGCTGTTGGATTACACCAGATGAAAAACAGATTCTCCTCTGTGGCTCAATCATGTAACATATGCATGGGAGAAATAGTCTTACTGGAAATAGTTATGCTTGGTTTATTTGTGAAGGTTCCATTTTATATTTTAACTTCTTTTACTTCTGGGTGATTGTCATCCCGAATCGTTTAGGGTCTAGGGTCCTTTTCCGCCAATCGACAATGAGAACCATTCCTTCTTGTCTCCAAGCGCCAACCCTTTTGGACTCTATTTGGAGTCTCAGAAGACGTGCGACATTTTCTTATTTGCTGGCCGTCAATTAGGTGATAATACGAAATCCTAACGATACTCCCGGCCCGACAAACGTCCCGGAAACTGACCAAGAGTTTGTCCCGGAAACTGACCAAGAACGTCTCGATAATGGCTTGAATAACGACGTCCCAGAAACGGACCAAAAACGTCTCGGTAATGGCTTGAATAACGGCCCAAAAACCGCTCAGCAATGTGGGTAAGGCCACAGTAGCTAATATCAACTGATGAGCAAAAGGTCTGCTCAACTGAGTTTGAGACGGGGGCACTCGGGGTACATTTGGAGCGTGAACCAAAATCGAAATCTGACCATTACCATTTCAATTCGGATCAATCCCACCGTTACCATTTCAATTCGGATCTTCACCTGTGTCGTGTCTCCTAAGATAAGATCGATTTGGACATTCGAGCTCGGGTTTTTCGTTCGGTTCCACTAGTTGAACTTAAAGCGATTGTTCTGCAAGTATGGTCACCTCATTATAATTACTACACTGCATACCCATACACTTGAAACGATGATGTTTTCTATTTTTCTTGTTTCCTTTTCGGTCAGTGAAATAAGAGAGACATTTTATGTGACACAGATTACTTGAACATCGATTTGAGCAAGAAAAATTAGCTGCAAGTGCACATCGTTGTACCGAGGCCTCCAATGCCGAGCGATTCTCTCCCTTGTTCAGCTGAAGTCTCTGTATGTAACCCATATTAAACAGTAACTAGTAGTATTATTACATAACTTCATTTCCACACCCTAGCTGGAGACCAGCTACGCATGCATAATGTACAAAATCTTATTTCCCAAAACCGGAAGAACAAACAAAACCCAAAGCTATACAAACGAAAAAACAAGCAAGTAAAACATACGAAGCACTCAACATAGGGTAAACATAAGAAGCTTTTGCATTCTATTCCCGGCGCTCCACACGTTGCAAGTGCACCCTACCATATTCATCAACGGGGTTTCCTTCAGCATCTAGTACCACCTTCTCTGCCGTTGCTCTCTTTGTGCCGCCATGCTCACGTGCTGCCTGCGTCTCTTCCACAATGTCACTCGGCATTGTTAGCTTCTCCTTTATAGCTTCCTTCACGCTACCAATCGCGCTGAATATGTTTCTCGTCCCTGCAGTCCCCCTATCCATTCCCACAAAGAACATAACTAATTCGATTTCCATACGCATTTTATTGTCGGGAAAGTCTACAATACACACCCTTTAAAAATGTGTACCATATGCACCTATTGTATGGTTCATTTATAACATTTTAGTGTGTTTCGTAACTTTTGTTCTAAAACTTGTAACTTTTCAACAATACGATTCGTAACATTTTCATTATGATTCATTACATTTTGGTGCATTCGTAACTTTTTAGCAATACCATTCGTAACATTTTCTCTATAAGTCATAACATTTTGAGTGTGCATATGATACGCACCCAAACAGGGGTATGTATTATAGCATTCCCCTTTATTGCCTCGTTATCACATTAAAAGTCCATGTAAATTACAAGCGGTACGACACTTATTTTGACCTTGTTAACCACTCGGCACAAGTCCAGGCAAATGTGCATGTACATGTAAATATACTGAATTTTTACCTGTCCTCTGCAGTTTCCCTTTCTGCCTCTGCTCTCTTCCTCTCCTCATCATCGTACCCCTCCTCTCTCAGCTTCAACTCTTGCATCTTCCGTCTGGCTCCATCCTCCGTCTCCATGTATTTTTCCTACGAAAAATAATTATCCATCTCATTGTAATCTCCATATGCTTCAGTTCCATTGGCACCCCATATTTCCATCGGAACTAAATGAACCTTTACAGTTAGAAATGAATAAACAAAATTCTCCCACACAGAAAATTACGGAAACCTGTTTAAAACAAAGAAAGATAAAACCAATAACACTAACACTGGTCAATGTTAAGGCGGTTTTAGTGTAAAGGTAGTATTGAGGTGTGTGTGTATATATATCCAATTGACCAAAAAAAAAATAGTATTGAGTACATAAACTTTTAAGTAAGTTTGCATTCATTCAATGTAGTGTGCACTCTACAATTGCTCCCCAATAGATGGACCCTTACCTTATTTGCACGCGGGTAGCCTTTTTTTTTGGCCAACCACGGGTCGAAAACATAATGTCCCGCAAGTACAAAAAAAAAAAACTCTAGTGGTGCCTAGGCTACCTTAGGTCTTAAATATCAACTGTTACATATTGTATCGGCCGATACGCAATGGATTTTGTGCCTTCTCGATATGGTTACAGCCTAATGTCCTCGTGAGATGAAATACCCCATGCCTATCGTCATTTCCAATTAACGGATCAGTTCACGGCCGTTACGCAATTGTTACGGGCAATTTAGGCAGTTAAAATTTCTCTCCTCGAATGTAATTTTTAAAAATGCACAACCACTGCAAGCAATTCCCATTACATATCGAGATTTCGAAGGTTTTAAATATTGGCCAGTAAAAACGTTTCCCGTTACAAGCCTTCTGATACTGTTACCCATATATCGATGATACTGTTTCTCTTACATGTGGGTCCCATGCATGCCTATGTGAGTGCGATGGTTTATGTTGTGGCTTAATTTAATCTCATCTTCAGAGACAAGACTCACCTTAGGTTCCTCTTGGCTCTCATCCTGCCTCCTACCACCACCACTCAACGTCTCCATAGCCCTTTTCGCCTTCTCCGAAATCTTCCCCACGCCACTATCCTTCTTCTCTTTGGCTCTCTCTTTCGTCTCCTCCGCGGCCAACTCAGCCGTCTCCTTGGCCATCTCCTTTGCCGTTTCGGCCTTTTCCTTTACCGCCTCTTTCGTCTCTCCCGCCTTCTCTGCTGCCCTATCCGTAATCCCTCTCTCTTCCTCCTCCTCCTCCTGGGCCTGCTCCTCGTACCCGCCTTCCCTCAGCTCGTCGTAAGATTTGCCGATAACGGCCTCCTTGGCGCTTTCGAGAGTTTCGGCCACCGATTTCAGTATGGTTCCGATGACGCCGGGCCTTTCCTCTTGTCCTTGTTCGTAGTAATCACGGTCATGAGACTCCATTTTCGGTCGTCTATCTTCTTCTTCTTCTTCGTGCTCTCTCTCCTTCCTTTCTCTGTTTATATCACTGAGCTCTTTTTCTTGCCTTGATGCCATTTGACTATCCTAAAAAAAAACTCTCTCTCTCTCTCTCTCTCTCTCTCTCTAGTTTTTTCCGGCAAATCTAAACACCGAAAGCTCAACAACAGTAAAGTGTACAGAGACAATGAAGTGGACTGTTGGGCAAAACTTGGTTTTATCGTTTTTCTTGACAATAAGAGTTAAAAAGAGTATGAAATGTATGGGGTGGGGATCCGAGTGAGTAGTGAGTTTTTACGTTGTTGTGAATAACACGATAACACGTACGTGTAGCTGTGGGGTTGTTGATGTACACGTGGATGAGTAAGCTGGATGACACGTAGACTTGTATAGGAAGCTGCCAGCTGGGGTGGGGACTTGGGTGGCAGTTCGGTGTATGCTCATCCCAATCAAGTAAGTTCTGGGGGTGGGGCCGAATGACAAAGCTAGTTCTAGCCAAAGTTACTCCAGAAATCCTATTGGTACCGACGGGTACCATAGGGAAAATGTACCGACGGCCGCCGGACGGCCGTCTCCGGCCACCGGACGGCCGATCCGAGCCGTCCAAAAATTTTAAAAAATAAAATCGAGTGGGCCTACGCGAGAATCAATGGCATCCGAGGTGTGTAGGGTACTTGATCCGAGCACCCATTTTTCGTGTATATTTGTATATACGTGTATATACACGAAAAAGGGGTGCTCGGATCAAGTACTCTACACACCTCGGATGCCATTGATTCCCGCGTAGGCCCACTCGGTTTTATTTTTTAAAATTTTTGGACGGCTCGGATCGGCCGTCCGGTGGCCGGAGACGGCCGTCCGGTGGCCGTCGGTACATTTTCCCTATGGTACCGTCGGTACCAATAGCACTACTCTACCGTATGTGTGTTGTAGCAATTTAAATTATTCATTTTTGTAAAGCTCACATAATAGTATCTCAACGCGAATGATCAGTTTGATATGACATCAATAGATGTATTAAAAATTATAAAATTTATTGATAGAATTAGGGACGGATTCAATTAAAACAAAAGTAAGTCACATGACCCACTTGAAATTATCAGAATTTTTTTTTGTAAACCGAAGAAGTCAAGTAATATATACGGAGTATAAAATTACCGAGAACCTAATGGTGCGTCTTGCGCCAGTGGTAAAGGCTTACGCTTATACGCGAGTTCGAATCCCAGCATGGTCTATGCCTTTTTTCTTTCATTTTTATGCTGAAACGTTAAATAAAAAATTCTCAAAACTTGTGGCTAACATGAGTCAAACCTCACCCATCAAATGCTTAGTGTGAGGCACTACCACAATGCCAACTGAGACAATTTGAATTTACCATCAAATAAAAAAATTAAAATACAAAACTGTGTCCACTCATTTTTTTAAAAATGTCTACTGTATGTTTAGTTTTCATTCGTCATTGGCATGTCTTCATAATGTAATGGTGACAACACAGTTATACTTTTCATATTATCATATATTATTATTAATGCATTTCTTGCTCTTTCACAAAAAAATCAAAAATCAAAAATCAAAAGTTTTGTGCTCTATAAAGAATGCTTAAATATTTTCTATTCTCGTTATAATTTTTTCTTGAATGCATGTTCTCTTTATATTAGCTTATGAGAATTTTTATCAACTTTATGCTCAAAAGGTGACCCATCTGTATTAGATTTTTGAATCCGCCACTAGATAGAATTAGATCGTCCATTTCATAAATCAAAATTCAATTTTTTGATATACCCTATCGATATCTAATTAAGCTGATTTTTGCATAAACATACCACTTTGAGGGCCCTACAAGATGAATGATTTAAATTATATTATACAAATACATGGTGGGGCCAACAATGGCACCACTGCCGTCGTAAATAATATAGTACGGCCCGGATTGAATAAGTTTCTTGAATTGAAAAGTGAGATAATTGGTGTCCTAAATTAATCGGTTTTACACTCAAAAATTAAAAAGTAAAAGACCTAAACTTACCTTTGAAAATTTACGATCGATCAGACAGAATGCCAACGATGACAAAAATAGTCGAGGAGAATGAGTTTAAATTGAAGAAAAGAAATTCATAACTGTTTTCCGTTATGAAATTTGGATATAATGTGATGTGGGCATGCCGGTCTAGAAATGACAGAAATGATTCTATCACATATCTCCTATATGGTCATGATGCGAGTTTAGGGGGTGTTCGGTTATCCTATTTTTTAGCTATTTACATTTTGGTTGATTTTTTGACTTTTTGAATTTTGATCGAATGTATTTTGAATATAGTAGAGTGTTTTAGAGATAAAGGAACATATTTGTACAAGCAAACAAAAGATTGAACACAAAATCATCTTGTCCAAACCCATATAAAAAAGAATGATACTATCTGCTTCTTCTAAAAGAAGACAGCTAAAATTGTACATATTTTGCTTCTTCTTGCATTGACTCTATAATGCAGAGAAGAATACTAATAATTAATTGTCGAGGTAGATGATTAAAATAGAACTGCACCGGCTTCTCTACATTTGGATTGCCGAGAAGCCCATTTTTATGTGGCGCTAACAATACTTGATTCATTAACTACTACAATTTTTAACATTGATAAGGGAATTTAGTTGTTCGCGTTTAATGATTATTAGCATATGCACTTGACAAAAGCCTAAAAAACAACTCCTTCCACAGAAAAAACCTTCTACATATTTCCTCAGAAATCCCAACTCCTTCAAAAACCCATAAAACTCTCCACAACCCTTCAAAAGAAAACCAAAAAAATACCTCTCTGCCTCCAAAGTTCAGGAAACACCAAACCAAAACAAACCAAAAAAATACCTCTTTCCCTTTACCAAAAATCCCCAAATGAGCTATCTCCAAAATCTCCGAGGCCGAAGCCCTCCTAGTTTAGGTTCGGGAAAAAAACTCCCGATCCCCACAAGTTCATTGTAAGTCAGAGTTACACAACAACAATTATATAGCTAAAAATAAGTACGGATCGAATTATGTGCTATTTCTAGTTATATTTTTGTTTAATTTAATTTCTAAGTACGCCTCTGTAAAAATCCACATTTCTGAGTACGCCTCTGTAAAAATCCACTGCACAAGGTCAGGAAGATGTAATCCTACGCAGGGGGTATTTCCCCCTTTTCAATTCAATTTTTCATTTCAGCTCAATATTTTTTTTTTTATACTTAGATTAATAACACAACGATGTTCTTTTCACTAAAAAAACCAAAAATAAGGTTGCACTGTTCGGATTACCGTTTTGCACCCTTATTTTGGTATAAATGAAAAGAAGATTGTCGTGTTGGATTAATTAATTGAGGTGCTCTTTTCGTGTATACAAGGATGGCGCCGAAACTGAAAAGTACCCAATGACCTTTTGTCTGTGATAATGTAGCCACAATCGAGTCCCGGTGATTCCAGGATTCCACATGCCTTATACACAAGAAGAGGACTAAAGGTCATTTCATCAATCAATAGCTCCATTGTATGCATTTTATATTTTATTTATTTGCCAACGATAATTACTAGAAAAAAGCCAACTTTGAAAATTAAGTATTGAGAGGACGCTATGGGGTGCCTAACACCTTCCCCACACGTAATAGTAAATCCCCGTATCCATCTCTATTTTTGCAAACCCTCGAATGAGAGCCAATTACAAGTCACGTTTGAAAGAAGAATTTGCTCAAACGGGAATATAAAAAAAAGAGTTAAAACCATTTTCTTCACAAAACAGTTTTAACGAGTGACCTGACACACCCGAACTTAATGTTAGGTGGCAACTTCTTTTTTTCAAACAGCAATCCAAGTCATAGCTATCAAACTCAAAATTAACAATCGTCGCATTTAAAAGCCGTAATTTTTAAGGCATTGCCTCTTTGCCCTAAAAAGTGTGTTGGGCAACCGCCGGTAAAAATCGAGACGTGCAAGTCCGACTTATTCACAGTCAAAAGTGCTACAAACTAACACTATCTACGAAACCCAGACAACCCACGCCAAGCTATGTACACAGTGGACTGCTTCTATCAACCACCAACTCAACAATTCCAGCACTTCGGGTTATCAATTTCAGCAACTAGACATGAAATCGCAGCTCTTAAAAGTAGTTTCCAGCATCTAGAAACTTATTTTTCCACAAACATAACTCAATATCAATTGGCTCAGATATTTCAATGGAAATATTCATTAACCCGTTGACCCTCACAAGTGTCCTACCAAAATGAGTGTCTACCCTTGAAATTTATTTCCATATCATAGCCATACAATAGTAGCACACTACACTACAATGCCAAGGAAAACCCAGAAATGGGACTGCACAAATGCACACTACACTGCACCTTGCAAACCCATACAACAAAAACGTAAGAAAATGCAGTTTCCTGCCATTCTATGGCATTACTTGGAACATTTTTTCTGCCCATATAACAGCAAAAAACCTCAGCAAAGTGCAGTCTCATTTCTGCAGAAAACAGTTTTCATTGCCCACAAAACACGGTCTTAATAAACTGCAGAAAATAGCAGCACAGCACAACACACACACACCATCTAGTGGCCAGCAAAACCCAAAAAATGGACTGCACACTGCACTTTGCAAACCCAAAAAATGGACTGCACAAATGCACTGCACTATGCACTTTGGACACAGCATGGACACGCACACTCCTGCACTTCACTCACACCTGTACCCACACACAGAAAACTGCACACACCACATTTGCACTCCACTGCACTGCACTGCTAGACCTGCAGATTGGCATGCTGTTTTTTCTGCAGTTTGCACACACATCATAGCCCACAAAAACCGGCCCAGAAAACTGCAATAAAACTCTCCATTAAAACTGCCTCCAAAACAGCTTAGAAAACAGCATGGCCTGCACTATCAGCAGTTGCACCACAACACAACACAACACAACACACATACCTGCACTGCAGAAAAGCAGAACCCATAAACCAACAGAAACCAACAGCTGCACTGCCAAACCCAGGTACAGCAGAAACCAGCCCAGAAAGACACCATAAACCACTATACTTCATGCTAACAATAGCCAAGAAACCATAGAAACCAGCCCAGAAAACAGCAAGCCAACGGCAGAAAATAGGGGGGCAAGAGATTTACTTATGCCAAACCACAAAAACTGCAGAAAAGTTCAGCAGTGAAGTGTAACAAATACTATGTACAAATGAATACTTAAGAACCTGCACTGCAGAAATCAACACACACACACAGGCATGGCATCATAATATCAAGCACAACTTAAGACTTGATTGGGCTCAGACAATACATGGGCATCATAAGGGTACTCATGACTGCAACTAATATTACCCCGCCAAGGTATCTACCTTAATTAAGAATTGAATCGATTCATCATTGCCCTAGTAAGACTCACATTATTGGCCAAAACCTGTCATGCAAAGAAACTTCATATTACATTTCCAAATATGACCAAAAAGTATGCATCAAATGTACCAAATTCGCGGATCAAAAAAAAAAAAATGTACCAAATTCATGAGTTTAAGATCATAGTGCATAGTTCATAGTTCATACACCCACCATAGTTCGTTGTCATCCTCCATTGTTCATTATACATTAACAAATGGCTTCCTAATTAAGGATACGACGATAAAGTTCTGCCACTTCAAAAAAAATGGATAAAGTACCATTCTTGCTTATAATGGTACTTAACCCACTTCAAAAAGGCACTACGTATCCCACTAAATGGGACCATACACAAGACCGCTAAGGATGGCCTCCACATATAGTTGTCTCTCCTTAGGCTTCGTGCTATAGAAGTTGTCAACCCTTTGTTCCTCTTGACAGGCTACGGCACTTAACTTGAACTTCTCCATCAAGGTAATATCAAGCTTTAATAGCTCATCTTGCACCATCGTGCGTCGGGCGGATAGCTATTTGTTATACCCAAACGAATTGACCATCACAAAACTAAGCACCACCAGCCAGGGCTCTGCATTAAACAACATAAGTACAAATCTAAGCACCACCAGCCAAGGCTCTACATTGAACAACATATTCAAATCTAAGCACCACCAGCCAGAGCTCTGCATAATAAGAGAATACTTACATATTTGAAGCCTGGCAAGCGAATGGGAGACATATACTCAGTGTGTAGTATATGTTGGTCCTGCAATTAAATTTCTAATAAGCTTAAACACAAATCAAGTGGAGAATAAGCAGCAACAACAGCATAGAAAACCACATGCATTGAAAGCCAACAACAAACAGACAAGGGGCCACACAAATCTTACATTACTAAAAGAAAATTATAACATAATGAAAAAAGGCAAATCTACTATATAGTAATGAACTGATTATTTTCCCTAATTTTCCCCTTATTTTTTCCTACGACAAAACCAGCTCACTTTCAAGGTAAGATCTCACCCAGAGCGGGGACTATTCCGGGTTTTTTTCAGTTTTTTTTTTTTTTTTTTTTTTAATTTTGCAAAAATACCTCCATACATATTTGCTTACGAAGCCCTAATAATTTCCTATTTCACCAAAATTTGTTTATTGCTTCGTACAAAAAAATGGTATTCTTGACCAACACCCCTGATCTATTTGAAGAAAGAAATTTAGCTAATCGAATTTTCCGTCTCCGACTCTCTACTAACAAAACACTGAAAAAAATACAGACATGGAGTAGTTATTAAGTGGGGTTTCATAATCTTGATCCACAATCGCACAATCACAACTTTCAGAAGGGTTTTATTAATCTTGAACAAAAAATCTCACATAACTGTGAAAAAACCCACAAATCCATGGAGTTAACACAACGAAATTGCGTGTAGGAGGGGGATAACAAAAACCCAAGAATCAATGAACTCGAAAATTAACCAAAACCAGTGATTCGAAGCCATACCTCAGTTAATCGAAGAACAAATCGATTGCAGCCTCCAAATCGCCACAAAATCCCAATTCTCTGCTCGAGAAAGAACCAAAACTAGCGGTAGCGAATGAATGGAAGCTAGGGTGGGAGAAGGGGGATTCCTAGGGGTGAAATCGGCAGATCTGAAGGGGGATTAGGGCGGAGCCCTTAAATTCTTGCTTGTTGAAGTATTGACTAGAAGCAGGTGTAGTTTTGAGCAACCAAGGATGTATCGAAACTAGAGTGGCCAGAAACTCCTTTTCCAGTGAAAATCCTTTGCACTTGGCGCCTTGATTTAGATGTTTTTTCAAAAGCTCTTGCTGTTTTGGCGTCGACTTCATCGTGAGGGTGTAACATTGTAACCCGGGAAGATTGACAGAGCTTCCTCCATCATATATACTATAAAACTACTCGCTCAATTCCTAAAATTACGAGGAAGATTGATTCAAGTGTAGGAGAAGAAAGAATGTGTGGTTTGAATTTATTGAGGAATTTAATGAGTAGTTTTATAGATGAATATGATAGAGGAAGCTCTGTCAATCTTCCCGGGTTACAATGTTACACCCTCACGATGAAGTCGACGCCAAAATAGCAAGAGCTTTTGAAAAAACTTGTATATCAAGTCGCCAAGTACAAAGGTTTCCACTGGAAAAGAAGTTTCTGTCCACTCTAGTTTCGATACACTTGGTTGCTTCAAACTACACCTGCTTCCTGTCAATACTTCAACGAGCAAGAACTTGAAGGTCTTGAGAAATACAAGCTTGACCTCAAGTTGCCTTTCAAGGTGAGGTTTGTAATGAGGCTAGTGCCTAAATGCATCATGAGGAAATAGAAGGTTTTAATCTTTTTCCACAATATTTCCCCGATTGGTCTTTTTGTTAATTTATTTGCATCCTCCAACGGATGGAGGAAAGGGGAAGAAGTTTTGGACCTTCAAGGAAAAATGGAACTATTCGAACGTGGAATTGCAATGGATAAGTTTGAGCAGAGGGAAGGGGTGTCAAAAGTAATGCTGGCTTCAATTACAGCTTGCTGTGAGGGCATTAATCTGACTGCAGCGTCAAGTGATCTTATTGGATCAAAAGTGGAACCCTTCTAAGACAAAGCAAGCTGTAGCACTGACTTTTCGTCCAGGTCCGGAGAAAGTAGTCTATGTTTATCACCTATTGGCAAGTGGCTCAAAAAAAGACAACCTTACAGAGGTGAAGTCTTGAGAAAGAAATTGGGAATATCTCTTGAACCTGGATTCCCAAAACCCAACTCCAATGCTTTGCATATTGTAGAATGCATGGAAAGAATTCAAAAGTTGCTTGATCACCCGTGTGTGCTTCTAATGAGTTATTCCTATTTTATGACACTCACACGAGAAGATTAAAAAGATTCTCACAGGCGGTATTTAGGCCATTTGTTGCAGCAATGCCCTAGGATCCTAATCCTTGATGAGGGGCATAACCCTAGAAACAATAAATTGAGGCTGAGGAAGGCTCTGATGAAAGTTGAGACGAAGTTGAGAATTTTGCTCTCCGGTACATTGTTTCAGAATAATTTTGGAGTATTTAAAAACTCACTTTGGCAAGACCACGGTTTGTCGATGATGTGCTGAGGAAGTAAGACCGAAACTCCGGGATGACAAACAAAGGCAGAAATACACGCACTGCAATTGAAAACAGAGCAAGAAGATTATTCATCGATAAAATTGCTAGAAAGATTGATTCTATTGTAGGAGAAAAAAGAATTTGTGGTTTGAATTTGTTGAGGAATTTAACGAGTAGTTTTATAGATGTATATGATGGAGGAAGCTCTGTCAATCTTCCCGGGTTACCATGTTACACCCTCACGATGAAGTCGACGCCAAAACATCAAGAGCTTTTGAAAAACTTGTATATCTATATCAAGTCGCCAAGTACAGAGGGTTTCCACTGGAAAAGGAGTTTTTGTCCACTCTAGTTTCGATACATCATTGGTTGCTTAAAAGCTTAAAACTACACCTGCTTCCAGTCAATACTTCAACGAGGAAGAACTTGAAGGTCTTGAGAAATACAAGCTTGACCTCAAGTTGGCTTCCAAGGTGAGGTTTGTAATGAGAGGCTAGTGCCTAAATGCATCACGAGGAAAGAGAAGGTTTTAATCTTTTGCCACAATATTTTCCCGATTGGTCTTTTTGTTAATTTATTTGCATCCTTCAACCAAGGATGTATTGAAACTAGAGTGGCCAGAAAATTATTTTCCAGTGGAAACTCTTTGTACTTGGCGACATGATATACAAGTTTTTTCAAAAGTTCTTGCTATTTTGGCGTCGACTTCATCGTGAGGGTGTAACATTGTAACCCAGGAAGATTGACAGAGCTTCCTCCATCATATACATCTATAAAATTATTTGTTAAATTCCTCAACAAATTCAAACCACACATTCTTTCTTCTCCCACACTTGATCAATCTTCCTAGCAATTTTATCGATGAATAATCTTATTGCTCTGTTTTCAATTGCAGTGCGTGTATTTCCGCCTTTGTTTGTCGTCCCAGAGTTTCAGACTAACTTCCTCAGTACATCATCGACAAACCATGGTCTTGCCAAAGTGAGTGTTGAAATACTCTCCAAAATTATTCTGAAACAATGTACCAGAGAGCAAAATTCTCAACCTTGTCTCAACTTTCGTCAGAGCCTTCCTCAGCCTCGATTTATTGTTTCTAGGGTTATGCCCCTCATTAAGGATTAGGATCCCAGGGCATTGCTGCAACAACTGGCCCAAATATCGCCTGGGAGAATCTTTTGAATCTTCTCGTGTGAGTATCATAAAATAGGAATAACTCAATAGAAGCACACTCGGGTGATTAAGCAGCTTTTGAATTTTTTCCATGCAGTCCACAATATGCAAAGCATTGGCGTCGGGTTTTGGGAATCCAGGTTCAAGAGATATTCCCAATTTCTTTCTCAAGACTTCACCTTTGTATCCGAGCCACTAGCCAATACGTGATAAACATGTACTACTTTCTCCTGACCAAGACAAAAAGCCGGGAATAAGCCCAAGAAACATGAGATTGATCTTCCACAAGTCCAAAACTGGCACTAAGTACTTCAGCTACGTTGAGTAGCACATACCTAGCACTTGAGATTGATCTTCCACAAGTCCAAAATCAACACTAAGTACTTCAGCCATGTTGACTGGCACATCCAAATTCGAAACACGAGTTTCAACATCAGCTGGGGAAGAGGCTGGCATAGCAGAACCGGAATGTTCTCCTAAAAGCCAATAGGATCACCATTAAGGAACCAGCAGAATCGAAAGGGAGAAAAGAAAGTAAAGAAATAATAGGATAGATTATATAGGCATGCAACATACTGGGCACTTGAGATTGCTCTTCCACATGTCCACATTGGGCATCAAGTGTTTCAGATATCACCGACCATGGGTCATTCAGGATCTGAGTTACCATCTCCACTCTTAAGTTATCTAAAGCATTTGATGGTAAAATGCTATTTATGCTTCCATGCTGGAAATATTGTTACATGTTGTAGCATACAACACCACCACAGTCAACCCTGCAAAATAAAGGTTTTCTTTACAAGGTTAGTACAGCAACAATAACGTCACCAATATGAGCATGTCTTTTTCAATATAATCATCACGCAGGAAATCAAAAAAGCCCAAAGTGATTTCAATATAATCATCACGCAGTAAATCAACAAAGCCCAAAGTGATTTCCCTTTCGCCTTCAAGTTTACCTACTACAGTACCCGAGTGTAGTCCTTAGCATTTAGTATACATACTAAGTTGTATATATACTTTTCTTTACAAGGTTAGTGTTATCTGTCAAGAATTGAGACATGTCTCAACTGTACTGGAACAAGGAACTTAAAAAAATTGAGGATTCTAACAACCTAATGGACATAAAAACTAGGGCTGCCTGCGGATCGATCTGGTTTCCAATCCGATCCACTCGCGGCGGATTGTCATTTTCTCCATCCGTCAACCGTCCGTAGCGTTGTTGGATTAGTTCGGTTTGGATGCGGTTTTGGCGGATAGATTTGGGCGGTTTCAGTGGATTTGAGCACGCAATTTATTTTTTTATATACACCAAAAAATTGAAAAATAAAGTCCTGAAATTTCAAGTCTGCCACAAATTCAAACAAATCTAAACCAACATTACTTAGAATTAAGGTACATTCATCCACCATAATATCTAAAAATAAACTATTAGACGTCAATAACACTCGAACTTGGAGTTGGACTAGAATATGAACTTGATTCAGATTCTAATGTACCAAAAAAAATAGAGAAGATTATTAACATTTTCAACATAAAACATAAAAACATCCTAGAATAAATTTGTATTACTTTATTACCTGTGAAATTTTGTTCAATTTACTCAACGTCATCCATAACCTTCAGAAGAAAATAGGAACATTGCAAATGGGGCAGATTGGGCGGAACCAAACCAGATCTGTCAAAATTAGTATTTTTAGATCCGTATCCGTCTATAGCATGCCTTGGTTTGGTGTGGATTGGGCGGTTCAGTTCATCCGTTGGACAGCCCTAATAAAAACCCAACGTAAATCGGGTGCAGAAGGGCCATTCGAGATTCCATTTTCGGTATTCGTCAAGAACATAATTCTGCACATACAGGCCACTATCTCCTCGTTAACGGCAAGGCTACAATGGTTGTTTCATCTTCTCAAACAAACATTTTGGTCGAACAAATTTGCAGCTGGGTGATATTTTTGTAAACAGGACTACCCTTTAAACGGATAGAGAGAACATTTCTTTCCCTTTACTCACCTGACAGTCGTACCCGAGTCCAATAGAAAACTTGATCTGTTAGTGGTGCATTCGAAATTCCATTTACGATATTCGTCAAGACCTAACCATTCCAAATTCCATTTTTGGAGCTGGAAATGTTAGGGACAGAGATGGGGGAAATGAAAGCCAGCCACACCAACCTTTGAAATTAAAGCCCAAAATTTCATTAATGGCAGAAGATTCCACACAATAATATGCTAATAGCTCCCTGCTAGTAGTCAAGGCAGAAGAACTAATGTACGAAGAAGCTGCGCAAGAAAATAAAATTCAACCACCAAGTAAAAACAAGAAAGATTCAAACGCAACTTCTTGGTGGATACCAAAGATGCAAGTAGCCATCTACAACGCTGACCACAGACTTTGACTGCAGTATGTCCCAGCAGTCACTAGCAAAGTCAATGACTAAACTATCGACTTTTGGATTGCGATGTCGCAGGCATTAACAATGTCTCCGCAAAGGTTCCTCTGGCATGTCTTCTTGGCCCTGGGAATCCACCAGGGACACTATCTGGGCTCTGATTTTTAATACTGCTGAAAAGGTCTTCGCCAAGGCTCCCCAGCGTTAATTGATCATTGAGGATCCTAATCACAGTTCCAACGGGAAAAGCGAGAAAATTGTGCAGGAAATCAACGAAGTCTTCCCCTGCTTCCACGAAGAGCACTCGTTTGGTGTCAGTGTCGATTAGGAGTTTTACGCTCACTGTCACAGCTTTCATCCTTCTAGTTGCCATTGCTTTTAAGGTGAAATAGTTATGGGCTTTTTGGTTGTCTCTCGTCTCGACCTGCATGTACTCAAAGTTCATTTAATGGCATTTACTGTTTATATGTAAATGTGGTACTAGTGGCTTTTCAATTTTTGATCCATTATCAATGAGGTGGAACGTCATACAAACTCAATACCCCCATCCTTTGTCCTCAGGCCTCTACTTCTATTCCAAACGAGACCGCTCATTATCCTTGAACGATCAAATCACCCACGTCTCGGTTAACGATCACCCACGAACGAGTCTTCCAAATTTCTCATTTCTTGTTGGATAAGGATTCGAAAAAACCACTTCACTCTTTAATGGCTTGATGTTGTGCTCAACTGGGGAGAAAAGTAAAGCTATGTGGTTTATGATCGTAAGAGAGATTGCAAGGCTCTGTAGTAAGGTGTCTAAAAAGAATCATAAATACCCTGAGGGTGAGATCATTCATGTCTCTCATGGGTATTTATGTCTCTCATGATTCTGGGTATTTATGTCTCTCATGACTCTCGCGGTGTGTTGAGAAATAGAGGGCGAGACCATTAATGCAGAGTTCCAATTCCTCATCTACATGGTGAAGCATGTCCTTAAGACAGGAGGCCTCTAGCTCAAGATATCGCAGGTGCTGATTAGAGGCTTCCAAGTCAGATAAAGTCTGAGCATGGCCATGAGAAACAACTTCTAACTGCAGTCTTTTCCGATTGTAACTATCGAAAAGCTCCTCATAATTGGTATATGAGGACCCCTTATGACTGTTCATGGACCATCAGAAAACTTGTGCGTTTGAGAGACATGGCCCAGAATTTTGTGAAACACATTATTGGGGATGGACAAGGTACTTTCCCTTGGCTCGACAATTGGCACCCTAGTGGTCCCCTTTACAAACTATTCGATGCAAGACTTATTTCTACCCTTGGAAGATCTATTTTCGCTACTGTTAGTACTGTAATTCAGAATGGGGAATGGCACTGACCCAGACCACGAAATTCTGTGATTCATCAGATACAACACTCCATTCCTAGCTCTGTTGTTCCTCAATCTGATAAAGCTGATGAAGTTGTATGGACTGTTTCCCCTACACGGCAGTATACCACCAAGCACACATGGGAGGCTATAAGAAATAAAGGAGAGAAAACTCAATGGGCTACTATTGTTTGGTTTTCAAAAAATGTGTCTAAATGGTCCTTTATCCTATGGCTAGCTTGTCTTAAGAGGCTGTCTACTAAGGATCGTCTTCTGTGATGGGGTATGGAGGTAGACCCTGTTTGTGTGCTATGTTCCCAGAGTGCAGAATCTATTCAACACCGGTTCTTTGACCGTTCTTTTTCTAGGTGTATTTGGGAGCCTATCCTACTCAGATTTCAGATCCAAAGAAGGGCAGATACCTGGGATTTAGAACTGAATGATGCTTGTGGTTTTTGTAGAAGTAAGACATTCAGCTCTTTGTTGTTTAAACTGGCATTAGCTGCTGGGGTATACTTCATTTGGGTTGAGCGTAATTCCAGAATTTTTGAAGGCAGGCCAAGAAATTCAAGTGCAGTCTTAGCGTGTATTGATGACAATATAAGACTAAGAGTTCGTACTTGGAATCAGTTCCCCAACTCTTTGAAAACCAAAGACTCTGTGCTCATTGGAACATCTCTACTTGAGTTCTTGGATCAGCAACTCTCTAAAGAGGAGTTAGTATAGTTGTTTGGTAGCTTGTAGTAGGATGCTTTTCTTTTGTGTAAAGCAGTCTGTATGGTGGGTTTTGTACCCTGTGATTTTTCTGTTTGGTTGGTTATAAAATGACACATTAACCAAAAAAATTTGTCAATAGACAATTCAACTCGAGCGAGTAATTATTCACTGCCTATATACTTCATCACTTTTTCTTTGAAGGGTTCCTAATCAACAACCAGTCTCTCTAGAGCACCAAAAACAGAACAGGATTCCTCAAGCATTGATGTGTGATCATGAAAATCCATCGACACTAGAAGAATGAGAAGCTCCTCTTGAAGACTCGCTGCTGCCTGCTTGAATTTATCCAAGATTGATTCTTTCATTATTTTTCCTTGGAAATTTTGGGGCGGTGACTTGAGGCCTGATGTCTCACTGAGAAGAGCAGCTGACGACTCAAAAGAAGCAAGCAGAGACTGCTTGACAGATTGAACTGATAAAGGGCTGCGTATTTCAAAGGGTATATTGGCATCTTGAGGAAGGGAAATGGGGTCGAAACAAGGAAAAAAACCAGCGACAATAAATGCTAAGTAGATATGAAACTAAGTTATTGTAGCTAGAGGTGACTACAGAAACTAACTTCATACAGCCATATTTAGTACATTTACCACAAAAGAAAGGCTTTGGAGCTGGAAATGTTAGGGACAGAGATGGGGGAAACGAAAGCCAACCACACCCACTTTTGAAATTAAAGCCCAAAATTTCATTAATGGAAGAAGATTCCACACAATAATATGCTAATAGCTCCCTGCTAGTAGTCAAGGCAGAAGAACGAATGTACGAAGAAGCTGCGCAAGAAAATAAAATTCAACCACCAAGTAAAAACAAGAAAGATTCAAACACAACTTCTTGGTGAGGTACCAAAGATGCAAGTAGTCATATAGAACACTGTGAACAAAATAAAACAACGTACCAGCAGAAAGAGAGACCCTTTCTTTTTTATCTGAGCGAAAGAGAGACTGAGAGAGAACTTTGTCTCGGCATCAACCTGTAAAACCAATGCTTCACTACCAAATTGATTGGAAAAGAATAGCAACAGACAAGTTTTTCTTTAGCCATGCCCCTGCCCCTGGCAACACTTTTTCGAACACAGAAACAGAGAACAAACAGAAGCGGTGGTCATCAGTCATCATTTTTCTAGAACCTCTGCGGATCTTGTTCTCGACCTAGCTTTCTAGACACAATGACCTCCAATGCATGACAACCTTAACCATAGATCACTGACTTGGGTCACAAAACGATATCCGCATGTAATGAACATTTAAAGCCAACAACAGGTGATAACACCAGCAAAAATACTGCAGCAAACTGCAGCAAAAAACTGGCCTTCTCTCTCCCTCTCTCTTGTCGAGTACGCTCTGTTTGTTTGCTTTGTTTGTTTTGGTGGCTTTGAAAAAGTAACAAGTGAATGAAAAGCTATGATGCACCGACACGGACACGGACACCGAAACCGACACCGAGACACGGAAATTCTAAAAAAATGGGGACACGGACACGGCGGGGACACGCCAAGTGTATATTTATTTATTTAAATAAATAAATAATTATAGTTTAGCACCCAGAAATTTTAAAAATATTATAATTTGGCCCCAATTTTTAAAAAAATTATAGTTTGACCCGCAATTTTTTCAAAAATTACAGTTTGGCCCCCCAATTTTTTTTAAAAATTGCAGTTTGGCCCCTGCCGTGTCCCCATCGGTGTCCCCAGCCGTGTCCCCGTGAAAAATTCAAATTAAATTATGGGACATGCCACGTACGTGTTCCCGTGTCCGACACTGCGATACCTCGACCTCTAGAGGTGCTTCATAGATGAAAAGGAAAGAAGCTGTAAACTTACTATTTTAACTAATTCCTTTATGCCTATTGTCTCCAAGTTATTGTTTCGAGTTTATAACATCTTGGATGATTTTTTTGGTACCAATTGGAGATGGTGAATCTGTGAATGATACTGGTTTTTGCATGGCTTAGTCACTTGTATTGCTTGTTGGGATTGCCCTATGTTTTTAGTTGGTTTGTTTACAATGAATGGCAAATTTAGCCCCCCAAAAAAAGCTTTCAGGTAAATGGCAAGTTTCCCTATTGCTTGTTGGGATGGCAATAACAACAACATCAAAGCAGAATCCTTCACAATTCTTCCAGCAATGTAGGCACTAGGCATATTTAGAACAATCATATACAAATTTTCACATAATTTGATCAGTCAACTCCTATTAAGTTCTAAGTCGGTAAGTGAAATTAAACCAGCAACAAAACAAGACATAATTCAGGTAGAGCATCAATTTTATTTCTAGAAATCTTCACTGATACCTTCCTTGTACTTTTCTAGAATCTGCACCACGGCTTCCGAAAACACACCTTGCTCCTCCGCAAATGCATCCAACATGGCCATATCAGCATCAAAATCACAATCAGCATACAGTTGGAAGTTAATAATGGTCACCCCTTACATCACATACACAGGGAGCTGTAAAACAGGGAAATACCCAACCCTCATATTCTCTGGCGTCCATGCCTTGGTTTTTTTGGACGAAACTCATTGAGCACAAACCCACTAGCTTTTCACCTCCCAAACAGAGCTTCACCCCCTTGTTGTTTGAATCGGTGGTGGTTATGCTCTCAAGGATCGGGTTCTTGGGGATAACATGAGACAAGATTTCCAGCCACAACAAATGCCTCTTTTAGGCACTGAGTGGCTCATACTGAGTTATCTCATTCTCAGTTTTGTCTTCTTCTTGTTCAGATTCCTTCGTTTTTTCAGAGAGAAATGCTGCGTAGAGAAACGTGAGGCTGTCTAGATTTGAGGTGAATTTGGCACCCAATTTGAAAACAGAATCATTGTCAGTGTTGAAATCGGAGACAAGGTCGAGATTCAGAGACTGTATGTGTTTGAAGTGGAAGACGAGAGGAGGAACATTCAGAAATAAAGAAGGAGGCAAGAGAGCGAGAGTGAGGAGGTATGGAAGTGGTTTGATGACCAAGTCTCTGTTGATCAGCGACAAGACGTCAAACTGGTTGAGGACGAGGCTGACGAGGAGTTGTTCTATATCTTCGTCCGAAAGGACCGAAACATTTCTTTGGTGAATTACGGATTCGGGACGGGGAACGGAAAGGAAAGCCCATTCCTAGGCACCGGTTTTGACGGAAACTGTTTGGACGAGAGGGATGAGGGAAGAGAACCTCTTGGAGACCACGACGCATCTGCAGAGCAATTTGATGTCGGAGACCTTGTCGAAGAAGTTGACTACCACGTCGTCCAGCAGAAGATCGAACTGATTCTCTGCTTCATCGTTCTTATTCTTCGCCCGGTGCTCCATCGATGTAGCTCCTCTCACTCTCTCTCTCTCTCTCTCTCACAGGTTTATCTGAGCAGAAAGATAAGGGCACCGGAGAGAGAAGATGGTGAGACCTACTAGAGGGAGAGAGGGAGTTGTATTTATTAGAGCATCTCCAATCTAACACCTTCCAAATCTCTATTTGAGAGGATCAAATTAATTTATTTTATTTGAAAAGTAGATTTAGAGGATTGCACTATTTATCTCAACTCCAACCCAACACTCTATTTCTCAACTCTAACACATATTTGGAGGAGATCCTCTATTTTTTCCTTCATCCTCTATATTTAGAGAATCAAAGTTCATCCTCTCAAATGGAGGAGAGTTTTAGAGGATGAGTTGGAGAATATTTTTCCTCCAAAATGAAGAAATGGAGTATGGGTTGGAGCATCTCCAATCCAATACTCCATTTTTGTCTCCATTTTTTCATTTGAGAGTATCAAAATAATATATTTTTATTGCAAAAGTGATTTTGGAGGAAATCTAACTCCAACCCAATACTCTATTTTTACTTCTATTTCTTTAAAAACTCATCCCAAATCTCAAACTTTCCCACTTTCCCTTCAAAACTCAAATTTTCATTTTTCTAACTTCATTAAAAAAATACTCAATGTGGGTCTTATTTTGAAGATATTGTACATATCTTTTGATTGGTACCAATTTTATAAAGGATTAGTGTATCAAAACTAATTTGATGAACAAAATGGGATTTGGTGAGGGTGAATAGTGAAATGGTGGACATCCTCCATATTTGGAGTACCAAACTTGATCCTCTCAAATGGAGGAGAAAATAGAAGATGGGTTGGAATGATATTTCCTCCAAAAATGATCCTCTCAAATGGAGAAATAAAAGAATAGAGGGTGCATTGGAGATGCTCTTAATCGCAAATTTCTGCGCCTCGGTTAGCGCAATGGAAACCATAAGGTGAATGAACGGTGAAAAGGAGAGGTGCTTTTTTCGAGTTCGGATCTCTTGTTCGACCCATTTGTTCTATCCTTTTCGGCCGTTGATCTCGCAAATCAACGGTTGAGATGGACTGAGCATGTTTTGCTTCAAAACGAATTTGATTTGCCAGATCAACGGCCGAAAGGAGTGGAACAGACAAGTCGGACAGGGGAGTCAGACAGGAGATCTTAGTCGTTCCCGCCTCCTGACACACCCCCGACCCCCACCCCTCTTCTGAATATACCCGCAGCCTACCCCAACCCCATTTTCTCTTTTATTTATTTAATAATTTTTATATTTTTTCTCTTTTATTTATTTAATATTATTTAAGTGTTTCGATTTTCAATCCGGTTAAATCGGTATAAAGATCTTTTTTTTTATCATTTTATCCTCAATAACCATAATAAATTTTTGGCTCTACATCCTTTCAACGAACACCCTAAAGCTTCTTATTTAGTTTCAGGTCTCTCTTAAAATACTTATTGAAAGGTCTTAGAGTCAAAAATTCATTTCGACCATTTAGAATGAAATGATAAGAAAAATAAGATCTTCGCACTGATTAAAACCAATTGAAAATTGAAACACTTATTTTTTTACACCGTTTATATATTTAAAATATAGTTAAAAATTAAGTGCTTCAATTTTCAATATGTTTGAACCGGTGTAAAGATCTTATTTTTCTGATTATTTTATATTAAATGATCATAATAGATTTTTGGCTCTAAGGCCTTTCAATCGGCATCCTATGAAAGCCCTGAAACTAAATAAATAGTTTAGGGTGCTCGTTGAAGGCCTTAGAGTCAAAAATTCATTAGAACCATTCAGAATAAAATGATCAGAAAAATATCATTTTCACACCGGTTCAAACGGATTAAAAATTGGAACACTTATTTTTTCATAGTTTATATATTAAAAAATATAGTTAAGAAATTAAATGTTTCAATTTTCATTATGTTTGAACCGGTGCAAAAATCTTATTTTTCTAATCATTTTATCTTAAATGATAACGAATTTTTGGCTCTAAAGCCTTATAATGGGCACCCTTAGAAAGCCCTGAAACTAAATAAGGAGTTTTAGGGTGCTCGTTGACAGGCTTTAGAGTAAATTATTCATTATGACCATTTAGGATTAAATGATAAAAAAAGTAAGATCTTCGCACCGGTTCAACTGAATTGAAAATTGGAGCAATTAATTTTGTCTTAACAATGAATAATAAAAATAATTTATCTTAACAATGAATAATAAAAATAACTTCTAATCAACAATATTAAATTTAAACAAAATTTCATTTTATTATAATTGAGTACAAATATTCAATACATGAAAAAACACAAATTCTAATCAATATTTCCTTCAAATTCTGCTCCTGGCGCGCTTGTACTCATTACTTCGTGCCACAATTGCATACGTGTTCTATAACTAGCAGCCCATCTTGTAGCTTCATTCGATTTATGCTCCTGCCACCATGTTGGGATAGGTGGTACAAGGTAATGAAGTTCTAAGAAAACTTACACAAAGTGATAGTCAGCACGGGCAATAGCAATTTTCCCGCGGTCTTCGATTGGAATTGAAGGGGACCTCAATGGCAAGTGAGTAAAACAACCGAAAGCATCTCGTCAAATGTATGTAGTACAAGTTTGTATCTTGTTGCGATGACAACTCTCAAAGTCATAGCTTCCATCCAATGCACCATTGTGTTGTAGGCTCGAAGCATCCAGTAAGTGTAGTAGATGGTTTGCCCAACCATGTGCTAGATAAATCACACTATATAGATCATAATTTTGTAGAATCTCTTCAATAAGCTGTCACGCCCTCGATTTTTAACATAAATAACAATACCATTTTAAATACAAATCCTCACAATAGTACATACGGTACCCCAAATTACAACATACAGTTTCTAAATCTCACAATTTTGTCAACTGATACAGTATTCCAAATTTGAGAAAATAGTACAATACAGTTTGATTTACAAGGGAAAGACAAGTTCTTCAGAAAATAACTTTAACCTGTGATGTCTGCATGCACTTCACACCCTCCAAAATTGTGTCCATGTAGTGTACCTGAAAATGGTAGGTTGAGCTACACTAGCCCAGTAGAGAAATTTATACTCAAGCTATATGAAAATGCAATGAAGTATGCACAAAGAGTGAAAGAATTCGATAAGTGAACATGAGAAACACGAGTTTATCACAACGAAAGACAGACTACGGCCAAAGAGTTTCAAACAACTTGTAAGTATTCCTAACCGTTCACATGTCATGTAGAAACATTATTAAAATCACATCAATCAAACGTACTCACAATAGGTTCACAACCATTTCGACACTTCTCATAATCTCAGTCACTCTGCATTTCCACCCCTTGCATTGCAATTTGCATTTTCACCCCTTGCGTTGCAATCAACATCACCCAATATTTCGGTCTCTGCATTACCACCCCTTGCGTTGCAATCACATCCTCATTCCAATTCTCAATTACAGCCAATCAAATCCCAATAATCATACAGCTCATTCATCAAACGCTTCTCTAATCTCATGACACAATAAAGCACATCAATCAAACTGACTTATAGGTCAAATACGCATCGACAAGCACATGACAAAGTACTCCAAACGATCAATCATAACAGAATATCGACTAGCAAATTAGTACACGCCTTTTTCTCTTTGTACATCACAATATCGTACCAACTCCATAGTGACTCTACAACATACTACTCGCTAATATTGATTACTTAGATCTCATGAAACGAGCGCCAAAGGAGTTTGAAGGATAGGTGAATCGTGCAGACACGCATTACTATGCTACCACTCGGATCACTAGAAAAGCTCACGTCTACCAACTATACTTCCCACAACGTCTCACTTAGCCTTCGGTACTCCTAAATAACCTTACATCACATATTCTATTTACCACGACACCAAGATTACGCTTAACGGGTAACGAAAGAATTAGAATAATCATTAACTCATTGGAACTTGAGTAATCAAGTTTAGGAATGGTTTAATAATGTTTAAAAGGGTGTTAGAAGTGATTGGGAGTCGAAACAAACGAACGAGAATCAACGGACCAAAACTGTCCCAGAGAGCAGTCACTGTTCGACCATACATTAAATATTCCATACTCCACATTTTTCAATGATCCCAATGCCAAAAGATCACCAACTTACCAATCTTTAAAACCCATAAGGACCCGTAACCAATAGTGTCGTTTAACCATAGTTAACGACGAAAAACGCAGCTTCATACACTGCCCAGATTTTCAGATTTTTGTTCAATCTTCTAAAAATCATTATAAATCGAGTTCTTAATATTTTTGAGTGATTCCAGTCCCAAAAGTTTCGCGATTGAACGAAGTTTGAAAAACGAGAAGGAACTCTAGTCAAATCTGCACTCCAAGGGTGGTTAAACAGGGGTTTACTGAGGCTAAATGATTCTGTCATGCAGAATGACACATCTCCACTCAAACAATCATAACTTTCTGTGTACTAAGAGTTTTAAGACGATTCCAGTGGCAAATGAAAGCTAACTTCAAGACCTTCGAACCAATATAAAATTTGTATAAAACGGACATCGGACGAGGAAGTTATGGCCGTTCGAAGTGGGCTGAAACCCAGAAAACGAGACAGATTGCAGACCAGTATTCTAAAAATCACAATAAATTCAATTCTCAACGGTTTCGAGTGATTCCAGCGGCATTGGAACGGGCTCTAAGTCTACTCTATTTCATACGAGGAACCCAAAATTTAATTCCGAGCTTAAGAAGGCATAAAACTGCAAAAACGAAGACCCTGTTCTGCAGATTCTCAAAAATGGAAGAAACAACCTCAAACAACGAAACAAGGCACGATCTAAGTACATAAACACCGTATAAACGCATAACGAGAGTAAGAAATCCCTACCTCATGGATTTTGAGCAAAACCCCAAAGATCCAAGCGAAACCGAAACTCCTACGTGATCCGATCGTAATTTTTCTTGGATGGATAGGTAGCCCTCGTTCCGTAGAACAACTTTAATTCTCGGACTTTGTTCGGAATCATACTCCATGGAGGTGAAATTGAGGAGAGAAGATGAGGGAGAGGTGAGAGCTAGAGAGAGAGAGTGTCGGCCGAGAGAGAGGAGAAATAAAGGAGAGAATATCTCCTGGGAAATAAAAGAGAGGAAAAGATGGGAAAAACTATCCCATGCTCTCACTTCACAAACGCACACATGCACCTCTCACCTAATCATATCCTTATATCCTTTCACGAACACGTCACACCGTAAATCCACACCGTCTATCTTGACAAGTCATACTATTGCAAAAGAAAAAAAATAAATACGGCCTAAAAAATACAAGTCTCTACATAAGCTCATCTCGTACTCGATTCCAATCATTTTCACTATACCCGATTTGTGCAATTATCGCCCTAAATCCACAATGACCGTCACCAAGCACGTCAACAGTGTGGGAAATATAACGTTGATAAGCTTGAGGTAATCGCTGAATATAGCGATCAGAGATGAGTGGAACTAGAGATTGAGAATGGGTTGGTTAAGTGTTATGAACCCTCGACCCCCTCCCACGTCTTTCTCTCCCTCTCTCTCGCGATGTTGCAGTCCTTGATCATAAAGTGGATGCTTTTGAAAAAGAAGGTATGCGTGTGTACTTTGCTCATCTCTACCTGTAAGTCGACCTCTATGTTCTATGTTGTACGATAGAGGTCGAATTGTGCTATGAGATGGATCTGTCATATCAATAAACATGTCTATGATATGCTCTCGCATGCATGGATCCATCCCATCTAATATCTCAATAACCTGAGATGTCCTGTCAAATCTTGTTCCCTCGTCATTAAACTCATTCGCATGCATAGACAACCTAGTCCAATGAGCGTGGATACTCCATAACGGAATTGGAGTGGAAATGGAACGATAATATGCAAGATCGTACATGCATGACAATCCGTGTGTGATTTTGATTGTACGGTTGCAATAGCCGGCTATGTGGGGGATATTTCTAAAGCGCTTTCCAGCTGAACATATATAAACTCCATTGCCTCTAATGAAATGCGACACCTTACTTGATCAAAAATGTCGTACATAATTGTTTGTGGCGTGGAATGTTCATAAATTTCTCGAACGACTTCTTAATTTTTCTGAACTGATTTTTCAACATCTTTTTTATTTTATCAAAAGATATTTATAGCGATGATATGGTATCCCCAAATATAGTTTTAGCCTCGCATGTGAAGATTCTATTCTGTAATAGAATAATGCACTGTGTTTAAATAGGAAAGTATCAAAAAATATTCCTTAGTGTAGTAGAGGAATGCACAAAATTAAAATAATAAAGTTATAAAGTAATTATACATTTGACTTGAATTGCTTTTAAGGTGCATACATGTATCTGTCCATACTGAAACAAACCACTCTATGTATGACCTTAACCATGTTTCCCACAGGTAAGTTATGATAGTCGAGAATTGGCTAAATTCGTCGCACATGGCTTGCCAATTCCGTTGGAAAGACGACTAGGTAGATGAATTGATAAGCGAGTGCCACGACACGAAAAAACACTTTCATTCCGAACCAAGCACACGGCTGCAGTTCTTCATGACACACTTATTTATGTGCCAAATACACAGGATGTGATGTGGCATGGGGAAACATACTTCAATGGCGTTCATAAGCGCTAAATCCCGATCTGAAACAAATACTAATGGCAACGATGCTCCCTTTTGAAGCATCCAGTTTTTTAAGATATCCAATGCCCAGGTCAGCTGCTCTTCTCTCTCATTACTAAGATATGCGAACATAAGCGAGTAAGTTCACCATGTGGATGTGATACCCACAACCTCTAATAGTGATTTTCGATACTCATTGGTCTTGTACGTGGCATCAATGATCAATACAGACGGAAAGTTGAGAGATAACTCTAGGCTGATAGGATGAACCCAAGCAAGATCTGTGATTTCGTTGGTATTTGGATTTGTATTAAATTTAAGGAGGTATTTTTTCTTAAGTAATTGACGTATGACATACTGAATAGGAGTTAGACTGTCCAATTTGGCTTCTTTGTTTGAAAAAATGGCGTTGTAAACGCTCTTGATTCCCGTAGTGTTTGACAGGTCTTTTTCCTTCAAAATATTAAGAATTTAACGAGGCGCGGTGCTGTTTGCCATGTCAACCACAAATTGTTTCTCCATTGGTTTTAGCCTTGATGGGTACTCGTGGCCGGCAATATATTTTGCTATTTCATGGTTACGGAAACCATAAGAAACCTTTAAACCCCACATGACACCGTATGGAGGTTTTGGTATACCTTGCAGTTGAAATGGGCAGTCGCAGTTTTTTGTCCCAGTGTTCCTTTGTAAGGATTGTCCTTCAACCAGATACCGTGGCAGTTCGTACTTTCCTCCTCTTTCACAACCAAGAATACACTTCGGCAGCTTGCCGCCTTTTAACTTAGCAGAATTTAAAATAACCACCACAATACCATATTTTAGACCAACGCTCCACACCCAAGCTAACATATCTTCTCTACTTTCAAAAATCTATATTAAAAAAAATGAATATGTATAAGTTCAACATTAACTAGTCTACTTTTAAAATAAATAACAAATATGCAAAATAATAACAGTAATAACTAACCTGGTCAGTGGTAAATTCGGATCTATAATCGTGACTATTGTGGGAGATGCTCTCCCCACTACAAACATCATTCTCAAATGACCAACTATCTGAAATTGAAAAATTGTAATCATTCATTGTTCCGCCCCGAACTGTTGTGAGAGTGGATTTGTAGATACTGGATGATAGAGGGAAGAATGAAAGCTTGAATTCAGAATGAATGATGGCAAAATGTTTTAGTGTGTGTGAGTTTTCGGATGGGCAAGGAAGAGAAATCCTAGCCGTACCGACCAATTTCAAACCGAAACCGTACCGACGGCCGCTTCGGGCTGTCTCCGGCCACCGGACGGCCGATCCGAGCCGTTCAAAAATTCTAAAAAAAAAAACCGAGTGGCCTTATGCGGGAATAAACGGCATCGGATGTATGTAGAGTGGTTAGATCGAGTACCCTATTTTTCGTGTATACTCGTGTATATATGTATACGCGAAAACTAGGGTACTCGATCTAACCACCCTACACATATCGGATGCCGTTTATTCTCGCGTAGGGCCCCTCGGTTTTTTTTTTTAGAATTTTTGAACGGCTCGGATCGGCCGTCCGGTGGCCGGAGACAGCCCGAAGCGGCCGTCGGTACGATTTCGGTTTGAAATTGGTCGGTACGGCTAGCACTTCTCGGCAAGGAAAGGTGTGTATATATGTGCAAGTATGTATAGGAGGGAGAGTAAATGTGGTGAGAGGAGGAGTATGGAGATGGGTGTGGGGTGGACTGATATTTGCAGGGGGAGTAATTTCTCTGCAGAAGGTAGAGGAGAAGATGAGAGGTGGTATTGGAAAGAGGAATCAACATTTCTGATTGGAAAGAGTAAATGTGGTATTGGGGAGTATTCGAAAGATTAATTTTGCTGCCTTATCTTCGCAAACGAATCAACATTTCTATTTGATCTCTTTTTTTTTTTGTCCTTTGTTCACACTCCAAACATGAGATGCAAGCATTGCCTCTAATGATTCCGATTGTTTTTTTGTCCTTTTTTTTCCTTTATATATTAAAAAATATAGTTAAAAAATTAAATGTTTCAATTTTCAATCTGTTTGAACCGGTGCAAAGATATTATTTTTCTGATCATTTTATCTTAAATGGTCCTAATGAATTTTTGGCTCTTAGACCTTTCAATGTGCACCCTAAGAGAGCTCTGAAACTAAATAAGGAATCTTAGGGTGCTCGTTGAAAAGTCTTAGAGCCAAATATTTATTACGACCATTTAGGATGAAATGATCAAAAAAATAACATTTTTGCACCGGTTCAAACGGATTGAAAATTGAAACACTTATTTTTTTATACCGTTTATATATTAAAAAATATAGTTAGAAATTAAGTATTTCAATTTTCAATATGTTTGAACCGGTACAAAGATCTTATTTTTTTTTATCATTTTATCTTAAATGATCATAATGGATTTTTTGCTACACGACCTTTCAATGGACACCCTAAGAGAGCCCTGAAACTAAATAATGAGTCTTAGGGTGCTCGTTGTAAGGCCTTAAAGCAAAAAATTCATTATGACTATTTAGAATAAAATGATCAAAAAAATACGATCTTCGTCCCGGTTCAACTGAATTGAAAATTGGAGTATTTAATTTTTAAACTATATATTTTTAATATAGAAAGGGTGTATTTATTCCGTTAGAACCGAAAACGTTCCAATTTTCATTGATAAACATAATTTAGTTGAAAATATAATTTGAGTTAACCAAATTAAAATTAAATAAGTAATTTAATAAAGAAAGAAAGAAATTAAATAAATAAATAAGATACAAGCAATTAAATAAAAAAAGAATTGTGGGGTTGGGGGTAATCCGGGAAACGGGTGGGGGGAAGCAATCTACGTGGAAAGTTAAGTTTGGAACTAAAAGGTGACTGAACGGTGGAAAAGTTTGGCTGTGTACTGGACAATTGATTTTGGTACTCTCTAAATTTATAACTTGTCAAAATCAATTTCATATAGGGATTGATTTAGGCACTTTTCAAATTGAT
The DNA here is from genome assembly GCF_030253575.1 of Rhododendron vialii. Taxonomy (NCBI): domain Eukaryota; kingdom Viridiplantae; phylum Streptophyta; class Magnoliopsida; order Ericales; family Ericaceae; genus Rhododendron; species Rhododendron vialii. The sequence goes on from NC_080560.1 coordinate 29,145,946, forward strand.
TTTGGCACTCTCCTTTGAAAGTGCAGTTATCAATTTAGGGAGTGTCAAAATCACTCCCCTGAACAAGATAGTTATTTTTTTAATACTCCATCTGTCCCAATTTAATTGTCTTTTTTGGAGTTCGTGTCATTTTTTAATTGATTATATTTTATAATTTATAATATTTTATATAATTTCAAAAATATTATATTATAGAAGTAATCGAAATCTATCAAACAATATCCATATTCAATATAAAATTCATTATAGATTTACAGATAAAACTTATTTTTTAGCTGATTTGAATAGAACGAGGGACAATTAAATTGAGACAGAGGGAGTAGAACAAGAAGAGAGTTGTTATTCAATAACCTTGCTTGGATAGTGTTTTGAAAAATTTTTGAATTTGATTTTTGGTGTAATGGGTGGAGAGTGAAATTAGAATAATAATTTGAAATATGGGTAATGAGTGGAAAGAAATAGAGAGAGAAATAAAAATAATGATTGGAGATAGATGTAATAAGTGTATGAATAAATAAGAATAATGATTGAAAATATAGGTAATGACTGTTTTTTTAGTTGAATTTTTTTTCCAAAACATCATCTAAACAAGGCCGGCTAACACAGACAAATTGAACATAGATTGCATACAGATTTTGTGTGGGGCACACTACGGATCCCATACAAATGATCCAATCCGTTCATCAAATGTAAAACATTTTTTAAAGGTTCCTGCGAAAAATCTGCTGAATCCAATATCTATAGGTACTTAATCCAATTGTTTAATTTTTCATTATCCTGAAATCTGAATGAAAAGTTAAATGATTAGATCGAGCACTTATAGGCATCGATTGAGCTAATTTTTTGCAAGGGCCCTTGAAAAAATATTTTATATTTAATAAACGGATTGAATTATTTGTGTGGGACTCGAGTGGGCCCCACACAAAAATCTATGGGCGATCTGTGTCCTATTTGTATGTGTGAATAGCACATTATTAGTACTTGAAAGAAACAATAATGCTTACAGGACCAACCACCACCCATAGTGACGGGTATGTGCAGAGTGTATTTTGCAACATGGTTAGTGTTCGGGAGATATATGCAGAATATATTATGTAGGTCTTTTTGTTAACTAAAATGAAGTAAGTCAAAAATGAGAAGTCAAAAAGCTCATCTTCCCCTACTTTTGACTTCTTTCCTCTAAACCGAAAATTGGAGAATGAGTTCTCCTATAATGAGTTTTAAAAAGAGAAAGCCAAACAAATAAAAGGAGAAGTTGAAAATGCAATAACTAGGGAACCAAACAGGCCCTTAGACTCATCAATATCTCATTTTGACAATTCAAATACTGCATTTTGAAATCTCAATTTGATTATCATTCATGTAAGAAAATAAGTCGATTGGATACCGGTTTTCATTTAAGCGAAGTATTTTTTTTTACAAGAAAAAAACATATATTCGGACCAAACATTTCTCTTAGGTCAAATACTCCTATGACTCAATTACAATTTTATTGATATCCAACCAATTTGATTTTTTCTTTGAACAATAAATATGAAAAGACTTAAAAAAAATACTACAAGACTCAAATTTTTAATAAAAAAATAATCGTGGGTCCCATTTTATATTACATATGAATATGACATGAGAGATGAGAGATGAGAAGTCTTTTAAAAGAGCATTTGATTCATACAGGTCAGGTCAGCTCCTATCTAATGGCACCAATCTTGATTAGGGGGGAATTGCATGCCTGTGGCAGACCTGCCAAATTAGAAGTCCCAGAGCACGAGACCGACGAGATGGTCCCACAAAATATATGTGGGTCCGGCATCTTACATGAGAGGGAGCATGGATACTATTCTATGCTTCGGGACTACCTAATACTGTAGTTTTTGGCCAAACACACCCGTTCCCACAAAACCAAAGAGCCAAATCCAAGGAAAGACCATATCCAAAACTTGAGATAAGAGCCATGTTTCCAAAATTTTGGCCAGCCCTATTTTGCCATTAATTTTCCAATTGAACCCCTTGGTGGGAGAGCCCGTAGTATTATGGTTGGGACCATTTTTGTCCTTTCGTGTGTTTTGTGGTAGGGCTTTGACACTGTTCGGCGATTTACCAACTAATATGGGTTTTCTGACTTTCCCACTATTGCGTTTGTGTTCCAAGATTTTTACCTGTTTTTGTCCTTTAGCGACTAGTATTTCTAATTTTCTTAAGGGGTGTTTTCGTCTTCTCACCTTTCCGCACTGACAAGTTCATGTGTTTTCTCTGACAATGATTGAGACAGAGGCGTGTACTTCTTCCCCTTTCTTCTTCATCTCTCTCTCTCTCTTCCATCTCCACCTTCGGCGATTACTCTCTCTTCCACACGTTTTCTTCCCCTTTCCCTTACTTTCTCTGGCGATTCGGGTGATCTCTGTTTTGAAGATGAGAGATCTCTTGCGGTTGGTCTCCTCTAATGGGTAATTTTTACTTTTTCTCCTCGTCCTATGGATCTTCAACATTGTTGTGTGATTTTTGTCTAGGGTATCTAACAGGAGTGAGCAAAAAACCCGTCAAACCGCGAATCCAGTTCAAACCAATCCAAACCGAATGATTTGGTTTGGATTTTTAGTAGGGTGGTTTGGTTTTGGTTTAAAAAATTAAAAACCGCGGTAAATAGTTTGGTTTGTGGATTTACGTTAATGGTTTTGGTTCCAAACCGTACATTTATATATCTCATTTAATTTAGATACAAGAAGTATACATGAGAGTTATATATAGTCAACTAATTTTCTAAATTAATAATCAATTCAATCCATCGTCCTATTCAGTAGTCATTTACTGCCAAAATTATTTATCATAAACTTCCATATATCACAACTTATTCCTCTAATTAAACTTTACATTTTACGAGTTGTATTCCGCCCGCGCTTAATTCTATTTTGAATAAGGACATTTCCTAGTTCTGCTTGTTGTAATCCAATGACGTTATCAAAAAAAAAAACTTATTCCTATAATTTTGGTGCACCAAAAGTACATGGTATATAAATATATAATGCTTCATTTAGTGAATAGTGGTTCCACGGTTCAATTAATTTCTAAATTTTCCTATATTTCTATAAATGAAAACCAATCTTAGTTATCTCCGCAATTTTGTACTTTAAATAGTTTTTACGAAGATGATATTTCAGTGCTGTTCAAAAAAAAGAAGAAGAAGCTATTTAAAAGTTTTAAGTAAACTGTGGTTCAAAACCGAAACCGAACCATAGTCTAATGGTTTGGTCCTATACTTTTTGTGTGTTGGTTTGGTTCCCCAAATTCATAATCCGTAGGTAGTGGTTTGGTTCTTGGTTGACACCGGAGTTCCCAAAATTTGAATTCCAAAATAAATCAAGTCTGCCAGCAAGATGTCTTTTGAGCTTCTTAAAAATTTGTTAAGTCCTTTTAAAGTTTCTAAGTGTTTTTTAAGTTTCTAGAGTCAAACACATCTTCCAATTAGTCTATGGTCAAGTCTTTTTAATTTTTGTATTGGAAATCTAAGTTTATTTTTCCCATGTTGGAGGGATGTTCCAACAAGTCCTATTTATATCCTTTCCTATGAATGAAATCATTAGAGTGTGTTTGAATTAAAAATAGCCTTTGGCTTGTGAGAAGATAATTCTTCTTGTAACTCTTATCCTTCAGTGGATTCCGATAGGTGGCGAGTTTCCCCGTTTCTGTATCTCTTAGGTGGATTCCTTCGAGTGGTGAGCGGTTCCCTAGCCCTGTATCCCTAGTTAAATCCTCGGGTGGTGATATCTTATCCCGTTGGTTCCTTAACTTGGGTGGTGAGCTTTACCCGATTATCCATTTTTATCTTACTTCCGTCCCGTCTGAAAAATCCGGCGTCATTGGTTTAATATAAAACCGAACCAATCTGGTTCACGCTCACCCCCAGTTTCTAACTCTTCCACCTTCTTTGTTCAGTAAAGTTTGCAGATTTTTTTTGGTTTTTGTAAAGTCAAGTTTGTGTTGCTCTGAACTGCTCGCTAATAATCAGGACTGCTTGCACTAGGTGATTTCTAGTCTGGTTGTTGTTCGTTGCTATTATTATTTGGGTGTGTTTGATTTTGAGGATCTAGAGTTTTCAAATATCTTTGATTCCGGTGTTGTTTTTGGTTTTGTGATATTTTCCCAGCTTGCTCATTTTTTTGCCTCCAACTGTCCACATATGTTCTTGCACCTGCTTTGTTGAGTTTTATGCATATGAGCGTATAATTTTACCTCTCTTTGCGTTCGCATTTGCTTTTGGATTCTTTACTTTTGCTTGCAGCGTGGCTCTCGTTTGTGATTTTCTCACTTTAAAGTGTGCATTAATTTTCTTCCAACTGTTTTGTTCACTATATCATGTCAATTCACATCTGCTTCTAGGTTGTTAGAGTTCAACGCAATTATAAAAAGCAGTATAAGGGAATAAGGAATGAAAAGATTAAAAAAAAATAGAGAATAGAGGATGAAATTAGGCAAAGATGAAGTTACATTTATATCTACTACTTGGACATTTTGGTGCCCACTTTCCATCTCCAAATATATATAAGGAAGTTATATTTGGATTGCAGTGACATGGTAGTTCGTGTACCTTTTATCCATTGGTATCATGTTCCAAAAGCAATTTACCATTGCCTAAGAGATGTGTCTTTCTTTTACGTGGAAACTGGTGGAGGTGAACGAGTTATTGCTGCTGAAGCAATTGGGAGAGGAGCTGGTCTTCTCATTTTCAAAAAGTTCGATAGGTTCCTAGAAGATTATGCAAACGTACCTTTGGGAGAGATGGTTCAGTGGGATTTGAAAACAGATATGGTTATTTGGCTCGAGGCCATTATTTACCACTCCTTTGTTGCTTAAAGCATGCCAGGTAATTACAAGCTTTTTCATAAAGTGTAGTTGGACATATTGTTTCATTTAAAAATGATTTCTCCACAGCAGCTGCATTGGAACTTTTTGTAACCATTCTTGTGGACAATGTTAAGGTGTTCGCTATTGCTGGTATTTGAAATATGCTTCTCAGCCTCATTAACCATGCCAACGGTCATCTTCACTTCCCTGTTTTTAATTATTGTTCGATGCTTAATATGATTCATTGATATTAAAGAACGACTATCATCAATTACAAGGCCAAATTTGATATTGAAATCACTGATGCAACTGGTTCGATTGAGGCGAATCTTTGCTGAAGCAGAAGATTTCTTTGGTATTATGGCTGTAGAAATAATGGAAAATGTAGTGGAGGTAAGCACAAAACCAAATTCAACCAATTTTATCCACAACTCTATTTAGTGTTACAAATTAACCCATAATATTCCACAGGACTATCCCTCTCTGCCTCTACTCCAGAAATTATCAGCACCAAAGAAAGTGACTGCCAACTTGAAGGCATACATGTACAACTATGCAGGAATGAGTACATGCAAATTCATTATTGACTGTTGAGGTAATCTTCAATATGGGAGTCCTAGATGATACTGAAACACTCAGGCTTCAAAGCTCCGAACAAGCCAAACAACAAAGCCAAAAAAGACAAAACACAAGCCTTCAACATCCCACGAAACACAACCCTCCAGCCCGACTTCAACCACCATGATGCATGACGCACACATAGAAGAAGAAAATAGCAAGAAAAGCGACTAGATCAAGAATCACAACAACTTTTGAAAGCCTAGCAGATTAACAAGGAGGCAAAACTTTTGGTGTGCATGCTTTGCTTCCCAAATCCCTACACCTGAAGAACGACTAAATCAGGAATCACAATATCTTTTCAGATTAACTAGGTTGCAAAGCTTTTGGTGTGCATGCTTTGCTTCCAATATAACTAAATCTGTAACCTTTTATCTGCAAAACTTCGGCTGTAAATCATGTTCTCACTTCCAAACTCTTAATGTAAATTATAAGACATGCTTCTTTTGGAGAAATTCTCTGAAACTATCACAACGGGCATGATCCTCGTGTATAGAATTCCATGGCAGTTTCGAGTCTTTCCTGATCATACATAATTCCGAGCCTAACTCCTAATGTACAATTGAGGCCTGGTAATATGATGTTTATGAATATTTATGTCACACACAAGTAAGTTTATCCTGGTAATTCAGAATTTTTATTGCTCTGTTTATGAATATTGCTCCTTATTAAGGACTGAAAAACACTTCACAATTCTAAGATATTGTTATTCATATGACACAATAAAATACCCTAAACATCTTATATTTGTGTTGAACTTTAAATCGTATCCATGTATGTATGTGTGTGTTTTTAAAATCATCTTCTAAATCAGCCAAAATGACCCAACAATTAAAACATATTTACCCTAAATACATTTAATTATTGAATCAACAGGTATGACCGAATGCGCGTAGCACGTGGGTATACCTCTAGTTCCACCCTTTACACCAATTTAAAGATCTTTGAATTCGTGTGAGATAATTCTACAATTATGAAATTACTTTAGTCTTTGTTCAAAAAAATCGCACGATTATTCATAACGAACTATTAAATGCGCGCTTCATTTAACAGATAGGCTTTTGGCTCGCAATAAACTTTTTATGGAGCTAATGATATTTCTAATTTCTAAAATAGCAGTGGGATGCCTTTGCAATTTAATTTCTCTCCCACCCCGGAAATTTTTTTTGGTATCTTAATGAGTTGCTAGGATGATTTGTAAGTAGATGCAGTTGAGCGAAACTTGCTTTGAGATCACAATTTTCGTTGACTGCTCTCAACCTTCTAGGATATATTATCATTCATGATTTTGTCTGGAAGAATATTGGCATGCCCATACATAGTTTGATCTTCCCTCGAGTTTGAAGGAACATTTGTGACTCCAAACTAGAATGATACTTGACAAGAGGATCAATACAGAAATGATATTCATTCAGCAAAATAACAGAGTTTGCACTAGAATCAGACCTTGACATAAAAAAATATTCATTTCTGTAGAGAAGTTATTAATTAAGTTAATTGATCTGGTCATTTACATATTCCGCCAAGAATTACCAACTACACAAACATATCTTTCAGCAGCACAAACATATCTTACAGCAGCTTGAGACTCTTCAATGAGCCAAATGAGAAGTAAAGAATGAAAATTGGGACATAGAAAACCTAAAACAAGAGAGGCAGAGCTTAACCACCGTACCTTGTCACCAGTAATCCTTGCACGAGCACTGACCCTTTGAAAAAACATGAAAACCCGATGAATCCCTAACTATTATCTTTCTCCTAACAACAACTGAAACAAACTTCAAGAACGTATGGCAGTCCCCACAGATAGCGACGTTCTTCATTACCCTAATGGGTTCTCCATGCTTAGTCGTGAGCAGCCCATAGGTAGCAGCTAATTTTGCACTGTGGTAATACAAAAAATCCTTCTTCTGATACTCCTCTACATCTTGAAGCACAAAGCTTGTGTCCGGAGCATATCCAGATTTCATGCACTCCAATATCAGTACGTCTATTGCGCTGTATATGTCTCTGGATTGGAAATGGCATTCATCCCTTGTGTAGAACGAATGGACCTTGTTTTCATTAATAATCCAACTTCTACTAGGGATTTTCCGAAACCCCTTATTCCGCATCTCCTCCCTTGTCTTTTCAGCGCATTGCCATCTACTGGATGCAGAATACAAATTTGCTACGAGCACATAAGTAGATGGATCCAGTGGCTCCAAAGCAAGAATTTGCTTAGCAGCCATTGCCCCTATCCTTGTATTCAGAGAGATTCTGCCAGCATCAAGCAAAGCTCGCCAAAAAGTGGCGTTTGGCTCAAAAGGCATACTGTTGATTAATTGCTCTGCTTCTTCGAGAAGATCCCAGTAACCCAAAACGCCAACAAAGGAGGCGTAAAGCTCTGGAGTGGGCTCAATGTCATATGTAGTTCTCATTGACAGAAACAGTATCCGGCATTTATCAACTAAATTTGAGTTAGTGTATCCATAAGCTGAAATAACCAAGCGTAGTGTATCTTCATCCGGCTGTTGACCCGCCTTCTCCATCTTTGACCATAAATCTAAGGCCCCGTCACCCTGCCTGTGAAGAAGATGCCCACCCAACACACTGTTCCACGAAACTGTATCATGCATTGACATCATATCAAAAAATTTAATTCCACCTTCCAAATTTCCACACTTGCAGTACATGCTAGTTAAGGTATTTCCGATCCCTGTATCGTTTAACAAACCAATTTTAAGAGCAAGGCAGTGGATTTGTTTCCCAAACACATGGTAACCAAGAGCTCCGCAGACACCAAGAACTGTAGCTAATGCAATTTCATCAACAACCACTTCTTCTGATGGCCTATTACAGAAAAGAGAAATTGCCTCTTCTAGTTTCCCATTTCGAGAATATCCACAGATCATTGACGTCCAATTTATAGGACAACTCACATTGTCCAGTCCTTGATTGAACATCTTCTCTGCTTCGTCCATCCGTCCACACCTTGTGCACATATCAATCAATGCTGATTCAATACAATTACTATTTGACCCGAAACCACATTTGAGGACAAACCCATGAACTTGTTCACTTATCTTCATGTCTGTCGACAATCCACAAGCGTTGATAACAATTGTCAAAGTGAATTCATCTAACTCCATGCCCTCCTGCACCATTTTGCAAAACAAACCCAAAGCCCTCATGCCTTCTCCATTTCGACAACACCCTGCTACAAGAGCATTATAGGAAACGCAGTTCTTTTCTGGCATCATATCAAAAGTCTCTGATGCCAAATCAACGAGCCCAAAGTTCATGTACGCGGTTATCATTTCTGTCCAAGTTATTATATCTTTCACAGGCATCGACTCAAACAAAGTCTCCACATCTCTTATACTCCCACATTTGGTGTAGAAATCAATAAGGGCATTGTTCACATTCAAGGTGGGCTGAAAACCCATTCTGATCCCATGAGCATGAACTTGTCGTCCTCCATTCCAATTCCTACCCCCAGCACAGGCAACCAAAACAGTCGAAAGAGTAAACCTGTCTGCGCTAAACTCATCAACCCTTCGCATATCCCTAAACAATTCAATCGCCCAATCATACATCGACTCTTTCACCACAGCGGCCATCATCGTATTCCACGACACCACATCTCTTTCAGGCATTTCATCAAACACTTGGAGCACAAAATCCAAGCGCCCGCACTTGCTGTACGAACCCATAAGCGCATTCGAAACATAAGTAAAACCCACGTAACCCATCTTAACCACCAACGAATGGACTTGAAAACTCAGCTCCAAATCCAATAAACGATTACAAGCGGTCAAAATCGCCACGAAGCTAAACTCATTAGGCTCAATCTCTGTCTTTCTCATTCGAAAGAACAGGCTGACCGCCTCGAGCTCGTAACCGGACTTTGCGAGACCAGATATCATCGTACTGTACAGCACCACGTCAGGGCAAGAAAGGCACTGGCGAAAAACCCTGACGGCGTCAGTTGTGAGGCCCAGCTTGAGGTAAGCGGAAACAAGAGCGTTGGACAGCGTCGTTTTGGGCTCTTCTCGCTTGAGAGCAGAGGCGTGGACCGCCTTAGCGAGTTCGACGTCGTTGTTGCGAACGGATGTTCGGAGCAAGTTGAAGTGGTTTTCGGTGGGCGGTCCATCGGTGTCCGATGACGTGGCGTGGTTTTGGGGAAGTGGGTTTGTGAGGATTTGGGCGGAGAAGGGGATGGGAGGGGGTTTTAGTTTATTGGGGAGGGAGAGAGAGAGGGGGGAGATTGGTGATGAGGAGGGTGGTTTTGATGGGTAGGGAAGGGATGGGCGGGTGGATGGAGGGTGAGGAGAGAGGATTGAGTGAGGGAAGGTGGGGAAGTATGCGGCGGCGATGGTGGTGGTCGTGGTGGTGGCGACCATGGAGGAAGGAGGCGCCAAGCATAACACCTCCTTTTCAAACGGATAGAAGAAAGCTTGCAATTTTTTTCCTGGTTGTTGCAGTCTCAGTGGATTTGGTTAAAATTTGGGCAGAAGGTCCGGTCCAGTTTTTGGACATTGCAGGCTCCTCCCAGTTTCACAACTACGATCGAAATCGTTTATTTTGTAGAGCTCGTAAAGTATGTTATCCACCAAAAAAAATTAGTTTGATTGAATATCGATAGGTACATAAACGAAATAGATTTGTATAAGAAAAATGTGGTGACAAAAAATAAATTGAAACTCATAATTGCCCAATTTTTTCTTGTACAAATATATTTTGTTCATCTATCTATCGGTGTTTGATCATGCTAATTTTTTGCGTGCATAACATATTCGACGAACTCTATAAAATGAACAATTCCAATCGGCCCACACGGCCCAAAACTAGACCGGACTACCGGACTGAATACTAATAAAACTGGACCGGACCTTCTCCCTTCAATTTGATATGTGTTTGATTCCACAACTGGAATGAGATTTAGGGTATTTTTTTTCCAGATTTTGGCTCTGTTGGAAACTTGAGGATGGAAAGGGAAAAGAAGAGAACATAATAAAAGAGGAAAATTAGAGGAAAAATTAAATAGAAAATTAAACTATTTTCAAACTTTATCTTATATTACTCTATTTTCAGTTTTCAGCACTTAAAACTGAAACAATTAAATAATAAGTGATTAAGTAAGTTTGATAACCACATTTTACATTTCTTAACAGATTAAGTGCCACTTAAAATATAGTGTAAAAAGTTGATAAAAATTAAGTAGCTTTGAGCTATTTAATTCTGGCTGAATTCTTATATGCTTGCATTCAACTACCACCACCGTCGTCACTCAACCACCATTACACCACCACCACCACCACAACCGTCACCACTCCCACCACCACTCTACCACCACCACCACTATCACTACTATCACTACTCCACTACCACGCTACCACCACCATCACTATTCCACTACCACGCTACCACCACCACAACCACCATCACACCACCATCGCCACTCCACCACCACCACTACTCCACTACCACCACCACGACGCTACCACTACCACAATCATTACCACTACCACTAGTTCACTCCATTCCACCCCCACCTCCATCACTTCACCACCACAACCATTACCACCCAACACTAGTCCACTCCACCACCACTACACCACCACTACCACACCACCCCTACCACGCTGCCACCACCACCACAACACCACCACTGCACCACCACCACAACCGCCACCACTCCCACCACCACTCCACCACCACCACCATCACTACACTACCACGTTACCACCACAACCACCATCACTATTCCACTACCACAACCATTACCACCATAACCACTATCACTTCACCAAAACCACCACCACCACCGTTCCACCACCATAACTCAACCACCACCACCACCTCCACAACACTACCACTACCACAACCATTACCATCACCATCACCACTACTCCACTCCACTCCACCGCCACCACCATCACTTCCCCACCACCACCACCATAACCATTACCACCCACCACTAGTCCACTCCACTACCATCACTTCGCCTCCACTACTACTACCACACCACCCCTACCACGCCGCCGCCACCGCCACCACCACAACGCCACCACTTCACCACCATCATTCCACCATCACTATCACACCATCATCTCTCCACCGCCACCATCCCACCACCATCCTCACCGCTACCATTCCATCACCACCACCACCACCACCACCACCACAATCACCAAAATTAAAAAAAATTAGAACTAAAATTAATTCATGAATTTTAATTTAATGCTTAATATGTTTATCAAACAGCTCTTCAGCTTAAAAAATTCAGCATTCAACTTTCAGTACTTAACTTTTCAGCTTTCAGCTTCAGTTTTCAGTTTTATCAAACAGCCTAAGAGTTACAATATGTCTACAGCCATATGGTTAGTTACTTGCTTAAGTCGGTAAGGCCATCCACATCTCTCTCTCTATTTCTCCTTTAAAGCTATAATAAAGAGCAAAACTCAAAAAAAATCCCCTCCATCTGCCTCAATTGATTTCTCGCTACTTTCCAAATTTATAGTTTTGCTACAGTGCCTCGTTTGATCCAACAAGGCACTATTCATGTTTCTATTCAATATTTTACTATTAAAATGATTATGAGAGCCTTAGTTTAAAATGATTATGGAATTTTATGGAGCAGAAATTTGATTATGAAAGCTCTAGGAACAAATATTAATTATGACCCTTTAGAATAAAATAATCAAAAAAATAAGATCTTCTCACCGGTTCAATCGGATTAAAAATTGGAGCACTTAATTTTTTAAAGAATTTTTATATAATACAAAATGTGGTTAAAAAATTAAGTGCCCAGTTTTCAATCTGTTTAAACCGGTGCGAAGATCTTATTTTTCTGATCATATTATTCTAAAAGGTCATAATTATTTTTTGTCTCTAGGGCTCTCATAATCAAGTTTCTGCTCTTCAGGATCCCAAATAAAGAGCAAATACTTAATTATGAGAGATCTATAAACAAAGATTAGTTATGTCCCTTTAGAATAATATGATTAGAAAAATAAAATGTTTGCATCGGTTTAAAAAATTAAAAAATAGAGCATTTAAATTTTTTGAGATTTCTTCTTATGAACAGTTGTACATCATTAAATAACGATAAAAAATATATATATATACTACTAAAATTTAAATTGAAAAGTAAAGTATAAAGAAAGAATAGTTTAATAAAAATAAAGTTAGAATAGAGAGTTTGATCCAGTGTACTCTTAAAAAGTGAGTAGCTAAAATAAAAAAGTGACTTTTTAGATAAAATAAAAGAGTGACTTTTTAGATGTAAATTTGGTCCAAAATTTGCTGAGTCTAATATGGATGCTCTAAGTTAGGTTAGGAAGTTATAGCTGTTATGTTAGTGGAGTATAGCAGTCTACATTTTCTTTTTTTTCTTTTTTTCGCCAAACGGAATAGAAGTTGTTAAGCTTCTCTGTATAAGGGTGAGTTCTCCTAAACTTAAATAAAAATTAGGTTGTTTTGTTCTTATTTGAATTTTTTTCGCATATGTTAGTTTTGGGTTTATATTTTGCTAAAAAATGGTTATTTCTTGAAATACTTGGGTAAAAGTAAATGCTTTTTACTTTTGCGATTCTTCTCGTCAAGACGAATCAATAATCCATAAAAATTTAGCGCAAAACTAACAAATGCGAAAAAAATTCAAATAAGGACAAAACCAACTTAATTTTTTTTAAGTTCAGAAGAACTCACCCTAAGTCAAGATTGATCAATGCAAAAATCTCTTTTCTCTCTCACACACACACAGAGAAATGTCTCTAAAAAGGAGATTAAATTCAATCTTCCACAGGCTCGAGGCCATGTTTTCTTTGTGATCTCACCCTAATTTTTTATTTTATTTTTGGTAGTTCCACTTTGTGATCGCATCACACAGTCTGTTTACAGTCTGTTTTGAAGGGTTACCACAAGGCTAGATAGCCATGTTTTCTTAATTACAGAGCAACCCCCAAACATTTACCCGACATAGTAGAATAATTTGATACAGAATACTACAGTATATCTGTAACCCAATATCCAACTATTCTATTTCTAACACTAGTCATTACATTCAATCATTTCCTCCTTCCACCACTGCCACTATCATTGTCCTCACCATCATCACCATTCTACCAACACCAACACCACCACGACCATCTCCTCCTCCATTACCACCACTCCACTATCACCACCACCACCATCACTCCAACCATCATCGCCACTACCATCACCACTTCACTAACACAAACAATCTGCTGCAACCGCCACCACTAGCACCACACAAACAATCTGCTGCAACCGCCATCACTAGCACCACCACCGCCACCATTCTCACCCCCACTAGCACCGCCACTGCCACCACTCACTAGCACCCCCGCCACTGCTACTTGCACCACCGCCACTACTGCGACCACTTCACCACCACCCCCTCGTTCCTCCTCACCACTCCACAATCACTAACACAAATACATGGTGACCATTAATAAAATTAACTCAGGGAACTAAAATTAATTTATCATTGAGCGATTCGAATCATCAAAATTTAATCAGGAACTATAGGGTGTTTTTTTGGGTGTCCCTTGAACCGCCCATATATATATATATCAAATAGTTTTTTAAAAATTTCAATATTCAGGATTCAGCTTTCAATACTTAATTTTTCAACTTTCAATTTTCAATTTTATCAAATAGCACTTCACTCCAATACTCAAAACTGTGCTCTCATTTGAAAAGAGACCTCATCAAATGGTAAGGATAATATGTACGAAATAAAACATAATAAGCTCGAACGTGGAAGGTGAAATCAATGCTCGGATGCTACAAGTCCGCATACCTGAAACGTAGAATAATGATGATGATCATGAAATGCGGCGTACCCCATTCAAAGTACGTCGGATAATACCCCGATGGCTTTGACTGGAGATGTGTTGTGTCGAAATAGAGCTGACCCCTCAGGTTGATCTAGCCCTGATTGCGTCGCAATCGGAGCATATTTGTTTTACACTATATACTCGAAATTCTACTAGTAATTGATTGTTCAATTTTTTTGAAGACAATCACTGTGTTCGGTTCACCATTTTGACATTTTGTTTTAGAAAGTAATTTTTGAATGCCAAAAAGTTGGTGGGGCCAAAAAATGTTTGCAAAGGCCGGCATTTGACTTGAACATCTGACTACAACCATGTGCAGTACAAATGGGCCCCCACCACTCCCACCCTCCTCCTATCTCCCTCCTTTTCCCAGCTTTTCAGTCTACACACACAATTTGTACATAGATTGTGCATAGATTTATTGTGGGGCCCATCATGGGTTCCACACAAATCATCCGAGCCGTTCATTAAATGTAAAATATTTTTTCAAGTTTTCCCGTAAAAAATAAGCTCAATCCAATACCTATAGGTGCTCGATCCAACACTATAACTTTTCATTATCCGAAAATTTGAATGAAAAGTTAGATAATTGGATGAAGCACCTATAGGTATTGGATTGAGCTTATTTTTTACGGAGACCCTTGAAATTTTTTTTTACGTTTAATGAACGGCTCAGATGATTTGTATGGGACCCGTGGTGGGCCCCACAATGAAACCTGTGCACAATCTGTACACAGATTGCATGTGTAGCATTCTTCTGGCTCCTACTCCGGTAGATTAGACATTTGTAAAAAGGAAAAAAAAAAAGTCTGTTTAGAGATTCGTTCTCTGTATTGAAGAGAGAGAGGAACGGGTGACGTCAAGTCCATGCCAACGCAGTCTTTATCCGTCAGTTTTTTTGTTTCTTCTTTGGTTTTACTGAGTAAAGGGGTCCCACTTATTTCATTCTATCCGATCAAATGGCTACTGCCATATAATACCTAATTAGATTTTCAGCATGAACGACCAACCCAACAAGCTCAACTAATTGATCGGTTGCGAGTAAATTATAGGACCCGCGATGGACCCTGTAGTGTTCAGGAAATAGCAAGCCTATACCATGCAGCCACGCTCAAAAGCTATCCCGAATTCTCATAGCCTATGCCTCGCATTTACATGATGTATGAGAAAAGACTACACATACCTATACATTAATCGAGGCAAAGCAAACTCTCTCCAGGCATCACCAATCTAAGATAGTAAGATATTAAGATAATGGACTGCAATTCCAGATTTCTGTTGCAAGAAAACTGTTTAACGCATCACAAAACGTAAGATATTCTCCCGAGCAACACTTGCCAAGTTAGTTTAAATCCCTTCATCACAAGTAGAAAAGCACGAGAATCCTTTTACAAGGAAATGCAAATAAAATGCAAATCCTTTTACTGGGTACACATGAAGATGAAACACTTGTACAACACTCCAGTTCGCATCATTTGAGATTAAATAAAGAAAAGAAAAAGCCCTAACTACGGATAAGAGAAAGATTGATAAATGGTGAAGTATGGAAAAAGCTTACACTCCTTTATCTCTGCCAGGAATGTAGAATTCGGAAACTACACTTGAACAAATCACAAAATCTACTACTCATTGCACTAAAAGCCGGAACGCCTCATTATCTGTCTCAATAACATAATCGTAACCAAGGTTGTTGGCGCGAAACCGGAAGTCATCCATCTCAGTCTGTGCAACTTGGATTCCGACCAATACATTGGCACCCGTTTCACCCTTTTGACATGAAAAACAGAAACAACAATTAAAACTGATGGCATTGAACATGAATTTCTATCAACCCAATTAAAGATTCCAACAGATGATTGATAGGGATATATATATCTCAACCTGTCCGCGGTAGTGGAACAAAGTAATATTCCACTGTGGACTGAAGGCATCCAAAAATTTCACTAAAGCACCTGGCCTCTCCGGGAAAACAAACCGACAAAGAACTTCGTTCTGAACATATGATCGACCACCTATCTGAAAAATATCCAAAGTAGAGTAGAATCAGGGACCTAAAGCAAATGACCACTATTGAGTACACTTTTCCCTCAAAGGGAAATCACCCAATTAAACTTTTAAAAAATAAATTACTGAAATGAGTGTAAAGTACATGTCCTTGTATGACAATGTGCAGCATTTGCAACGTCCGACTGAAAGGAAGGACTCCATTCCATTGGAAAATTGTTATGGTGCTCCGCATGTGCGTAGAGCAAATTTGGTTAGATTTGAATACACATCGGTGGACGATGTTGATAATGAACTTCCCATGTTGTGGAAGCCCACTAGAGTTCGTTGGGTGAACACCATTGAGAGTGTTCTCGAATATTGTTATCTTAGCAAAGAAAAGAAGGTGAAATTGGCATTTACTTGCCTTAAGGGGAGAGTGTAATACCCCGATATGTATTTTTCCAGTGACTTCAGATTTATCGAATTTGATTTATTAACTCATATGGACAGAGCACTTCTTCCTAGATGTAGTACACGTGCATGTGTGCATGTGAGGGGTGAGTTTAGACCTTAGAATCTTAAGGTAAATATAGATTCGATAATAAAACAAAATGATAGGTTGGACAAGTGTCTTATTAGGACACCTTGTGAGCTGACTCAACAAATTGTATAAAAGCAAGAGCAAGAGACTTCTCTTAAGGAAAATAACTTTTCGGTGAGTTTTACAGAGAGCTAGGAACCAAGAGAAGAAATGATCGGCGAAGGAATCCAACGCTGTTATGGGATCCGAGCGAGGGTGAGTGTGAGATACATATCTCTTG
This sequence comes from Rhododendron vialii, assembly GCF_030253575.1. Classification (NCBI taxonomy): domain Eukaryota; kingdom Viridiplantae; phylum Streptophyta; class Magnoliopsida; order Ericales; family Ericaceae; genus Rhododendron; species Rhododendron vialii. The sequence continues at coordinate 29,163,059 of NC_080560.1, forward strand.
TACTATATTAATGTTGGGTTCTTGTTGGTTGAGTTATGTGCGGTGACTATATGTCGTGTAACTGTTTGGTATGTGACGGGATGACTAGGCTAATAAGCTATGCCAAAATAAGAATTAGCAAATGGGCTGTGGTGAGGCTAGTGAGGTGGTACGTCACCCGTCATATACTGAGGAGGACGGGATATGTGGTTCCTGTTATGTGGAAGGTGTTATAATCGTGGTTGGTGTTAATACGTGGTGGTTGATATTGTGCAGTTAATTTAGTGTTGATATTGTACACGTTATTATGTCTCACACACTCTTGGGATCCTTTGGACTCTAGCTTGTACGTTGGTTAGTGGGACAGGTGCCAATGGTGCGAGCTTGTCTGAGTTGCTACAAGACTGGGTTGTTGTTTATTTACTTTAGAGATAGTTGTAATTATATATAATTTTTGGAATAAAAGACAGATTGTGGTCTTTTTAATATCATGGTGTTTGAGGATTCGGGTCGTTATAGAGAGCTTCAGATTGGTGGACAAAATTTAAAGATAATCAACAAAGGATAGTCAAAGAAAAGATTAGGGAATGGGGTAGGATGAAGAAGAAGCTCAAGGAGGAATTCCTACCTTTCCATCAACATCCCAATGCAATTTCCTTAACTTGTTTTGGTAAGAGTAAATTTCTAGGGGCTGTCCCAACTAAAAATCAACCTTTAAATGGCACCTTGGAGGCTAGAAGTCCGTCACCTTGTGGAAAATTTGAATGCTTCAAGTTTGGGGAATCATCGCTTCAGTTGGAAGTTGATGAAAAGGCTAGTGAGCATGTTCCTAATCCTCTCTTTGTCAAGGAGGTGAAAGAACAAAGTTGTAATGATGATTCTGAGTACACTAATGTTCCAAATTTTTATGAATATCCAAGTGAAGACCTTAGTATGTTCTTGGAGATGAATGTGTGTTTGAGATTGAAGATGGGTGTGAAGATTTGCCCATCTTTGTTGAGTCTACAGATGAAGACTTTGGAGGTGATTTTGAAGATGTTCCCGCACTCAATGACTATCCTAATGAGGAGTTTGATATTGATAGTAAAGAGGGAAGACTTGTTGACATTGTCAAGGAAAGGTTCCTCATGTCTAGGCAATGAAGATAGGAAGTGCAAGAAGGGAGAGGAGTTGATCTTGCTTTGGGTGTGGTACCAAAGTCCGAAGAGGTTGTTTTTGATTTCATGCTGGTTCTAGAGGATTTCATAGAGTCGAACCTTGATGATTGGTTCCATGAGATGCCTTCCAAATCATCTTTGGTGTGAGATAGCTAACAAAGGGATAAATGCTATTTGGGACAGCTTGAGGATCCTTTGGTCATGGTATTTACTCAACTGAGCCTTCGGTATGATGTGAAGTTGAAATTCCCACATCCTATGGTTGATGACACTCAGTGTGTTTTGGAACCAAGCATAGTTGCATATGTTGAAAATGTGCACCTCTATAAGAGACATGACAAATGGGTGGTTTCTTGGCACATAAGCATGGATGCGGTGGACCTACACAAACGAAAGCTTGTATTGAAGATGGGTTATTGCATGAGGGTGACGTGGATCAAGGAAATGCAGCCACATGTCTACTTTGGAGCTACATAATAAATAGTTCTATAGTTCCATGTTTTCTTCATTTAGTTGTCTTGTGTCTTGTGTCCAACTTGAGGACAAGTTGTATTTTTTTAGAGGGCGAGTCCTGATGCAGTAGGTTTGAGGGTATTGTTGTCATTTTAGCGTCTTTAGTAATAGTAGGTTTCTTTGAGTCTCTATATAGGGGTCCTGAGTCCTCAATATATTGATAAATAGATTAAATATTCTTTGAATCTATATTTAGGTGTCCTGAGTCCTCAATTTATTGATATATATATATATATATATAGATTAAAGATTCTTTGAGTCTATATTTAGGTGTCCTGCTCCTTGTATCCCTTTTAGGGTTGATATATAGATTAAAGATTCTTTGAGACTATATTTAGGTGTCTTGCTCCTTGTATCCCTTTTAGGGGTCTCTCTCTTATAAAATCTATCTTTGATTTGGTTTGCATCAAAATATATGTACTCAAGGATATTCTAGAGCTCTTCTAAAAGCTAGATATTCTAGATCTCCTAGAAACTAGATATTTATATCTCGTTCCATAATATCTTCTATTTTGGGCTTCTTTATTGGGCTTTTTTAGGATTTATTTTTATTGGGCCAAAATACCAAATCAAGTTTATGCTCCAACACAGGATGCTCTTTCAAAAAGAGTTAAAAATCCTCCCACTCATCTAAAACAAAGAACTATTGTAAGAAGGTTACCAAATGGCGTAGATGATCTTTAACCAAGTCATTGCTTGTCAGATTAATGGTTCGAAGTTGAGAAGATTCCAATCGATCCACCATGGCACAAAGCTCTGACACTGTATGAAGGCCAACACTGCATGCAACCGAAACAACTGTTACTAAATAGGTAAGTGCAGCTTATAACCTTTTCTGCTTAACATAAGACCAATCATCAGATAATCTTACTCAAACGAACCAGACCAAAACATAGCCATGTGCGATGAGATAAATTACGTGTCATTTGGACAAGAAACTATGCGTTAGGGTTGTTAAACTGATGCAACCTCTTCTCCCTGATATTAGAGACAAAATCCTTACCTATACAAGACTTGAGCTGGGTTTTTATCAGCATTATATCGATATTTGAACTCCGTGATATTCATTGGCCCCACCTGCCACCAAGTTGCAAGTTGAGAAAATCGTAAACAAGGACACAATTAAGCAACACAGTACCTAATAGTTTAAGCAACAAACCAGTTCACAAAATTGTTTAAAGCTGCCAGGCTCCTCTGGCAGGTAAGTAGCAAGCACAGCCTCGCGTTGCCTACCAACATCGGCAAGTTCAGTTACCAATCGAAGTCTGTCAAAGTTCATGTTTGCCCCACTGGTTATTACCACAACGTTTTCATCCTGAAGGCCATAATACTTGCAATATGCTTCGGCTCCGGCAAGGGCAAGAGCACCTGCTGGTTCAAGAATGTTCCTTTTCTCCTCAAACATGTCCTAAAACATAAGCACAAATTCTACAATTACTAAGAAGTTTAACAGCATGAACCAATAGTCTTTGCTACAGTTCTTCAACCAAGTAAACACTCGTTTGTCGGACTGGATTAGAGCATAACCAAAAAACCCATGTTTGGGTGGAACTTTTGCGCGTAGGATTAAATATTCAATCCTCGAAAGATGTGGTATTATTAATCTCTCCGTTGTTAATTATCCTATGGGATCGTTGTGTGTATGGAGTATAGGCCGGTGAGACATATGAGGGAGATCCGGAGAAACCACCAATATACCGAAGATGGAGGAGGAGAGAGCCCAAGGCAATCCTAGAGAGAGAGAGAGAGGCAGCAGAGAGGTTGAGATATGAGAGAGACCCATGTAAGTGTCTGTAAGTAAGGTGGGAGAGAGATGAGATCTGCTTATGGTTGGCAAAGTGACCATATATATAGGAGGAGATGTGTCCCTGAAGGACGTCTGGCTGAAGGACACGTGGTGACCTTCTAGTGGTTCCTGGTTTGAAGGTCAGTATCTGATGTCAGAAGGGCAGACCTTGATAGTTATGTATCAGAGGTCAAAGGTTAGGTTATGGGGAGTTGAAGCCATGTGGCCTCTGACGGGTCAGAGGTAGCAGATGTCAGGTGGTACGTGAGATAGTGACATGTGAGGTCTGAGGTTACAGTGGGTAGGTAGGTTTGAATCTCAAGGGAGCTTGGCCTTCAGCCAGCAAATCTTCCTCTCTCTCTAAGATAGGTCTGAAGTCCGAACTCCCGAAGGGAGTTCGACCCTCCAGACAAACCCTTAGGCTCTAGCCTCCATTCCATAATCCTCCTTCGGTCCCAAGTCACTAGGGCCCTGCCTTTAGCCCGAGTACGAAAGGTGTCTTTGCTCCTGAAGGTGCCTTGCCTCCTTCAGGCCTTACCATCTGGAACCATGTACCTACAATTGTCTATCCCTTCACCATTACTCCAGTCAAACAAACGTCCCTTCACAATTAGTCCAGTCAAAGAAACTTCACCTAAGTGACAGGTCGTAATGCTGTTTAGTACTTGAGGCAAACTGAAAAAATAAACTTTAACTTACCGATGCAATTGCTGGTGACTAAATACATCAACTACTATAAATGTTACAAGGTAAGTGTGAATGGAAGCAATAGCCCCAATGGCCGGCATAGGGAGAAACTAAAGGGAGGCAATCACTAACCAGGTTCAGCAAACAGTAACGAAAGCCAATCAAATATTGGTAAAATTCTATTAACGCTTATCATTCACCTATCATGGCTTTGCAACAAATCTTTCTACTATTACGAAACCTCTTTTGGGAATGATAAGCAGCTAATAGATGGAACAATCTATCACAAAAAAGAATACGTACAAAATGCCAAGACACCTAACCTTCCAACCATCTTTTGAGATGACATGCCAGAACTATTCTGCACTGTGCTATACAGCTTTAGGCCTTTGAATAAACAATTAGACCAATTCATGAAGTTTCCTTTGACCTTTCTCAACAATTTTGTTGCACTTCAACTTTTATGTGTACTGCTTTTCTGTTTCCCATAGGCAAGATTTCATTGCACCTAAATCTTAGAACCATTTGCTGACTTTGGTAATCCTCTCAGTTGAACATATATGCATTTCTCATATCACGGTTGGTCTTGGCATTCTTGGATGAATTCAATGGCGGATCCATAATTTGAAGTCGGGAGGTGCGCTGTTTGATAGAACTCTACTAATCTTTTGTTTTTTTTGTCCATAAAAAAAGTGGAGAAGAAAGTTGTGTACATTAATATAATTAGATTTTGTGGGCCTTTTTTTTTTTTCTAAAAAGAATAAAAACTTGGGTTAACTCTCTTGTGGTCTTGAAATGAAAGCAGTTGAAATATTATTATCATGATTTGAACTGTTCGCTCTTTAAATTATTTGCATAAAATATAAAGTTGTCTGAATATCAGTAGGTGCCTAATTGAATCAGGATAGTATAAAAAACATTTTTTGTTGAAATTTCGGGTGGGGTGGTTCCTACCCCCAAACCCTTAACCATGTGGCTCTGCCACTGGGTGTATTTTCAGATTGTTGGCCATTTCATTTTTATTCTTTAAGGACTCAAAGTAAAATTAAATATCTAATGTGCATAAAGTAACCATGATACGCAGAGCTAACAAGGGATTGACTATCAAACAACATGCGAGCCATATTTTAATCTAGACGTGTGTGATGAGTACTTGAGTAGTATTGGCGATGAGTACTTGAGTAGTATTGGTTCATAACTTGCATCAGGCTCAAATTTCAGAAATTGAAAGTATCATTTTCTTTTTCCATTTTTCCGATAAATTCGCTAACACAGGTATAAATATTCTATAGAACTCAAAGGTCAAACAAATGAAATCATTGATCTTTGAAGGAAGAAACACATTAGAGGAAATCACAAAGTACTAAGGAGAAAAATCATGAAGATTATACAGAGGTCTTTGCAGGAAAACTTTGAATATAAAAGCTTAATCTGCATTCAGTAGTAGGTATCTAGAAGTTGTGATTCAGCAACCACAGAGATAGAAGCAGGAGCGACAGAGGATGGAAAGGATACTAGGTGCACAGAAGGGTAGAGTAGCAGCCCAAGAGTCTAGGAATTATTCCAACTCAGCTTCCATTCAGAATAAATGGTCAGAACTAGTTTTAAAGAGACTAGCTGTAGATCCCTCATGCTCAAATTTCTAGATTCTAGTTTACCACTTGTTGAGTAATTGAAGTGAAAAAGAAATCAATCAACAGGAAAAACAGGGAGCCAACAGAAAGGGTGCTAGTAGCACTGAATTAGAGCACATAAATTCACTTATTGTAAGTACAAGAAAGAGAAGATTACCTTTATGGATGCACATATAGCATCACGGCTAACAAGAACTACCCCATCTATCAATTCCGTGCATAAACGAAAAGTCTCTACACCGACTTCTTTAACTGCTACACCATCTGCAAAGCCTCCCACTTGGTCCAGCATGACTCTCTGACCATGATGCAACGATAATGCCATCGCATTCGCATCAGAGGGCTCCACTCCAATAACCTTTACCTGAACAAAACATGCAACAATGCTATATGAAATTCTTGTAAGGAAAAGGTTCCGAAAATGAAAGTAAAAAAGAGTTGAGGCTCCAAAGTAAAGAAACGCTATATTATCAAAACAGAACTGAATAGAAACCAATTGTATCAAGAAAAGAACCAAAGGCATTTCGAATCAGCATGATCCAATGTCCATAAGTCAGGTGGCAGTTACAAAGGTTAGAGAAAAAGCACATACTCAAATAATGTCAAACGGTCTTCATTGTTTACTAACTGGATTTGCTCATTAGTCGACAAAACTGCTAAATATTGCATTAGAGATTCCAACTACATCTACCTCAGCCTCAGAAAAATTCACCTATTAATATCACCCCATCAAACTACTAATGATCACCATTAAATAAGAACAAATGAACTTGATAGTTGTCATTGGTCTCTCTCCTTTCTCTCTTTCCTTTAAATCTGAAGCCACTCTTGGCTTTTATCATGCTTGTATTATATCTTTGCAATAGGAAGCCCAAATATCAATGCAAGAGGACAATTAAAGATATATAGCACATAGGCTAACAAGTGAAAAGACCAAAACAATTATTTAAATTGGTCACATCAAGAAGGTCACCTGCAAAACTATACAAACAAACACTTCTAACGCAAATGCAAAATTAATTTCTCCAACAGTTTCACAAACAAACCTCGGGAGAAACCCTCTTGACGTAGGCAGCAATACCAGCTATTAGACCACCACCACCTACGGGCACGAATATTGCATGTATTGGGCCATTTATTTGACGTGCAATCTCCATCCCAACAGTTCCTTGCCCCATGATAATATCAGGGTGATCAAAAGGTGGTACAAAGGTACGCCCCTCCTCCTGACCACGATTCTTCGCATATTTTTGTGCATCGTCATATGCATCCCCAACAAGAACAACAGTAGCACCTAATCTCTCAACTGACTTCCACTGCACATTTATAATAAAAATATAAAATCCAATTTTGAAACAACACAAATTTAATCAAATTAGATAAAGAAACCAACAATAAAGACGATCTAACCTTGATTTCCGGTGTGGTAACAGGCATGACAATTACAGCGCTACAGCCAAGCCTCTTGGCTGCTAATGCAACCCCTTGGGCATGATTCCCGGCTGATGAGCAGATTACGCCTCTTTCCAACTGTTCTCTTGGAAGTTTAGCCATCATGTTATAAGCTCCTCGAAGCTTGAATGAAAAAACCTACACAAAAATTAGCAAAACAAATATTCTCTGTCATCTCAATGCTTTCATCTCCTTGTACCACATTCACATTATTATCATTATTAGTAATACCATCTTATGTTAACAAAACCATATCCAAACTCACTTTAAAACCTAGGAAACAATCTTAATATAAATGAAGCTTGTAATAATGAGCATAAAAAAATTACTCGTAAACATAAAAATGAATTGGAAATAAAAAGTTCTTCAATAAAAAGCTACAAGAATTTTCAACTTATCTTGCTAGAGGAAAGAGCAATGTCGAAAGTCGAAAGAAGCAAAAAAGTAACCAAAAAAATAAAAAAGACTTGCATAAGAAGGTCGCAGGTTTCTGAACCGCACACAATCAGGCCATGGGCATAATTTGAAAATTGGTAAATCAAACCTTGACTTACTCCAGAACCTCTATTACAGAAGATAGGTCACTGAATTGAGCTTAAATTTGACAGAATCTTTTTTATTCACTTATAGGTAAAAAACGGTGAATACTAACAAAAATTCGAACAGTCGGATACGAAAATTAAAACAGCCAGATAAAACTTTTTTACTTTCTCACAACCACAAACCTCAAAACTTATTGCAGACTTGCAGTACACTAACCAAGAAAACACAAAATGTTGCCACAGTACAAGTATTACACATTTAATTAAAATTAACCTAATAAGATATTAAAGAGACCAGATAATTTGCAGGGCATTTGAAAAATTCACCTCAGGCAAATATTTGTGAACACATATAATGCAGTTCAAATGTTGCTACATTGTGAGTATTAAGAATTGCAGAAAACCTAAGTTAAAAAACAGGCGTCTAGAGTATATGTCAAATTTCAGCTCAGGCAAGTTTTGGAGAAATCAACAAGCTGGATATCATCACTACACATGTTGTTCCTACATAACCACACATGACAATCTCAAAATTTCACCACATTGCCACAACTAAGGAATGAGCTAAAGTTAAGCTAAAAGAATTTCTCCCTCCTACCCAATTTGTTTGTCCAATTTTGGAAAAATCTAACTTAATGAGAGCATCTCCAACCATACTTCAGACACCAAGTGAAGCCGTCAGAGGCGGAACCCGGAAAAAAGAAAGGGCAATCCTGAGCCAAAATCTTCATTTTGAAGTATTTCACTACACCAAGCATACTTCGTTTTTGTTCTTCAAATTGAAGAACCATTTTTGATTCTCCAAATATGAAGAACCATCCCTCCAAATGAAGAACATTCTTCGAATCAATCGACAATTGACACTAGTCACTTCATCTAAAACTCCCACTTCATCCTATATATCATTTGCCATCCAAATTATATTACCAGCCATATCCTTTCTACTTTTATTGCTATTAATATACAATACATGAATTCTTCAAATTATTGGTTCAGTTTTTTTATAATTGGTACCAATGGAAAGATATAAACAAAGCGTATAAAATGAGACTAATTAATATTGGCTATACTAAAATAACTAAAGAGGCATTTTTTGAGGAAAGTTCGGAGAGAAATTTTCGAATCAATGGTTATGGGCCTTATGGCGATTGAAATGAAGAACTGGATTTGGAGATGGTGTATATAGTCACTTTCTTCATTTGCAATTTTTGAGTAAAGAACATTGTTTTGGTTCTTCAATTTGAAGAATTTGGCTGGAGTTGCTCTAAGGAAACATAATCATTACATCTTAAAATTTTGCACTTTTCACAAATACCCTTCCATTCAAATTGTACTTGTATTGAGAAATAAGGGTAAAATGGTAGAACTCAACTTTGCTTTTAGACAAACAATTTGGGACATTGAGAAGTAAAAAGGTGGAAAAACAAGAAAAAAAATGGGACTGGGTGAGTATCAAAGACGCCACATAATTTGAGCCACAGGGTTAGTCCGGCTGGTTGGTGGGTTTGCTCCTCACACAATTGACCAAGGTTCGATTCTTGAGACAGTCTGCAAATAAATAAGTTCTAGTGAATTCCCTAGTCTCAGTGTGGAGGGCTAGCCTTGGTGCACGTAAGCTCGCCTAGACACCTTGACTGTCGGAAAAAAAATGAAGAAAAGACGCCACATTATTTGACAAATCTGCAAATTGGATATCATTGCAATGTACTATACGTCTATACAAACATCAATACTTGCATAATAATTTTCGCCGTTCAAAAAAAAAATTTACTTGCATAATTTGACAAATCAGCAAATTGGATAGGTAATTCATCTTACACTCCTCGTTTTTTATAACCACACCCCCTTTTTGTGCTCTTGTGATGTGAAATGACAAAATTAATCTTATAATCACACAACCTCTGTTTTTGTCCTCTTGTGATGTGAATTGACAAAATTAATCTTTAATTTGCATACTCTATCACATTTGCAAGGACAATGTAAATTTACATCACAAAAAGACCCAAAAAGAAAAAATAATAATAATAATACTGCGACCTATTGCAGGCATTGCAATGTACTAACTATACGTCTATACAAACATCAATACTAGCATATATACGACCGTATACGTGAGGATAAATTACTCACAGGCTGCAAATCCTCTCTCTTGAGCCACATCTTCACCCCCAGTCTCTCCGAGAGCTTGGACGCCAACTGCAACGGCGACTCGATCGCCACGTCGTAAACCCTAGACGCGAGTATGTTCGTCAAGTACTCCATTGCGTTGAGAACGCCGTCTCCCTCACATCCGCCGCCAGCCCGGTCCGGCACGGCGCCCAGGAAACCGGCCGGGTACTGCAGCGAATCGGGCGAGACCCGGAGCTGGGGCGCTCTCGGGAGAATCTGCAGCTGTTTTCCCCGGGTGGCGACGGCCGGTTTTATGGAGATCTCGGCCGTCGGTTTGGAGAGCGTTGCGCATACGTACGGCTTGATTTTGGCAGATGGGTTTGAGAATTTGGGGCGGAGGAGAGGTGGCGGGGGAGCGAACGAGTTAGCCGCCATGGGTTATATACGTATATGTGTAGCAATTATAGTCGGAGAGAGAAAGGAGGGGGATGGGGGCGGTGGAGGGAGGAGATGGGGCGCGGGATGAGTAACGGCCTTCCTGCCTTCGGGTTTTATAAGAGGCGCGAGGGCTTTTGGTGAAGGTGCTTTGATTACAGACGACGCGTGAGGAGGAACTTAGGCCCCGTTCCGGAAATTTTTTTTTTTTAAATATAAGTATTTATTTTATATTTTTAAATTAAAAAATAATATAAATAAAAAATAATTTTAAATTTTTTTATACCGCGTAGAACATCATCGAAATTTTTCAAATTAAATTCATATTACATATTTTTAAATTTCAATAAATCTATTATTTTTGAGCTCAAAATTGTCTTGTTAAAAAATAAAAACTTATTTTATGTTTCCCGCCTTATGATGTTCTGACACGTAATTCGGTTTTGGGTTCATGGGTTCTTCGTGCATCAGAAGAATGGGGTGGGGGAAGGTGAGTTTTTCGTTTTTTCTTTCTTCTTTCTTTCTTTGAAAGGGATAGGGGATAGGAAAGTGAGTTTTTCGAGTTTCTATTTTTGAAAGGGGTAGGAAGGTGAGTATTGTTTCCAATGTTTGCAGCCGCCGTGGAATTAATAACTCAATGACTCTTTTTCAGAGCCGGCTCATAAGCATGGCCGGGGAAGTCGGCGCTTTCGGCCCCCGAAAAAAATTAAAAACGAGGAGCCCCAAATTTTTAGGATTTCTATATATATATATATGTGGTCCCAAAAAAATTGCACTAGTCTCCTTTATATAAAATAGGCCCAATTGAAATTTAAAAGCCACAATTAAAATAGGCCTAAATTATGAAATTACTCATTAGAAACATTGAAGCATTAAAAAAAGAAAAGAAAATAAGGCATATTTCATAACAAATACATATTCTTTATTTGTTTCGAATTTGCTATTTTGATTTCTTTTAATGCTACTCCCTCTGTCGCAATTTGTTTGTCCAATTTGGAAAATACAACTTTTTAAGGAACACAATCATTGCACCAATAAATGATCAACTTTCCAAAAGTTGCCCGCCAAACTTTTTGAAGAAAATTACTTTAGTTCATATGGTAAGAGACAAAAAGGGAATTTTGTAGCCTTTGATCCCTTGGTCTTTTAAAGTGGACAAACATTTTGGGACAAGTAAAAGTCAAATATTGAACAAACAAATTCGGGCGGAAGAAGTAGAAAAATGCATAAATGTCTTATTTTCGAAGTGCACTTCTGACCCCCGAAAGACTTGAGCCGGCCCTGCTCTTTTTATATTAGGATGCCTACCAACACAAGAACTACAACTAATTAATATGTACTTTTGTTTTCTCCTTAAAGATGACAACCAGTTCAAATCACCAAGATGCCTCTCTAAGGCCATTCACAGTGGCATAATTAAAAATGGATAACCAAAAGTTGACACATCAGCTTTTGATTATCCATTTAAGAGGTTGCTAAGCTTAACAATGTTGAGGTCTACAATGGTCATTTCTAGTCCATAACTAAAATAAAGGATACATTACAATTACACTCTCTCTCCCCCTGTATTTTCCACTATTGATCTCTTTCCTCCATTACACTTTTTTTTTGGCAAAAATATATCGATTTTCTCCTTTAATTTGGGAAAAAAATTGGTGACTTCCTTCCCTAATATTATGAATTTGAAAAAAAAATCATGTACTAAAAAAAAAAAAAAACAGATGTGTTCTTGAATTTGTAAAAAAATGTAAGGTTCTTTATGTACTCAACCACAGGAAGAAGAACGAAAAAAGAATAAAATAAAAACGGAAAAAAAAGTGAAATACCTTAATGCAGCGACAAATGTTATCCACCATTGATCACTTTCCACCATTACGGTTTTTTTTTGGCAAAAATATATCGATTTTCTCTCTTAATTTTGGAGAAAAAATTGGTGACTTCCTTCTCTCATATTATGAATTTGGAAAAAAAATCATGTACTCAAAAAAAACAATAGATGTGTTCTTGAATTTGTAAAAGAATGCAAAGTTCTTCATATACTCAACCACAAGGAGAGGAACGAAAAAGAATAAAATAAAAACGAAAAAAAAAGTGAAATACCTTAATTCGAAGCAATGAGTTGAGTTGTAAATGATTGAAAGATATGAGCTTCACTTTTGGAGGGAAAGAAAAAGAAAAGAGTTTGTGGCTGAAGAAAATGAGATATAGAGCAGGCGAAGAAATAAGAAGAAAATACCATTTGAAACACGTGTGTACATAAATTTTAGAACCAGTTAACTTATGTGGTGTGAGATCCACAAAATTTGATTATTGAAAAAGGTTGCTAGTTTTGGTTATCCAAAGCTCAAAATTTGATTATTTCTAAGAATGTTGTTAAGTTTGATTATACCATTGTGAGCCATCTTTTATCCCAATATTGTTAACTTTAAAAATAATTTACTTTTGATTATGTCACTGTGGATAGCCTAATTCTTTGTTTGCAACTTGTGGAAGATAGGGAAAAAGAAAGGGAAAAACTAAAAAATTTCCTCCTCTCTTGCTTGGATTCCTTAAAAAAAGGAGGGAAAATAACAAAATCACTTTGCATTTATTGACAGCAAAGAGATTCACTTTTTAGGGAGATCATAGAGATTTTGTTGACACGCTAGCACCCGTTTTTTTCTTTATTTTTTCTTCCAACGTTCCCGCTACTGGGCTATTGATAAAACTGAAAATTGAACCTGAAGTTAAAAAATTAAGGGTTGAAAACTTAATGTTGAATATTTTAAGCTGAAAAGCTTTTTGATAATAATATTAAGAGCTAAATTAAAATAATTAATTTTTTTATATAGCTAATATATACATAGCTTAAATTATTTGTGATTGTTCTCTTTTAATTTTATTAAAGAATGTCGTGTGTTTGTAGTCGTGGTGGTGGAGAAATGGCAGTAATGGTGGCGGCAGTTGGTAGTGTGGTGGTAGTGAAAGTGGGTGTGGTGGTTGTAATAGATATGGTGTGGTGGAAGAATGGCGAGGGTGGTGGTGGTTGTGGTGGAGAGATGCCAGTCGTGTAGAGCGATGCAAGTGATGACAATAGTGAGCTGTGGTATGGTTGTGGAGTGGTGATGGTGGTGGTGACGGCAGTGGCATGGCGATAGTAGTGGTTATGGTGTGGTGATGGTGGTGGCGATCGACAGCGGAATAATTGTGGTGTTGATAGTGGTGTGGCATGGTGGTGGTGGTGGCAATGGTGACGATAGTGCTAAAGGCGATATAGAAGTGAAGTGATGGTGATGCTGGTGGCAATGATGGAGTAGTGGTGACGACAATGGCAATGGTGGTGATAATATTTGTGATGGTGGTGATAAGGCGATGGAGTGGTGGTGGTGGTTGTGGTGGTGGCGGTTGTGGTGGTGGCATGTTGATGTGGTAGTGGCGGCAGCAGGAGAGGATAGTGGCAATGGTGGTGCGGGTGGTGGCGGCAATGACAGTGGTAAAAGAATGAGTTATATGCAATTACCAACAAATTCAGTTAGAATTAATGTAGATACCATGCTACTTAATTTTTGTAACTTTTTAAGCCTACACTTTAAGAGGTACTTAAAATATTAAGTATGGAAAAATATGGTTATCAATGGGGTTGTTCGATATCTCATATTCAGCACTTAAAACTGAAACAATTAAGTAATAAGTGATTAAGTAGGTTTGATAACCGCATTTTACATTTCTTAGCAGATTAAGTGTCACTTAAAATATAGTGTAAAAAGTTAATAAAAATTTAGTAGCTTTGAGCTACTTAATTCTGACTGAATTCTTATATGCTTGCATTCAACCACCACCACTGTCGTCACTCAATCACCATTACAACACCACCACCGCAACCGCCACCACTCTACCCCCCCCACCACCACCACCATCACTACTCCATTACCACGCTACCACCACCATCACTATTCCACTACCACGCTACCACTACCACAACCACCATCACACCGCCACCGCCGCCGCCACCGCCACCACTCCACCACCACCACTACTCCACTACCACTACCACCACCACAACGCTACCACTACCACTAGTCCGCTCCATTCCACCCCCACTTCCATCACTTCACCACCACCACCACCACCACCAAGCTACCACTACCACAACCATTACCACCCACTACTAGTCCACTCCACCACCACTGCCACACCACCCCTACCACTACTACCACGCTGCCGCCACTACCACCACAACACCATCATTGCACCACCACTACACCACCACCACCATTCCCACCACCACCACCATCGCTACACTACCACGCTACCACCACAACCACCATCACTATTCCACTACCACCACTACCACGCTACCACCACCACAACCATTACCACCATCACTCCACCAACACCACCGTTCCACCACCATCACTCAACCACCACCACCACCACAACACTACCACTACCACAACCATTACCATCACCACTACTCCACTCCACTCCACCCCTACCACCACCACCATAACCATTACCACCCACCACTAGTCCACTCCACCACCTTCACTTCGCCACCACTACTACTACCATACCACCCCTACCACGCCACCACCACCACCATAATTCCACCATCACTATCACACCATCATCTCTCCACCGCCACCATCCCACTACCACCCTCATCACTACCATTCCATCACCACCACCACCACAATCACCAAAATTGAAAAGAATTAGAACTAAAATTAATTCATGAATTTTAATTTAGTGCTTAATATGTTTATCAAACAGCTCTTCAGCTAAAAAATTCAGCATTCAGCTTTCAGTACTTAACTTTTCAGCTTTCAGTTTCAGTTTTCAGTTTTATCAAACAACCCCGAACTCAATAACTTATTACTTAATACATTCAGTTTTAAGTGCTGAATTTGGTTATCAAATGACCTCTCTCTCATTATTATTTTTTCTTCATTTCTTCATTTCCATAAGTTTACAACAGAGTTATAACAGAGCATAACTCTGTTCCCAATTTTTTAATAAAAGTTAAACTGTTTCCAAATTCAGTTGCAGCTACAGGTTAATGTCTTTTGTTTTTAATTTTTAGCTGAAATTGTGCAAAACAGAAGTATAGTTAAGGACGGTTGAGGGGTGGTTGAACCCGACCGCCCTACCCAATATTGAAAATTCCTTTAAAATCATAATAATTTTATTCTAAAAGACGTCAAAATTATATAAGTTCACTCACACAAGGTATTTTAATTTACGAAATCCAATAACCTTCCGTCCATTAAAGATTTTTTTATTTAGAGAACCGTCCTCTTATGATTGATTGTATATCTATAAAAAGTAAGGTAAATTTCACTTACTCCTCTAAGATTTTTCTTAATGACAGGTACTTTCATCATGTAAGAGAAGTGAATTGAAACCTCCAGTGGTTTTAATCTTCATTTAAACGACACCCATCTAACAACTATTCGGGCAAAGTGAGATATTAATAAATTCGGTCTTGCCAATAAACACACTAAAAAACAAGGAAAACACGTATTTTTGTGTACTTTATACACCCTTTAATACACGTTCACACACTAATTATTGTCAGCCTATTGGGCTGATTTTAGAATTTTCCTAATAAATTTTACCCATTTTGATCAAAATATGCACCTCTCTTTCAATGGATAAAAAAAGTCATTTTTAATATAAAATAAGTGATCCGTCCCATAAAGTTAGTCCGGTATTTCATTTATGGTTGTCCCAAAACTATCGTTCATTTACGGAATTCAATGTCCAAAAATTATCAAATTTTCCATTTTGCCCTTTTCTTTTTGCTTCTTTGAGGTGACTGTTACCAAGCAAATTTAACCCCCAAAAAAAAATATTTGTAATGGGTTTTGGTTATACTCATAATGATTTTGTTATGCCAAAAGTTACGGTGTCCCCAAAAAAACCGGAGACACCGAAGTCATTCCCGTCAAAGAAAGGTGCACTGGCTGATACTAAAAAAACACGGTAAAACACCCGGCATAACTAAAAGTGTTATGCCTCTCAATGATTAAGGTTATGCCTCTCAATGGTTAAGGTTATGTCATTTCAATGGTTAAGATTATGCCTCTCAATGGTTAAGAGCATACAGTATGCACAGTTACGCCTCTCAATGGTTTTGGTTACACCTAAAATGTTATCCCTCTCTATCACTCTATGGCTTGGTTACGTCTCTCAATGGTTTGGTTACGCCTCTCAATGGTTTAGTTATACGGGTGCATATGGTACGTACTTGTGTACCATAGTTTTTTTTCCAAAAAACAAAAGAAACGTGCAATAATTTCCCAAAACAAATTAAAGTCACTCAGTTTTTTTTCCAAAAAACAAAAGAAACGTGCAATTATTTCCCAAAACAAAAGTCACTCCATTCCTTACTAAGCTGTATATTGGGGATAAACCAAAAGAAATGGACAAGAGATGCGTAAAACCAGGGACGGAACTAGAATTTCGCAAATGCGGAGGCTAAATTATAAACAACAAAATTTTGAAATTTTAAGGTTTGGAAATCTAATAGTTTGTTTGGTTGAGATTTTGAGGGAGGTTTTTCGGATAGTAAGTGGAGAAAAAAAGAAGAATGAAATTAATAATTGAATGAAAAAACTTATGAGAGACCATGACGCAGAGATAGAAATTGGATTTTGGGATCCAAAACGAATACATTTTTAGAGGATTTAAATATCTAAATAACACCCAACATAAAATACAATATCTAGATGTTCTTAACAAACAAACAAAAAATGACTAATATTATTATTATTTTTTAAATTCAAAACAACTCGGAGGCCGTGGCCCCCATACGCCCCAAGCTAGCTTCGTCTCTGCGTAAAACCAAAAGAAATGGACAAGAGACGCATAAACCAAAAGAAATGGACAGAAGAGAATCTCTGCTTCAACTTCACACTTGATTTCTATACATTGTCCATTTAAAAAAAAAAAAAAACCCCACATAATTCGATTTCTCTGATTTCGGAGAACTTTACAAAAGTATGAACAAACAGGGAAGTCATGGAGCTTGGACCTGAAAAAAGAAAACAGAGGAAAAAGAGACAAACGAGACAAAATTCTTTTTCAATTCAGTGTAGCACCTTTCCAATGTACAGCTAGCTTATAGAGTGACTTTTCTTTTGGAAAATTATTGCACGTTTCTTTCGTTTTTTTAGTATCCAGTGCACCTTCCTTGACTTTGTGTTATTTTTCCGGTTAAATTTGCTTGGTAGCAGTCACCTCAAAGAAACAAAAAGAAAAGGGCAAAATGAGAAATTTGAGAATTTTTGGACATTGAATTCCGTAAACGGACAATAGTTTTGGGTAATCATAAATGGAATACCGAATTAACTTTATGGGATGGATGGAGTACGCACAAAGATTCAAAAGATAAATGTGGGACTATGCAAACAAAATCCAAGACCAAGAAATAAAAAAAGGGTAATTTTGGAAAGTAAAAATTTGTACAACGCAATACGTCCTCATAAAAAGTTAAAATTCCAAAATGAGACAAACTTTCCCGGTTGGAAGTGAATGACAGTGTGTGATTTAGGTGAAAACCATGGGCACTTAACCAGGAAGTGAGAGGATGCACTACAGTTTTTGGATCAAATGAATCTAAGCCGTTCTAACAACTTATCCCCACCCTTCTATTTTATAATACAGATAAACAATAGTTGATTTGGAGTGTCAGTGAAACGAATCAAATAGAAATCAGAAGGGGTTCGTTGTTATTTCTCATACGTGAAGGACTATCTATTATTAGAGAAAGAGCTGTACTACGTGCACAGACTGCTGTGCACAACAGTCTTTTTCTCCAGCCTCGGGTCGCACAAAGATGATCGGAGCCGCTCATTTTGTTCAAAATATATCGTTTAAGGTCTCTGTAAAAAATGAGCTTCGTTCGATATCGTTTGAGGCGTTAACAAAACACCCAAAATTACTTCAGAAGCTAAACGATATATTTTGAACAAAATGAGCGGCTCCGATCATCTTTGTGCGACCCGAGGCGGAAGAAAAAGGCTGTTGTGCACAGCTTGCTGTGCACGAATCATTTCTGTTAGAGAAAACCTCAAAGTCAAAGGGTGTCAATGATTTTTTTTTTTTTCTTTTGAAATAAATTCATGCGGCTAAAATTGCATACAAAGTACAACCAAGGATGAATTGAGGGACTTGGATGAGCCTGACGACCTTCTTCCTACCGAAGTTTTAAATCTTCTATAGAATAATATCCATTTTAATCAAAATGTCAAAACTACATAAGATTGTTCGCACGATGTTCTTTTCAGAAAATTTAATAGCCGTCCTCATAAATGTTTTTATTGAAAGAAAAAAAAAAAAAAAAGACTCTTATGATAGTTTGTATCTATAACGAATATAATGCTATATTCAATACCTTTTCATTTTGGAATGAAAACAGATACACAAGATTATATGCATCTACGTTGTAATTTTATACAGTGCTAATACTTTTGTATATCATGCAGCTAAAAAAGATCTTGTGCCTCGATTATATGGTGATGATGAAGTTATAAGTAAAATCATGATCATGAAAGCCGAAAAAAACGAAAGGGCCAATGTTCAGGTTTTTTAGTATGATGATTGATCCTTAGTCATTTCGGGAGATATATTCTTTTAGGTGTTCTTTTGCCATGATTGGGTCTTGGGAGTTTGGCTCCTCTCCAATCATCCAATAGTTCAAGGATCCTCCAATTTAAATCCAACGGTTGAAAATCAGTTCTTCATAGCATCCTTTTTATCTTGCTAACACCCAATAATCTCTCTCTCTCTCTCTCTCTCTCTCTCTCTCTCTCTCTCTCTACAACCCAAAGCTCCAATTGAAAATCAATGATCTCTCTTCATCACAGCCCGAATTTTTTTGGTTGCAAAAACTGTTGTTAATGTTCTTGGAGGGTTCCAACCTAAAACCAATTGGCAATAGGTGGAGTAGCCTCTAGATTTTATTAACCGAGTTTGGGTGGTTTAGATGAGCGATATGGGACAAGTCTAACACTCCCCCTCACGTGTAGCCCAGATGCACGTGGAGGTACGAATTGAGAAAACCAGGAGATTTGACTCAGGCGACCCCTCACGTACAGCTCAGATGAACGTGGAGGTATGAATTGATGAGTTGACTCGAGCGACGGAGACTTGATCACACAATGTGAGGCCACCCAAGACCTAGCTTTGTTACCATGTTGAATTTAGGAGAATAAAATATTGAGAGAATATTGTTTATTTCTGAATGAATTCTTTACAGAGATACAAAGTTACAAACCCCTTTATATACAAAGAAGCTAAACTAGGAAGGAAGTTAAATTAGGAAAGAATAAATATACAATATTCTTATACAATATTAATTCCTATGCTACAATGACGGATCCTCAATCAATCAATTAGGCAACCGGATTTTCCTCTAACACTCCCCCTCAAGTTGGAGAGTGAATATCATGAAGTCCCAACTTGCCACTTAAATATTGAAATTGTTCCTTTTCCAAAGATTTGGTGAAGATGTCTGCACGTTGAGATCTTGACTGAACATAGGATGGTGTAATTACTCCAGCTTGCAATTTTTCCTGAACAATGTGGCAAATCAATCTCTATATGTTTCGTGCGTTGGTGAAAAATGGGATTTTTCGCAATGTGGAGAGCTGCTTGGTTGTTACAAAATAAGGATGCTGACTGGCTTTGTGGAGCTTTGAGATCTTCCAAAATATGTCATATCCATGTAATTTCCAAACATGTTGTAGTCATGGCCCGATATTCGACTTCAGCAGAAGAATGAGCCACATTGGTTGTTTCTTTGATTTCCAAGAAATTAAAGAATTTCCCAAAAATACGCAAAATCCTGTAATTAAATGTCGAGTTGTCTCACAACCTGCCCAATTTGAATCACAATAAGCCTTTAACGTAGGATCATTGAATGAAGGAAAGAATAATCCTTGACTAGGATTCCCTTTAATGAAATGCAAAACTCTTAGAGCAACTTCCCAATGAGGTTTCCGAGGATTCTACATAAATTGACTTAGAATTTGCACAGAGTATACTAAGTCTGGCTATGTTACTGTTAGGTAAATCAATCTCCCAACCAATCTTTTGTATTTGGTTGGATCATGTAATGGATAGCCATCGTCGGGATTCAGTTTCAAATACGCCTCCATTGGAAAAGAATTGGGACGAGATCCTAATAATCCCACATCGTTCAGAATATCCAATACATATTTTCGTTGAGAAATGAAAATTCCCTTTTTGGACCGGGAAATTCAATGCCAAGAAAATATTTGAGATTGCCAAGATCTTTGATGTTTGCAAGAGAAAGTCTTTGAGAGACTTGATTGCCTGTTCATTATTGCCAGTGACAATAATGTCATCCACATAAATAAGTACTATAGTAAATGTGTTGCTCTCGGACTTGGTAAATAGAGAATAATCGGCCTTTGATTGAGTGAAACCTGCCTTTCGAATAGCACAAGAAAATTTGGCAAACTAGTTCCGGGAAGCTTGTTTCAAACCATATAATGATTTATTGAGCCGACGTACCATAGTCTCCCCTTGTCGGCAAATACTAGAGGGAAGATCCATATAGACAACCTTATCTAGATTGCCTTGCAAAAAGGCGTTGTGGACATCTATCTGATGGAGGATCCCATTACGGGAAGCAGTCACCGCTAAGAGACAACGCACAGTGGTCAATTTGGCAGTGGGAGAGAAAGTCTCCAAATAATCAACTCCTTCAATTTGAGTGTAACCATTAGCAACGAGGCGGGCCTTGTAACGTTCAATAGACTCGTCAGAATTGTATTTGATTTTGTAGACCCATTTGCAGCCAATGGGTTTGTGACAAGCAGGTAGAGCAACAAGAGACTAAGTATTATTGCGAGCAAGGGTATCAAGTTCAGCTTGCATAGCATCCCTCCATTTCGGGTCAAGAATTGCCTGATCATAGTTAGTGGGCTCACGAAGACCAGAAATAGAAGTTGACAATGAGTTTGGCTGAATATCAGTGACCGAACCGTAATGAAAGCCTTTGATGGTGCAAGGGCCGAATGCCATGCGGATTCTAGAAAGCCCTCCGGCGTGAGAAAGTTGGCCGACCGTTATGAAGGTCTTCGATGGCGCAAACGCCAAACGTCATGTGGACTCTAAAAAGCCCCAACGGTTTTCAGAGTTGGCCGACTTGATACGAAGGTCGTTGATGGTGCAAGCGCCGAACAGTTGATTGGACTCTAAAAAGCCCCGACGGTTGAGGGTTGCCCGAAGGCCGTTGATGGCACAAGCACCGCACAGTCGATTGGACTCTAGAAAGCCCCAACGGTTAAGGGTTGGCCAAAGGCCGTTGATGGCGCAAGTGCCGAACAGTCGATTGGACTCTAAAAAGCCCCGGCAATTGAGGGTTGGCCGAAGGCTGTTAGCAAACATTGCGGATATTGTCGTGCTTCATGGGCCTAGTTGTGTTCTTGCTCTACCGAGTTGAGATCTTAGACCGTGATGAGCTAATAGGTTAGGCCGACCCTCGAATGTCTCTTTTCTTCAAGCTTCCTTCAACTTCTAAACTTTGTCTTGTTCCTTTCTTCTGTTAGGTCTGGCTCACCCAGTTCACAGCATATCCTCTGATTTGAGTAACTCATGAGAGGAGTCAGGTATTTCGTCCGAGGATCGGTTGCTGGGAGAGAGGTCTTTGAGGCTCTTGGGTGCACCTTCTACCAGCCTAGTAGGATGTCAGCTGATCCACTAGAAAATGAGTTTCTCGCGTCGCCGAGCTTCATTGGCTTGGCCGACGATGGAGGCGAGGTTAGGTCCTTGTCACTTGAGGAATCGACCCAGTCTGAATCTTAGCTGGGTGATGAGGCTGAATCACAACTTTGTGCCTGGAGCCAGCACGTATGCGCCTTCTGCCTGAGGCACGGTTACTGCGGGGACCCAAATTGAAGACCCGGACGTCTTGCATAAGGGAAAGAAGTGTCCATATGCCCATTATTTTGACGAAACCAATACTAAGTATGCGAGGTTCATCCGGAAGTACAATATTTCGGAGGATGGAGAGGACTTGGTACAAAAATGATTACAAGGCATCTGCAAAGAATGTGAAGGAGCTAGAGAATGATCTGGCTGACTCCCAAGCCGAGGCAGAAAAGTTAAAAAAGGAACTTGCTAAGATCGTGATGAAGGGAGAGGAGGTGGCCGAGCTTCAGGCTTAGATGGAGAGGCTGAAGAAGAGTAGGAATGAAGAGATTACAGCCGTTGATCAGAGGGGCTACAACGATGGATATGAAAAAGGCTGGGTTGGAATACCAGGCCAAAGGCCAAGGGCATGGTGAACAAGGCAAGAGGTTCCCTGCTGCATTTAAGCTTGGCTCTGAAGCGGGTTGCCGAGCCATGGCAGGAATGCTGCACTTGGAGGACAATTCGTCTTTCTATGGCTTAGATCCCAGCGCTTGTGGTGCCAAAAATTGCCCTGCCGTACTCTTCTTTCAAATATGAGCCACTTCTTTCTTTTGAAGATGAAGCTGTCGTCGACCCTCAAGATCAGTATGAAATGTAGACCAAACCTTGCAGGCGCCGATTCCTAGGGTGGTCGGTTGCCGTAGTTTATGTAACCTCAACTTTCTCAAGTCTTGAACACTTTTGCTTGAAATTTTGATCAATTCGTTTGTTTGGGCTGGACGGTTCCGAACAATTGGAGTTTGTTGTGCTAGGTGTAATAGTTGATGCTAGGGAATTCGGCAAATCTTGGGCAATTGGTTTTGATGTAATAGTTTTTGGGAGGACGACACCGAACGATCTACCAGGTCGTGTCTCCCAGCTTAGGAAATCCACAACACTTTTACTTTGATGCCTTTGAGGTTTTCAGTTATGATGTTTTGGTTGTGACATTATTGTTCTTAGCCCCCACTTTGGTTAAAGGCTTGGCCAAAGTACCAGTCTTTGGCCAAAGTTATTCTGAAAACAACTTGTTAAATGATGTGTTGGCGTACTCACCGAAGCGTGAGCGTAATTGAGCTGTGACCAACCTTAGTGTTTTACCAAGCCGAACTGAAGCATAAGTCCCAGTCGTAGTGAGGGTCTTAGGCTCGGCAGACCATATGTTCTGGGTGCTTCTAAGGGCATCATAATGGTAGAAGCAATGGCACAAGCGCCAAAATCTCTAAGCCGAACCAAAGATCAACCTTGTACGACGGTTGATACACGAGTGTGACTGGAATCAGCGTTGCAGAGGTCAGCTGTAGCCGAGATAAAAGAATACTTAGAAAAATTTTGCAAGGTGAGCGCTCTGAGTGACGTTAGGAGCGTGGGTGCCTCGTGCCTCATGCTCAGCCAAGAATTCTTCGTGAGTCTTTTGGCAAATGTACTCCATGTTTTGTAAGCTCGGCCTGGATCTTTTTCTGAGAAAGGAGATTCAATGAACTTTCTGAGCTGGTCCTCGCGAATCAGCTTCGGAGGTCGGCCATCACAGCTGGACCTAGATTTTTTGGGGAACATGTACTCCATTTCTTTTTTGGTTACCTCAGTACAACATTGTTGAGTTGGAATAGTTGGTATACACGCTACCTTTTAGTTGGTGGCTCTTTGTTCATTGGCCCCTCAAGTGCTGGTGGACCGAGGACCTTTGTTGCCTAAAAACAACGTTGTCTCTGGCTTTAACGTTCTCGAGAGGTGGGGCAATTTGGTCATTGACCGAACAACGGTGGTGCTTATTGTTTCCTTATGTTGCTCGAGCATCTTGGATGTAGGCGAGCGTATTTTACACCATGGTGGGTGGCCGTTGGGTCACGAGATTGGGGCCAGGAGGGATGAAGCCTGGCTCGTGAGAGAGAGTTGTTGAAGTTCCTCTGATCTTAGAGGAGACCGAATTGATCGGAGGAGGGGGAGCTCCTCCCATCTCGTCGGACGGAGGCTTGATTCAGAGTGAAAAAGAGAGGAAAAGAAGAGGTGTGTGTGTGTGTGTGTGGGGGGGGGGGGGGGGGGGGTTCTTAGAGCCACTATAGATTGAAGTGTTCCACGTCGAGTTCACCAATTGTGGGGCTCCGATGAACGTGGCCCGCTTCCTTTGGAACTATTATTCGTCTGGATCTAATCTTGTTCCCTTTAACCTAACCTGCACCACGAATGTCACGCCCCGCCCTACAAACGGCACCCAAAGTAGGCCCGAGTCGGCGCGACCAGGTGACATTCCACACAGAAGACCAAACCACACCTCACAACCTGTCAGAAATAAACACCGGCGGAAGACTTATTACCTGAACAAAAAAAAATGAGTCTACGTATTGACCAACCAACAATGACTTCGCACAATCAAGAAACAACATCTGTATTAGAGTATTTTAAAAATTCTATACTACAACACATCCACCAACGACTTACTTACAACTTGAATACACCAACTTCATCATCAACCACCTACAACAAACTCGACCATCCACAACATCTAAGGCTAACCTCAAATAGAACGTCAACCATCGACCAAACTTAATTACAATCTATACAATTTAAAAACTTTAACTATCCTTAGCTACAACTCCTTACAAATTAAGTTTTGTACCAATTAAGGCACTCGACAACAATGTAACTAAAACTCCACCTGACGCTAACAAAACACCTCAACACGATGACCGGTAGTGGACCCATTCTAAGCAACCTGTTACCTGGCAGACCAAAAAGAAAAGTCAGAATGTGTGAGATATAGAAATGCTCAACATAATACCACAATATCCGAAGGAATATAAACATGAATACATATCACCAATGTAACTGAAATACTAGAATGTATATAACAGTTATAACCAACATATTCACCCAACTGAGCAATAATAATCAAGCACAACAATATGAATGTAATCACATCATATGCAGTGGCACGTCTACCATATCCCATGAACCTAAGATAAGGTGTCCCACATACCATGCTCCCATCCACCGACAATTAGCCGACACGGCATACGACATGGTATGCCTCACACGTTAACTTTCGGAGGTTCAATCAACACCCATCAGCATGTATTTTCATCAAACACGTATAGCACAACCAAATCTCGTGTCCCACACACTATGCTCCCAACCATCGTCCATTGAACGATATGGCTTACGACATGGTGTGTCTCACACGTAAACATTCACAATTTATCAAAAGCTAAACAACAATAGCATGATATACACCCATCACTACAACATCTCATTAAAAATAATCATATCGAAAGCTAATCACGAATAGCAAGATATACACTCACCACCACAGGAATATTATATGGAGAATAACCATATCAAACACACTCACCTTTGTATCGACCGAGGTACGCCAAACTTATAGTTTCGAAACCTCTCCAATTGACTAGCTTGTTACCTAGTCACAAACTAACCATATCAGTTTATTGAACGCTTAAACGTTACCACCAACTCCTGAAAATAATCTATAACACTAACAATAGGTTGACGATGCTTAACGCATACAAGCATGTCCATCTTAAAGGTTTATAAGTGTCCCTAAACAAGCGTAACACTCAAATACCACATCACCCCTATATTTAGTTTGAAATCTACAACCAGCCTATCGTATTTTGTCTATAACTTCTTATAGGATTAAAATAAGATCATAAAACCACTACCATTAGAAAGTACACCTCCGGTACATGAATTTTGATATAAAATTTGTTAAAAACGAAGTCTGGACGACAAAGTTATGCTTGTCCAAAATTACACAAAATTTTGTCCAAGATTACAGATTCTGTACGTCTATCAACTTCAAATCAAAAACTGATTTAACCTGGTACAAATTAAGCCACAACCTTTACATATTCCAAAAGACATACGAGTCTAGTTTCAGAATCAATAACCCGTGTGCTAACCCGATACTTGAGCTAAAAGATATTATCATTTTCTCAAAATGTGTCAGTGCAGCAAATATAAAACTCAGCAGGAACACATCAACTTGTAAAATCCGTCAAATTTAGAATATGCATCTAATAAATTCTAAATTTGGTACACACCATTACCACACACTAACATTCATCCCTGATTTTTTCCAAATTTTTCACAATAGAGAAACCTTATCAAAATCACCCCCAAACTCAAAACTTTTGTGCATCGATTCACAATTTTCAGCAGAACAGTCTGTGTTTAAAAATTCATTAAAAATCGAATACTTAATACTTTTTAGTAATTTCAATATCAAAACATCACCAACTTATCAATCTTTTAGACTCATAAGGACCCATAACTAAGAGGATCTCTTAACTAAAAAAAAATTGATAAAAGACGCAGCTCTATCAGTTGTCTACTAAAAAAATAAAATCCTGACCACAGTTAGGTTTATGATTTTTATCTTTTTCTAAACTTCTCAAAAAATTCTGAAAATTTAACACGATATAATAGACACAATAATGAACCTTCAGTAAAAATACCAGAAATTAAAAAACTTTCTAGTTATCTTGAATAATTTCGTGAAGAACAGTCTTGCACCTTAGTTTTTTTTCCTTCTTCTCCTTCCCTCTGCCGCCCCTCTCTCTCTCTCTCTACGTAGAAACACGATATGTATGAAGAAAGATAAATATCCCTAGGGTATTTTGCTATATAAAGGCACAAAAAAATTTATCACATGCAAGCGGAACCACGTCCTAACTTATGCTCTAATTACAAATTACACACAGGACCCTCACAAGTTCTATTGTTTACGATTTAAACCCCTAAAACACATAGTTCAATTAAAAGTAATTGAAATATCGAAATATTCAGGGCGGGTATTACAACTCTCCCCCTCTTAGAAAATTTCGTCCTCAAAATTAGAACTAACCGCCCCACACTAGCGACAACCAAAAATATTAGATTACTTACACAGTTTTATTCCACAACAACATGTAAGAGCAAGGATAACATATATACAATACCACAAACAAGTTACCCCTTCAAATACATCATCGTGTAGTCCACCCTCACTCTCTTTCAACTTCAAACAAAACTCCACTTAAAATCATGTCTCTATGCACACAACACGTATAGCAATTAAAACCCTTATGTTTCACATTTTAAAACTTCATTGTTTCACAACATCTCTCTACGAAAATAATTATATGAGTCGCAAATATTAACTCAATACTGATTGGGCCTCTCAAAGTGAGCTCATGACCCTCAATTTATATCGCAGTACCTAACTTGTGTACACAGTAATACCTCCTTAATCATTTCTCATAATTCCACTGAATAAAACTTATGAGTTTATCCTTTAATAGAGTAAGTTCCAATCAGAAACTCCCTAACTCTCATTAAAATCAATATAACGCAACCTCAATAATTTTCTTTGTAACATTGATCTCATCATTAGTATATACTTCCTAAACCATCATGATCTCCATATTAACGCACACTCTCAATATATGAGTATTGCCTTTCAAAGAAAGTAAGTTATAACCTCATACTATCAGCTGGCACATTATTACTACTCTGCGTAGTATTAAACCTGTAGACACCCAAATTTGGGCTTCCAGATTAGTTTACTTACGGTTTTTGATTCCCCAATGATGAAATGGATCAAGAACACCTTGCGAATGATAGCGTGTTTGAGCTTTAAGAGTTTGCAAAACCCTTGAATCTAACCTAGCCTAAGCCACTTCAAAAACCAAAAACCCTACTGATGCGCGCCAGGGCGCAACCATCCTGCGCTGGGGCGCACCATCGCGCGCCCAACTCACTCCATCGCGCGACAGAGCGCCGGGGTGCACTATCGCGCGCCTGACTCACTCCATCGCGCGACAGAGCGCCAGGGCGCACCATCGCGCGACAGACTGACTCCGTCGCGCGACGGTCCAACCTACCACCAATCTTTCTGAAGGAGGATAGTTGGCCACCAATGCAACTCTCAGCCAGCCTCGTGGAGTGACTAAACTCCTTTCCTGGCACCAACCAGATCCACCATTTCCCCCTATATATACTCCCCATGGTTATTCTTTCAAAAGGTTCCAAGTTTTGAGGTCCAAAGGATAATTACACACACCATCCTCTATACAAACCCAAATACCAAGCAACAAGCTATCTTGTTCCGTGCTTCTACCACTCAAAAAGCTTCCAACAATCAAACCTCAAAGTTCAAACACTCTTTCAACCTCAACCAAAGGTATAGCTTACCTTTGTTCTGCTTTCTGTTCTGATCCCTTAGGGGGGCTGGCAGGGCCACGGCTGGTAATCAATACCAGTGCTGGTCTTAAAGCTGACAATGTTTCAAAAACCGTCATGGTAGGAACCAGCGCGCGATGGTCCCACTCTCTCGGGCGACACTCCGGTGCTGCACGCGATGGACCACGTGGGGATTGGTGTCCTACTGTTTTGTGCTTTATTTTGTGTATAGATCACTCTGTTGAGCATGTTAATAACCAGTTTACTGCTTTCCTTTGTTAGAAATTGCTAGCCGTAGTTCAATTTGCATGTCTTCTGTTTTGGAGTACCCCTGGGATCATTCTGGACCTGTCCCAGAACCCAGAAATGTGTAAACCAAACACTGGTCAGCGCCAGACTGGCTCCATCGCGCGACAGTGCGCCAGGGCGCACCATCGCGCGCTAGACTCACTCCGTCGCGCGACAGAGCGCCGGGGCGCATCTTCGCGCGCCAGATTGGCTCCGTCGCGCGATAGTATGCCTCTGACCAGTGAGTGGCCTTGCACGGGTAGCTTAGTTTTAGGCCATTGTTTTGTCTCCACACTGTTTATGGGGTGTTTTATTAATTTGTAGGGCTTTACAACCTTTAAACTGTATATTATGCTGCCTATAAACTGCGTGGTTTGTCCTGGGTGTGCACTGGTCCTTCTAGAGCCCAGATGGTTTGAGAATAAGAGCTGTGGGTTTGAGCTCACCGACGCGCGCGTGTCTTGGAGTTGTGCGCACAGGAATAAACAGCATGCAGTGACTTGTTCAGTGCATACTGGTTTCTTCCTACGCACGTCACTCCAAAACAGGGGCCTCCCAGTTTGTTTAAACTCTCACAGCAGTCTATTTTCATCCTATACTAACTGCTCATCCATGCTATCATTCACATCCTGCAAACATGTTACAGTTTTAATCCCCGATTAACTGTTCCTCCGCCCTAATTGGCTAAAGAATTGATTAATCAAAAAGAATTGCAAACAAACATCTTTCGCAAATGCCTAAGTAGAGACCGATCTCCGGATTGGGCGAGAGGGGTGCCATAAAACCCTTCCCCTCTCATAACCTGGCTCCCGAACCTAGATATGGTTATGACGGACTGGTTCCTTAACTTTTTCAAATCAAACAGCGCGACAAGTGCTTCGAAATACGGTTCCTTGGGTGTCGGACCTTCAAACCCGAGTCGCGACTCTGTATTTTTACGAGCGCTTGTCGTCTAGCTGAAAGTGCTCCCGCGAACCGGCACTTTTCTCTTTTAGGAGGGGAGCGGAATCCCTTCCTAGGAAAGAAAAAGGGGCACGCATGCCCACAAAACCCAATCTCAGCAACCACTTTTTTTAAAAACATATAATCATGTTCAATCTATCATTACATCACACAAATATACCAAAATAATCACACCTATCACACACATAACGCCTTAAGAAAATTGTATATACTAGTACACAATCCAATCAAACACATACTAATACGAACCGATAATCCACTTAACTTCCTAATCATCAACCCATCACAAAACCTGCTACCACAGTAGCCTAATTATCACTTAAGATTTCACCTTTAACCCTAACATCACTCACAACCCACTTTCTTTATGCACCCATTCAGAAACCCCAACATCCTCTCCATCACTCTATCACAACTAAAATCCCAACATTATTCCACGTCCCACTGTCAAATCAATACCATCCACGAATTCCGTTTCAAAAGCCCAAACTCAGTTCTGTTGTAACGTGTCCCTTCAAAACAAGGTTAGTCCACAACATAAATATCATTGATGGCATGCAAATATGACAATATGCAAGACGTGCCGTGATTTGATAGGCACGTTACCTATTTCATCACAACACCACTAACACTCTAGTCGACTGGACTGACTCTAACACAAAGCCACAATGCATGATCATGCTATCAAATCGAATAACAAATAAAAGTTATATCTGTTCCATTCTCTTAGAATGTTTTTCAAGAACTCAAGCACTCTGCCCCAGTTTCACTTCTGCGAAGTTAACCCATTTTCCATTTGACCCTTGCAACTGTTGATAAATATTGTCCATTCCCTCAACACAATTCAATCCCAACCTGATTTGTATTCCTAAACTGGTATCATTCAAACTCGTTAATAGAACAACCCCAACCAAAGCTCACCTTTTGTAATACCCAACATTTACAGTTACCTTTTGTATCTGCTCCTATTTTTCAACTAATTCTCGTCGCCAAGGACGCGACTCTCAATTCCTTCCAAACTCACTACTCCAAACCATTAGACAACCATTTCATCCATTAACCCTACATTCGACAACTAACTCACCATATCTTTCACACTCATCCGTACAGGCAATAAGATATAGAACTATACTTAACTATCACCTATCTCACATAGATAACCAAAATCATATACCAATTCACATAGAACCAATAAAAATCATCTTCACGTAACACTAAACTATTGTGTTTTATATCTACATTCATTCATCAACTTATAACACATGCACCTACGTACTCACCGGGCATGTATCCACATACTTAAACACCTCCCACACACTAACGTACTTGTAGCATTATAACATATTATTCACGCTACATTAAGTGACATAAGCTTGCTCACCTTTTTTTTTTAAAACAGATTTGGAAGCCGAAATTGTACTCCTCCAAATTCTCACTATCAAGTAAAAATTCATTTTATTAGTCATTACAGTCCTTTCAATACCAAACATATATATATTCCTCAACTACTGAATATAACATTCCAAATCTTTTCAAAAAATATAAAACCCTTTTGTACATGCTTCAATATTTGAACAATGTACCTCATTACATCCACACTACCATACATGACACTTAAAATACATAAACATCCGTAGATATTAACATTAGATACACATTCTTTACTCATTTGGGTATGCATAAATAACATTATAACGTTATTGAGTACACCCAATTCAATGCAACACGAAATTCTCATCTGTAAGATTCTCAACTTCCACCTTATTTGATCCTTTCAATTAAATGAAAGTATTCACATCTACACATCATTTCCTTAGGCACTATGCCCAAAAACATTACTACACTAGATGTGTACATACCCACGATATTTTTTTTAAAAATGTTCAATGTTCTCCACACCAGCTCAACGTATTTCAAAAATTTTCAACTTCTATAACGGTTAATACTTTCCACACAATTGATGAAAAACAACCATCTTACACATTGTATTTAGCAATAAATATATCTCTATGTGAGTGCCACCTCATTTGCGTGCACACATTACACACATACCTAACCACACATCAATGAAGCAACATAGCTTCTAAAAACACACACCCATTTTTCAATGTCTCCTCAAATTCACCACAAAACCTATAACCTTGATGCTAATATTTTGAATTCGAATTAGTTCTCACTAGTCCATAACTTTTCAACTCTCAAGAATCTTCTCACTGCCAATTTAGACTATAGCTAGGTTGATATATTATATAACAATACATCTTTTCTCACCACAATGCAAATCACTTCTTATAAAAGCACATAATTATTCTAAGTGTACGCTAGGTATATAGATAACACAGTTAATAAGTTTAACCCTGCATCCACTGCTACCTACACTTGACATCATACAATATTGAATATACCTGTCACCATATCTAGCAAAACCTGCGTTCATTGACATACATAAGCACATACTCTCCATAACGCCATAAACTCTCAAATCTCTTTACCTCTAACACTTTGAACAAGATCCACATGAGACATCGCATCGCATGTGCCTGTGCAATCTACCATGGAATACTTACCATTTATAGCTCCATGTACTGAGTCATATCAATAACATGTTTCAACAATTCAAACCACCACCAACAACATAGTGCTAAGTATTAAATACGCACACGTTAGTCACCCACTAACTCCTACTCGACAGACACAATACCATATAGTCCACTACCAAAACCCCCAATCGACTCTCAACACAGAGATTAGAAAGTACTAGCTCTGATACCAAGCTGTCACGCTCCGCCCCGTAAACGGCATCTAAAGTGAGCCCAAGTCGGCACGACCACGTGGCATTCCACGCAGAAAATCAAACCACACCTCACAACCTGTCAGAACTAAACACCCAGCGGAAGACTTATCATCTTAACAAAAAAAAAAGAGTCAACATATTGCCCAATCAACAATGACATCGCACAACCAAGAAACAACATCTGCATTAGAGTACTTTAAAAATTCTATACTACAACACATCCACCAACGACTTACTTACAACTTGAACAAACCAACTTCATCATCAATCACCTACAACAAACTCGACCATCCACAACGTTCAAGGCTAACCTCAAATAGATCGTCAACCATCGACCAAACTTAATTACAACCTATACAATTTAAAAACTTTAACTATCCTTAACTACAACTCCTTACAAATTAAGTTTTGTACCAGTTAAGGCACTCGACAATAATGTAACCAAAACCGCACCTAACGTTAGCAAAACACCTCAACACGACGACCGGTAGTGGATCCACTTTAAGCAACCTGCTACTTGGCAGACCAAAAAGGAAAGTCAGAGTGTGTGAGATATAGAAATGCTCAACATAATACCACAATACTCGAAGGAATATCAATATGAATACACATCACCAATGTAACTGAAATACTAGAATGCATATAACAGTTATAACCAACATATCCACCCAACTGAGCAATAATAATCAATGCACAACAATATGAATGTAATCACATCACATGCAGTGACACGTCTGCCATATCCCATGAACCTAAGATAAGGTGTCCCACATACCATGCTTTCATCCACTGACAATTAGCCGGCATGGCATACGGCATAATTCAAACTGCAAGTCATTCTTAAAATGTAATTTTATAGGTTCCTAAAAAAATTAGCCCAATGCGATTTCGGTAGGGCTTTCATATGAGTTAGGGCTCTCTTAGGGTGCTCATTGAAAGGTTTTCGAGCTAAAAATTCATTATGATCATTTAGGATAAAATGATCAGAAAAATAAAATCTTCGCACCGGTTCAAACAGATTGAAAATTGGAGCACTTAATTTTTTAACCATATTTTTAAAAAAAATTCACAAACAGATTGAACCGGATAAAAAAAATTAAGTGCTCTAATTTTAAATCTGTTTGAACCGGTGTGAAGATTTGATTTTTCTGATAATTTTATCCTAAATGGTCATAAATCATAATGAAGACTTTTCAATGAGTACCCTAAGAGAGCCCTAACTCATATGAGAACCCTACTGATATCGGATTGGGCTAATTTTTTTAAGGAACCTATAAAACTACATTTTAAGAATGACTTGCAGTTTGAATCATCTTTATAGGATTCGTAATGGGTCCAAATAAATATTAAACCTTGGATGAACAGTACAAATTTCACAATTCTGTTTGTAACTTGACGGAAGATGACGGCAAAGGCTTAATTGTAAGTTTTTTTTGTAAACTTTGGAGGTTAAATTGAAAATACGTTAAATTTGGAAGCCTATGGAACATTGCGGTGTAAGGTCAACAGTTTTTTTGAATTTTTCCCAAACTTTAATGTAGTTCAATATTCATAAGGTTCACTAACCAAGGTCACTTTGGTGACTACCAAATTAGTAACTCGTATGAGTATCAAACTAACCAATGATATACTCTATTATTTTATTCGAATTATGCTGATGTCATTCTTTTACTCAATCACTTCTAATAAAAACAAATATACACAACCAAGTATTCTTTTATGTGCTTGATAATCCATTCAATGACATTTAATCTAACCATAACTCTCACATATACAATGACACGGTAATAGAAAAAAAACTTTTCCAATTAAGTGCTTCAAAACAATCATACATTAGTAAGAAAACATAATCTTACAAAAATAGATTAATTTGCAAGCATGTGGTTATGATTTTTTATTTCTATTACTGAACGCATAAAAACAAAATCATGATTACATAAAAGATGCATGCATGTATGTGATTTTCTTTCGGTCCACTAATCATGATCAAAAATCGGCAACTTAATCACTAGAGATTCAATCAATTTTGCATAAACTGGTTTACCCAATCATCATGCAACCAGTAGCATTAAAAAGAAGTGAACTATACATATTTAAGGGCTAAAATAATATACTAGTTCACCTAACAACATTAACTCATGCCAGTAAAACTTTTCGAAACAAAAAAGTTTACTCGTGAACTATGAAATCAATAAACAAATGCCATGTCGAGATTGATCATGTTCCACACTGATCGAAGCATTATTAGCAACCAACAAAAAGGAATTATGCAAACTATATTAATCCGTGAATTATGACAGTAATATTTTCGTAAGAAAAGAGAATAATTTTCACAGGCATCCCAAAAACGTGATATGCGAAGACGAAAATCGACATCTATCACAAAATATAGTAGCATAAAATCTGCCGTCAAGTTACAACACCTATTTACTAGTTCACCATATGGGCTAATCAATTTCAACCAAAACTTTAATCAAACACGTAATAGTATGTTTGAGGTAGTAATTTTATTTCAAGATGTATTGATTCTGAAAACCATGCTCTGATACCAATTGCAAATCTATATCTATATTTAATCTATTATGCAAAAACAGATATAATAGGATCTTGAATTCAATACATCTCAAGAATAATAAATTAAACATACCTTTGGCGGCCATCGGGATTAGAAGGAACAAACCTTTTAATTAAAAACACCTTAATTCTTGGCTCACCTTCTTCTCTCTGTCTTTACTTTTCTAGAATAACCCAATAACTTTAAGTGATGGAAAAATCGTAAGACTAAGGGGTGGGTATTTCTCCTTTTATAGAGGAGAGAAGAGGGCCTTAGAGATAATTACTAAAAAGACACCTAGTCCATCAAGGTCTCTTTAATTATCAAAAATTTTCTTTAATCTATAATTCTAATTAGTTATGTTAACGAACCATATCACTTTTATTGGCTTATCTCATAGTGGAGTCCCACATGCACAAAACGTGGAGGCTAGTGGGCCGCACTAAAAGGAAAAAACGTGGAGGCTAGTGGGCCACACTAATAGGAAAAAACTAACAGGCGGCGGATAGATTCGAGCCTTGATGAGATCGTAGTTTATTGGGACAGAGGTAGCAGTTGATGCCACTGTATGGTGGGGTATGGCTACTGTGATGATTGAGGTTTCGGCCGTGGTCTTGACCGACGTTTTTGGGTGGCTGATTTTAGGGGTGTGGGTCAATTGTAATGTTTTTTTTGTTGTTGATGCTTTTGTTTCTTCCTATTTTCTCTCCTGTAGTGTGGGCTTCCCTCACCCCTATGTGGATGTTTTGTTGGTTGCTTGTTTGGTGTTGCGCTGATTGGAAATATGCTCCTTCTGTTTTGCGCATTTGGTTGTGCAAGGTCCTGAATATTTTGCATGGTGTTTAGGCCTCCTTTGTGGTTGCTATATCTCCTCTCTTGGGATGGCTTCCCATTCTATCTATTATCTTCATTATTATCAATGAAGTATCCTATCATTTGACAAAAAAAAAAAGTGAAAGGTTATCGTGGTTACAGAAAAAGGTACCCCACACTATGTTTACATATTGAGGGAAGGAGTGGTGATTTTTTTTTTGGAGAAATTAAATAGGCATCCTATATGGAAGAATTATTTAGGTGTCCATCCATATGGGTTTGAATACTTAAGTCCCCATCCTTAAAATATATTCTTATCCTATTATACCCCTAGTTATATATTAATATCGATATATCGATATTGTTATATATATATATATATATATATGTGTGTGTGTGTGTGTGTGTGTGTGTGTGTGTAGATATATATGACGTTACCATCTCCCACAAATTGAGGGATCAGGTATAATCCCATTCCAAATCTCCCGTCCCCCTCTTCCTTTCAGTTGTGACATGAGAAAATCACTGACAAAAAGGACGGAAACACCATTTTGAGAAATTTTCAAACCACTGTAATCCCAAATACACGAAAATAAGATGAAGCAGAAGAAAAGAGGCGATTTGAAGTCTGACGACAAGATTCCGACAGACGATGATTTTGAAGGATAACGTTGAAAACGGGTAGTTTTTGAATCCAAGAAGCCAACCAACCTAACACCATTGTCGCCGACCACACTGTTGTCAAAGCTTCCATTCTCGCAACCGACCTCTTTTCCTCCTCCGCCTATCGTTCTTTCTCACTCCTACACCTCTTGCCGCCACTACCGCCATATGAAATACCAGTGTTTTTGTCATTCACTTTTACATACGTCAGAGAGTTCAAATCTGACATTTTTTCTTTGGTTTCTACGTTTACAGAGATTTGGGGGGTTTTATCATAGATTTGTGGGTTTTGATCAAACGAACCTTGTGGGTTTTGATTTTCTCCACACATGATTAAATGGTTCTCCAATTTGCAAAAAATTGTCATGATTTTCATGATGTGTATGGGTAATCAGTATGGATCTCTAATGTTCTCATGTTTATCACTAGTGTTTGCAAATTCATCATGTTCATTAGTGTTACGCAAATAAGAGTTATCACATCGCTTCCGTCCTCTTAATCGCCACCGGTTACCAGATTCCGTTGCTGAAATATCAGTTTTAGGTATTATGTTTTTCGATTTTTGTCATATTTGTGAATTGATGATGTTTTGTTCATCTACCTCGATTGAAACCTACACTTCTCAAAACTTGTCATGTTTTTTTATTTTTGTCATATTTTTTATTTGATCATGTTTTGTTCATCTACCTCGATCGAAA
Source organism: Rhododendron vialii (assembly GCF_030253575.1). Lineage (NCBI taxonomy): Eukaryota > Viridiplantae > Streptophyta > Magnoliopsida > Ericales > Ericaceae > Rhododendron > Rhododendron vialii. Next base: position 29,200,207 of record NC_080560.1, read on the forward strand.
CCTACACTTCTCAAAACTTGCCATGTTTTCCGATTTTGTCATATTTTTTAATTGATCTTGTTTTGTTCATCTACCTCAATCAGGTTTTGTCATGTTTTGTGAATTGATCATGTTTTGCCATGTTTTCTGGCTTACACATTCGTTTTGTAAGAGTCGTGCTTTCTTAATATTAGGAAGAAGATTTGGAGAGAGAGAAAATTCAAAAGATTAGGTGAGAGAAATGTTTGAAAGAGGAGAGAATTGAGATAATTAGAAAAGGAAAAAAGAAGAAGAAAGATTTTAAAAATTAGGAGAAAGAAAGGGTAGTTTAGGATTTAATTGAATTTGAGAATGAAAAAATAAGTATTTAAACAGATTATGATTAGAATGAGTACCTAAATAAGTAAGGTAAAAAGAATGGCTAATTAAGTTCCCCTATTTTCTTTAACAAATGAACCACCCGCAGAAGGGCCACTTGGACCACCCATATCAGAAACAAAGCACTGCCTGACCTGCCAGGTAATTTGCGGTTCCAACTTTGAAGAGGAGTCGAGCCCTACCCAAAGCTAGGTAAGGGCCCTTCCCCTTCCGCGGGGCAAGCCCATGGGTGGTGGTGATGGTTCTTTTCGAGAGGCAGGTTTTTCGTTTTTTTTTTTTTGGTTTCAACATTACTCCGTTGCTCCCAGGCCTTTTCACTGTTGACAATATCTATATATTGCATTTTTCTTATTTTTGAAACCAGTGATTAATGACCTGTTTTATTGCACTACATGTCAATTAAATTCCAACCTTCGAGTAGAAAAAAGTTAGGGCTAATCTTCTGTAACTTTTGTACTGATCAGAGAGCAAGAATGCCGACTGGAAATTCTAACACCCATTGCCATGATGTTCTTTGTCGAAATTCAAAGCCCAAGGATCCTGACTTCCGTTAATTTCTTAGGTTAGATAAAGCTTGAATGGATGTACTAGTGCCAACTTATTGAGGCTCAATTTAGTTCAAAGCTACAAAGAGGATGCAACAATATGTACATACCCATGGTGACAATTCTTAATATACTTGACCTGAAATGGGCTGGAATTAATGGCTATTTGAATTGGTTATGCAAAAATAATAAAGTACATGAGAGGATTAACTCCAAATAAACTCTATCATCAAAGGATATTGCCCTGAAAAATCTAGGGCATCAACTTTTGATTTCTAATCATTTTGTAACTGTATTTAAGAATTGTGGACTTCTTTTTTGTTTTGACGATAGCCCTGTTTTGTTTTCTTCTCGAAAAAACAAAACACTGCTAATAAGTTGGTATATCTTTTCAAAGAATTCTTATGCTTCTTTAATTTGGGCGCAGATATTCCCTTGTTAGAAAAGCTATTATGTAGCTGGGCCTTGAGTTGAAGAAGTTATGGAAGCAAATACCATTGGCTTTGCTATTTTTACTAATTAATAGGAGGTATATACTCAGTGTAACTGATTAGTTTAAACAATCTCATGATTGTGATGCGTGTCCGTGTAATCATGCAAATGAGAAATAAATGATGGATCAATCTGCCATCCATATAGACTCCCAGCAGAGTTAACTGCAAACAGTAATGAAGATCCTTGTTAATTTCGTTTAGTACTGAAGTTCCTCTGGTTAAAGGAGCTTTCATTTTCTGCAATGAGTCTGTTAATGTGACTAACTTGTAAAGGCGGGTTTTTGCGCAAGCAGATGACTGCAGGGAGCCTTTTGATTTGTCTCATTATAGTTAAGACACTGGTTAATGCTATGTAAATTGTTACAATTGATACTCCATTCCCCCAGGATTGATAGCTAGAAGTTGTAAATTAATTAGGCATGGGATTTGGTGTTTGACGAAATCTACCGAGTGGTGGTGTGGGGGTTCCAGCTTGTGTGTCCTAATCTCCTTTTGGTAAAGGTACCCTTTATTGAAATCCACAGGATACCACAAAATAGGATAGTTCAGCTGGTTCAAATATCCTCACTTTTCAATGTTCTTGACTGCATTTTTGATGGTCCCCTCGAATCTTGTTCGATCAGCTGGTGATTATCATTTTGATTACAATATATTTTGGCCAATATAAACATATGCATGAGATTCTTTAGCTTTCATATTCCACAAAGGCAACAAATTTTACGTTTGACTCTACGCTTACGGTACATAATTTAGTATCACTTACATGTGGCTTTGAGCTCACTTTGCTTTTGGTTAACTAGCTTTGAAGTTAGAAATTATGAGAGTAAAGCCATTGGATATGATAAGTGGGTGGAATGTGGAAAAGAAAAATGCTTCGGTAGCAGAAACGAAGCAGAAGCTGTTAACTAACTTAGAACTCAATTTGCATGGAAAGGTTTTTCTTTTTTCAGAAGTAGCTTGTCAGTTTGGACATCCAGAGCCTTCTAAATCCTCATCACATTGTTTGTTATTCTTCGTCCGGCTATTGAGGAGACATTTTTCTGCTCTTTCGCTATTATTAGCGACACTTTCATGTTGCATTTATGCAATTAATCTTAGCTCTCCGGTTAACTTAGTGTAATATCCCTTTCACTTTTATTAGTGTCCTACCACTGCCTCTTTTTATCTCTACTCTTTCGTGTTCGCATCTTATTCTCTATTTCTTTTCACATTGTTCCTTTTCTTTCGTTTCTTTTTTCGTGGTAGTGGTGGGGATCTGCAGTTGAACCTGGAACTAGTGGCCGTCAATCAAACGAAGCCTGTGTAATATGGATTCTGAGAAGCAGATATGTTAAAACTTACTGGTATGATTTATATATCACACCAGTGATGTGTAAATCTGTTCCTGGTGCTCGAACTCATGTATGGTTTTCTTCTTCAGGTCTCATGTAACATTGTTCAGGATAAACTATGTTATCTTACCTTCGGCCATTTGGTGCACCAAAAGCAGAAGCAGACAACTTTCCATGAATTTCAAATAGTAAACCTGTTTTTCATTTTTTCTAGGAAAATCTGCCTTATTACATTGGTATCACATTCTGCGTTAATAAAAATGCTCAGGTAGCAGAAACGAAGCAGAAGCTGTTAACTAACTTAGAACTCAATTTGCATGGAAAGTTTTTTCTTTGTTCAGAAGTAGCTTTTCAGTTTGGACATCCAGAGCCTTCTAAATCCTCATCACACTATTTCTAATTCTTCGTCACATACTCTTTCAATAATATATGTGTCAGGCTATTGAGGAGACATTATTCCGCTCTTTCATGTGTAGCTATATTATTAGCGACACTTTGATGTTGCATTTATTCAATTAATCTTGAACTCTTTTTCTTTTCTTTCGTTTATTTAAATTTTTGTGTGGTGGCGGTGGGAATCTGCAGTTGGACCTTGAACTACCGGCAATCAATCAAAGGAAGCCTGTTTGGGTGTGTAATATGGATTCTGAGAAGCACATATGTTAACACTTCTGGTATGATTCATGTATTGTTTTCTTCTTTAGGTCTCATTTTACATTGTTAAGGATAAACTTAATTATGTTATCTTACCTTTGGCCATTTGGTGCACCCACAACTTTCCACGAATTTCAATTCGTAAACCTGCTTTTCTTCGAAGTGGGACCTATATTCCGCTTTTAATTTGTTCTTGGGTGGAAAATGTGCTTTAATATATTCGTATGACACTCTGCGATTATGAAATTATTAGCTTCATACTGTCTCGAGAACAAAATTTATAATGAGTAGGCAAGTGTAACACTGGACAATGAAAATAGTATCAGGAAAAGTTTAATTGATAGCAATGAAAACTAAAAACTTGTAATAACATCGAAGTTATAGAATTGAACTTGAAACAAATGAATTTGTTGAGTTGTTTGTTGCTTCAGCTTGAAGTGCTGAATAAGTAGATACTTATGCTGACTCTAATTTTATTTTGTGATTGTGATGGTAAAACAATAGGTTGTGTCATGCAGTATAATATTGTTCAAGTGCTTGCTCTTGCTACTGTAGATTCAACAATTGTCATGAATGATCCGCACATACTTATAATATTATAATATTATAGGAAGTAAGAATTTTTGTATTGTGATTGCCATTATCCTGCAGCACTCAATAACTTCAGATTTGAATATTTCCTTATTTGTCATGATTCGTGCTCCTTTCTAAACTTCTAGATTTTTTTCACCCTTAAAATCAAGAACCCCTTAGAGTTGTTGGTGGGTTATTATTTATTGGGGAAGAGAATCCCTTATCTAATAGGTATTGCCTGTTCTGGTAAACCTGTTCCACATATAAAAGCTAATAAGCTAGTTTTTCATTCTCTGTGTAGTCCACACAGCAGGAATCCAACATCCTAGAAGCACCAAAAGTGGTGTAGTTTTTTTCTTCTATTTTAACACAGATTCTTGAAGCCACTTTGTAAATTCCCATTTCAACCACTTTATTCTCCTTTCCACAGCCTTTATTTACCCATCTTCCTTCCTCTTTGTTCCACAATCTTTTTTAACTCCTCTCCTTTGTTCTTCCGGTCAATATGACCAAACCCAATGTGAAGCCCCCACTTCTTTGTACCTCTCTTTTCTTTCTGCTTTACTTTCTTAATTCCTCTTCCTCCCAAAAGACTTGCCCAAATTGTGGCTCCATACAAGTCCCATATCCTCTAAGCACCAAACCAAATTGTGGTGATCCCGATTATTCAATCCGCTGCGATCCCCTTTCTCGCAAACTCTACTTTGACGCGCTTAATGGAAGTTCGTACCTCATTCTAACAATTTTTGCTTCCATTCAACGCATGGTGGTACAACCATCACCGTGGCTGCCCGGTACATGTGTAACTCAAGACATGCCCGTGAGTGAGGGGCTCTGGCTAAACCAGTCCCTCCCCTTCAACGTCACTTCGTCCAACACCATCTTCCTCTTCAACTGCTCACCGCGTCTCATGATCTCTCCTCTAAATTGCACTTCCTCTAGTCTCTGCCACCTGTACCTGGAAAACTCAGGATATGTTGACAAAAAGCGCGCACTTCAGTGTGCAAGCGGGTTAGACCCGTGTTGTACCTTTCTTGCAGGTGGAACGCCGTCAGCATACAAGATAAGACTCCATACTTCCGGTTGCAGAGGTTTTAGAAGCATACTTCACCTGGATCCGGAGAAACCTCCAAATCAATGGGAAGAAGGGTTGGAAATTCAATGGGCTCCTCCACTGGAACCACCTTGTAAAAACCCACTTGATTGTTCTGGGGCTTCCAAGTGTTCACCTACCAGTGAAAATGGTACTCTTTTCCGTTGCCTTTGCAGGAAAGGGCATTATTGGAACTATACCCTCAGTACTTGCTCAAAAAAGAAGATTCCAAAATCCAGACTTCAAATGAAGGTTTCAATCGGAGTTGTGTCTTTCTTTGCTCTCGCAGGTGTACTGGGTGCAATTATGGTGAAAAAATCCATCAAGTGTTCGAACCGGGCAAAGCTGGCAAAGGCAAGAGAAGACATGTTGAAGTCGAGCAATGGTGGGAAACCTTCAAGGTTGTTTAGCTTAAAAGAGGTGAAGAAAGCGACAAATGGGTTCGCCAGAGACAGGATCTTGGGGAGTGGTGGATTTGGAGAAGTCTATAAAGGCGAGCTTCACGATGGGACTGTTGTGGCTGTTAAATCAGCGAAAGTGGGTGACATCAAAAGCACACAACAAGTTCTCAATGAAGTTGGGATTCTTGCTCAAGTGAATCACAAGAACCTTGTTAGGCTCATGGGTTGTTGTGTGGAATCCCAGCAGCCGTTGATGATCTACGAGTACATCTCCAACGGGACCCTTCACGATCATTTACATCGCAAGCGCATGGTCTTTTTGGATTGGAAAACTAGGGTTAGTATCGCTTTACAAACTGCTGAAGCATTGGCATATCTACACTCTGCAGCTCACACGCCTATCTACCATAGAGATGTCAAGTCAACAAATATACTCTTGGACGATGATTTCAATGTAAAAGTTGCAGATTTTGGGCTCTCTCGGTTGGCTCGCCCAGGGCTGAGCCACGTGTCCACTTGTGCTCAGGGAACATTAGGGTACTTGGACCCTGAGTACTACCGGAACTACCAATTAACTGATAAGAGTGATGTTTATAGCTATGGGGTTGTTTTGCTTGAACTTTTGACCTCCCAAAAGGCTATTGACTTCACTCGTAACGAAGATGATGTGAACCTGGCCATTTATGTGAGTCAAAGAGTGACTGGCGGTTCGATTATGGAAGTTGTGGACCGAGATTTGTTTGGAGAGGGAACTCCGGCTAAGGTAATGACAAGTGTGAAGATTTTCTCTGAACTCGCGCTCACCTGTTTGAGAGAGAAGAAAGGGGACAGGCCTAGCATGAAAGATGTTGTTCAGGAGCTCCAGGGTATTATGGAAACTATGGAAAAAGAGGCTAGTAATGAGGTCAATTCTGCGATTGTTTGATTTTGCAATGAAATACTCTAAACTCAGTATCCTTTGTCCTCAAAAAATTCCTTCCCAGGTGTCCGAATGCATTTTCAACCGCCCGATGTGGTAGGAATACTGAAGCATGACAATTTTGGAGAACAATCGTACGGTTTGGAGTGTATTGGGACAGAGGAATAAGGACTTTCGGGGATGGAGGATCGTGCCCATTCTCTAAAAACTGTTACAAAGCTATGACTATTGGAATGTACTATATATGATACCTTTGCAATTCACTGTCAAATGTTTTGACAGATGGATGTATATTTTCTATAGATATTCGCATATATACGTATCTTTTTATCTGCTTTGGATATACGTATCTTTTTATCTGTTTTGGATATTCGCATATATACGTATCTTTTTATTTGCTTTGGATATTCGTATCTTTTTATCTGCTTTGGATATACGTATCTTTTTATTTGCTTTGGATATTTGTATTGTAAACTAAGAAAGGTCTATATTTGAACAAGGTAGTGGAAATGATGCAGGAAACTAATGTTAGGATCAAGTACTTACCATCACGCCAAAATCCGCAAGTGTTAGTGAAGGGGCAAATTTATTTTGTTATTCCCTTGTCATGCCCAAGTGTCAACAGGTGAACTAAGACTTGGCCCACTTGGCCTCCGCCCCAGTAGAATGTTGGACTTGGCCCACCTAGCCTCCGCCCAGCAATCTCCCCTCTGGCATCTGCTTGCTAGCAGTGTGATATAAGAGAATTGACCCTTGACATTGGCTCTGATACCACTTATTAGAATCAAAAGCTTACCATCTCACCAAATCCCGCAGGTGTTAGTGAAGGTTCAACTTTATTTTCTTATTACCTTATTGCGGCACCAACTAAGCCTTGCCCCACCTGGCCTTCACCCCGACAGGATGCTAGACTTGGCCCACTTGGCTTCCGCCCAACAACGAGAGACCGTGATTTTTATGTTTAGCCACTGAAGTTGAAATTTTTCCTGGGGCGGATAGATTTGAGAGGAATGGAAAGGCATACAAAGAGGAAAGATTGAGGGATAAGATGCTTGAGCAGAAAGTAAGAGTGATCCCCAAAAGATAGATTTCTACAAGGAGGCAATTTGGAATCTAATGGTACTTATCATGGTGGGGAAAAGCAAACTAGCTTTTGGAAAATTGGGAAAAGCATTTTGCACTCGGACACTCTCAAATTATGAATTGCGAAATGGGGAAACCACTACAATTGCAAAGTAGCGTCTCTTTCTCTTGTTATCAAACCAGAAGTCACTGTTGCACTAAATATCTAGTCGCCCAATAAATTTCTTGTCCATAGTTCAAATAGACATTCTCTTACTTTTATAATATATATTTCGAATCGTCGCTCAAGTGGGCTTCCGGTCTTGCTCCTGCCGAGCGGCACCCCTGCCGAGCGGGTGCCGAGCGGCCAATCCGGCCGTTCATCTCGGAATCAACGGCCCGAATCGAAACATCTTTTTCCTTTTCTTTTTTTTTTTTTTTAAATTCGTTCGGTACCTTTACATCCGGGCCATCCAAAACACTTTTGGACGGCCGAGATGCGCTCGGCACCGCTGCCAAGCACCTCTGCTTGGCAGCATCTCCCAATCCCGCTCGCTCGAAGGTGCGTAAAGAAAGCTCAAACAACTCTCATTAATTATTTTGATGTTTGCTGCTTTCATGATGAACTTCAGTAATAATTCCACCTCGATTGATAAGTAATCTTAAGGGGATGGGCATTTGCAAAACTTGTTTCTGCCTTGTTTAATTATATATCAGAGGACTAAAGAGACGAGCAATATCTATCTATGAATGCCTGTGTATTAAATAGCCTCGATCTCACTTTTGATAAATAGCCTCTGAATTAATTATCTACTATATGTTCTTCTTCAAGCCTCAGACCAATAACTTCTTTTTGTTTGTTGGATCTCTAAATAAGTATTCGATTTTTCGGTAACATGAAGTGGGATTAAAGTTTGGAGCCTTCCAAAAATTAGGAACCTAAGCGACTCGGCTAATTGTGAGAATTACTACTATTTTGTTATTTATACTTTGGCCCCTTCAAAATCTGAATAGTTTTATATTAACCTCTTATAAATAAGTATTCAATTTTTCGTTAACATGAAGTGGGATTAAATTGAACTTCAAAAATTGTTTGAGCTTTGCTTGTTAATGAGATGAGTCAACCTCAAAGACTCGAACGAATTTTAATCAAGACGAACATGAGCCGATCTCAAGGAACTTAAGCTTTTATACACCATAAAACCAAACGAGCTAAGTATGTAGTAACTTGTTCGAGTTTGATTTGGAATTTCAACGAGCCTCGAAAAACTGTTCAAAGTTGGTTCGTTTATGAAACAAACCAATCTTAAATAAACTTTAACAAGCGAATACGAACTCAAACTCAAATAACTTGATTTGTTTAGGGGCCTTAATTACTCGAGAGAAGACTGAACTTTCTATGCTCCTTTCCTATAGCGTCAACGATAGCTAATGGGATTTGTCATTAGCATGAGCTAAAGTCACTGAAATCATTGCGTGATGGGGCATTAGCCATATAATATATATACACACACACATATCATGCGATGATTCTTCTTCTAGCCAATGTCAATTTGAAACGTTGTCCGTCCTTGGACACGAAGCAAAATAAATAATCTTTTTTTTTTCTAAGTAAGCATTAGTCACAAACCAATTATCCCTTGGAATGATGGTTGAAGTTTCAAAAAAGAAGAAGTGATAACTTGAATCGAGCTATTTTTGCCAAATATATCTTGTAGCAACATTTTATTGTGTTTTGGTGCATTTAAATACAAATAAATAATTAACTACATTCTAAAAAAAAACTTTTAATGATTAACTACATTAAAAATAGATTTTTGATTTGGTGAAGGTTGCGAGAGTCCATAGGAAATATTGTGGTGGGAGTAAAGTGTGTACTGGGCATGTTGCCATGTTAAATATGGTAAACTACACTTCATACTTTATACTTGGTGTCACTTTGTCCCTACACTTTCAATTGTACTGGGGCAGGTTGCCATGTTAAATATGGTAAACTACACTTCGCACTTTATACTTGGTGTCACTTTATACTACACTTTCAATTGCACCGGGGCATGTTGCCATGTTAAATATGGTAAACTACATTTCATACTTTATACTTGGTGTCACTTTGTCCCTACACTTTCAATTTTACTAGTCAATATACTTTTGGTTAGATTCCGTTTGTTTCTGTTAGTGAAAAATATTAACTTAGTTGTACCAGGTTAAACGCTTTTATGGACACAATTTTTGTCATATATGATTTTTTTTTCCTTTTAAAAAGTATTTTTCAGACTCTACTTTTTTACATTTGAACTCTTCAAATTTTCTTTTAGTGTGCTTTGAAAAATGTACTATGTGTATTTTGAAGCATTAAAAGACAAACTTTAGAGTACATTCATAAATGATGGAGTGCATTAATCTCTTTATTTTTTGTAAAGAATGAAAAAAGGTCATACTTATAAAGTACTCTTTCTGTCCCATTTTAAATGCTCCCTACTAAAAATCATGTAACTTTGACCTAAAACTAAAAAAAAAAATTGGAATTAATTTTTGTAACACCCCAATTTTTCGGAAGCAAAATAAAATACTTTCTGAAGAAAATTTTGCTAAATAATTATAATTTTCAAAAAAAAAATAGAGGTTTAACTATTACAATCCCAAAATAGATTTACTGAATCAAAATATATTAACTTCAGAGCCAACTCTAGGCTTGACACTGATCCCAAGTGAACTCGATCTCTATTCCTGGTATTCCTCTTGTGTCCGACTGCTTCTCCATTGAATCCTGCACCCTCTGGCAAATTGATCGCCAAAGCAACCGATTTACTAGGATACAGACGTATCCGTGAGTGATAAAATCACCCAGTAGAATAATCCAATCCAACTACCCCTCTTACTTTACAACTAGCAAGCAGCAAGATAAATATGGTACAAAGAAGTAAAACAAAGATTTTTCACATAAATTGATTTATTACTATCCATTATCCTATTGTGTGATCTAAAATCTCATCCACGAGATCTTTCCTCCCCAACCGCTAGCCACGTCCCGTCCCATGAGATCACTTCCTTTTGCTGTCGCAGATACACCTAAGTTATGTACCGAGTGTGCATCCCAATAACTACAACAAAGGGTAAGCTTATCATGCCGTTACATAACTAGGGTTCGTCTATCTTATTCACCACTTCACAATCATCACTGGACTCCCGCCAGCATCAATTCAACACTGGGCTTACTTTGCTAGTCAATTCAAATCATCACTGGACTACCTGCCAGTTTCAATTCATCACTGGACTTACTTTGCCAGTTTCAAATTATCACATCCAACTCATCACATCTCAAAATCTCGCCTGCAGGCAATCTAAAAATAAGACTTTTCAATTCATCCATTACCTAGCATCGTCTAGGTGAACTCTATTCGCATACCACCTCATGTCTCTAGGGTCCAATCTAGCATTCAAATCAAGTATCTGCGCAATATACAAGCAATCAAATAATAATTAAAACAAATAACAAGCAATACGATCACACAACTTTTTATGAACGAGCCGTTGCTCTTAGTTTTGTATGGCCACGATGTCAATAATAAAGTAAGAGCTTTTTAAAAAAAATTAAAATTTTTTTTCTAGGTTCTTATTATTGAATTCTAAGAAATTAGATTGATTAAAAACAATTAAATACCTTAATAAAAAAAAATACTCCCTCCGTCCCATAATATTTGTCCTGTCCGCAAAACGAGGACTATAAAATAATGTATTTCTTTCAAGAAAAAATTCAAATTTTTTTCATAAGTTAAAAGAACTCGTCAAGATCTAGTAAATTGTTGAATTTTTTTCCAACTTTTCTTACAAAAATTGTATTATTTTTACGTCTCAGTTTTGCGGACCGGACAAATATTATGGGACGAAGGGAGTATAAGAATAATTATCATGACCTTAATAAGAGACCTAAAGATCCTATGCAACATGTTCGAGTGTCAAAAGTTGGGTTCAGAGGATTGCGGAATTATTTTAAATAAAGATATAAACAAAAGTTGTCGAAAGTAGAATAAATGGATAATAAATTATTCTAATAAATAAAATATACTGAGGTTAACAAAATCTCATCCTTGGAATGTAAAGAATCTAAAAGAAATTTCTCGGGCATTAAAAAACATGGTTTATAGCGTCACAAAGAATTTTCATTTGGAAACATTGTAATAATAATAATAAATAGTTAATTAATCAAAAAATATATGAATTTAACAAGATATCATCCTTGAGATGCGAAAAATCTAGGAAAAATAGGTTGGGTGTTAAAAACGTTGTTCGGAAGGTCACAAAGATTTTTTTGTTTGTAAAATCTTGAAAGATAACGAATAAATAACTAATAAATAGATAAAAAAATATATATGATATTAACAAGGTATGATCTTTGAGGTGCAAGAAGTCTAGGAAAAATAGTTTGGGTGTCAAAAACATTGTTCGGAAGGTCGCAAAATGGTTTCGAACGATTTTTAATGAAAACAAAACCAAGTTTGCGGTGGGAGCCCTAGACGCAAGGTATGACCGAGTCAAAAATTGCGGTTGGCAAGAATTTGACTGGACCTTGCAGCCCGAAGGTTGCTGCCGCAAGGTTGAGAGTAGAAACGATTTTTTCGATTTTTCGCGATGGTTTTGATGCATGGGTCCATTTGGGGCATAGGGTTAAATATACTTAGAGAAGAGTTGGATAGGATTATAATACCTTGATTGGATCGAATTGGTTCACAAACCGAAACTTGAAATTTTTTTGGAAGGAGACTTCGGGTTTGACAACCGGGGGACCTTGGGACCGAATTGGGTGGTGTTTGGAGATGCTTGGGGTTGTAGGAAGTGTTTGGAATGGTCAATTTGGGTTTCGGTTGGTTCTGGGATACAAACCCACTTTTCTCTCTCTCACTTTCTCTCTCTAAAACTCTATAACTTGGAGCTTGGTTTCCTTCGGTTTTTCTCCTCTTTTCAGACCGGTGGAGCGTGGGAGGAATGGTGGTATGTTCGTGGTCAATGGGGAGGGGTTTTTATAGGCAAATTTTGGATAGAAAGGATAACATCGAATTTAATGGAGTTGGGTTCATGGATCTTGGTATGGACACATTGGGACTGTTTTTGGTGCTCAAGAGGAAGCAGGAAAAGGATATGAGCGAATTAAATTTGGATTGAGCTTGGTGGGGGAAGAAATTTTTCGGTTTGAGTCGTGGGGGATGAATTTGGTTTTCTTGGTGAAAAAGAAATAGAGGGAGTTATTGCATGGAGAAAGATGGAGCTGTGGGAGGAAGATAGGGAGGCATTGCAGGAGAGAGTGAGGTAAGGGAGATGAGAGAATGTATGCATGCTGCGTAGGGAAAAAAAAATGCATGCATGTATGTAGGAAAAATAAATAAATGCATGCATTTAAAAAAATTAATTGCAGTAAGAAAATACTCCTAATAAAAAAAATTGGGTCAAAAATCCGGGTCGTTACAATTTTTAACCTTTTTTTTTTCCCACTGTTCAAAAGTGCTCATCGAGATATTTTGAACGTTGCAAAAATAACCGAAAAATATTCCGGCAAATACATTTTTTAAAGTCAAAATGCACTTACCGAGCAAAAAAAAAAAGAAGTCAAAATGCACTATTTTTCGTAGGGAGCATATAAAATGGGACAGAGTAAGTAAATCTTTCTATTTATCAACAAAAAAAAATGGTATGAATTGTTTTTTTCACAAAAAGGTGAAAAGTGAGTCCAGTTAGTATTTATTGACGAGCATACAAACATAACACGTGGCTAGGGCTGTTTGCGGTCCGGATTGGACCGGATTGCTATGAATCCAATCCTAATCTGCAAATCACAATTTTTAGAAAATACAATCTGTGTCTGGACCAAAAGTCCTACGGTTCAGTTCCAATTCAATCTGTAAGTCACGGTTTGGTTCCGATTTTATCCACGGATTATATTCCATAATTACTAAATTGCAAATCCAACCAAAAAAAAAATTTCTTGCCACCAAAAAAACAAATATTACAACACAAATATTACATCCTACAATGTAGCAGTGACCAGGTAGTAATCAAATGAAGTAAAGTACACAAATATTACCCATAATTCTAGATTACTTACAACACAACATACACAATTTTTTCCCCCTTAGGAATGAAATACAGTTTACCCCGTGAGGGTATTATATATTGTTACAATATAGTATCACATTAAAAAAAATTGCTGAAAAAATTATAACAATTGGTAAACTTATAATTATTTACTAAATATTACATATACAAATGTGCGTATTTTATTTTTATTTATTATTTTTAAATATTTCACGGTCCGATTCGATTAATCTACGGTTTCATAATGAAAATCTGTGGACCGAACCATATCTCACGATTTTTTTTTAATCCATGCATCCAATCCGAAAGTCACGGATCGGTTTGATCCGGTCCGGTTTCACGATTCTCAATTTTTCTTGGACGGCCCTACATGTGGCATTAAATTTATAAAGTAGTTGCCATGAGACTTAAACCCACGGCCAACAAGGTATGCTGAATTTTCAAAAACTAATAAAGTTTCACAAAAGCACTTAGTAAATTTTACAAAAAAAAAAGGTATACCGGCGTTCTACTCAATGAAATAATTTGTTCTTATGAACAAATCGAATGACGTAGTGTTGAAAAAAAAATTAGCATGACAACTTGAGAATATATTTTTAAATGTATAGAGAGAGATATTTCACTTGAGAAAATGAGATGAAAAACCTAGCTAGGAGAAGAGGGAGGATAGTTTGGTCATCAAACCTTATATATCGAAAGTGTGAGGGCATGAAATGCAAGTGAAATTGAAATGTAAGATGCAAATTGACATTAAGTATATAGTATAAAATACATGGGTGCAAAATGTACTTCACTCTATTTACTTAAGACATGAACGAAGTTAAATTCAAATTAAAAGAAAAGAGGAATAGGAATAGAGCGTCAAACTTGGGTCTAGCTAGGGCAAGCGTACTATTATACAAGATATTTAAATCAAATATAGGAGGGCCAATGTAAAGTGTGAAATCTACGTTTATATCTTTTAATTTTTTATTGGTGAAAGTCATTATTATTAGAATAGATGGAATAATATCTAGCAGGGGAGTTGAACTCGTAACCTCATCTTTCCTACATTTAAGCGCATCCCCTAATGCTTCTGGCCAAATGCCTCTTGGTGAATTTACGTTCCTCTTAATGTGAACTCCAACTTTTACGTTGGAACAAAGGTCAACTTGTGAACAAGAATAATTTTGTTCACCCTCCGTTAAAGAGGGTGGATATTACCCTCCTTGTAATTGGTTGAAATTGTGTAGGTTCCACCACAAATTAACTCCATTATTACTAAAAAAATGAATTGATTTCTTTGACCCTACACATTTCAACCAATCACAAGGAGGGTAATGTAAACCCTCCTTAAAAGAGGTTGAACAAAATTATTGTCCTTGTGAATGGTTTAAGGTGGTAACACTAACTAGAGCAGAATAAGGTGTTTCAATGCTGCTCGCGCCTGGATATCTTCCACCCCGAAATGTAAAAATAAAAAAATGAAACGAAGAACACTGGATTGCGCATCGAATCTTGAAAATCACTACCAAAATCGGAAGTTAAATTCCGAGATGATCAAAAGAATTCGATAATTGAGTTCAGAATCTTGTTTGGAAGCTAAGTTCCGAATTACAAGGCTGTAATTATCAGAAGTTGACTTATGGATTATAGGGTTACACTCGGAAGTTAACTTCCGAAATTTCCAAATTTTTTCATGGATATCCGACCATGTCAAGGTTGAAACTGGTCCAATGAAGGTGCGTTTTTTTCTTTGGATTTCTTGAAAAATAATACTGTATCTGACCTGATTTCTTGGAAAACGAAGTAAGGTATCCTTGCTTCTCAATTCTAATAGATTAATCAGTTGGAGGAGGAATGAGTAGAGAGAGATGGATGGAGAAACTTATTGAGAACCGTGCATAGGGTAAATTTTTCGGAAGTGAACTTGTAAGTGAACAAAGTGGACGAAGGAAAAGAAAATGAGAGAGGAAGATGAAGACAATGGGTTGTATTTAGAAGTAAGAGATTTAGGGCTTGTGGTGTATGCGTGTTATCTAGAAAGCGTAGTCATAAATTAGTCTTTACATAGTGGGGCATTTTGATCTTAAAATTTTAAATTTTTTAAATTGGTTGTATGGAGTAAATTATCAGGAGATCATGTAAAAAATGATATTCTCGTACGTAAGCATTAAATCTAAACAACTGTGATTGAATTTAGAAAAGGACCCTGTACTTAACTAGTTTCTTTAATATTTATTTTATATGGTTGATGCCTTATGGGCATTCATAGATAGAGAATTGTATTACTACTACGTACAATACAACAACTTTCAATTGTTGATCTTATCTTAATGTTCTATAGATCGAAGTTGATATATGCATTTTCATAATGAAATGAAGTTGTCAAAGAAATAAGTTTTCCTACCGTCAATCATTTTTCTGTTCACCTATCACGACTCGGATCCTCTGACCCCTCTGTCTCATTCCTCAAACTACGACCCATGTCCATCTTACCACAAATGAAAAGATCCTACTACACCCAACCCCTCCCAATCCTCCCCGTTCATCCTTGTTACGGATTTCACTTCCCGCAACCCAGGCCATGCCGCTGATCATGACTTCAAGTTCTCCGCCACTCCCCTCCTTCCTCTCTGGTGTTCCTTTCAAGAATCGACCAGTTCTGAGCAGACTCGTGGGGCTACATTTGTTTCTGAAGGGGTTGGGGTTTAGTTTCAGGACAAGAACGGCAGCCGCATACCATACTCGAACCTAACCACTCACGTACTTCTTCAATTTGAATACCAAAACTACCCCACGGATAGGGAAAGTTCAGATGAACCGCAATTATAAGGGCTGAGCGTTTTGGCTGTCCATTGGTTTCGAAGAAATTAATTGCCATACCTGAAGAAGTAGTGCATTTTTTTTATTAACTGGCGTACTAATACCAGTGACTCAAACAAGGAAAAAATCATACAGCCGAATTTATTGCAATTAAGGATAATCAAAGTTCAAATTCAAAGCATATGGAAATTACAAAAGAACCAAAAGAACATTTCCGTTACTTCAAAAGTAGCGCTGCTTCAACTTTAGCCACTCGAATTTTGGATATCGTTTGAAACTCCTATCGGACCATATGACGTTAGAGCTTGCTAGACCCAAGAGTCATCTGTATTGAAGTTGAAGACATCCATTGCTTAGCAAAAGCGACCATCTCTCCGCTGTCTTTTTTCGTTATTGTTATCGCAACCAACGTTAGTCTATCCTTGTGCGCAACAACCTTCCCCTCTATCTCAACTTCTTCCTGCCATTACACAAATCGATACAAACACATCAACACATTCTCTCAGAGAGAGAGAGAGAGAGAGAGAGAAGAGGAGTCTGGAAATAGTGGATGTATACATGTATCTTGGCCGGTGAAAAGTAAGAGATGTCGAAATTGACGGAGACACTGATACGTCTATTGGAGGAAAACACAACACCAACGCTGATGTCGTCTATTAAGACTGCTATTGCTCCGGCGTGCCAATTTCCATCTTTGTCCTGCACAGTTTTGATAATTACTCCAATTAATCATCGGGTAATATCAGATAGTAACACTGTTAATGAAACTGATTGATTAAGAAGAAAATTCTAAGATAAAGCAAGGTGGAATTGGGGAGAAAAGAAAGATGATTACGGAGAGGTGTTCTGGGATGACGAATTTAAAGCGGAGGAGACCTTTCTCAACATGCTGGAACTGAAGGCCGCGTATAGTAAGGGCATCCAGTTCACGAATTAAACCATTTGAGATGCTTTCATCCAACCATTTCTGGTGCTGATGATGCTTCTCACCTTCCATTCTCTCTCAAGCAGAGCATTCCCGGTAATTCATTAAGCAAAGCAGAGTTATATATTATAGCAAGTGGGTTTAACTAAGTTGAGAATCTTTAAGACTAGCTATATTTTTATGGCACACAATTTTATAGAGTTGACCTTATAATTATTGCATTATTGCCCTAAAGAATTGTTGAAAGGATATCCCTTTTGTTGCGCTGATAAATGGGTCAAACGAGCTGAGTAATGGACGGAAAATGAGGCAAAGTGTCTTAATTTGGGGATTTTGTAAAGCACATGTGCCAAATTGAAATAAAGTGAAGTTTATGTGTTTACGAGATATTAAGTCCAAAGTTCATGTGCCATTTTGAAATTTATAAAAATAATTATTACAGGGAAATGAAAATAAAACAAAACAAGGTAAGTCAACATATGTGAGTAAGCAGGAGCTCAATTTACTGAAAATAGGAGATGGGAGTTTTTTTTATTTTTTATTATCAGATAAAAGGGGGTGGGAGGGGGTGACCAGCGTAGCAACCCCCTTGGACGTGACCATAGGGGCTCCCTATCCGCTGTGGAATGTCCGGTTCAAGCCATAGCTACTGTCCATGATGACAGACTGTCACCATAGCACCACCTAGGTACTGGATGGCAAGGGAACAAATCCTCCATTCCCATGCCATTGACAAGACTCGAACCCGAGTCTTGCCTGAGAATGAAGGAGGCTTTTACCATCCAGGCTACCACTATTGGTGGTAGGAGATGGGAGTTGGCCACGACGTTAACTCAAGCTTACTGTCCCATCTGTTTTGCACTCGCAGTTCATTTATTAATAGTCTGCCAAAAAAAAAAAGAAAAAGAAAGAAAGTAAAATCAATTATTCCCACTAGAGGTGTCAAACGAGCCAGGTCGGCACGGGCACGGACACTGCACGAGCATGACACGTTTGAAGGCGGCACGACACGACACTGGCACGGCACGGCACAATCTTAGTGGGCACTCGGCATGACACGGGCACGGAAGTGAGCCGGAACGACACGGGCACGACACAGAAGTTGGCTTGGCACGGCACAACAAGACACGGGCACGACACGGAAGTGAGATGGGGCATGAGTCACAACACGGCACGACACGATTTTAGCCAGTCACGGCATTGGCACGAGCTCGGGCACGGGCACGAGCACGGGCACGGAAGTAGGACGGGCATGGCACAACATAACACGGTTCTAGTTGGGCACGACACAGGCACAAGCACGACACAACACGGTTCTCGTTGGGCACGGTAAGGCACGACACGAGACATGGAAAAACCAAAAAAAAAAAGAAGTTACTGGAGTAATAAATAAACAAGAGAGTTCAGATTATATTTTACTTTATTTCTATGTATGTTTTGATAATCCAATAATTTATTAATATTTTTTTTTATTTAACTAAAATAAGCTTTTAAAATATTTTATATGATTAAGAAAATTTGAATCAAAATTATAATATAGCAATTACCACACATATACATTGCGTTTTATCTAATAAAGATTTTCAAAAAATATCAATTTTTTTTTTTGGTGAAAAAGAATTTTTTTTTTGTTTGTGTTAGTGAATTATATCAAGTTAAAAAAACTTATCAAAATAAAGGGAGAAAAAGTTTTAAAATAAAATGATTATAAAAAATATTAATTTTAAAAGATCAATTTAAAAAAATGAAGTCATGAACAAAAATAACGTGTGTGTGTGTGTGTGTGTGTGTGAGAGAGAGAGAGAGAGAGAGAGAGAGAGAATTTGGAAAAAAAAAAGTTACAAATTTTTTTTTTTAAACATGGGCCAAGGAGTCAAACCCTGGATCCAAGGGAAACGATAAGACATTGGGACCCTTAAACCACTCCACCAACACAATCACATGTGCTAACTTCCTTAACAATTTAAATAAAATAAGTTATCAAAAGATTTTTTTCGAAAAATGTGCAAAGGGGGATTCGAACCCTGATCATGGGAAAAAAAGCCAAAAACTTACAAGTCTCAATAAAGTTTTAAGCAAAAAAGTGTTGGCAGTTCGTCCGATGCATCGACCTGCCACTGCATGCTCAAGGCCCAATTTGTGTGGGAGTAACGGCAAAGAGTCCGTCACATTACTTGGGCCCAATATACATTGAATGACTCATATCCACTTAAAAGGCTAAGCCTTATAAATGGTGAGTCATCCAATTGTATATTAAGGTCCAACTCTTTTTCTGTTTATCCGATATGGGACTCAACGTTCACACATGTTCTAACAAATCTCCCCCTCATGTGTGAACCGAACATTGGGCTTTAACCTCTCTCTGCATCCAAGCTCCCCCTTGATTCTGATCTATTACTCTCAACCCTATCTCCCAAACTGAGCTTATTCTACACCCACTCAATCGATTCAGAGTCATCTCAATTGAGAGCCAACGTGCCTAGTCACTGGCACCATGCTCCCCGACGAGAACTCCATTGAGAGCCAACGTGCTCATTCACCAGCACCATGCTCCCCGACGAGTCAACTCCATCGACAATGAGCCATCCAATACAGCACTCCAACATCGAGCCACCTTGCTTCATCGGGAGTTCACCTTTTGGACTTTATACCGCTCCACGAGTGTTCTTTGTGCAAGCCCCTTCGATGGTACGTTGAGAGTTTTCCCATAGATCGTCAGCCATCGGCTCTGATACCATTTTGCTGGGGATTCGAACGTCCAAACCCACAAGCAAACGCAAACAATCGAATAACAAAAACAATATAAAGTAAGAAAAGAACAAGACACAAAGATTACGTGGTTCTGACTTAAGCTGATTGCTTAATCGTACGTCCACGGGATGCTGAGGTGTTTCACTATAATGAAAATATGTAAGAGTTACAAAAGGAGGCAGCCCTAACTTTGCTTTTATATGCGCAAGCAAGCTACTACATAGAAAACCCTAAAAATGACAAAATCCACGTCTTTTTTTTTTGGTGCCCGACCACCCGGGGGGGACCCAAAACCGTCTGGGTCATTTTTACTGCGACTCCAAAATTGTCTTCACATCTCAACAAAAAGATAGTTCTTTTTGCTAGCACGCCTCAAATTATGATTGGATACTACAAACTAAGAACATTAGAGGTACGGGAATGTGTGTTTTTTGGGAAGATTTTTTTTCAGAAGAAAATCGGTTGGTGATGTGTATACAAAAATTGATGGCACGACACGATTTAAAAAGGCACGGCACGATATGACACATGATTAAGTAAACGGCCCGGCACGACATGACACGACAAAAAAGACACGGCACAATACGACACGACAAAAAAGGCACGACACGACACGACACGACAAAAAAAGGCACGGCACGACGAGTCACGATTAATTAATCGGGCACGAAACGACACAATTTAAAAAAGGCACTACTCGACACGGTACGATAAAGTAAAATGGCCCACCACAGCACGGCACGGCACAGCATGGCACGCCATGACACGATGAAGTAAACAGGCACGGCATAGAATAGTACGAAGCACGGTTGGCACAGAAGTTGAATGGCACGACACGACACGACTGGCACGTTTGACACCCCTGATTCCCACACACACACTGGAACATTATTATTATTATTTTATTCTATATGAAGTAGTACAATTGATAAGTATAAGCTGACTTGATAAGGTCAGTTCAACATAAAAGGTAATCGTACGAGCTAAGGCTCAGTTTGGCACTAAGGCATCAGCTAATAAGGAGGAGCTCAGCAAGAGCTCAGCCAGACGTCTAGCAAGCTAGAAGCTCCATTCGTTAAGGATAAACATCCTTACCTCGAATATCTCGAGAGATAAGGCTTACGAGCGATTAGATAAGCCCAAATCTAACAAGATTCCAAACCCTAAATCACTCTATGAAAGGCCAATTTCTACAAGACTCTACAAAATCCTGATCCAACACCCTAACCCTACAGAACACAGTCCCACAAGGACTCAATCTAACTCCAAAGAATGCCTATAAATACAATCATAAGTTACCATTACCAGGTACGAAACTCTTGTGAATCAATTACTTGAGTACTTACCATTTCTCCTACAATCTTAACTGACTAAAGATCGAAGGGGTGTTGGCAAGCCACCACACTAGTGCCCATAACTTTCCTCTATTTTTCAGGTCCCTACCCGAGTCAGTACGAAAACCCGATTCATCAGTTGGCGCCGTTTGTGGGAACATTTGTTTCCTAATCCTCTCAGCTGAGCAGTTTTTGTATGGTTGAGACTCGGTTAGGGAAAATGGTCTCACACAGCCACAATCGGCCTCCTGTGATCCCAACTGGGATGGATGCCAATTCACTCAACTCCAAAGGCATTCGCCGCCATGCAAGAGCAAATCAAAACGTTAACCCAAGGGTTACAAGAAGAGTTACAGGCGAATGAGAATCTCAGACAGCAAATCTCAGAGTCGAGCGTTCCTAAGAAGGAAGTCAACAAGATGATCCAAATGAGGAAGATGATGACGATGAGGAGGCGGCTAGTGAAGCCGACAAGGGGAGTCGTAGTCACACCCACGGTAGAAGACGAGGCAAACAACCTTTGGAAAGGCCTACCCTGGATCATGAAGCCTTGCTCAAAATGCAAGCCCAGATTGATGGGTTGGTAAAGCACATCAAAACGCAAACTCCCGCCACAGTGGAGGAATGAATTGGTGCAAACCACGAACTCTCCATTCACAACAAAAGGCATCATGAGGCTCCCACTTCCAAAGAAGTTTAAGATGCCACAGCTAGAGACGTTTAATGGCTCTACGGACCCATTAGACCACTTGGAGACACACAAGTCTCTGATGTGACTCCAAGCTAATGAGATCATGTGTCAAGCATTTCCTGTGACTCTGAAGGGAAGTGCTCGCACATGGTACAACAAACTCCAATCCGGCAGCATCTACAATTTCAAAGAGCTCAGCAAAAGCTTTGTGAGCTACTTCATTGTTGGTCAATGCTACGGCAATCCAGCAACCCATCTCCTGACTGTGAAGCAAGGGAAATGGGAATCGTTACGAGATTATACCACCTGGTTCAACAAGGAAGTGGTACAAGTTGAAGAAGTAGATGACAACGTGTGCATAACTGCTTATATAGCAAGATTATGATCTGGACAGTTCCTATACATTTTATTTCAAGAACCACCCAAAACCATGGCAGAGCTCAGCATAGGACGTTCAAAAAAAAAAAGTAGCTTAGGATAGTGTCTGCCTAAGAGCATCTCCAGCACGCTAACCAAAACCTCCCATCGGACAAAATGGCGAGACATGGCCAGAAAAAGAAGACCCAACAGCCTCAATAGGATCCTCTCAAGTTTATCCACCACCAAAATGCCTTGCTTGGTGTGGTGAAGTTGTGCCTGATGGGTATTGCGATCTGATCGAGAGCCCACTTTTTCTTATTTTTAATCAAAAGGAGTTTTGGGATTTTAATAGGCATTTGCCTAGGCCGTTGGATAGTGAAATTATTCTGTTAGACAAAGTAAAAATTTGCACTTTTTGTAGCTTTTTTTTTTTTTTTTGATCCGCCACTTTTTGTAGCTGATTTACTTAGGATCCTATTAAGGCTCTTGGAGATGCTCTAAGGTATGATTAAAGCAACACCCTGCACTTGGTCACTTGGTCAACTGCTGTGACAACACAGTCTACTCGGTCAAACATGGCATATTTGACTTTTTCCAGATGGCATACATTCGTTGGTAGTGCACCACTCAAAAGGTGTCACAATACTGTTTCTCGATCAGATCTAGGATCCTATTAAGGCTCTTGGAGATGCTCTAAGGTATGATTAAAGCAACACCCTGCACTTGGTCAACTGCTGTGACAACACAGTCTACTCGGTCAAACATGGCATATTTGACTTTTTCCAGATGGCATACATTCGTTGGTAGTGCACCACTCAAAAGGTGTCACAATACTGTTTCTCGATCAGACCGGTGTCACAATACTATTTAGAGCCTTTTTGAAGGATTTAATCAAAAATCTGAAAAATACTCCTACACTATGACGATGAATATAAGTGTATGGTACTCCAGCTTATTTTAAGACTCTTAATTATCATGTCTACCAGCATCTTTTTGAAGGATTTTGTCTGAAATTTTGAACACCCCTACCATGTGATCAAGGATGTAAAAGAAAATCGTCAAAACAAAAACAAAACGGACTGAGCATTTTGCTTACCCATCAGTTTTGTTGAAGGAACTGCCCCACCTGTACAAGTAATCCATTTTTATTGAATGACTAATATAGGAATTAGGCACTTACATAGTCAAAGAGCAGAGCGAAGATATTGCAATTAAGGCTAATCAGAATCCAAATTCTTAATATATATGCAGAGTAGAGAAACTTCTTGCACTCTGAGAGCAATTCTTTCGAACATCAATATAGCTCAAAGCAAATGGGTAATTACAAAAGAACCAAAAACAGTTGCCACTTACAACGCATCATGACTTAACTTTCCCAAGAGTAACGGAAAAAATAACTTCTATCGGATCATATAAAGTTAGAGCTTGCTTGACCCTAGAGTAATTCCTAATCCTATAGAAGTTGAAGACACCCATTGCTTAGCTAAAGCAACCATCTCTCCGCTTCCTTTCTTTCCTATTCTTACCATAACCATTGCCAGTTTATCCTTATGCCCAGCAACCTTCCCCTCTATCTCCACTTCTTCCTGTGCGCCATTGCACAAATCAATACAAACATATCAATATATTCTCACAAATAGAGAGAGAAAGGAGAGAGACACAAACACAGAGAGAGAGAGAGAGAGAGAGAGAGAGAGAGAGAGAGAGAGAGAGAGAGAGAGAGAGAGAGAGAGAGGATTCTGTAAATAGTTACATGAATCTTGGCCGCTGAAAAGTAAGAGATGTCGAAATTCACAGAGACGCCAACGCGTCCATTGGCGGAGAATGCAGCAGCAATGCTGATGCTGTCTACTAGCACTGCTATTGCTCCGGCGTGCCAATTTCCATCTTTGTCCTGCACATGTTGTGATATAGTTACTCATATTTAGCATCGAGATAGAGCTTCTGTCGTTAATAAATATATTAATCAAGATTAAAGGAGAATTTAAGATAACCAGAGGTGGAATAAGGGAGAGAGAAAGATGATTACTGAGAGGTGTTTTGGGATGAGGAATTTACAGCGGATGAGACCTTTCTCCACATGCTGGATGTGAAGGCCGCCTAGACTTATGGCATCCAGTTCACGAAGTAAACCCTTTGAAATGTCTTCCAACCATATTTTTGATGTGTGCGGATGACCTTGCTCCCCTTCCATTCTCTCTCTTCTCTCTTTCATCATATAACAACCATGGTCGATCGGTAGTATTGTGCCTGGTGGGGGTGGCTCGTCAAACATTTTCAATATGCAGTGCATATATTTATATAGGCAGGTGGGATGAACTAATCAGTTGACAAAATATTTTAAGAGTAACTATTTTTTCTTAGACATCATAAACTGAACAAGCCAAATAGTATATTCGTTTCAAGCTAGGCTTGAGAAAAGAGAAACTTTCATAATCCCCCCTGTATTTGAGTTTTCGAGCTTTCGGGCATTTTTTCTGGTGTTTGGGTTTTGTTGTTTTATCTGGGCTTCTGCCCTTTTAAGTGCTGGGCTTTGGCCCTTAGAATTTTCTCCTTGGTTGGCATCTTACCAATTAAGGATTTGGGTCTCAAATAGAAATTTGTTGCCCTACACCTTCCTCCTTTTATAACACACGTTTCAACTTCATCTTTTATTTAGTGTTAATATATGTCGAACGAACTTTTAATCAGTCAAACACGAGCTTAACATCGTTTAGATGGATTTATTACGAACCTTCCTTCTTTCATTGCAAATACATAACACCTGACTCTAACGTATTTCATCCACTATCTATTAATTCTGACTTCACCCGGCCTAAACAAATCAAATGTAGAAAACCATGGGGGGCCTCTACCATATAAAACTAGGCATTTGCTAATTTCAGGTTTTTTTAAAATCATACTCCAAGCTCCGCCACACAAAACCACCATTGACCCTTCTTTTAAAAAGAGGTGTGGGTCCTCTCTAGTTCATTTCAAAATTGGATCGGACAGTCAAGCCCCCAAGATCTCAACACCGCACAGTTTAGCTCAGTTCGATTCCATCTATAACGATTTATGGTGATTTTGTCTTGTATTTGGAAGATGGATTTTCTTTGTGTTAATTGCACTTTTTTTTATTAGTAATTGAAACAAGTTTACAATGATTAAAAGAAATTCAAGTATAATGGCATTACAACGATAAAAAATTTAACATCTCAATTATGTTGACAGCTTAGCCTCCAACAATCATTTGCCGCTTTGGGACCCTAGAAGGTTGATGAGGAATCATCTCAATAAATACAAAGAAAATAACTGGTAAGGAATAAGAGGGCTAGAGAGAGAGAGAGTTTTAGAAAGAGAAAGTTTGATTTTCCGACTTGACTGGGTGTGACACATCGCGTCCTACGTACCCACTGAACTAATCTCCGGTGAGATGTAAGTGGGTACTTCGCGTCCTATCTCACCAAATTAATTTCCGGTTAGATGTAATGGGAGTACTTGTGGTCAATGTTTTTAAACCACTTTGGGTGTGACCCATCGCGTCCTGCGTATCCACTGAACTAATCTCCGGTGAGATGTAAGAGGGTACTCTGCATCCTATTTCACCCGATTAATTTCCGATTAGATGTATGGGGAGTATTTGTGGTCAATGTTTTAAAACCAAACCATACTGGGCGGTTCAACAAGTTGGTCTGTCAGCCGGAGCTTAGTCCGGTCTAAAATAAGCAAAGAATCGTTATTTTTCAAAAACCGGTCTCAAATGTGAAAACTAGAGGTGTCAAATGTGCGTGTCGTGCCGTGCCATTCAACTTCCGTGCCAACCGTGCTTTGTGTCGTGCCGTGCCGTGCCCGTTTACTTAAATCGTGCCGTGCCGTGCTATTTTCAATCGTGTCATGCCGTGCCGTGCCCATTTACTTAAATCGTGTCGGGCCGGGTCGGCCCATTTACTTAAATCGTGTCGTACTGTGCCGACCCATTTTTTAATCATGTCTTGTCGTGCCATTTTTCAATCATGTCGTGCCAGGCTGGGCCCATTTACTTAAATCGTGTCGTGCCGTGCTGGCCCGTTTTTTAATCTTGTAGTGCCATTTTCAATCGTGCCGGCTGGGCCCATTTACTTAAATCGTGTCGTGCCATGTTGTCCCATTTTTTAATCGTGTCGTGCTTTGTGACGTGCCCGTTTTACTTGATTGCCGTTTTTAATCGTGTCGTGCCTATTTAGAGGTGTCAAACGGGTCGTGCTTCAAACCCAAGTTTCATAGGACTTGGGTTTGAATCACATGGAGGTTTTTTTTCTTTAAAATTAGTTTTTTCCTTATTTATTTTTAGTCTATGAAGCACGGGTACTTCAGAAATGTCGCCGTACCCGTACCGGGTACGGCGCCGGTACGGCAAAAATGTACTAGGTACGGCAAAATTTGATCGGGTACTTTTGATAATTTTGGATACGGCTAGGGTACGGCATGAGTACGTTTTAGCCCAAAATGATTTTTTTTTTCAAAATTTCAGAGATTTTTTCGTAAATAATTATAAAATATGGGCTTATTGTGTAATTTTTTTGTCTTTTATATACACATACACGTTTACTGAGTCACTGAGAGAGGCAGCGATCTAGGGCTCCAAATCGAAACAGAAGACGTAAGTTCTCTCTCTTTTATATACACATACACATTTACACTGAGTCAATGTTTGTAAGTACTGTTGGTATGTAAGGAACAAGGAACTCGTCTAGCTTTGATCTAGGCACGTTGAACTTGATGTATGAACTTCGAACTTTTATCTATGTTACATTTTGTTGGTAAATTGGGTTTATATTTCATTTAAAGCAATAAAAAATAGAAAAAAATTATATATCTATTCGCCTTACCCCCGTCGTACCCGTACCCTACTTTTTTGGGGTTTTGCCATTTTTCGTACCCGTACCGCGTACCGCGTACCGGTACCCGTGCTCCATAGTTTTTAGTTGTTCCAATTTAAAAGCTTATTTTTTATAAATTATGAAACTAAAATGCCTTGTTTTGTAATTAAAATTATTGTCATTTAATCACATTATATTCATGAGTCACAAGTCAAATTAATAACTTTTTTTCCGTGCCTTGTGTTGTGCCCGGCTAGAACCGTGTCGTGTCGTGCCCAGCCAAAACCCTGTCGTGCCGTGCCTATTCAACTACCGTGTCGGGCCCGTGCCCAGCTAGAACCGTGTCGTGCCGTGCCATGCCAGGCCAACTTCCGTGCCTGCCCACTTCCGTGCCCCGTGCCAGTCCGCGTGCCCACTAAAACCGTGCCGTGTCGTGCCGTGCCAGAGCACGACTGTGCCCGTGCCCGTGCCGTGCCACATTTAACCGTGTCGTGCCGTGTCGGCCCCATCCGTTTGACACCCCTAGTGAAAACCGTTTAAAACCCACAGATGAACCGCGAGAAAAACCGGTCATGGGTTAATCGACCTGGTTGAAAATTTTGAACTTCCATTTTTTCCACTTTACTCGGTGGCGGACCCAGAAATTTCATATACTGGGGCACTTATTATTCACAATCTTAAAAAATATTTCTCTGTATATATACTACTAAATTATCGTTCAATCATTGAATATTGATCACTCATTCTATTTCGCAATCGATTTTTGACAATCTTCATTGCTAAAAATACTCTTTCAACTGTTGCGATGACAACCATAAGATTAATATAAAAGTCAAGAGAAAAACTAAAGAATATAATAATTTAGAAATTTTATTTTCGTAATATTTTAGATTGGGAGGAAAACATAAAGAGAGAAAAAAATGGAGAAATAAAGGAAAAAGATAGAAAAAAAAGAAGAAGAAGAGATAGAACTAAAATAGAAAACAAACAAAAAAACCAAGGGATGAGAGTGCATGAAATCGAACCCAAGAAAAAAATGAAGAAATAAAGGAAAAAAATAGAAAAAAAAAATGAAAAAAAGAGAGAGAAGAGATAGAACTAAAATAAAAAACAAACAAAAAAAACCAAAGGATGAGAGTGCATGAAATCGAACCCAAGCACAAAGAGATAGAACTAAAATAGAAAACAAACAAAAAAAAAAAAACCAAGGAGTGCATGAAATCGAACCCAAGCACCTGGTTGCCTTCATAACGTATATATCCATTACACCACACACCAATGTTCATCACTAGAGTATGAAACTTTTACATATTTATATCATACTTTATTTAATTTTTTATCATTTTTTAGAAAAGATTGAAAGCAGATAACCCAACGTGGATCCGCCCGACTCTACTTCAATCACGTTGACAGAACAGCTAGCTCGCCGCACGAGATACAAATCCTAATTGGTGGAATGACCAGTATAAGCACGTGCTTCTATTTCTTCAGCCTTGTGACCGGTTTGTAGAACCTAAAAGGTATCACCAGTTCTAATCCCATCGATGTGGGATTGAAGCAAAAAATGTCCAGAATGCATTTCTTGGCCAAAACCTCTTTTTTTCGCTTCTATTTTCATTCCAAACAAAGAAATATACTTTTATTTTAATTAATTAGTTATATACTATTTTTAATTAATTATGACATCATAGTTCAATTCCGGTTTGACTGCGGTTGAACCGATAATCCGTCCACCCAGTCCCTTCTCCGATTTCATTCACCAGTCCGGTTTTTAAAACATTGCTTGTGGTCAGTTTCTTTTAGTTCTCTTCTCTTTTGGAAAAGATTCGAATTCTTAATTTCTATTTTTTCCAGATGGATTAGAACTCCTTTTTATATATATTCTAATATATTACACTAGTGCATGCCCGTGTCTAAAGGCACGGCGTAATGCTTTCTAAACATAATTTAAATGAAGTATCAAGCACCGGTTGTTTTTGGATTTAAAAAAAGCCACTTTTTTTGAATTTTTTTAGATACAATGGTTGTTTTTAACTCCATCTCATATGGGATGAATTCCGTGTATATATATGTCGCACCCCATTTGAGAAGACGTTACAAATAACTATTAAATGAAAACCTCTGATCGGGTTTTTCTCTTTGTAACGTTCAAAATTTAAAAATAGCATAGAAAATGTGGAAGGTTGGTCTTCTTCTTCTTCTTTTTTTTTTTTTTCGGGGGGGGGAGGGGGGGTGTTAATCATAGAGGACTACAATGTAAATAAATCTGAAATCAAAACAAAATTGCAAAATTAAACCTTGACCCAAAGTTAAACAATCCCGTGATAGATTGGACAATGGTGGGAGTTTTGCAATCGAAATAACCATTTAAATTGAGAAAAAAATGGAGTCAACCTGGTTTCAAATCAGCTGCGATTGGGAGTGTGTGTAGAGAGAGAGAGGAGGAGGAGGAGTTATTGATCTACCCTTAGATTGTGACCAAAACTGATCTAGAGAGAGTATTCATTCTTGAAGAAAATCATAGGGCTGAGGAGGGGTGTCGGCTTTGGGAGCGGAGAGCTAGAAAGGGAACGTAGAAGAAGAGGGAGAGAGAGAGAGAGAGAGAGAGAGAGAGAGAGAGAGAGAGAGAGAGAGAGAGAGAGAGAGAGAGAGAGATATCTCAACTTTGAAGGTAAAATCTGATTAGTGGCAATTGTGCAATTACCACTGTTTGAGAGAGAGGGGAGGGAGAGCCGTAGGATTTATGGGGCAAATTAATAGTTAGGATTTATGTAAGACATAAAATTCAAAAATCGTTCTCCCTTATTATGTAGATATATACACACACATATAGTTACAAGTTAATTAATGCAACATTATGCTAAACTAATTTTAGTCACCAAAAATTAATCTAGGTTCTAGTTTAATCTAATTATACTTTTAAATAATTAATCAATTACTGTAGACCATTTGATTATAAATAATTTCTTTATTCGAAAAAATATGGCAAAAATCCGAATTGTTACATGCTAGTTTTTCTTAAGAAAAGTCAAAAGTGGTGGGGCTACAAAACACAAGATAGAAAAGTACTTTAAAAGCAATCCGTCTCGTAGGAAATGTCCTAGTATGAAAAAACGAAAATCCTTCATCTTATGTTATTACACTTCTCTTTGAAGCTCTTTCTCAAATAATGATTCTCTTCTTAGTGTGTGAAGTCGCTTGACTTGTTGCACCCGAGGCGAGGACTGAGTTTGCTAAGCTGTATTATTATCATTTTCATTTCTTTTTCAATTATTTTAATTGTATAATGGATTTCCATAGATTCTTGAATCCCAAAATCAGATGTCCTATTCTGAGGCATTGAACCACAATCTGGATGGCATGCAAAAGAAGGTGGAGGCCGGGGAGAAGAATTGTTAATGGAGAAAATATCTTGTGATAATTGAGAATAATTATTTACACTCGTTTTTGGCACCCAGTCCTGGGCAAGTGTTGAAAAGCCATTTAATTATCTTTTAATTAAATTGGGCAAAAGAATAGAGATGAATTGAGTTAAAATTATTGGGCCAAACCCATGTTAAATGGGCCCGATTAATTTTATTTTGGTTCGGGCTCAAGTTTGGAAGTTTTGGGCCAATTGGTAAAAGAGTTTGGCTGGCCCAAATGTTGTTGTGGGCTAAAAATGTTAATAGGCCATTTAATTTAATTAAATGTCCCATTACCCAAGTGGCCCATGAAAAGTGGAAAGAAAGAAAGAAGTGGTTGCCTGGTGAAAACCATTTGATCGAGTCACATGGCTTGGGGTTCTTTACCACCCACAAAAGAAGGAGAAGAAATAGGCCCATTATTCTCTGATGCCCATGGAGATAGGAAATGGAAATGGCTCACTAACTGCTCAAACCGCCCATGATTTGGAATTAACTCATGGGTAATTGTTTAAACCTCCAATAACCACCCATGATCCCACTAAAGATGTTAATGGGTAGTTATTGCGGACACATGGTAGCATTTGAGGCCAACTCGGGACACATGTCGGCTCGTGATGAAGGCGGGAAACCAAGCTCAGATCTGGACTAGTGCAGTATTTGCCTATAAATACTAGAAGACAAGAAGAAAAACGGGTCCACACACCAATCAAGCTCAACGCTTAAAACCAAAGCCTTCCCAGCGAAGCAACTATCTCTATTTTCTCACCCTCACTCAATTACTTCACCAAGTAATTCGGATTTCTATCTCCCTTGTATCCCAACTTTATTATTACGAAACATAATAAAGTTATTCGTATCTCTCTTCATCCCCTACTTTATTATTACGACATAGTAAAGTAATTCTACACTGTTACTTTATTTCCTACACGGTTAGAAAATTATTAAGTCCTCGCACGAAGAGGCAAAACCACGAACCTTCACTGCAATCCAGCCCTTAGGTTGTAGCACCATCGCCCTCTTGGATCTAGAAGTCAGAAAAGGGACGCTCAGCCCTTTACGTTAGACGCGACAAGTCTTGGCACGCCCGCTCAGTCCTTGAGCCATTTCGGAGCTGAACATCTTTTTGGCACGCCCGGTGGGACCCTAATCGTCTAAGGGTTTTATCATGGTCAGGAAGCCGCAGCAACAACCGGGTCCACCCATCCCGGATCCACCACAGAGTCCTGAGGGAGTGACAGTCGAGGTGCCATTACTCGAGGAAGCTGGTCCTCAGATCAGCGCCCAAGATCTTAGCGACGCTACCAACAGCGTCAAAAATTATATGTTCATGGCAGGACGTGATATCTCGAACAACGTGACGCAGTCAATCTCGCAATCGTTCACTCAGTCCTTGGAACCTTTGACCATAGCAGTCAACAAAATGGTTGCTACGCTTACAGAGAGGCTACCGCTCGCTCCTCAGCAGCAGGGCTTTCCACAGTTTGGCGTCTTTGGCAACGGTCAAGACCAAGCTGGCTTATTAGGGGTTCCTCCCCCTCCTCAGACATTTTATCATGCCACTTCGTCTAATAGCCCTGCACTCGGGGGGCAAAAAGAGAAGGGAGTCGTGATTGGAGGAGCTTCGACGCCTCCGAATAACGTTCAAAAATTTGTTTTGGTCGAGGACCAGAACAAGCTTGACAAGTCTGACAAGACAGACAGAAGGCCTTTGCAAGGAGGCCAGGGCTCTGGAAAGGACAAAGGAGTTGCACATACTCCTCAAAGCTCTAATACTCGGGGGCAAGTTCTGCCCAGAACCAGCAGGCACAAGAGGCATACCCATAGTCGCCTCCTGAGCCAGACCTAGTCATGGGAAGGGATCAAGTCTTGAACCTGCTCCAGGAGCAGTTAGGACCTGGTTTCAGACCTTTGGGAATGCCAATGTATAGGAAGCCTCATACCGAGGAGGTGGACAATACACCTTTCCCAAAGGGTTATAGAGTTCCAGAATTTCAGACCTTCAATGGTGAGAGCATGCAGTCGACGGAGGAGCACATTACCAGGTTTCAAGTTCAATGTGGAGAGGCTGGAACCATTGATGCACTAAAGTTGAGGCTTTTTCCCAACTCTCTTACTGGGATAGCCTTCACTTGGTACATCAACTTGCCACCTAACTCGGTGCAGACCTGGGCACAGTTGGAGGAGATGTTCCACCAGCAATTCTACAGGGTAGAACCAGAAGTGACGTTGGTGGACCTCTCATGCTATCGTCAAACCCATCTAGAGTTTGTGGAGTCCTACCTCTTACGTTTCAAAACTGCTCGATTCAAATGCAAGATAGTCCTTCCAGAGGCCGAATACGTGTGTATAGCATTAAACGGCCTGGGCTTTGAAATGAAGAAGAAGTTTTATGGAACGGAGTTCAGAGACCTGTTCGAATTATCTTCTAAGGCTTCTCATTATGAAAAGTTCTTGGCAGAAGAGCAGGACAGGAAGACGACATCTAAAGGGACGTATTACCGTGACCCTAATTACGAGGTTGCTGCAGTGGAAGCAGAGGCAGACCCAGATGTAGCAGTGGCTGAAATCATCAACAAAAAGCCATACGTTTGCAAGGCCTTTGTCAAGATGGAGCCTACAAAGCAGCTAGCCCAGAACACTTTCAATAAGTCAACCAGGACCTATACATTCAACGTGGGTAGGGCTGAAGCTATCTTTGATCAACTCCTGGCCGACAAGTTGCTCAAACTGCCCTTTGGTCACAAGATTCCAACTCTGGAAGAACTGAAGGGCAAAGAGTATTGTAAGTATCACAATTCTTGGAATCATACTACGAATAACTGCATAGTATTTAGAAATGATATCCAGGACAAAATTGAGCGGGGAGAGTTCAAATTCCCTGAGAAAGACAAGCAGCCCATGGGGGTGGATGGCAATCCCTTTCCTTCAGGGCGGAGTACAAATATGGTCTCCGTCAACATGAGGGACATGCCTAGGACTGTTCCTAGACAGAAGATAAGTTTGGGAGCCCCTTCCAGAGCAGTCTACAGGTCCAGCCCAGGCAGGGGCTGGGATCCTTATTATGATGAGGGTGATGTCAGGACTGAGCGAGTTAGAAGGTTCGAGAAGCAGAACTCTTGGTGGTCCAGACCTTCGGGAGTGAAGAAGCCAGAGAAACCAACTTATTCCATGGTGTGCAAGGAGTGCGGACATCATGCCAGTCCTGAAAAGCATTATTGTGGGAAGGGTTGAACCTAGTCTTAAGGAGCCACGCAGGTCTAAGGGGAGAAGGGTTGTACGCGAATCTGTGTTCAACCGAATGCAGCCAAGGTTGGTTGAAATTGAAGATGAGCTCGTCAACTTGAGAATATCTGCTCCTTCCAGGGATAAACCAAGGGCTGTGAGACCTCCAGTCACTCCTCCAGATGAGTGGCACATGGTGGAACATCCCAAGTTTCCTTCTGAACCTCCACCCTTATCCAGATCTCAGAAGAGGCGCCGCCAACGATTCAGGCAGGCAGTAAGAAGGGCTGAGGAAGAATCAATCCTACTTGACGATCCTATGAATGAAGATGACCTAAAACAAGGAGCGAAGGTGGAAGTCCTGGTAGAAGAGCCTGTGGTTGAAAAACCTAAGGCTAAAAGAGTATACAAGCCCTTGGAAAGGACTGTGGAAGAGGCTATCGTTGAGCCTCCTCCAAGGATTTCATCCCAGAAGCAAATCCCGTTCAAAAGGACATACAAAGAGGCAGTTACCAAACCACCTCTAAAGCAGGCAATGGTGCCCAAGAAACAACCTCTCCTGGAAAGAACTCTTACGGAGGCTAGGATTCAGCCTCCACCAAGACAAGTTACTTTGCTTCAGAAAACAGCCCTTGAATCTAGAAGGCCAGACTCGGGGGGCAAGTCAAAGTTGAATCCACCGGCTAAGGTGTTTGTGCCTGAACAGGGTCATAACATGCAATGCAACATGGTCGTGTTCTTACCAGCAGATCTGAAAGTCAAGGACAACACTCCAACAGCCATGGAGGGAGATGTTGTGGAGATGGGGCAGACAACGGAGATTTTAAATGAGTCCTTCTCTGTAGGACTGAATGGGCCTTCAGTGATCGTGCTGAAGGACGAGACTGAAGAGAAGAATGAAGATCGTGCGGCTAGCGTGATCTTTGAGAGGCCGAGTCCTACAATGAACAAACACATCAAGCCCTTGTACATTGCTGGTTGCCTTGATGGGATGCCAGTGAACCGTATCCTGGTAGACAACGGATCAGCAGCCAATCTCATTCCTAAGGCCATGATGCAAAGGCTCGGGAAGACTGATCAAGACTTGGTTTCATGCAACGCCACCTTAACTGACTTCACTGGGAAGGAGACAGCATGCCAAGGTATTTTGACCATGAATTTAACGATAGGGTCCAAGACCTTAACAACACCTTTCTTTGTTGTTAATTCACACTCTTCATTCAATGTTCTACTGGGGAGAGATTGGATTCATTCCTGTCTAGCGGTCCCCTCAACCCTTCACCAATGTCTTATTTTTTGGAATCAAGACGACGTGGAGGTAATATGGGCTGACCGTAGACCATTCAAGGCCTCTACTAACCATGCTGAAGCCCACTTATATGATGAGGGGGTTGGTCCAATGAAGGTGGCAAGCCTTGACAAGTATGGCCGCCACAGAATAGCCCCCATTCATAACAAGAAGTCAGCTGAAGAAGTGAAGGCACTTTTTCAAGAATTAATCGGTCCAATGATTACGGAGTCAAGCAGGCCGATTATAGCTTCATCCAAATACCCTTCTCAATGTCAGTAAGCCCTTCAGAAGCAGAGAAAAATGTGGCCTTTCGAACCACATTGTCAAAGTTTGAAGCCTATTTATTAGAGAAGAGGCTGACGGGAAGTCAAGAGTCTGAGGAAGATTTTTCGGCCTGTGCAGCCGAAATAATCAATGAAGACGAAAACCTAGTTGAAGATCTTGATGAAATCCGCCTGAAAGACCTTGAAGCAGCCCCAGCCAAGTTGGATGACTTAAAGGCTGATGTGCAAGATCCTTTAGAAGAAGTTAATTTGGAAGATTTAGAAAATCCCAAACCTGTATATATTAGTCAACTTCTGCCAGAAGATGTGAAGGAAAAGTTCATCCAACTCTTAGGGGAATTCAAGTCCTGTTTTGCTTGGACTTACGAAGAGCTGCCAGGTCTGTCCAGAGACCTAGTGGAGCACAAGTTGCCTATACAACCAGAATTCAGACCTTTCAAACAACCGCCAAGGAGGATGTCCAATGAGGTTTATCTACAAGTCAAAGATGAGATCGAACACCTTTTCAATGCTGGATTCATACGCACAGCCAGGTATGTTACCTGGCTCTCTAATATTGTGCCAGTCCTTAAGAAGAACGGCAAGGTCAGAGTGTGTGTAAACTTCAGAAATTTGAACTTGGCTTCCCCAAAGGACGAGTATCCAATGCCAGTTGTAGATCAGTTGGTAGATGGAGCTTTTGGTCACAAGGTTTTGTCCTTTATGGACGGGCATTCTGGCTACAATCAGATCTTTATCGACGAGGCCAATACGACTAAGACCGCTTTTAGGTGTCCTGGAGCCCTAGGAACCTTTGAGTGGGTCGTAATGCCCTTCGGCCTAAAAAATGCTGGTGCTTCATTCCAGCGAGCAATGAACGCCATATTTCATGATTTCATTGGCCATTTCATGGAGATCTACATTGATGATATCGTGGTCAAGTCTCAGTCCTATGATGAACATTTGGAACACTTGAGGAAATCTTTCTTGAGAATGCAACAGTTTGATTTGAAAGTAAACCCCTTGAAATGTGCCTTCGGAGTCTCAGCAGGCAAGTTCCTTGGATTCTTGGTCCACAACAGAGGGATTGAAATTGATAAGAACAAGGCCAAAGCAATCATGGAAGCGAAGCCTCTTACCACCAAGAAAGAGTTGCAGAAGCTCTTGGGTTCGTTCAACTTCTTAAGAAGGTTTATCTCAAACCTAGCTGGAAGGGTTCAGGTCTTTTCTCCACTCTTGAAGCTGAAGGACCATTACGCTTTTGTTTGGGAGGCAAACCATCAAAAAGCCTTTGACGAGATCAAAGGTTATTTAGCAATGGCTCCAGTCCTTATGCCTCCCATCAAGAACAGGCCGTTGAAGCTCTACATCTCAGCAGCTGAAGGCTCTATTGGAGGCCTTTTAGCTCAAGACAACGCTCAAGGAAAGGAACAGGCGGTTTATTACTTGAGTAGGTTGTTGACTCCTTGTGAAAGGAGATACACTCCTATTGAAAAGATTTGTCTTGCCTTGTACTTTTCAGCAATAAAGTTGAGGCACTACAGGCTTCCTATTTTGGTTTACATTATGAGTAAAACAGACCTAGTTAAGTACTTGCTTTCTCGGCCAATCATGAGAGGCCGAATTGGCAAATGGTCTTTAGCTCTAATGGAGTTCAGTTTTCAATACGTTCCTCAGAAGGCTGTAAAGGGCCAGGCCTTAGCGGATTTTCTTGCTGATCATCCATGCGTGGATATCGGCGATGAGTCCGAGTTAAGTCTGAACGCCCTTGAGGTATCACTTACTCCTTGGACATTGTTCTTTGACGGATCAAGGACTCAACAGGTCTCAGGCTGTGGAGTAATTATTATTTCTCCTTAAGGCCTGAGGACTGAATTGTCCTTTCAATTTGATTTCCCATGCACAAATAACCAAGCTGAATACGAAGCAGTTCTTATAGGCCTTGAGATCCTAAGAGATCTAGAGGCCAGAGAAGTAAAAATTATTGGGGATTCAAAACTTGTAATCAATCACTTGGCGGGAACGTTCAAATGTTATAGTGAGGATTTGGCTCCTTATTATATGGCAGCAATGCAATTAATTCAAGATTTTGATGATGTAACTGTCAAGCACGTAGCAAGGAGTATGAACACTGAAGCCAACAGCTTGGCTCAGGCCTCAACAGGTCTGAAGCTAGCTTCTGAAACAATCCACAAGATCATCACAGTCCAAAAGAGGTTGTTACCTTCTGTTAGAAGGAGAGGGCTAGGACTGGAGATCTTTACTTCTGACTTCACAGGTGAAGAATCAGATGATGAATCGGAGAATGATTGGCGTACACCTATTATTTCCTTCCTAAGGAGGCCTCATTACAGAACCTCTAGGAAGGTGAGAAGAAGGGCCATGAGCTATATCCTCGTGGGCGATGAATTATACAAGGATGTTTAGGGCACCCCGAGGCCATGAGGGTCATGAGTGAAGTCCATGAAGGAATCTGTGGAGCTCATCAATCAGGAATAAAGATGAGATGGCTAATCAGAAGGTATGGATACTATTGGCCGACCATCTTAGAGGATTGTATTCGTTTTTCCAAGGGATGTCAACCTTGCCAAGCCCATGGCCCAATTCAGCGTGTTTCCGCAGCTGATTACCATGCTGTGGTTAAGCCTTGGCCATTTAGAGGTTGGACCCTTGACGTAATTGGAAAAATTTATCCTCATTCGTTTGGAAATCATACTTACATCTTGGTAGCCACGGATTACTTCACCAAATGGGCAGAAGCTGTGCCATTAAAATCTGTGGATCAGCAGGAGGTAATCAAGGTGATCAAGGAAAGAATCATCCATAGGTTTGGACTACCTGAACACTTGGTTGCAGATAGGGGTACAATATTTATGGGGGAACAAGTGGTCAATTTTGCTGCACAGCAAAATATTATTATCTCTAACTCTACTCCTTATTATGCACAAGGAAATGGCCAAGCTGAATCTACCAACAGGACTCTTGTCAATATTATAGAGAAAATGGTGGAAGATAATCCAAGGGCCTGGCACGAATTGCTTTCTGAGGCCTTATGGGCCTACAGAACCTCAAAGAAGGAAGCCACTAATATAACTCCTTATATGTTGGTATATGGGCATGATCCAGTCCTACCAATGGAGGTAGCAGTAAAGTTAGCAAGAATAGCATATCAAAATGGCCTCATTCCTGCAGATTACACTCAGGCCATGCTGATGGAGCTTGAGGACTTGGACGAGATTAGGCTTGCAGCCCTTGATCATATGTTGGTTCAGAAAAGAAGAGTCTCTAGATCTTATGACAAACGTGTAAGGAGAAAGAGCTTTACTGAGGGTGATTTGGTTTGGAAGGCAGTCTTCCCCTTAGGAGAAAAGAACTCAAGATATGGCAAGTGGTCTCCAACCTGGGAAGGACCTTACCAGATTGCTCAAGTCCTTAGAGGTAATGTCTATCTTCTTATGGATCTAAATGGCAGTCTGTTTAAGCATTTAACAAATGGAAAATACCTAAAGCATCGTTATCCTACTATGTGGGAGATGAGGGACTTTGGGGAAATTCAAATTAACAAACCACAGTGAGATTTTATAGCAAGGCCTGAACGGAGGCCATAATACCTCTTATGCAAAATCCATGAAGGCTCTAAGTTCAGGCCACCTATCATCAAACCAAAACCATTGCCTTGGCCATTTAAAGGAAAGTTCCAGGCCAGGCAAGAGGCAGATAAACTAATTATTACAAACCAAAGTTCAAAAGTGAAAGTTTTGAGGTCAAGACCTACAGAAGGCCTTCAAGACTGCTTTTGAGGTTTGCCCATGAGGTGTCAAGGTTGGCAAGCTGAGTTTCAAGTGTATCCCTCTGCCCACGAAGGCCCGGGACTTTTTCAACCAGGAGGTTCAACTTCATTTCTGGCTTTTTGATCCAGCTTTTAGTTCTTCATGATGTTAGGCCAGAATTTTGGATTCCTTCCGAAGGTCTTCCATTCGGCCTTCAGCTATTGCCAATTGGGTTTTGAAATCTTGAATTTGGTTGGAAGTGGCAGTGATGCTTGCTTCATTAACCTTGATATCATCCTTCAGCTGATTCCATTCAAAGCTAAATTTGGTGAGCTCCATATCAACCAGATCCAACTCTACCAACTTGGCATTGACCTTGTTAAGTTCGTGGGTGGAAGAATCATGGGACTTGACCATGGTAGGGAAGTCTTTCTGGAAATACTGAAGGGAGGTCTCCTCTATACCCAAGGCCTGAGATTTCACCAACACCTCCATGGCTTTCTTGATACTCGAGGCTCGAGCCGGATGGACAACAGCCTTGAAGTTCTGCAGAAGGGCCATCCTAAGAGCTGTTTTGGCTTCAGCAACTTCATCCGGTGTAAATTGAGATTGGGAAGTTGATCCAAGACCACTACCTGAGGTTCCAGAGATGGCTGCCTTCAGCAAGTCTTGAGCAAACTGAAACAAAGTGTCCAGATCTTCTTCTTCTTCTTCCTCCGTCACGATGACAAATTCTGGTTCGATAGGGGGATCAGTCGATGGGATAGGTTTGATTACTGGAGAACTGGGTTTTTTCGGAGTCCTAGAGGAGGCTTCGTGTTCAGGTTCTTGTTGAGGCATGCCCAGCCCTTTGTCTTCTGTCTCTTTCTCTTCATCGAAATAATCATCAAGTTCCTTGGGATTAAGAACAAGAGGGATTAGATGATAGTAAGGGGCCATAAATGCTGAAGAGGACATGTCACAATACATCCTTACAATGGGATTGCCCGTTGTGGCGGATACGGTATTTTCAGAGTCAACTGGAGCAGGTTTTTTCTTCCTCATCTTCTTCTTGGTAGAGGCAGAATCAGCTTGCTCTTCCTTGATCTTGGAAGTGGCCTATCAAGAGAAAGGAGATTTAGCAACAGGTTTCAGTAAAGCTAAGGGCAAGGCCAGGAGGAAGACAAACCTTTTCCAAAGGGTCAGACTCAGGAGAGTTGGTTTTTGCACTACTCCTAGTTCTACCAGCTACGGTGGTTTGAGAGGCCTGTGAGGAGATTTAAATCATAAGGAATACGCGGAAGGAATGAGGAAATGTAAAGGAAGTTTTTACCTCTGGCGCTTGCTTGCGTGCGAGCATTTTAGTCCTTTTGGGTTTCTGCGGAGCAGTTTCAGCATGGGTTTCATCGGGGATGTTTTCTGGACCTAGAGACAGGGAAGAGATTAGCCCAATTATTAATAGAATTCAGGATATTTGCAATAGCAGAGGTATAGGCCTTACCTTTTCTCTTTATGTTCAAGGAAGGAGAAGGACTGATCTGTTGCAAAGGCATAAAAATGCCAGGCTCGGGCACCCCAGCAGATTGCGGCAGAAGGGTGGTCAAGACCTCTAGGTAGGGTTTGATGAAATGCATTCTTGTGTAACCTCCCCACCAACTATCAAATTTGGCTCCTTTATCAGTGCGTTCAGCATAGCGATGAAGGGCAAAGGTCTTCCGAAGCTCAGGGAGAATGTTCCTAACCCTTTCTAAATCCTTTGGTTGAACCACTGGCCTGTCTGTGAAATCCTCATTCAAGGACTGGTATGGAGGTAATGGAGTGAGTTGACAAAGGCCGAACTGTCTAGCAGATTGGGCTGCATTATAGTATTCAACTCCACACTTGTAATTGGTGGGAGTATAAGCCATGCCATACATGAGGTCCCTAGAAATTAGAAAACTGCTCCAGATCTCGAGATGGTCATCATAGTCGTCACCCGGATCTGAGGCTTCTTGTTTCAACCACCAGGGCACCGTGTCTCTGACAAAGGGCAGCCAGTTCTTTCCCATCCCAGTGAGTTCATGGTAGAAGAATTTGAAGTAGGTCCCAAAGGCGTATCTAGGACCGCGAGCATCAGTGTAATGGAGGCCGTAACAGGTGTGTTCTGGCTTTTTGTTCATGGGTGGGGCAAGTTTAGGAAAGTAAGACCATAACCATAGGGTCATAATCCACAGGGGACCAGGGGCAAAGATAAATTTGTTGCTAATCAGTTCCTTCATGCCACGGTAAAGATGGGCTAAGACCAAAGGGCCTAATGCCAGCTTCTGCCCAGAAGCTAGGGCACAGGCCAGGTCTATAAAATCCTTGGTGACTCTATTCGCAGAGACACAGAAGATGAACTTGTTTAACCAATACAGGAGGAAGGCTACGTGTTCGTTATCCTCAACAGGTCCCTTTTTGGCATAATGGTTAATGAAAGGGGTAAAGGACAAGGGTTCTTTATATTCAAAGTAAGGAGTTTTTTGTGAGAGAAAGTAATTGGCCTCTATCCCATGGGGACGGAGGCCTGTCAAGAAAGCCAAGTCCTGAAGGGTGGGGCTCATAAGGCCTACCTTGAAATGAAATGAGTTTGTGGTAACTGACCAGAATTGAGAGGCGGCCAGGAAGAGATTTTTGTCCATATCAATAAGTGACCGACTGAGCAGAATGGCGTCTCGAATCCCTATTTGCCTCCACATATCACCCTTGGCTTCAAGCATTCGGTCAAGCCACTGTACGTACTTGGCATCAGGTCTGTGCCAGAGGCGATTGGGGATATCAGTGTTGAAACGACTCCAGTCAAGGGATGGGGATTCAAAGGGAAGAACTTCCTCAGCCAATGGGTACATCGATGCAAACTGGGAAGGAAACCCTAATTGAAACGCAGGCCCCAACCCAACTCGATCAGCGTTTGCAATAACCAGGACGTCATTGGTAATCGCTATGCGCTCTTCGTCAATGATCTTACGGATTTGAATGGCGAGGCTGTTGGGATTTGGTGGAGGAGCATTAGCTTTGTGGGTCGCCATCTCTGGTGCAGACCAGAGGATTTGAGTGGAGGAATAGCGGTTTAGGGCTTTTTCTGGACTTTGTTCGTGCAAGAGGAACGGAAACAGGGAAGATGTGGAGAGTGAACGAAAGGCAAGAATGGAGCTTTGTGGGTGACAGCACAATTAATGCCGTTGTTTTTTCCCTTTCTCTCCTTTCTCTCTCTATCCCTTTGATCGAAATTGAAGAGGCAACTCAAAGGTTGGACTCTTGATTGATGCAAAGAGTCCTGACAGTTTGGAAAGCTGCATGGCAGCCAATGCACGGCCTGGGGTGACGACACGTGTCCCTCAGGCCTAAGATGGCGATAATTGTTGCTGCCAGCAGGACTCCTTAGGGGATTATTTGATCTCGAAAATGGTTAAGATTCAAAACGGAGGGATTCAAGTTCGATTAAGGAGATATGCTTTGGAACTTGAAAAGTGGTTAGGCTTATTATGGCCTGATTATCTTTTTAAATATAAATATTTGAACTTTTGAAAAATTCTTAGGCTAAATAAAGCCTGATTTTTTTTCAAATCTAGCAATAAGGACTCGTTTGGTTATGCCAAAAACTGTACTTTGTCCTAATTTACAAGCCTAGATCTTGAACAAGATCAAGGCATGGGGGGGCATTATTTACACCCGTTTTTGGCACCCAGTCCTGGGCAAGTGTTGGAAAGCCATTTAATTATCTTTTAATTAAATTGGGCAAAAAAATAGAGATGAATTAAGTTAAAATTATTGGGCCCGATTAATTTTATTTTGGTTCGAGCTCAAGTTTGGAGGTTTTGGGCCAATTGGTAAAAGAGTTCGGCTGGCCCAAATGTTGTTGTGGGCTAAAAATGTTAATAGGCCATTTAATTTAATTAAATGGCTCATTACCCAAGTGGCCCATGAAAAGTAGAAAGAAAGAAAGAAGTGGTTGCCTGGTGAAAACCATTTGATCGAGTCAAATGGCTTGGGGTTCTTTACCACCCACAAAAGAAGGAGAAGAAATAGGCCCATTATTCTCTGATGCCCATGGAAATAGGAAATGGAAATGGCTCACTAACTACTCAAACCGCCCCTGATTTAGAATTAACTCATGGGTAATTGTTTAAACCTCCAATAACCACCCATGATCCCACTAAAGATGTTAATGGGTAGTTATTGCGGACACATGGCAGCATTTGAGGCCAACTCGGGACACATGTCGGCTCGTGATGAAGGCGGGAAACCAAGCTCAGATCTGGACCAGTGCAGTATTTGCCTATAAATACTAGAAGACAAGAAGAAAAATGGGTCCACACACCAATCAAGCTCAACGCTTAAAACCAAAGCCTTCCCAGCGAAGCAACTATCTCTATTTTCGCACCCTCACTCAATTACTTCACCAAGTAATTCGGGTTTCTATCTCCCTTGTATCCCAACTTTATTATTACGAAACATAATAAAGTTATTCGTATCTCTCTTCATCCCCTACTTTATTATTACGACATAGTAAAGTAATTCTACGCTGTTACTTTCTTTCCTACACGGTTAGGAAATTATTAAGTCCTCGCACGAAGAGGCAAAACCACGAACCTTCACTACAATCCAGCCCTTAGGTTGCAGCACCATCGCCCTCTCGGATCTAGAAGTCAGAAAAGGGACGCTCAGCCCTTTACGTTAGACGCGATAAGTCTTGGCACACCCGCTCAGTCGTTGAGCCATTTCGGAGCCGAACAATAATATACCAGGATTTCTTCTTGTATTTACTTGTTTTGTTTCCCAATTTATAGCTAGATAGTTTCCTTGTATAGTTCATTAGTTACCTATAATCTTTAGCTTAATTTCCTTGTATTTTTCCATGATTCTTGCCTTTTAGTTTAGGCAGTCAATTGTGTAAGAGCATTCCAACAGGAGATGTCAAATTGGTTATTGGTGATGTCAAATTTTTTTTGAAGGCATATGTAGGATTTTGACATTAAGCTCTTCCTCTCCAACCCTCTTTTGTCAAAAAAAAATGAGTGGTGCTATTTGCACCGACCGGAGCATACCGACGGCCGCGCGCGGCCGTCTCCGGCCATCGGACGGCCGATCCAAGCCGTCCAAAAAATTTTAAAAAAAAAAACCGAGGAGCCCAACGCGAGAATCAACGGCATCTGATGTGTGTAGGGTACTTGATCTAAACACCCTATTTTTCATGTATATATGTACATATAGACGGCCGCGCACGGCCGTTGGTACGGTTTTCCTACATTTTTGGTCGGTACATATAGGATTTTTGAAAAAAAATAGAGCTCAAACTTAAAAGGGAAAAAAAAGAAG
The DNA here is from genome assembly GCF_030253575.1 of Rhododendron vialii. Taxonomy (NCBI): domain Eukaryota; kingdom Viridiplantae; phylum Streptophyta; class Magnoliopsida; order Ericales; family Ericaceae; genus Rhododendron; species Rhododendron vialii. The sequence goes on from NC_080560.1 coordinate 29,244,699, forward strand.
AAGAAGAAGAAGAAGAAATCCTCAAACAGCAGAATTTTTTTTGAACTTCCAAAGGTAGTTTTTGAAATTTGGCATGTGGAGAGGTAGATGTCAAAATTAGCATGAGAGTGAGAGATGTCAAAGTCACGTCAACTTTGACATGAGTGAAGGCAAATGGATCGGATTGAAAGTTGATGTCAAAAATTACCGCTAACTTGCCCACCTCAATTTTGATATCTCTCATTGGAGACTATATATATTAAAAACGTTATTTTGTTTTCTCCAATGAGGAGAACACCAAAATTTGCCTCTTCTATTTGATTTTAACATGATTTTTTTTCGTTCCACCTTCTTACCAGCGATTCCCGTCATTCATCATGACAGAAGGTGGGAAAAGCAGCAACTAGTCCAAAACGTCAAAGGAATTAAGAGTTGACATCTTCTCCTTCTAATAATCCAACAGCTGTATTGGTATCTCGCATCATCTGAATAGAGACAATTACGGATCATGGCTCCACACAATTACCATGGCTTTAAGAGCCAAAAATAAAATTGAGTTTGTGATGGGTCCATAGAAAAATCTGGGGAGGACAAAGAAAAGGATGTGTCATGTGCAACAAATTGGCTATCGATGAGTGCAGTTGCTCAACTCTTTGATTTTGCCTCACCTGATCAAGTCAAGAAAGCCCTTTCTAATGCTGGATTTCAGGATACTACAGTCAAATATATGGGTGGATTTTCTGTGATTATAACTTTTGATAACAAGGAAATGAGAGATGAAGCCATGAAGAATACTGAGGTAATCAAACTATTTCAATCGATCAAAGCTTGGAATGGAGAACCTGCAGCGACATTGTCTAGAGTTGTCTGGAATCAATTGTAGGGGTTTTCCCTTACAGGCTTGGAATTTGTTGTCATTCAAACTCGTGGGTGAAACTTGGGGAAGTTTTTATGTCTTGACAAGGAGACGTTCAGATCAGATTCCTTTGAAATTGGTAGAATGATGATCCTAACAGATTTTGAGAGAAAAATTGATGATTGGTTGAACATTCTTGTGAATGGTAGAAACTACAGATCGAGTTAAAGTTTGGGAAGAAGAATGTAATGATCCTTTCAATGTCAAGAATTTGGAGGCTGTTCATTTGCGCATATATATATATAATATACACACACACAGTCCGGATCAAGTCCGCACCTCCCATTTTCCGATTGAATTTCGATGATCCGAGTCGCTCAATGTGTTCAGAACGTGATTTTAAGGGTACTGGAGAGAAATTAGCAAAAAAATGACCGGGAAGGGCTTGATCTGAGCAGTTTTTTTCTGAACCGTTCAAAAAAAACTGCTCAGATCAAGCTCTTCCCGGTCATTTTTTTTGTTGATTTCAAGCGGGTACCTTTAAAATCACGTTCTGATCACATTGAGCGGCTCGGATCATCGAAATTCAATCAGAAAATGTGAGAAATGGGGAGGTGCGGACCGGAGCTCCGGTCCGCACCTCCTGACTTGATCCTGACTATATATATATATGAGTCCGGTTCCCATAAGGGATTCCGCACGGGTTTACCGTGCGAGACTCCTCTTTTCCGATCAAATTGGGACGATCTGAGCCGCTCAAAGTGATCAGAACGTGATTTTAAAGGTACCAACGAGAAATTAGCAAAAAAAATGATCGGAAAGGGCTTGATTCGAACAGTTTTTTATTGAACGGTTCAGTAAAAAACTACTTGGATCAAGCCATTCCAGATCATTTTTTTTGCTGATTTCTAGCAAGTACTCTTAAAATCACGTTCTAAACACATTGAGCGGTTTGGATCGTCGCAATTCGATCTGGAAAGGGGAGTCCCGCACTGTAAGTCCGTGCGGGATCCCTCATTATATATATATATATATATATATATATATATATATATATATATATATATATATATATATATATATATATATATCATAATGAAGACAATCAAGTGGGGCAAAGTTTGCAGGTCAATATATCCTCAAAACAATCCCGCAAGTCATTATAATTTGCAGATTCATCCTCAAAACCCTGATCCTGAGCTTCAGAAGAAGGTTTAAGATGATGTCTTGAATAACATGAATAATATAAGGGTAACACAGATGATACTGAGGTAGCAGATAAGTTTGCAAACACAGCTCTTGCTATCGATCGTGAAAAATACAGCGTTTGAACAAGAGGAAGCTGGTATTAATTCGGCTAGGGAAGATAACATTACTGCAGACCCATCTTGGCTCTATCTCCTACGGTGGCTCAAGGTAACGCTATGGTGGAAGATGAAACATCTAGACTCCAAAATATCCCCTCAAACCACTTTGGAGGATCCCATTCTTTCTTGGGTAGAGGATTCCTTTGACAGCAACCAACCGGACAGGTTGGTTAAAAGGGCTGTTGAAGTGCCACAACAGGATTCTGATTTCTGAAGCTGACCCATCAAACGAGAATCTACGAGTCCAGTCTGGAGTTGATGACACTAATGCTCTGGCTTCTATTCCTACACCTTAGCCCCAAGAAAATGTCGAAGGCATAAACCTAGTAGTGGACCTTAAGAAAAAGGAATGAGCAGTTTTTTATTGAACCGTTCAATGAAAACTGCTCAGATCAAGCACTTATTGGTTATATTTTTTGTTGATTTTTCGCAAAGACCCTTAAAAGCACGCGCATTCTGATCACATTGAACTGTTCAAATCATCAAAATTTGATCAAAAAATAAGAGATCTGCATTATAATAAAACGCAGGATCCCTCAATAGATCAGTGGCCTATTATCAAAAATTTAATTTATATACCTTTTATAATTCTATTTCTCGAAAAAGTACATCGATTTTTTTTTAGGAAGAATTTTGCGTAAGTCCACTATAGCAGTTTCCGAACCCATCTAGTCCACTTCTAAGTTTTATAACTCACTAAGTCCACTAATAATTTTAATGACAAAAATACCCCACTTAAGAAACAAAGGCATTGTTTGACTAATAAGAAAATGTATTTTTTCCAATTTTTTTCATTTTTGTTGCAATCAAGCCGCTGCCGCCACTATCACTGCAGCCGTCGCCGCTGCCATCACGCCATATATAACGTTATATGTGTAACAAAAAAATGTATTTTTTCATTTTTTTCGATTTTTTTATTGAACCCGCTACACTTAACATTTAACGTTATATATGTGACAAACTTCTCTTTTTGTTTTTTCCTATTTTTCTTGTATTGTTTTTTTAACATTATATGAGTGATAAAAATTTTCTTACATACAATATTGTATGTGGCAAAAAATTTTTAACATGTAACATTTCTTTTTGATTTTTCTTGTTTTTAGTCTTTAACGCTATATGCTGGTCCAAACAAAACATATAACATTATATGTGGATTTTTGAATATCTAAATATCTCCAAAAAAAAATATAACATTATATTTGAGTTTCTGCAGCTCTGAATCTCACAAAAAAATAGAACAGAACATATAACATTATATGTGAGCTTCTGTAGTTCTAATTCTCACAAAAAAAATAGAATATATAACATTATATCTGAGCTTCTGTTGCTCTAAGTCTCACAAAACATGACATAAAATTATACGTTCTCAAAACAACATCATATCTTTCTAACAATATTATATATCTCAAAAAATAATATTATGTGTTCACATATCATACCACCATTATCTTTATTTTCAGTCGCGCCTTGAATTTCAAGTTAAATGTTGATGAGGCCACAGGGGGGTCGAGCTTCATTTTTTCATTGTTTCTTCATCAAAACCTTCATCGGATCCTTCAAAATTTTAATTTTCTGCCTCCAAATAGCATTCTCATAACCTCTATATCTACATATATACATATTCAAAACAACATAAACAACATTAATATATCTCAAAAATGATATATAATATTATATGTCTAACCCTAGGAAAAACACATATTACACATGACAGAAGTTCACATATAACGTTATATACTCCGTTATCCATCACTTATTGAATTGATCCGTGCAGCGGCCTCTTCAACTTGCTTCTGATAATATATGGATATATCCATATGTGTTTTTAAGATGCTGCTGCGCGGACCTATTCAATAAGAGAACATAAAACGTTATTAGTTCCTTTTTTTTTTTAGTTTTATAGGACAAAATCTCATATACAATGTTATATGTTTTCTATGCAAACTGAAATATTTTTTTTATGTCAATACAAGCTCATAACCATATATATGTATATATGGTCACAAATATTCTCATATAACCATATAGAATCATACATTGATATATCCATATGAGTGTTTGAAAGGCTGCTGCATGGATCAATTCAATAAGAGAACATATAAATTATTAGTTCTTTTGTTTTGGAGTTTTACAGGACAAAATTAGGTACCAAGTGCAAATTGTCACATATAACATATATGTCTCAGTAGAGAAGATTATCTATAACCAAACCACATCGCTAACCGAGCTTCAAATAAGATATTTTCACGTATAAGTCGGAGAGGCCGCTATGTGGACCAATTCAATAAGTAATCGACAACGAAGCATATACCGTTATATATGATAGAAGCTTATATATAACGTTACACGGTACAAAAAGTCATATATAACGTTATATGTTCTCTTTATTAAATAACATAGAATATTTCTAATCTAAAATGTTATATATAACAATATAACGTTATATATTATTATATCTCTCTCTAATTGGGAATGTTTTTAAAAAATGACATTAAATAACAACAAAAACACACAAAAAAAAAAATTTTTTGTGACACGAAAAACACACATATAACCTTATATATTTTTTCAAAAAACACAACCTCTTCCAACCATATATGTCTAGCTCTAGAAAAAAACACACATATAACCTTATATATTTATTGAAAAAACTCCAAATATATCAGAAGCTAGTCGGAGAGGCCGCTGCGCGGACCAAATCAATAAGTGATTGATGAAAAGCACAAATATAACCTTATATATTTATTCAAAAAAATTCAGATCTCTAACCCTAGGAAAAACACACATATAACCTTATGTATTTATTCAAAAACTTCCAAATCTGATGATAACCGGACACGGGACAAACAAAAGACCGGATCAACTTTCTTATAATATTATATTTTTTATTTTTACAATTCCAGAATTCTCTATAGTAAAACAAATAAAAGACCGGATCAACCTTCTTAATACGATAGACAAACCAATTTTAAAGCACGTTTATGAAAAAATAGAATAATATTATAATATAAAACCCGCACGCTGTTTTGAGTGTGTATAATTAAATTGATGATGCCCATATAATAATAATACAAAAGACGACGGGGAATAAGGAATGAATGAACCGTAGCCATAGCCATAAGTGGTTGTTTGCTTGTTTTTGTGCGCTGAAATATATAGGGTCACAACCAGCATACACATGCATGAAGTCTTAAAGAGATGATGAGTGGAAGAAGAATACCGTCCGTCATGTTTCCCGAGCATCGACAGTTGGATGCCATGGATGCACACCACCGCAAAATTGAGGGCCATGTCGACGGCGTCCATCAAGGGCGAGGGCGGCGACAGCAGCCGCCTGTTGGTAAGCACCACCTTTATGGGCAACCCGGGCCCGATCCAGTTCGTGGTGAGTGAGGGAGAGCTCGTCAGCATGGAGAATTTGGAGGCGGACGATTCACTGGGGGAGGGGAGGAGAGAGAGAGAGGGGGAGAGGATAGGCTCAAATCTGTTTTAAGATCAAGGGTTTCTCTCTCTATATGTTATATAAGAGGGTTTTTTGGTCTTGAAAAATATCTCTTTTTAAGTAAATTGGAGTTATTGGGTTATATAACTCTATAAGTGGACTAGAAGGGTTATGAAATTTAGAAGTGGACTTAGTGGGTTACAAATATGTAACGCCTCGATATTTTAAACGAATATCGGCAGCATAAATTATTATTTTTCGAAAAAGATTTTTTTAGTCAACCAAATAAACACGGAAGTATCAACATAGGGATTTCTTTATTTCAACTCAAATTGAAAATACAAAACTTTTATTCAAAGATAAACATTGATCTGACAAGCATTGAGCCGACTTCTCATAGAAGATACTGACTCAAAAAAAAATATTTATTTAACCTTAATAAAATCTGGCAATTTATTGAAATAACTTCAGAACGACTCTAGTCTTGATACAGATCCCAAGCATACTCGGTCTCCGCTCCTAGTATTCTTCCTGTGTCAAACTGCTCCACCATTGAATCCTGCATACTCTGGCAAATTGATCGCCGAAGCAACCAATTTACCAGGATACAAACGTATTCGTGAGTGATAATTCACTCAGTAAAATAATCCTAACCCTACCAACCCCTTACTTTACAGTTAAGCAGTCTTATCACAATTCATATGGAAATAATAAAACGACCAGCATTAAATAAGTAAAACTATTAGCAAGCCTTTAAATTACCTTCTTTTGAATCTCACATTTCATAATTATACCTGCACCATAGTATCCATCGTCTTACGAACTCATATTTTAAATGTCCTGCTACCTTCAATATCACGAGGTATTAGTAGACTATCCACTCAATTCAGGTCCATCAGGCTGCCCTCAAGGTCTTGCTAGGCTACCCTCAATACCTGAGGTCCTGCCAGGCTACCCCTGAGATCCTGCTTGGCCACCCTCACAATTCTAGGTCCATCAGGCTGCCCTCAAAGTCCTGCTAGGCTACCCTCAATACCTGAGGTCCTGCCAGGCTACCCCTGAGGTCCTACTTGGCCACCCTCACAATTCTAGATCCATCAGGCTGCCCTCAAGGTCCTGCTAGTCTACCCTCAATACCTGAGGTCCTGCCAGGCTACCCCTGAGGTCCTGCTTGGCCACCCTAGCTACACCGGGTCTTTCAGGCTACCCTCAAGGTCCTGTCAGGCTACTCTCAATACCTGAGGTCTTGCTAGGCTACCCCTGAGGTCCTGCTAAGTCCACAACTTTCATCTATTTTTCCTTTTTCATTAACCATAATAACGTCTACATAATTTCTCATTGAAATCACCAAACGAATCTAAGTCCGATCCAACAATACAACAATCGTAAATCCATAATAACATAATCAGTAAACATGATATATTTTAATGGGAAAGCAAACATAGCAATTCATACTGTGCAAGTAAGTAAAGCACGTAGAGTTTTGATTGGGCCAATGCCCTTAATTTATTAAATAAATGAGAAATTTTATCAAACAAATAATTTAATTAGTAATCCTTCATCATTCTATTTATTTATTATAAGAATCATATTCAATTATCACTAAACCAAGCAACTCAATTATTTTCATTATCGTTCATATATAACACGTAAGTTAAAACCACCTGAACACATCTCTTGGGGCCAAAATTATAAATTCAAGAAGTCCAAGGGGATAACTATAATTGTTGTGCCATTTGTTTTAAAACTTCCAACTGGTGAACAGTTCCAAAAACGTGATTAGCAATCACGGTTAATAACAGAGAGTGTCTTCTCGGAAAAATCTGGGTTTCGTTCGTTCAATTTCAATTTCGAATCTTTTCGATTCTAATAATAAAAACTAACCTCTTAGTACATTAATATACTTAGGGAGAGGTAGGAGAAGGATTATAATACCTTTAATCCGGACAAGGCGATTCGGTGGAGTCCGGTGGGTTTTCGTTTGGTGGCGAAAGATTGATATTCTAGCAGCAACTTAGGGCTGGAATAACTTGACCAAACATCTGCCATTTTGGATGATTCTTGTATCTCTCGCGAAGATCTTGAAACGCTCTACGATTTTCATGAAGAAGTCTAAGCCCGAAAACCACTCTAAGTAGTAGAAAAATGGAAGTTTAGAAGGATCGCTAAATCTACCTGAAAATTAGAATCCGAGAATTTTACCTAACTTTGAATGGCGATAACTCTATCAATTCTTGACCGTTTTGGGCGATTCTTGGGTCGAAATCAAAGCTCTCGACGCCCTCTACAACTTTTGTGAAGAAACTTAGGCCTAAAAACGACAGCAACTAGGAGAAAACAGGCCGTGAATAGAGGGACGTGATATGGACTAAAATCGAAAGAGTGTGATCCCTCTTTTCTTGTTTTTTTTTGTTTTTGTAGAGGACTAGGAGTGTTGTATTGTGAGAGAGGAGAGAGGTATTTATAGAGGAGAAGTATAGAGGTGGTGGAATTCAGGAGGAGAGAGAGATATAGTTTCAATAGAATTCTAATTAGCGTTTAGATACGAAGGATAAGGGATGAATGTATATCTCTAAAGTATAATATGTTCCGAATACGATTTTTTTTTTAGTAATATCAAATATACACATAATAATGTAATTTAATTAATAAATCTAACTAATTATTGAATTAGTTTTAACATTTCAAATTTGTATTAAAAAAAAAATAGGACAAAAATCTGGGTCGTTACAAAATATGCTATAGTGGACCTCCCACCAATTTTTTATTGTTATAGAGTCTTCTTACCTTTTTCATTTCCCAAAAAAATATATGATGTAAACCAGATTGCGTTTGGGTACTTTAAAGGTCTACGAACGGCACAACCCGAATGTTTGACAAAGGAGAAATGAATTCATATGGTTCATCTGAAACGACCCAATGAATAAGGCCCATCGTCCTATAGGACCATGAGCTGTCGTGGTTTTCGGCCATATCTTGTCGTTTAGACCTCTGAATATTCATCGAATTTGATGTTTTTGAAAAGAAGGGATCGTTGATTACCCTTTCCATAAAACTCCGATTCTATCGGTTGATTCTTTTTACTATAATCTTATTTTCTTTTCTGGTTTTCAATTTTATTATAATTTTCCCCAAAGTTGTATAATATTTCTGTTCTGGGTAATGATCTTGATTAATTTCTTGATTTGTTAATATCATATACTTGTTTTTTGTTTTCAAAAGCAATAACTAATGTTCAAATCAGTTAGAAGACTAAGCTTAGCAATCACCGATGGAGGTGCATGTTCCACTATTATTCGATGACTCTTATAAATGCAAGGACTCTTATATTCATAACGAAATGCTTCCTTACCTGTAGAGTAAAAGACACATGCACAACATACAAAATATTATGTAATTATTGTCCATAAAATATTATCATCAAAATAGATAAAACTGATTAATAAATAAACAATTAGATATTTATTTTCATTATAAAGAAAATATGACTTGTATAAATTTCTAGCAGTTAAAGCTTGCTAGACCAACGAGCAAGTCCTAAAGAAGTTGAAGACACCCATTGCTTAGCCAAAGCAACCATCTCTCCGCTTCCTTTCTTTGTTATTCTTACCACCGCCATTGTGAGTTTATCCTTATGCCCCGCAACCTTCCCCTCTACCTCCACTTCTTCCTGCCATTATACGAATCAGTAAAAACATATATCAATCACCTTTCAAACTACACACCTTTTAAATACATCCAATAATCAATGTGAAGTTCCACAACATAGTTTTACACTCTGAGTCATTCATTTTGTAGCTTTGGACATTCTAAATCATTCATGTCAAAAATCAGATTGATCGAATATCGAAAGTGTTCGTTTTATTCAAATCAATTGAGTAATGGGAAGAATTTGAACGATCCATTTATCTCAAGGAAAATGTAAATTTTAAGATTGCTACCGACGTCCGATCAACATGATTTTTGGCATGGATAATATTCGTGCGAAGAAATAAATGTGTAGCGAAACTCACCCTCATCGGTGATGTGTTTGAAAGATGTGTAAGTACAATTACTCATATGTCATTTATATAGTCTGCATGCAAAGGGAGGTTGTCAGATTTTTTGGGGAGTTTTAATCTAAAATCAATTGGTAATTAATAGGTGGAGTAACCTCTAGATAATACGAATCAAGCTTAGGTGGCTTAGGAGAACAATGTGAGATAAAGTCCAGCACTCCTCCCCACGTGTAGCCTATATGATTAATGAGATGATGAGGCAATTTGACTTAGGCAACGGAGACTCGATGGACCACATGAAGTGAGGTCACTCAAGACCTAACTCTAATACCATGTCAGATTTATAGAGGGTTTCAACCTAAAATTGATTGGCTAATAGCCTCTAGATTATACTTCTTTTGTCCCAATTTGTTGGTCCTTTGGGGGGATTATAACTTGTTAAGGGAATACAATCATTACATTTATTGTCACTTTATTCTTCTATTTTGCCCTACAATCATTATATTTTTCCTTAAATTTTTAGTACTACTAATTTAAAAAGGGATGGGCAAGAGAGTATGTTCATTAACCATTGCCTATTTCGTTTTGGAGTGGACGACCTATTTGAGACAACAAAAATACTAAATGTGACCAACAAATGGAGATGGAGGAGTACTAAGCAAACTTGGGTAGCATATGCGAGCGATGTACGAAGAATAAAGTCTAACACTAGTTATATATATATATACATGAATTTTGGCCGGTGAAAAGTAAGAGACGTCGAAATTGACAGAGACGCCGACTCGTCCACTGGCAGAGAATGCAGTAGAAATGCTGACGTTGTCTACTAACACGGCTATTGCTCCGGCGTGCCAATTTCCGTCTTTGTCCTGCGCATGTTTTGATTAATTAAGATCGAAGCTTTGGGATGAGGTGGAATAAGGGAGAGAGAAAGATGATTACCGCGAGGTGTTTTGGGATGAGGAATTTACAGCGGATGAGACCTTTCTCAACATGCTGGATGTGAAGGCCGCCTAGACTTATGGCATCCAGTTCACGAAGTAAACCCTTTGACATGTCTTCCAACCATTTCTTTGATTTGTGCGGATGATCTTTCTCTCCTTCCATTCTCTCTCTTCTCTCTTTCATCATATAACAACCATGATCGATCGGTAGTATATATTGTGCCTGGTGGCGGTGGCACGTCAAACAAATTCAATAAGCAATGCAAAGGTATATATAGGCACAGTGGTGTAGCCAGAATCTCGTACCAATTCGCTGTTCAAAAAAACAAAGAACTTAGTACCAATGAGGGCACAATTCAACAAGCAACTTTGCTAGAGAAAAAAATGTATTTCTCATTTTCAAGAATCTGACTGACCTTGATTTTTTTTAAAGTATTTCTTCAAGGTCTATTTAAAAAGTATTTAACTACTATTACATTATCTTAAAGTAATTAAATAGCTATAAAAGAAAAAAAAATATAGTGGATGACTTGTGACAAATTAACTATTTAATGGTTTTAAGCACTGTCATGCACGTTGTGCTCCAGCAGTTTTCTCCATCACTTATTCTAGTAGTGGAACTTGTACATTTAGTCTTGAAACCCACATGAATATGTGGAAGGGTATTGGAGCATTCTGTGACGATGTCCTAAGAGCACTCGTTAATTTTTAAGGATATTGGGATACCCTGTGACGACCCCAAGGACACTCGTTAATTTTTTTTTCTTGTTTGAGGGTGCTAAACTCACATTTCTAAGATATTATTAACCAAAATAAGAAAAACAAAATCCAACAGAGCCCCAGGACCCCACTGGTCTTTGCTGATCTCTCCGCCACAGTGTAATTGGCAGGTGAGGTGAACTGCTCACGAGTTGACAAAATTTTTAAGAATTACTTCCTCAGTCCTAATTTATTTTTCTTTTTGCGAGTTCGTACCACTTTTTAATTGATTATATCTTGTAAATTATAGTAATTGTTTAGGCGATTTTATAAATGGTGTTTACAAAAACTAATTGAGCTCTATCGAATAAGATTCATATTGCATACATATATAAAGTATTACCAATTGAAAAATATAACCTAACTTTTGTTTATTATGTTAATACAACGAAGAACTAAAAATTTGGGGCACATAGAGTACTATATTTTTCTTGTCTTGTACAATAAAAGCAAATTTGAACTTGCGAAAATTGCAGATTTGCCCGCAGCGAACTGTTGCATGTAATATTGTTTTTGTCGAGAGCCGATGTATCGATCAAACGAGCAAGTAGTGGATTGATCAAGCTAGCTTATATATATAACAAAAAAAATGTCGAAGGGGGCCTCCACTGTACGAAACTTGGCATCTGCTAATTTGAGGGGGGTTTTAAACCATAGTATACTAGCCTCCGCCACACAAAACCACCAATATTGATCCTTCTTTCTTTTATAGAAAATTGGATCGGTCAGTCTCACGTCGCCAAGATCTCAACACCACACCACAAATAGGAAATATTACTTGCTCAGATTTTGTCTCACTTCACAAGGCAGAATCCCATTTAAAGAAAGAACTGCTAGCGCCGTATCATCTTAGTCTTAGCTGCTGCATGTTAACTAAACTTGACGTCGTCCTCGCGTTAATTATTAGTAAGTTTCTCCCCTTCTCTCTCCCCCTCTCCCTCACTAGCTCACTGGGCTCACACAACTGAGACTAATTCCTGATTCGATTCAACTGAACCCAGGCAATGATTAATTACAGGGGATATGGGAAGACGGTATCACAACCAAGAATATAAATTTCAACGAGATTGGTACCTATATTTTGGACAATCATATGCCGATTGAGCCATATAACCAAAATTCAAGGGCGACGTACAATTCAAAATAGTAGGTCTATGTGAAGAGGAAGACCTAAACTGACTTTGGATGCCGTAATACAGAAGGATATGGGCTTAATAAATTAAAAAATAGGTAGCTCTGGACAGAGCTCAATGAAAAAATAAGATCCACGTAGCCGACTCCAATTGATCGGGACACAAAGCTCGGTTTGATTTACTACTATGAATTACTTGTAATTTTCCGACATTTGAAATTTGTACCTTTATTATGCCATTCTTTCAATCCTTTAGCCTAACATAAATCCTGCTCAATCTTTCCATAAATATAAAAACAAATTTTTTCTCTAAACTGCAAAGAAAATGCTACAATATCATAGTACTAGAGCATTGCTCGTGTCTGAAGGCACTAATTAATTGAGATACTATTATAAGAACTTTAACCGACTCGTAAGGTACTACATCCACTGCTCCCATCATGCACTAATCCGACTAATATTACAAGCCAACTCGTGCCAAAATTACATATGATTAGATATCCAAGTTTAATGAGCGAAATAAAAATGAAAAAAGAAACTAAACCATTAAAAATTGCTGCAATACGGTAAGTTGTTCATGTCATTTATTTGGCCTGATCTATTGGTTGCAGTGCTAGACTTGACCTGACTAGATGTATTCAATCTGTCTGAAAAGCCACAAAAATGGACATTGCCTCAAACATGTCGTACACTATGTTGTCTTGCGTATGCTAGGTTTGAAAGATTACGTAGTTGTTGATCATTAGGTACTCTCTTGCTCTGTAATAGAGGTTGTTCAAGACCACCCATAAACAATATGAGTGATTGGTGTGGCCTTGAAAGCTCCCCCTCAAGTAGAACTCATATCATGTGCTTATACCTTATGCAATACTTCTCATTAAACATTCCCTTTTCTAACAATATTAAATCTGGCAAATCTTGATTGGTAGAGAATTAATAAATGCCTTACAACGTACGTACATTTTGCTCATTCAATTACCACACTTGGTTTGATTTCTTTCGTCTAATTGTTCTAACCAAAAGTACTCTAACCTTTGATCCCTTGGTCAAGGTAGTCATTATAGACAAAATGGGTGTTTTCTATATATATAGGTCCAGGTGTCTTAGCTGAGTGTTTGCCCGAGGTATGAATGCAACACTATGCACCTGGTCAACTGACATCAACAACATAGTCTAGTCTACTCAGTGAAACATGACATACGCTATGGTCCATATGGCGAACACCTTGAACATCACGGCATATGTGGAGGCATCCAAGAATAGCTTAAGCATTACTAGTGGTCCAAATTGACCTGTCTGTCTTACACTTATATTAAATCTCCATTATCCAATTATTGATCACCTTTTTGGAGGATTTTATCAACAATTCTGGACAATACTCCTACATTAGGACGAATACAAGTGGATATCATCAGGACTACCAGTATCTTTTTAAACTAAACTAAGTTATATTCAAGTCTAGCTACCAGAATATTTTTGAAGTATCTTGTCTGAAATTTTTAACAAGGTCCCTGTCATGTGATCAAGGATGCAAAAGAAAAAATTCAAAACAAATGGACTGACCAAATCAAACCAAGCCGGTTAATTAGCTTTGGTGTGTTCGGTTTTGAAATACTACACTAAATCAACCAACTTTTTGGCTCGAATTCGGTTTCGAACTTCATTAATTTGAACTTATTAATTTCCCTTGCGTCTTATACGTACCGTCCCAATTAGTCTTATTAGAGTTTCATTTCCGACCATATAAAATCAAACTTTTTTTGCTATGGTATTCGTATTGTACTTTGAGACCCAAACCGATCAAACCAAATCTTTTACATCGTAAATATAATAAACATAAGTGGATAATCAGCGCATAATATTAAAACTGGTCTCACAGTATCACTTTGGAAGATTTGAAAAATCTACACAATCAGCCTTAAAATAAACAATCTTCTAAGCGTACCTATATCTTTTTTAAGGATATTTTTAGATATTCTGCAAAACACCCTGTAGTGAGTCTAGTGACCCAGAAGAATGGGACTCGGACCGCGCCAGAGGCTCGGACCACAGAGCCCAGCCAATTGAGCCATACGGACCCGTGCTAGACGTGACCCCAATACGGAGTTTCGGAGTCCCGGCACGTCCTTGGTACGACAAATTCGTGGCACCGGGACAAGTCTCGGTCCCATATCTCCAAAGCGGCCTAGGGATCGAGCTTCCCCCCCGGTGCCCGAGCCTTCGGTGTCCAATGCCTCAGGCCAAAGGCCTCGGAACATCACCATGACATACTCGAAACAGTTACAACAGGATAATCGTCAATGAGGCTGACTAGGCCACGTGTTCCGTAGCTGCCTTATCCGGTGCGTCATTTTTTACGTCACCCGAGGCGGTTACCGATGTTGGGAAACCGAATTTTCAAGACCCAATAATGACACGTACAGATTAGATAACAAAAAAATTGCAAAAACCCTACAAGGCGGAATTAAGGTTTTACCACAACTCTCGCGTCACGAACGCTGGTTGAACTTGTTACAGCACATCTTGCTGTATGCCATGAATACTGCTCGACCATACCTTACGATCTTCTGCCATATTCCCTTATACCTCGAATCACGTACCCGTTTGTGAAAACCCTACGTGATTGTTCTCTCTCTCAGCCCACTTTTCTGATTTCTCAAAAGCATCTCTTGACTTAGAGAACGAAGCGGTATATTTATAGGGCTAGGGCAAGGACCTAAGGAGAAATAAATCTGGGCTCCTTGTGTAAATAAGAAATCTTAATCC
Source organism: Rhododendron vialii (assembly GCF_030253575.1). Taxonomy (NCBI): domain Eukaryota; kingdom Viridiplantae; phylum Streptophyta; class Magnoliopsida; order Ericales; family Ericaceae; genus Rhododendron; species Rhododendron vialii. The sequence continues at coordinate 29,259,942 of NC_080560.1, forward strand.
CATCAGGATTTTATTTCTTATCACACAAATTATAATTCACCCCACTACAAAATTATAATTGCACTCCGGTCCTTGTCTCAATTCTATTTTGAGCTCCATATTATTAAATACTTATTAATCTCCCCACATTAAAATTACAGATACCCGTTGATTAAAATAAATTACTAACAATCTCCCACTTAATCAACATCTTATATTGAGACTATTCGCTTAACTTATTCGATATGTCGGATACAAAATCTACCTGCAGGGTTTGACATATTCGAAACTTATAAGCTTACTCAAGAAGTATCATCAATCCCTATTGAGACGTGGATTCCATTAATAACTAATAATTGTCATATACATAATGTTGCGATCCAACTTACCGAGACTATTGACCGTATAAAGATCTCACTCTTTAATGAATCAAAATCAACAACATTAAATATATACCTCTAATAATTATCTTTGGATTAAGAGTAAAGCATTCATAATAACCATAAGGTTCCAATTGTCTTATAAAGTTAGTACAAAGACATTTACCTCAATTCGGTCATGTTCAATACACACAAAGTGTACTAGCACAATGAGTTGGAACTAGACCGTTCCCTGTAGTCAAGACAGACCTACTAAACATTGTACTACAGTCTTACTGATGGTGTGTCCAGTTTCATCTAAGACTGTGAACCATATCTTATATTTCACAAGAACCGATGATTTGATCTTCTCTGTATAAGCCGAACTCTACACACCGGATCATCTACATTGTAAAATAAAAGACACACATGCACAACATACAAAAATATTATGCAAATATTACCCATAAAAGATTCTCATCAAACAATGGATAAACTGATTAATACATAGCAGTCAAATATTAATTCATTACATAAAAGCATGACTTTTAGTATAATTTTCTAACAAACTCCCACTAAGACTCAAAGTCATGCTGCAACGCATCTCACTCACATTTTCTCTACATGACTATCAAAAGTCTTAGCTTGTAAGCTGTTCGTAAAAGGATCTGTTGGGTTGTTTACTGATGCGATCTTGGACACATCTACATCATCTCGTTGTCTCGAATCAGGTGATACTTACGCTCGACATGTTTTCCTTTTTATGAGTCAATGGCTCCTTAGAATTAGCAATTCCACCACTATTGTCACAATAGATGTAATAGATAATTGCACTAAAGGAATCACTTCTAGATCCATCAAGAAGTTTCTAAGCCAAACGGCCTCTTTGGCTGCTTAAGAAGCTACCACATACTTGGCCTCCATGGTGGAATCAATCAATGAACGATTATTTGATACTCCTCTAACTTATGGGTCCATCTCCTAAGGTAAACACACATGCGGAGGTAGACTTTCTGGAATCCTTGTCTGACATAAAGTCTGAGTCTGTGTACCCATAAGGTACCAAACTCTCTTATTAGAACACTAACATATGATCTCTAGTTCTTTTTAGATACTTCAGTATATGTTTCACTACAGTCCAATACTCTTACCCTACATTAGACTAAAATCTACTAACTATGCCAACGGCAAAGCAAATATCAAGTCTAGTACACATCATAGCATACATGAGGCTTCCTACGGCCAAGGCATAATGAACTGCCTTCATCTTTTCCATCTCCTCAGGTGTCTTATGACACTGATTCTTGGATAAGTTGATTCCACGTCTAAAAAGAGAGGAACCCTTTCTTGGAATCCTGCATGCTAAAGCGAGCAAGGATCTCATCAATATAAGTAGCTTATGATAAGCCTAACATCCTATACTTGCGATCTCACATAAGCTTAATCCCAAGGATGTGACCGGCTTCTCCCAAGTCTTTCATATTGAACTGGCTAAATAGTCACACATTTACCGAAGACAACATTCCCACATCGTTTTCAATTAGCAGAATATCATCTACATATAGTACCAGGAACACCATCACTTTTCCGTTGCGCTTCTTGTATACACATGACTCATCCGGACATTGATCAAAACCAAAAAAAACTTGATTGCTTAATCAAAACGGATATTCCAAGATCTAGATGCTTGCCTGAGTCCATGAAAAAACTCCTTAAGTTTGCACAATATGTGCTCTTGACCCTTTGCTATGAATCCATCCGGTTCCATTATGTGGATGCGTTCATCCAGATTTCCTTTAAGGAATGCAGATTTCACAGCCTTTTGCCAAAATTTCGCATCTTTATCTTCTAGTTCCTCATTGTAGTTGCAGGGTTCAGCATGTGTTCATCATGGATCATATCATAAGATTCTCCCAAGAACATATACCGATTGGGTAGGACAACAACCCTCCCACTACAATGAGGTACCGGTGTATCAAAAACTCTTTCTTGCAGTGTAACCTCCTGTTCTACTGGTGTTGACGAAGTTTTTGCGGTCCCTCTCCTCTCAATTTCTTTAGAACAATCTTGCTACTGGACTTGTGGTTTATTACATAATCCTTCACTAAGTATCGGGCATTGGTGCTAACAATGACCTTCTGATTCTTAGGACTGTAAAATAATCCACATTTCATTCCTCTAAGGTACCCCACAAACAGACAAACTTATGTCTTTGATTCCAATTTATCTGCGTTCCCATTCAGCACATGTGTTTGACTGCCCCAAACCAGAACTTGCTGCAGACTAGGTTTGCCCCCAGTCCACAGTTCTGTGGGTGTAGATGGTACTGACTTAGATGGTACCAAGTTAAGAATGTACACTGATGTTTCTAGTGCATGTCTCCAAAACGAAATTGGTAAATGTGAATAACTCATCATTGATCTCACCATAGCTATAAGAGTCATATTCCTTATTTCTGCTAAACCATTTTGACGTGGATACCTGGTGCTGATAACTGGGACGTAATCCCTTCAGCTAACAAGTACTCCCGAAACTCTCTCAAAATGTATTCGCCACCACAATCAGATTGAAGTGTCTTAAGACATTTTACCCAGACGCTTCTCCGTTTTTGCCATATACTCTCTGAATTTCTCAAAGCATTCAGACTTATGGTGCATCAAATAAATGTATCTAAACATTGAGTAATATCAAAGTGATAAAATACTAAAAATCACCTCTTGCTTGGACATTCATGGGTCCACACAAATCAGAATGAACCAATTTCGATGGCTCTTAGGCTCTGTAACCTTTTCCTGATAAAAAAAAAAAAAGGCCTCTTGGTCATCTTACCTTCTAAACAAGATTCACAGACTAGAAGTTCCTCAACTTCCAATGAACCCAAAGGCCCATCCCTAACCAGTCTAGAAATCTTATTCATATTAATATGACCAAGGCGTAAGTGCCAAAGATACGTTTGGTTCAATTTAAAAAGCTCATTTCTCTTACATGATATATTATTAGTATTATTCAATTCATGCAGTTGCACTGTAGGAAATATAGGATTTAATAAAGTAGAGATTATCCACCAATGAATCAGAATAGATAAGACGTTTATTTAACTTAATAACCACAAAGTTACTAAAATAAACCAAATATCCATTTTTAATCAACTTAAAATTGAAACCAAGTTTCTTTTAATAGAAGGAACATAAAGACAATCTCTCAAAATTAAACTCCTATTACTACTAAAATTTAAAATGACGTTTCCTATTGCAACTGCTGCCACTATCGTAGCATTTCTCATATGTAGATAAATCTATCCATCACTGAGTCTTCTGGTTTTCTGAAACCCATGCAACAAATTGCAAAGATGATTAGTGGCTCCCATATCTACATACCAGTAGGTAACACCACTAAATGTGATTCAATAACTAGTGAAAAAGATTCATCCCGATTGTTCATTTTATTGAGATAGAATGGACATTCCTACTTTCAGTGTTTTTTATGCTTGCAGTGAAAACACTTGCTCGCAGGCTTTTTCACTCTACCTTGAGATGCATGAACTACCTCCACAACCTTTTTTCTGAGACTTGTTCTGCTTCTTTTTGCCTTTCAATTTAGAAGTAGAAATCTTCTCTGCCACTAACACTGATGGTGGTTTCTTCACAACCAAAAGACCCTCAGCTACTTAGAGTTTCTTTAGAAGTTTCGCCAAAGATAAATGCATTTTGTTCATATAATAGTTCAAGCGAAATTACTTAAAACTCTTAGACTGCAGTGAGTTAAGAACGAAATCGATATGGGTTTCCCCGTCAATTTTAGCTCCAAAGATCTCTAGTTCATTTAGAAGAACTATTATCTTCAGAACATGATCCCTAATCGGGGTCCCTTCAACATGGGTGATACTTACCAATTTTTATAAAGTTTTATTTCATGTTCTGTGACATTCTCATCAGGTCTATGAGGGCACATCTCAGACAGCACAAAATTATGCCCCTCAGCAGTTAACACAATATCCAAGTTCCTTTTCCAATCAATATAATTCGATCCAGTAAGTTTAATTGCTTTGAGAATAATTACAAGTGAATTGAAAGAACCCATTTTTGAATCTAAGAATCGCATAATAACAATTATGAAGGGCAATAAAAATTTGAATTTCATTTTAATATTGGTTCCCTCAACTACATGTTAAAAGAAAAATATTGGCAACCCTACATACCGTGAAGAGCATGCTTCAATGGGAAGTCCTCTATTCCTTATCATTCATGTAGATAGGCGTAACCTTTTAATATTACTATCCAGACACTATACCATGCCAAGCAAAATTAAATAGCCAATATAGCTTCGGTCCTATAAATAATAATAGTGATTCAGATGGTGAGGATACTATTATTTACAACTAATAAATATATACCATTACCTAGCCCCATGACCCATTGTTCCGTTATGAATTACCTCAGATGGAGGAGTAATTCACACAACAATTATCATAAACCTATCATTTAAGGAAGTTTGTACCGATGGGGCCATAATTAATTTTGCCCGATGGAATGAAGGTTTTAAAACCATCACACAAAATTAATTGCATCATTTACATACTAGTAATGGAGACCGTGGGATTTATAAAAATGAACTCCTTCTCCCACTTAGTTATTTAAAAAAAAAATTGTGAGGGTTATCAAAATTTTCAAGTTTGCAACAAAATGTGATCTAGTTCAAAAGCCAAATATTACCATGTTGTCCCAATATGGTAAACTATCACATATCAAACAATATGGAAACACAAATAATAAGGAAACACAAGATAAAAGAATTCAGCTATTATGGTCAAAGATGCAATCCTTGAGTAACAAGGAATCCTTCAAAATTTGAAATCCTTAAGCAATAAGGAGTCCATCTAAACTCAAAATCTTTAAATAATCTTTCCAAACTTGAAATCCTTCAACTATACTTGTGTGGAAGGCTTAGATACTTTGAATCAATCAAGAAAACCAAAATCCAATCGTGCTTAGGCAAGAAAATTTGGATTTGATATATTTCCGCATAAATTGCACAGCCTTCAGTATTTTGGCCATATCTTCCTCATCCGACCTCCGATTGAAGTGATTCAAATTGGGTTGGATTCGAAATTCAATTATCTACAATTTCCGTGAAGAACAAATTTTCTAATTCCAATGTTTACTGGGTCGAAATAGCCCTGCAATCAGACCCTACGAATCTGGAAAAAATATGTTGCGAGCCAAACATCTTGAATCTTCTGTATCTACCATCTTTGATCTCTGAATAACCGTCGAATGCTATTACAATCGAAGAAACATACATACATCAACCTTATGCCTCCATTGGAGTTCACATGCTACGTTAATTAGTACAACCACGAAAAATAATTGTGGTACCCAATAAATAACACATGCAACGTTAATTATTACAATCACGAAAAATAATCGTGGTACCCAATAAATAACAATAACTACGAAAAAATTATCCTGGGATCCAATCACACAAAATCAACAAAAAATAATGTGACCATAATAGCAGGGTAAGAACGCTGCGAAATAAGGGTTAGCACAGTTCTACGTTCTACTCTCTATAACCTACAGACAATATGGCCTGTTTAATCCATACGCGTGATTACAACCGGCTCTGATACCACTATTGGAAAATCGAATCCCCAAGACCCAATAATGACACGTACAGATTAGACAACAAAAAAATTGCAAAAACCCTACAAGGCGGAATTAGGGTTTTACCACAACTCCCGCGTCACGAACGCTGGTTGAACTTGTTACAGCACATCTTGTTGTATGCCACGAATACTGCTCAACCGTACCTTACAATCTTCTGTCATATTCCCTTATACCTTGAATCACGTACCCGTTTGTGGAAACCCTACGTGATTGTTTGTTCTCTCTCTCAGCCCACTTTTCTGATTTCTCAAAAACATCTCTTGACCTAGAGAACGAAGCGGTATATTTATAGGGCTAGGCAGGGACCTAAAGAGAAATAAATCTGGGCTCCTTGTGTAAATAATAAATCTTAATCCCACCAAGATTTTATTTCTTATCACACAAATTACAGTTCACCCCACTACAGAAATGTAATTGCACTCCCGTTCTTATCTCAATCATATTTCGAGCTCCACTCCAGTCCTTGTCTCAATTATATTTTGAGCTCCATGTTATTAAATACTTATTAATCTCCCCGCGTTAAGATTACAGATACCCGTTGATTAAAATAAATTACTAACAACCCGAGCGCATATAATACGCACCTTACTTGGGGACCAAGTAAGGCAAGGCCTATAAAAGGGAAGAGATATCCAACTAAAGAGGTACGCCGTCATTCTCTACCTTGACCCATTCTCCCTCCTTCACTTGGTTACTAACTTGATCATCGGAGGGTCATTGGGTTGCCACCAGTCGTAATGCCTTGTTGCAGGTCAGGTAGCAGGAGCGTGGAGCTGCAAGAGAGGAACCAGGAATGGAGTCCTAAACAGATCCAATTCCAAATGTGACACAACCTACAATATTACGAATATAAATGGATAGTCAAACTTATATGTTAACCTCAATTATTAGGCCTACCAATAACTTTTTGGAAAATTTTGCCAATAGCCTGAACATCCATGGACACTACACAGTCTTGCAGTGCTTCACCATTGACTCTCCTTTTTAGATGTAATAACCCTGATTTTTAATAAGTAAAAATTTCGTTAAAAATTTTGAATTTTATTTTAATACTTGGATTTGCTTCCAAAAATTCCTTTTGTATTTCTAAAAATCTGTCATAATTAGAATTTTAGCCTTTTAAAATTATATTTCTTGGCTATAGATTCTACTTGGCAAATATAGCTAGATTCTAACCAATCAGTTAGAGGAACCTAACTACCAATTCATCTAGTTACTTTCTCCTAACCCTAGATGAGCCTTTTGAACCTTTCAAACCCTAGTGGAACTCTTTGGACCTTTAACATTTACCCATTGGACGATAAAAGTTAGGAAAACTTTTATCCATTGAACAATAGATCTTTCATCCAAGATCTTTTGATAGATTTGTTAAAGTGCAAGGATATAGTAATATATAGTTATATATACACATGTGCAAAGGACAAATATGCATTTGTTTATTAGATATCATCACATCACATTATCCATTGGTTATTAACCGCTAGGAAAACTATTGCCCATTGGATAATAACAACTAGGAAATTGTTATTCATTGGATAATAGCACTAATCTTCCAACAAGGTACAAGATTTTTATTAAATAATCAAGTTTTGGATTTCTCATGTGATTTTGTGCATTAAAATATTGGGTAAATCTAAATTCTAGATTCTAAGTACTTTTTGTAATATAATAGTACTTGTACCTTATGGTTATTTTAATCCTAGTCCTTTATTTAATTGTGTTCTTGGTACTATCTTCATATTTAAATATTGGGCATGAGTACACATTCATATCATATTATATTAGGCCCTAGATTTGGCAAGGTACATAATCTATTTGTTTAATACAACATGTGCCTAATTAGATTATTTTAAGGGGATATTTGATTTTGTAAATCTAGTACCCTTGGTACTTTTGTACTTATTCTTTCTTGTATATATATGTGTGTGTGTGTGTGTACTAGTACTAGGAGAGAAAAAGAGGGAGAGAGAGAGAGAGAGAGAGAGGGAGGAAGAAAGAGAGAAGAAAGAAAGAGAGACTGGGTTGTACACCATGATCTTGTTGCATCCTTTCAAATCTATGGTAGTATATTCTTCCTAGCCAAAAATCTATCCTACAATTGTCCTTTTATGTTTGTTTAAATACCAAATCTTGTACAAACCCTCCTTCCCTCCACCAAATCTTCCATAATCCAATCCAAGGTACAAAAATCTAGCCATGCAAACCTAGATAACCCCATACCCTAACCTATCAAGCTTTCAATCAAGCTTGACATGTGAAAGAAAATCAAAGATATATATATATATATATATATATATATATAGAGAGAGAGAGAGAGAGAGAGAGAGAGAGAGAGAGAGAGAGAGAATTCGGTTGAGAGAGGGAGAGGAGGAGCCTTGGCCTATAAATAGCAAGGCATTCTAAGCTTAAACTCACACCTTCTCCATATGCTCCAACTTCTCTCTAGAAATTCTAAGTGTTCCTAGTTCAAAAGTCCAAGTTTCTTGTTCTTTCTTTGAAGTTCTTGAGAGATACCACCAAACCACTCCAAAAAGGCTTAAGTAGTGTAGTCAAGACTTAGTTTCGAGAGAACCTTTCTCTTTTGAAGCTACCGTAAGCATTCCGTAGGAAGTTACTCCGCCCGATCACCGACGTACTTTCCGTAGCCGCCCTACCGCCAAGAAGTAAGGTAGAACCATCTTATCCCCTATCTCTAAGTATATGTAGGATTCTTTGTTCACCAACTCTACGTATAGTATAGAACCGTATGTTAGAAAGTAGAATGTCCTTACTTTTTAGTTCAAGGTATAACATGGAATATGTCTAAGTAGATAAGGTTATCTATCTTGTGTTTGGATTGCATGATAGGCAACGACTTATTTTCGCTAAAGAAAGTATGAACATGATGAACAATCGATTGTTACTCCATTAAACATATGTTGTATAGAACTTTCCACAAAGGAAGTAAGTACGGATTTTAAAAGATTGGAATATTATCGCTTGACCGGAAGTATTCGGATTTTGATCTTTAAAAGGGTTATGAGCATGCTTACATGAATTGCTTGTATTACTTGTGGATGATCATAAAATTGGATGATCTTGCTAGTTAGTTTCAAGATTACAATGAATGATTTATGGTTCTGAAAAGTCCTACCGCAGAGTCTATGCATGAAAACGAGACATGGAAATCAAAAAAGTAGAAACATGACACCTAGGGTGTGTTAATGGTGAAGTATGTTTGAAACCGCAATGTGGCCGGACTTAGTAGCCCATTGTGTGTGTGGAAACCGTGATGTGGCCGGACTTGGTAGCCCGTCGTGTGGATTGCGAAAACCGCAATGTGGCCGGACTTGGTAGCCCGTTGTGAGGATGAAAACTCACAATGTGGCCGGACTTGGTAGCCCATTGCGTGGATTGTAAAAACCATAATGTGGCCGGACTTGGTAGCCCATTGTGAAAATTGCCAATGGGGCCGGACGTGGTAGTCTCATTGGTAATATGGCTTGGTTATCCGTGGAGAGGAGCCAATGCAAAGTTTTGTGTACCAATGGGAACCCGATGCGGCGGAACCATTGTAAGGATACTCGGGAGGCCGGAATGGCAGAACCGAGGTTGGGTGTGTAAAAACGATTTTGTAAATGATGATATGGTATATGAGAAATGGAAAATGGTGACACGGTCTACGACGAGTCGCGTAGGAGAAACTCAGAGAATCTTGAACACCAACGCTAGTTAAATATTGATTGTAAATATGTCATTGTTAACCGTTTTGTTATGTATGCGTGATCTATGTGAAAATCGTCAGTTTTATGACCTATTATTTGTAAGTCAAGGGTTAGTGGGTAAGGATTATCCTATTGAGCGTTGTAGCTCATGGTGTTACCTTTGGTGACCCTGACATATTATATCGGTGGCGACGCTGGTATAATGTGTCAGACTTTGTAGATGAACAGGGTGAGTTGTACACCTTTGAGGCTTTTGGAGCCGAAGAGCTGGCTAAGATGGAAGAACAGGCGGGGCTGTAGTTAGGAACCTTAGTTTCCCTTCCCTTGTGTAATGAAAGTACTCTTACGGAGGTTGTGATGTAATAAAGAGCTAAACTCTACTTTGAAATTGCAATAAAATTGTCTATTTAATGTACCCGAAATTGGAGGCGTTACATTAGACTAATTAAACTTAAATTTTATCTTAAAAACAGAAAAACAATGGTCATGCGAAATTATATTTGAAGTATGAAGGACAAATTAACGAGACGACACCAAAAGAAAAAGAAAAATTAAAGATACACGTATATACATATTTATAGATATGATCTAATGTGTGTATCTTAAAACTTGTACTGCCAAACACTTTAAGCCGCACTGAAGTGAATACCTCAACAATCGAGGAGTTGAGTTTTGTTCACCCTTCACTTAAGTTGGTGAACATTACTTTCTTTCCTATATGTTGAAATGGCGTGAATCTCATCACAAAGTATGTGAATCCCACTACAAAGTGATGTCATACTTATCAAAAAGTATATTGCACGGATGAGACCTACACCATTTCAACCAATAAAAGGGAAGGTAATGTTCACCCTCTTTTAAGAAAGGTGAATAAAATTGCACTCACAATCGCGCTATTAGTGCTGCAACCCAATGTCGCTGACTACTAGATGAATAGAGCTTTAGTAGGTACATACTTGAATTTTCTGGCTCAATTTCAAGTTTTAAGAGTCAGCTTGGTGTTGAAAGTTGTGTTATAACTTTAATAATTTAACTAAAAGTTATATAGATACAAACGTGGTTCATGTACACATGGAGTACTGGTACGGGAATGTTACTCATGAAATTGTTAAGTTAAAGATACGTACATTCATGTACGTGAATGGAATTCATGTATGAGTGTTGTTCATGTATGAAGTCCAAGGGTCATTCATGAATGTATTAGTTATTTAGGTTTGCGTACTTGATTAGATGCATGTTGGTAGAGTCCTATAAATTCTAAAAGTGTTTGGGCTAGTTTGTGTTATAGAGTTCTATAAAAGGCAAAATCCACTTTGACCTCCTGTAATTATTGCCATGTGCGGATACCTCTCTCATGGTTCAAAACTGAGCACATAATCTTCATGTGGTTTTGAAAATGTGCGAATAGACCCCCTGCCGTCATGTTTTCCATCCATATTAACGGACACAACATTAAAAGACCGATATACTCTCATCATGCTCCTTGATTCTTCTTCTTTTTTAAATCTAACCATACGATCCCCTATACCAAAAATTAAATCTAAACTATTGATATTGTAAATTTTTACTACATCTATGTCAAAATTCAAGTCAATTAAAAAATGAAAAGATCATGGTCGAATTGATTTTATTATGAAATTAAAATTTCAAATTTGAATTTACTAAAAATTATATCACTGGGTTATTGATGCCTGATCGAGATGATTTTTTATAGAGATAATTTATTCTTTATTTAATACATTATGAACGACTCAGATTACATTCTAAAGGCGTGTGAAATACACCTCCGTTAATATGGATGGAAAACATGGCGGCAAGGGGTCTGTCCGCACATTTTCAAAACCACAGGTAGGTTATGTGCTCAGTGTTGAACCATGAGGGGGGTATTCACATATGGTGATAACTACAGGGAATGAAAGTGGACTTTGTCATTCTATAAATTGTTTTGGTGTTCTCTCTTATACGAGTGTTGCTTCTGCATTATTCTTTTTGTTCTAAAATTTACATTCATCCACCCTAATGTCTAAAGATAAACTAAAATTTACATTCATCCACCCCAATGTCTAAAGATAAACTATTAGACGTCAGTAACACTCAAACTTGGAGCTAGACAGAACATAAACTTGATTCAGATTCTAATGTACCAAAAAATTGAGAAGATTATTAACATTTTCAACATAGAACATAAACGAATCCTAGAATACATGTTTATTACTTTATTATTTGTGAAATTTTGTTCAAATTACTCAACATCATCCATAACCTTCAGAAGAGAAATAGGAACATTGCAGATTGGGCGGATTGGGCGAAATCGAACCAAACAGTTCTGATCCAGATCCATCAGAATTAATATTTTTAGATCCGTATCCGTCATAGCATGCCTCAATTTGGTGAGGATTGGGCAGTTCTGTTCATCCGTTGAACAGCCTTACAAGATTCATATTCGTCAGACACTTTTTTTTACTTAACAGGACTTGTTATGCTTTTTTATTTTTTTGTTTAAAAGGAAAAACAAGAAGAAAAAGGAATTCATATGTTGAAAATGTTGTTTAGTTACCAACTTAAGAAAATAATTTCTCCCTTCTAAAAATTCAAGATCCAAACACGCAGAAAGATCGAAAGTGTGCTTGCCTTCCCAATTCGTTTTTTTCTACGAGAATTTCGTTTAGGATAGAGAAAAAGTACACATATATAAATGTACGTTGGTTGTAAGAAGGGACAATTACAACCAAAACGAAAAAGGCAACAAACAAAGTCTACCCAACAGGATTTTCCTAAACAACTTCTAATCACAACACTTTACTGCACTCAGCATCGCCAACCCCAACACCTTTGAAGACCGTTGCAGCTATTCTCAATTGCATGCAATCAATTACTCCTACAAATATTCTCCGATGCATAATTTTGGAATGCTTGTGCAGTTTTAAACATCGTCAAGGTCTATGTGCCTTGATTTTCACCTCCGAGTCCTCAGTTAGATGACCTGGCCACAGGACGACCACCGTCCTTAGAATCGTCATCCCTTAAAGTTAAAACCATGATCCACGTTTACCTTTGAACCCTATGACACAAGACGGACTTCTTTACCGGTCGGGGACTGCACAAAACATCGGACTACAAGGCAGAGAGAGACCAGAGATTCTAAAGTAGCTGACAAGTGAACCTCACAAACAGGCAGGTTTGCTTTCAAGGATTGAGTTCAAGCGATATATCCTGCAAATAACAATTCTCATAGGACCCTCGAAAAGCTCGTTTCAGCATTGAACCTAAACTCCGATGCTAGATCGATAGAAAAACAGGAAGGACTCACCAGTTTTGAAAGATGTTTGCAGATCTCTATCAACGAGGAGGAAATCCCGTTCCAAAATAACACAGCTTTTTCCCTTTCATTTATACACAATACAATGCGAAATGCTTTACACTATATGCTTATCCAGCAGAATAGAAAAATGCACTCAGAAGCAACCAACTTCATCGTGCATGTCATGAAATTTTGCTTACAAATCAAATATTTCATTTCTTTATTTCTCGAAAGGAATATTTTTCATTAATAAATTTCAATATGTAGTGCGACAACAAAAATGTACCTTCATTTCATGAAATTAGACATACTAAAAATACATATTGGCCCCCAAAAAGGAGGACAACGAGAATAGAAAATAAAAGGCAAAAAAGCATAAGAAAAAGGAAAAATGAACATCCATGTGTCTAACAACAGCAAACCAGCTGCAAAAGCCAACTCTAAAGCTATCACTACAAACTATCTTGTTATACTTCCAGTCCCAATGACCTTAATTTCCTTCTGCAACCCTAGGCCACAGAGTAGAAAGCAATGCCGTGGTGGTCAAGATCGACACTCAACAAGAGAAAGTCAATTTCTAGGCAGAGTTGGCACCTTTACGAGAGAAATCTCCTTTCTCTAGTAGCAAGAAAATAATGGGAAAAGATAGCAGAGGACAGCGCTATATGCAGGAACCAGTGGAATACCACCACAAGGCCCTTCTGATTGGTATAATAAAAATCAGCAAAACCAATAGGTATTATCAAGCAAAGAATGGGGTTGTTATAGCAGAGGATTCGATTTATAGTAAGAGAAACCCAATGAAGAGTGTTATATGCACGAGGTGGGAAATGAAGGTAAATATCAACTTGAAGAGTGTATTTGTTGATGAACTGCTCATACTCAGGAGTCCAGCATCCAGGAATCCATCCTTGCGAGGAGTTACGGAGACATTTACCGATAATGAACCTGAGTAAGATAAACTCAAACAAATGGAGCTGCAGATATAGAGTTACCCTGAGAGAGAGAGAGAGAGATTTTTGATGAACTTACAATCATAACTAGCCCATCCAAGCCGTTGACGATCCAAGTCATATACAAAGATCTTATCTTTAAGAACAAGATCTGCAAAAAGACGCAGACGAGTCGGTTAATCTGAATGCAGAAGGTGACCGTGAGATATGAGGTGTGAGCCAGTGAGATCCTAGGAATGCTCTAACAATTTACAAGTTCCGAGGCGAAATAAAGACAACCGTGTAAATGTTTATGGACTTTGGGACAAAAAGGTCAGACATTATTGGTCTATTATGCTTCTCATAGCCGAATTGAAAAGAACCACAAAAAAAGAATAAAATAAATACTTTGGACAAAGACAAGCCTCAAGTTCAAACACACACCAAAAAATGAAAAGAAAAGAAAAGAAAACGATCTAATACAAACACACATGCCAGTGAGTTTCAGACCTTCATTAAACCAATGAATTTAAAACCTTGGATGAAAACTCAAACTTGGAGCCGGAATTTTCTAACTCAAGGCATGTTTTAGAGTCAAGGGTCTAATCAAGTTGCAAGACATGAATCTCACAAGAGCCCCCACCTACACATATGAGACAATAATAGGTCTCAAACCTCTTACATTGGAGTCCGATTTTGTTTACCCTCACCCAATGAAGGTGAACATTACCCTCACTTTTATTGGCTCCTTCTAACCCTGTAGATCCCATGTCGAAGATATAAATAATAAAGTTGTCCCTCTCTCTAATAGCTTAAGCTTTTAGATGAGTTGGTGACTAACAATTTAATATGGTATCAAAGCAGGCAATAGATCCTGTATTTGAACCTCACCGCCTACCTAATGTTAAAATATTTACACATGCTTAGCCCGCTTATAGAAGAGAGACTGGCTACACGTGAGGTGGCGTGTTGAAGGTATAAATAATAAAGTTGTCCCTCTCTCTAATAGCTTAAGCTTTTAGATGAGTTGGTGACTAACAATCTAATATCCCACCAATTTTAACCATAGTTATCATTAAATACCACAAACTATGGAAATGATATAGATCTAGTGATTTTAGAAATATATCCCCTACAAGTTGTAAAAAATGCACGGGCTCAACCCTCGGAGATCCAAATGGATTTTCCTTGCCCCTTGAATTTTCTCCGATGAATAAGCTTTAGCTTGTTTTTTTTTGGGTATTTTCATGGCAATATAAGCATTAGTTTTTTTCCTGCCGTATCCTGAAACATGTTTAGCCATGGTGTATCCTGAAACTAACATGTTTAGTCATTGTGATAATGAAATATGTACACCATGCCTCTTCTGATTAATTTATGAACACCACAAAAAAATATACAAAAACTCATTCAAGTATAAAAATATAGTTGAACATTGCTCGTTTAATCATCGGAGCAAAAGCAGCATCCAGATTGGATGTTCCGAGGAGTAAAACATATACATTGCTCCTTCAATCATCGGAGCAAAAGCGGCAAGAGAAATATGTTTGGATTTTCTAACGAGTGAGTCCATGCGTTTTTGACGCGTTGCACAGGATCATTTCCAAATAAATGGATCCTGTATCATTTCCATATTTTTTTATGTTTAATGCTAACTATGGTTAGAGCAAGTGGGACCTCCAAGGTTAGAAGGAACCAATAAAAGTGAGGGTAATGTTCACCCTCATTTGATGAGGGTGAACAAATCGGAGTCCTTACATTGGCCCTTCAGAGCATCTCCCTGAAAATTAAAGATTCACATGCCTCGGTGTCAATAATAAACCTCTAAGCTATAATGCATCGGACATTTTTAGCATCAGGAACTGCTGTGATTTGGCCTTTTTTGGGCCATCAAACTTTCATTTCATAGTTCCTATATATCCACATCAAGTACGTAGTGAAATAAACTTCCAAACATCAGCCACAAGGAAAATACTAGTAGGAAGGGAAATTTGTGAACCAAAAAAAAAAAAGAACCTGAAAAAACTAACTCAAAATGCTTTACTCCTTCAACTTATCGATGACTTCTCTTCTACGGTAATACTTATAATCATTTGAATTTCCATTTCTACTCACAAGTCATAGCTTCTTTCCATGGCAAAGAACTTCAAAACCCACACTGACCCACACACACACCCCAAACACAGTAGAATAGGCACCCGAATGAAGAATTTCTGCAGAAGAAGTTTTTGGTACCAAAAGTACTTATACTTCAAGACTATTCGATCTTGCTCCACATTGGTTCATTCTCACCTCCAAAACTAATGTAAGAGTCTCGGCAGCCTCCTCACGCGTTGCCAACTAATTTTGAGCTAGATGCTTTAAAATGGTATGGAGCAAGGCTTTCGGAGGCTTTCAAACAAGACTCTTGACTAGTTTCCCCATTATTTGTGCCTCATGTACTCCTGAATACATTGACCCTTATGTAATGGATCCTTTCATTACCTCTCCACATGTGAGTCAGGGGTCACACGTGTCTTGGGAGTGTTAGAGCATCTCTCACACCAGTGGATTAGCAACTTCAAAACCAGTATGTGTCTGAGCGGTTTCACCGCTCATTGCCAATTTGTTTTCAGTTGCAAGCTTTAATGAAGACTGAAGCCAAAATAACAAAAAAACGCCATATTGAACAAGTTGACTAGAAAAACTGCAACAGAAATCTCCAAAATGTGTGCACTCTCTTGACAACCAATGTATACCCAAATCACCAATGTAGACTTCCAACGTGGGACTGAGTGTTATAAATTCCTTACCTTCATAATGTTGTGTTCCCCTCATGAGGGGTTGAGTACTACAGTCACTTGCACAAAGAAGCCATTTCCAATTGACCAGTCATCACAGTCTCGTCGCAACAGCCGGACCTTTTTCCTTGTGGCCGAAAGTGGTCCAAGCTCAACGATCAGGTACACAGGTCGCTCTAATACCATTTCTAGCACTCCAGTAGGCCACTCTCACATTTCTTTCATTAGAAAACTCTAGTTCATGATCCGTGGAAGGCTTTGATCTTCTCTTCCCGATTCCTATACCATACGCATCTATCCTCATCTAGAGCAATGCTGTGTCCACCTTCTTGAACTAAAGGACATATGCCAGTTTAAAGTCTATGGAGCCGACGTTGAAGTATCACGAAAAAGTAAAAGACAGGGCACCAACCCCTGCCTTCGTTGGCTTTAAGTGCAGTGAAGAAGGCATCCATTGTTGGAACACGGCCATAGAGCCTTTCGGGTGAGAGATCTTCACTGCACTTAGAGCCAACGAAGGCAAGGGTTGGTGGCCCTGTCTTCAAGCCCAGTCATGAGATACCTATTAACTTATTAGAGCCTAACAACATGGCTCAAAGTGCTTAAGCCAAAGTTACTAAAGATTGCTTAGATTGTTCGTTCTGTACCCAACTCAAAATCACCTATTTAGACTTCTGATGTGGAATGTGATATTGCAATTAGGATTGTAGTTCGTTGCCACCTCATC
Source organism: Rhododendron vialii (assembly GCF_030253575.1). Taxonomy (NCBI): domain Eukaryota; kingdom Viridiplantae; phylum Streptophyta; class Magnoliopsida; order Ericales; family Ericaceae; genus Rhododendron; species Rhododendron vialii. The sequence goes on from NC_080560.1 coordinate 29,277,390, forward strand.
AAGCATTGTCTACTTCCACTTAAATTATGTTGCGATAGATTTCTCGTCTGCTTTCTTCCCTTTTTTCTGTGCAGTGTGCTTAGTAGTCCTCAATTAAAAATCTACCTATAATCATGTTTTGAGATGACCTAGCATATTGAATCAACCAAATGGAATAATAATTCTTTTGAGTTCATTTGAAATTTTTGTGCCCAGCGGTTATACTCGAATTTTCCTACTTCCAAAAAACAAATTGATCATAAGCATTCAAATGTCTCAATAATGTGTGGCTTTTTGGTCTACGTTCCACGGATGACATAGAAGTTGATTCTTATTAGATATGCCAAAATTTGCTTTTCCTTCCAACTTTCCTGGACATGTGCATTGGTAAAGCTTAGATGTAATTAAGGAAGGACAAAGGTGATTGAATTATTAAAATTATCCACTCAGCAGTATTCTGCTAAAACTGAATAAAACTGTTACGGGGTCGGGTGTTTTGGCTGAATAATTGAGCCATATATTTTTTTTTTTGTCCTTATTCAAAAAAAATTCGAATTTGTTAGTTTTACGTTGATTTTATGTGGATAATTGGTTCGTCTGGGTGAGAGAAATCTAAAAGCAGAAAATTATTATCAAATTTTTAAAAAGTTCACTAAAGTCAAAAATAATGCAAAACAGGCAGACTTTTTGAATTAGTTTTGATTTTATTAAAAAAAACTTTAAGTTTGGTTCACAATTCTGTACTTTTAAGATTCCTCTCGTCCATACAAATCAACAATCCATAAAAAAATTGACGCAAAACTAATGAATGTTGAAAAGCCAAAGCTGCTCTTGTAAAAGGAGCAATAAGGACAGAAAAAAAAACTAGCTCGATTATTTAGCCGAAACACCCCTTAGTCAACTTGGTACTGACTAGATTCACGAGTACTATCCTATGTTTGTACATAAAAATGTTGGCTAACTAAAATTCCCTTGACTCCTGCAGACTACTTCTGAACTAAACGAGAGCAAGGCTTTCTGCTCGAGAGAGCAGACTGACTACTAGGAGGGGGATGCTTTAGCAATTTTGTCAAATGAAATAATACCTATAGTCCTGAAACTAACCTCCTAAAATAGTTACTGCTTGATTCTGAGATTTCTGAAACCCCATGCACCACAATGCAGCACCATCCTGTCACAACATATTGTTGAATGGAGATCAAAATCAAGCTTGACACATTTTGCAGTGAAATGGAAAGAGCAAAAATAATTACAGTGACAAGGCAAGTGTGAGAACTCACAAGAAAACCGTAATGCACAAGGTAGTCTTCTGGTCTTAAACCCATGGATGCACCACCAGCAAAGTTTAAAGCCACTGGAGGAAATATCTCATTGACACTGTAACTAAACAAAAAAGGATCTTATTCATCAGATGTCTAATCAATGTTTTGTTTTTGCTATTCTTAAAAATTAGATATGTATGAACCTGGCAGGTACTAGATAGCACTGGTGTCCGTTTGAAATAATGGGTGTTGCAGATTGTGAAACAGAAGCAGTTATCTGCACAGCCAACAAGAAAATGAGCTTTAAGCCGAACTGCTAGCTAACTCCACAACAGTTCTTCCAAAGTAAAGCTTGCATGGAGCTTCCAAACCATCTGGTGGCAAATAGTAATTTTTTTTAAAGAAAAAAAATAGTAATTTCATGGGAAATTTTTATAAATGGTCCCTCTAGTTTGCATGAATTTTCATTTTCGTCCCTCTAGTATCAATTGTGTTACTTTTAGTCCTATAATTTGCATTCTGTCTCAATTTCGTCCCTCTCGCTTACGGCGTTAATGAAACAAACGGAATTGGAGAACAAAATTGTCATTTCTCCTCACAGAGGGACTAAATTGAGATTTCATGCAAACTAGAGGGACTATTTCTATAATTTTGTTTTTTACTTTTGTTTTTGTAAATAAATTTAAAATACATCATATATAATATATTTCTCATCTCATTTTATATTGAATAATAAAAAATATGTTGAAATTTTGTAAAGTTTTTATTATATACATCACAAAAAATATGAGAAAATTCGAAAAACAACCCTTATGTTAATTGTCTTGGTCTTGTATTTTTTTTTTCAATTGAATTTTCATTATCGTTATTTTTTTTGTCACATGATTAAAAAGAAAAAGTTGTTCAGTAGTATTTAGAAATCTTGTAATTGTGTTTAATTAAGCAATGAAACACTATTAAATATTAAGAGATCAAATACATTAAAATATGGGTATAAGTGTATTTATTTTGGGACTTACTCATAAGATCACTCATATAACAAATAAACACGGATTTTAAACATTTTTTTTATTGGGTGAAAAAATAAGAAGATTATAAGAACATGATACAAAGACATAAGCTAAGGGGTTGATTTGTGCATTTTCTAATATTTTTGTAATGTGTAATGAAATATAAATTTTTCAATATAGTTTGATTACCCAATAAAAAATAATTCAGTTGTCAAATACATTACTTATGGTCTTTTTTATTTTATTTGCAAAAAACGAAAGTAAAATGTAAAATTTTAAAAATAATCCCTCTGGTTTGCATAAAATTTCAATTTGGTCCCTCTGTGAGAGAAAATGACAATTTTGCCCTTCAATTCCGTTTGTTTCATGGACGGCGTTAGGGAGAAGGACGAAATTGAGATGGAATGAAAACTATAGGGTTCAAATTGATACAATTAATAGTAGAGGGACGAAAATGAGAACTCGTGCAAACTAGAGGGACCATTTTTAAAAATTTCCCTAATTTCATTCACTAGTTTGTCCCCCTGAGGATAAGTGCATTTTCACCTAATGCTTGTTAAAAAGCACATGAACAAACAAAGGATGACATTTAGGCTTTGGATGGATTTTAAATAGTCCTCTAGCTGTAAATTTACAGAAGTAACAAAAATATAATCTTTCGTATACTCAGGTAGAGAACAACTAGAACAGGAAATTATAAGTGCCACAGGAACTAACTAAACATTGCCCATATGTAGGCTGTTCCCCATTCGAAGAGTCCTCATTGTGAACCAATGGAAGAGGTTAATGAGGATGGAGACACATTCAAAATGACCCGTTTAGAAAGAGCAAGCACATACACATGCAATCAACAATCACGTCTCCTTTTGATGACGAAATCCCATGGTAACGTAGGAATCAAGCTTTCTAATTGAAATGTGAAAGACTGGTCTTTAGGCTCCCCATTGGAAAGAGAGAAAACTGTTGGAGAGGAAAGCACTAGAAAGTAAGGGACTGAAAGAACAAAAAAAGAGGCAACTTTTCGACAAGCATTTTTGCTTGGCAAGAATGTTAGTAGGGAATATTTTAAGAAAGTCATTTATTGGTTGAAATATCATGGCAAAACAAGATCTTTTAATTTGCGTAGTTTAACCTTCTCCATGGTACCAAAATAAACAAAGGGAGACTGGATGATGTCAGAATTAAAATAGGAAATTTCCGCCGGAAATTCATTTTTGTGTTTTTCGCAGGAAATAACATGTCATGTTCTCTAGAAGACAATGGCCTACGTGGTTCCAATTTTTTCGGAAACATCCAGGAAAAATAGAACTTTAGAAGAAAAAACAAAGGAAAAGACACTTACAGCCATCACGAAAGGATCATAAGCTTCTTCCACCAGGTATGCTAAAGTTGTTCCGGAATCAACAATGGTTCCTCGGTTGTTTGACGTGGCAAACACTGCTGGATCAACAGGCAACAATTGCCCATTGACAGCAATGCTCCGGAGGTACAAATTATAATGAGGCCTGAACATTTTGAGAGATCAAAAAGAACATCAAAACAGACTGCAAACTAAGTTTAGACATTCTCCAAATTTCCATGTCTTTATTTGCATAAGACAATAACAAGAGTAAGTTGGAAAAAACCCCTTAGATATTAGTGTTATTCATAGTTGTTAAAATCGTACAGTTCTTGACTTGAATCTTAAGCTTTGATCTGATTCAAACCAATCTGATACCATTGGATGAATCAAAGACGATCTGCAAGTCTGAATCAGTAGGTGAATCCCTGAATCAATCAAGTAGTTTAGTTCACCATATTCTTCCGAATGCTTCGTTCCTACTTTAGCATTACCCCTGGTAATATCCTTCATTCCCTCCAACTCTATCAACTAAAGCTGGTTTGTAATGTCAGAATTTAGGTTTTTTTATAGCAATATATGTCAATGGCTCTTATTTTGTTTGCCTGATTTTTTAATGGAATATATCCCAATATTTGGCGTAACTGAACATTGTATGCACCCAGAGTCAACATGCATCAGGCAATAACCATAGTACCATACGTGGAGTGCAGCCACAGGATAGAAGCTTAAAAACCAATACCACCTCTTCCTAAGACATGGCTACTGCCAAATGTTACGTCCCTAGGGTAATTTCGAAAGTATGCTTAATGGAAATAAATAATAGAACATCAGCCAAATATTGTATAGCCTACAATATGCTAATATAACACTGGAGTTTTTCCAGACTTAAATAAAACCAGCTATCGCATGCTTAGGGAATCACTATTTAGATACCGATTCTTATGGCTGGGATATCGAAGAAGGCTACATTAAAAAGTTGAGAACCAACATAAAATCTGGTAAAGAGAACTAAGAATACATACTGTGATGGGACAAGGGGACTGTAGACAATGCTTGGATCCAGAATCTCACCAAGAACTAGTATTCCGCCACCATTGCCTTCCCCTTTCAAGCAATGGGAGAACACCCTGGGAGTAATCCCTCGTGAGGACAACTGCGATATGACAGACATATCCTGTTGACCAAACCCAAATATTCCATCAATTGCTCTATCAGTCTTGATCAAGTCCCCAGACTGATAGGTGCTACACCTGGTTACAATTCGAAGAGCCAAATGTTCAAGTCCCAACCAACTTGAATCAGAGATGAAGATTGACAGCTGATTAAAACAACCACAATATAACAAGGAGAAGTATGTAAGAATTAAGTCCACAAACATTTAGGTTGAAAAACTTGGTTCTCCCTTGAACCCTCCTCCAGCCAACCTCCATCATCCTTTTTCACAGTTACCATTGCCAATCCTAATCTTCATCAAGTTACATAATTACCCGACTGACACTTCGTCAAAAAACATAAGTTAGTGGATGCATCCAATTAGAAGATTGATGAACACTGTTGTGATTGCTTACAATTTTCCCAACAATTAAGAAAATGCTCTTTTTTATACGAGGCTACGTCTTTCATTCTTCTGGCCAGTGTAGTCTCTCCATCTAGTGGTCAGTTTCAACTGCACATTGTTACGCACCATGTTTAGAAGTCTTATCACTTACCCAAAAACAACTTCAGCGGAAGAGTTAGCGACCAAAGAAGCCTCCATAATTGTGTCAAAATAAAACAAATCAGCTACATAAAATCCAGATGTTCCGCTTAAATCTCCATACTGAAACGAATAACTACACTGATGACGTGGTTCAGAGCAGCCAGCTGCAGCAGTTTGAACTATAGAAGAACATATTGGGTCTGAACAAGAAACCAGAGAACCAGTAGTTGAGCTGGCAGCGTCAAAGAAACTGAGCTCGATCTGCATAAACGTAGCAGAATGAATAAATGGGCACGCTTTAGATTACCTGATCATTCTATTAACATCACTAGCAAAAACAAATACTTACACCAAGTCCACTTGATTGGGGGCAGTTGTTGCACGAACTGCAAGTAACCCACAAGACATCACTTCCAGTATCAATCTGCACCATGAATTCCTTCGGCGGGGAGCCCAATTTAACTTTTGTATAATAAAGCCTGTAGTGAAATTCAACAAAACAAAGAATATATTCCACTCCATAAGTTATTGAAGATACTACAAGATAGCCATAGATCCACTAAGCTAAAGTTATAATAGAGAAAAAAGTAATAAAATTCAAAAACTCTTTACAAGGTAAATAAACAAGAAACAAGAGTTGAAGAACATAGCCAACCAACTCAATGCCGCGACAATTTAAATGATACCATTCAGATTTTTTCACAAAGAATGTTTTGAATGATGAGCAGGATAAGCTTGAACTTTCCAGGTTTTCTGGGTTTCAACCAAGGTTGTTAATCGTAAATTGCATCAAGAATTGGATTGGCCGTTTTCAAACCGTGAATTGAATCATATTGTAATAAGTCGGTCAACAAATCTCAAAACTTATAAAATAGACATCCATGCATGCATAGTTAACTTATGCATATGAAAAGTTTATGCTCAAAAACAAAAAAAGAGGTTTTAGTTGAATGACTACCAATTTGATTAATAATAAGAAGCTTGTTTGTATCACTAAAGATATAGGTTTACGGCTCTGAGCCACGCTGTGATTTGTGATCCTACAAAACACAATCGACATTGCAATGATCCATTTATTCAGCAAACAAGAATTCAGTTGATAAAACTTATAAGACATCCATTCATATAAGGTTTTCTTAAACTCAACATAGACTCGTAACATCTTGTATAACTGTTGTTCAAGAAAAGTAGGAGATTTTTTCAACAAACATCAAGTCCATCTGATTGGGCTCATATCATACTAGACTAACCTTTTTCTTCTTTTTGATCAAGGACTAACTGATTTTATCAAAATAGCAATAAATAATTCATGAGTAACAATTATTCAAGCTGTAAGCATTTAGAAGATATATTTTCAAATGAGTGCGGAAAATTCTAAAAGAAAATGTTAAGAACTGGATCCTATAAATACTCTAATCACTGAACAATCAATGTTATTGGCATGGGTATTGCATATGTTCGAGCTAAACATTGTGAGTTTATATTACTTTACTAAAAACAAAAACAAAGAGAGAAAAAAGTTCTGGATTCATCAGATGTGAGAGTTTCAAGAATTGAATGAATCGTAAATTGTGAATCGAATCATGAATCGAACCGTGAATCATATGATTCATCGCGATTCCATCCCAATCTCGATTCACATAATGATTCATATTGTTTTTGCGTGAATCGTGAATTGCATGGTTCTGAGAACTATGGTTTCAACAGCTATCGACAATATTCAGTTGTGACTAAGTGTTAAAATACTAAGAAAAACCATCTAGTACCCTCTGACGATAGAGTGCTTCATCCTGCATTCACTTTATCTATTTCAACTGCTACATCAGAACGTGCATATTCAGCTTAAACTTGGCAAGACTAAACTATGAAATAAGATGCAATATGATTTTCCAGCTAATTTTCGATCACATACGTTGACAACTAAATTTTATCAAAGTTTTCATGTTCAATCTACCATAGACGCCCAAATTTAGTAAATTGAGGCATACTCCAGTAATCACTGTAGTTAATACAACAAGAGAATGTGCTCAATTCTAAAAACAGATTTATGTGATCTGTACTTTAGCAAGAGATATGTAAAGGAACATTTGAAGGTAACAGTATATGATTTTCGTGGTGATGGTAACTCATATAGTATTTTATAATTCTCCAAAATTCATATAGGAATCCTGCAGTGTCTCGCCCCGCAAAGTAAGAATCCTGGTTGCGCCCTACGTTACCTAGAACGTGGATCGTTCTGGCACGAGAAACGGGAACGTGGTGCGTCCCTTGCCCAAATTATGGTTCGATGAACATAGGCTTCTACAAATCGAAGTAGTAGACTAAACTAATTTCAAAAGATGAACATCCAATAATTAGAGTGTTATTGTCTCATTATTAATATAAAATACATTCTAGAAGCATTATGGACCATTTTCTTGTATAGTTTATCTTGCTAAAGCTCCAATTTCACTAGTTTCTAAAGGAAAAATCTTAGGAATGCTTCGGATGGCTAGGTTTCCCGTTTTCGCATGCAGGTGTACCACATTGCGGAACATATGTTTCATTCAAGAATGCAATTCCTTGAGGTACTAGTGCTTTCAAGTAACATAAGCTAATATGTATCCTACACAAGAAAACTAATGATCACAAGGACCCCACAGAATTTGTTCAAATATGGTAAACAAACATGATTAGACGAAAACTTAAGATCTACTTGATACCAAATTGTAACGATTGGTGCCAAGGTTGTGAATACCATATGGTACTGGTACGTACCCTTTTTTGATAAAACTGGTACCTCACCCCTTTAATTTCATTCTGGTTCAAATAACAGTCGGTATTGGCCATACTGGGAAATGGCTGCGGGTACCAGTCGGTACCGTCATACTATATATTTTAAATATTTCTGTTTTCCTTAGATAATTCGATAATTATCCTTTTTGCAGTAAAAAAAATTATAATTTCCTCAATATCATTATATATGATCTTCATAATCACTACTATTATTATTTTCCAATATGTATTTTCATGTTGGTTGAATCAGCTATGAAGCATCGACACTCCAAAAGGGCGTCATGTCCAACTCCAAAAGAGCGCCGTATCCATGTATTGGACACGGGGACACGTATTGGACATGCCACGTGGCGTGTCCAATAATTTTTATTATTTTTTTGATAGGGAACACAGCTAGAGGTCAAAATGTAATATTTTTAATTTTGGGGGTTAATATGAAATTATTCAAAATATTTGGGTTAAACTGTAATTATGCCTTTGAAAAATTTTATACAATTTGTGAGATTATTCATATATAATGGTTCATAAAAAAAATTATATATATATATATATGTATATTTTTTATACACGTGACATGTCCCCACCGTGTCCGTGTCCGTATCCCCATTTTTTTAGAATTGCCGTGTTCCGTGTCTGTGCTCCATAGGTTGAATGTTTTGAGCTTTTTAAGCATACATAAAAGTAGACATAAAACACAACATTTATAAAGCAAAAACCGAAACAGAACCCAAAATTAAACCGGTACTGATTTGTACCATACCAATAAGAAAAACAGTACAGTTACGCCGTGGCGGACGCAAGATTCCTAATGCGAGGGGGCCGAAGTACATGTATTCATGTAATTCCTGAAGTAACGGCAAAATTCTTATCTTTCTACATCAAAATAAAATACGACATTTATATTTGAAAGAAACATAAATTTGAAGAAAGGTTTATGAATGACGGAGGTTCTCTAATTGAACAAATTATGAGTCGCTAGTAATTACAGAGCATCAAATAGAAAGAGAAAGAGAGAGATTGTGGGTTTTGATGGGAGTAGTACCCGACTAGGAAGGGATCAGAGGTACCGAGGACAGAGAAATCCACAACGCCACCAACACCACCTTGCAATAGTCGACCATGCCTTGCTCTGTCCCGAGCTCTGAGAACCTCCAGCTCGACCGTCTCGTTCGCCGGAAAAGCCCTCTCCAGACTGAGAAAACCCGCCGGCAATCCGCCGCTGTACACCACCGCGGTGGCTAAGAAAGCCAACACCAGGAATTTCGCCAGCGTTCCGGCTCAACCCTTCCCTCTCCGTCCACAAAATTATTTACTCCTGTCTCACTCTCTCCCTCCCTCTATCCTTCTGTACATATATATTTACACTAAACACATACGGAGTATAATTGCATATCTCTAGTCTCTGTCTTGGTGTATGTCGGTGCGTAGTCAAAAGTAGAGGACCCTGCTTTTCTTTTCTGGACCGCTTTCTCGAGAGAGAGAGAGAGAAAGAGAGAGAGAAGATGACTGTACATGTACACGACAAAGAGGAAGCTTTGGTTTCTTTTGAAAAGACAAAAGAGGAAGCTGATTTAAAAAAGTTTTCATTGTTTAAATAAACAAGGAGAGGGCTTCCCAACAGTGGAGAAGCACACAGTGCAGTTGTCTACAGTTTCGGGCAGATGATGGGTACAATTGAATGATCGAATCTTTTACTTTGTAGAGTTTGTCGAGAAGATTGACCACGTCGAAAATCATACTCATCAAAGTCCAATGAATATATGATCTAAGTTAATTTATCTACGCAAAAGTTGATTTTATTCAATGTGCTGAGTTTACTTTTTTTTCCAAATAAAAATGTCCTCCGTTCAGATACTTATCGGACTCCGATCACAATGACGTTGTTTTTAGTCAATGTGTTTGATTAGCTCTACAAGAAAAACCATTTCTTCAGGTCATTGAATTGAACCCATCATCAATCAAAATATGAACTAAAGAAACAATTCAGAATATTTTAAAAAAGACATAGGTTTTCAAGAATTTATCTCTAAATTAAGACTTTGTTTGGAAATGAGAGGAAAAGAAAGGAAAACTAAAAAAATTTCCCTCCTATTGTTTGGTGGGAAGAGAAAAGGAAAAGAAAATAACAATTTTAAGTTTTATGAATAGTAAATTTTCCTTCCTATTTTCCTCCCATTTTATTTTCTTTTTCTTTCCTTTCCTTTCTTTAGGTTCAAAACAGAACCTTAACATAAATGATCATCATTAGAACCATCATACTTGCTAGTCATTATACATTGAACAAAAGTAAAAGACTTATAGTAAACTAACGAATAGTGAAAAGTCAAAGCAAATCCTGTAGCTACATGTGCGAAAAAACAAGTAAACGTAATGCCTCCGGCACAGTGTGTAGCCATCTTCTCAACCTTTGAGTGGCCATCTTCTTAAACAAGTTTAAAGGGTTGAAACCATTATCATTTACTAGTATTGTAAGGGGTGTTTTTGTGACAAGTCACTTAGTAGTATGTTATTGGTGCAACCAATAGGATAATTTAGAATTTGAAAAAACCTGTCAATTAGGGATCACTTAAATCTATTTACCTATCTAACTCGAGCAGTATAAATCTTTTTTTCCAATATATATATATAGCGGTTCCGGAAACACCCAAAAAAATACCTAAAAAAACACTTCATAGTTCCCGATCAAATTTTGATGATCCGAGCCGCTCAATGTGATTAGAACGTGATTTTAAGGATACCCGTGAGAAATCAGCAAAAAAAATGACCGGAAAGGGCTTGATCCGAACAGTTTCGAATAGTTTTTTATTGAACGGTTCAAATAAAAACTGCTCAAATCAAGCATTTCCCGATCATTTTTTTTGTTAATTTCTCGCAAGCACCTTTAAAATCACATTCAGCACACATTGAATGGTTCGGATCATAAAAATTTGATCGGAAACTATGAGTTTAAGATTTGGGGTGTTTTTTTTGGGTGTCCCTTGAACCGTCCCGTATATATATATATATATATATATATATACACACACACACAATTGTTGCGCATAACAGCAGTTCCTGCTACTGCTTGTACTAGTAACAGGCATGGGAGTTACTAAAAACATCAAAGGAAAGTTCTCCCTCATGGGCCAAATGAAAAAACTCTTCGGCCTATTTGCTTCACGACGCAAATGGGTTCAATGTCGTTACTTTGATCGGCTTCATCAAAATTCTACAATCACAAATGAGATTAACGTACAGGTGGATATATGACATGGGTTACCAACTTATATAGCATTGGGCACACGTTGTTGATCACAGCTATTGCATCAGATTCTGTCTTCACATTGGACAGATGCTGATTAATAGTAGCAAGTTGTGTGCCATCTCCAAGGTCCCAAAGCAGAAATGCTGCTGGTAAAGCAGAAATGCTGCTGGTACAGCAGAAGTGGCACAAACAACACATACAGCGCGCGTTTGGGCCTATTTCGGATCCAACAAAAATAATCAGAGCCGCTCATTTTGTTCAATATATTTTGCTTAAGGTCCCCGTAAAAAATCAGCCCCATCCGACATCGATAAGGGTGTTTGCGAAGCATCAAAAATCGCTTTAGAAATTTTCATAAGCAATTTTGAATGCTTCGTAAACACTTTTATCGATGTCGGATGGAGCTAATTTTTTACGGAGACCTTAAGCAAAATATATTGAACAAAATGAGCAGCTCCGATTATTTTTGTAGGACCCGAGACGGGCCTAAACACACGCTGTACTCGTTGTATGTGCCCACTTCTGTTGTACCAGTAGCATTGCTCATCCCAAAATTCGACAACTAACGGAGTTTTGAAACCTTGCGACTCAGTAATAATCATCCGGATCTCTGATATATACTCTTCAGCCAAAAAACATGTAACGACCCTGATTTTTGGTAAATAAAAATTTTGTTAAATATTTAAATTTTATTTTAATTACTTGAATCACTTTTAGAAATTTCTTTTAATTTCTAATAATCTATCATAATTAGATTTGAGACTTATAAAAATTATATCTTTTCACACCAGATAATCTAGTCATTTCTAAAGACAAGTATGCTTATAAAAACACTAGTATATTTTCTTAATAATTGAGATTAAGTCTTAAAATTTCATTTTCTTGACTAGAGATCATACTTGGCAAGTATAGTTAGCTTCTAACCAATTAGTTTGAGGATCTAACTCTAGATGAACCTTTACCCATTAGTCGATAAATGTTATGGTAATTTTTATCCATTGGACAATAAAGTAAATCTAGATTTTTACCAAGAGTACTTTACTAGATTTGTTAAATGTACATATATATAGTTATATATTGTTATATACACACATGCCTAAAGTACATGCATATATATATAATTCAAGTATATATTACTTTGCTTCATTAACCATTGGTCAATAACTAGAAGGAAAAATATTATCCATTGGATAATAGAGTCAATCTTCCAACAAGTACTAAGATGAACTAAATAAATCATTTTCTAGATCTTCCATGTGTTGATATATTTATATATATATATATATATATATATATATGTGTGTGTGTGTGTGTGTGTGTGTATGTACCTTATAGATTTAATACCCTAGATTTTCTAAGTACATAATTTAGTATTTTAATGGGACATGTGCTAAATTGGATTATTTTAATTAGGGGTGTGCAAAAAAACCGAGCCCCGACGGACCCGACCCAAAGGGTTTCGGGCGGGGGCCGAACATGTGGTTCAGTCGAGTACGGGTACATTTTTTCAAAAAAATCAGTTTTTCGGTTCGGGGCTCGGGGTGCTGTTGTTTCTTACCCGACCCGACCAAACCCAACAAAAAGGCAACGAATTCATATAGTTTGCTTCGGTTTTGGTCGGACCCGCCCGACCAGACCCGACCCGACCAGACCAAAAAAATCGGGCACGCAGACAGTTACCCCCACTCTTTCGGTTCGGGTTCGGGGCCCAAAAATTCAATACCCGACCAGTCGGGTTCGGGTTCGGGTTCGAGGCCGAACCCAACCCGTCCGACCCATGCACACCCCTAATTTTAATAAGGGATTTTGATCTTGTAATTTTTTATTGGATCTTTGGTACCTACTTATTTAATTGAATATGGGGACATGAGTACATATATATCTCATTTTATATAAAAGCCTAGATTTCCTAAAATACTTAATCCATTATTTTAACAAGAAAACATGTGTCAAATTAGATTATTTTAATAGGGAACTTGACCTTATAATTTTTTATTGGATATTTTGAAATCTACCTAGATTCATTGGTACATACTAATATATATATATCGGAACGGTTCAATGGACACCCTAAAAAAACACCCATAATCTCATTCTCATAGTTCCCGATCAAATTTTTATGATCCGAACCGTTCAATGTGTGCAGAATGTGATTTTAAGGGTGCCCGCAAGAAATTAGCAAAAAAAATGACCGGGAAAGGTTTGATTTAAGCAGTTTTTATTTGAACCGTTCAATAAAAAACCGATCGAAACTGTTCGGATCAAGCCCTTCCCGGTCATTTTTTTTGCTGATTTCTTGCGGGTACCCTTAAAATCACGTTCTGATCACATTGAGCGGCTCGGATCATCAAAATTTGATCGGGAGCTATGGGGTGTTTTTTTAGGTGTCCCCGGAACCGCCCCGTATATATATATATATATATATATATATATTAGGTATACTTATTTTATTACTAGTACACATGTGATTATTAGAATATTTTAATAGAAAAATTTTACCCATTAGACAATAATTGTTAAGGAAAATTTATCCCTTGGGTAATAGTCATGACTTTTGCTATAAATAGCACCCTTACCCAAGTCATTTCTCACACCTTCACTTCTTGCTCCAACTTCTCTCTAGAAATTTCAAGCTTTTCAAGTTCCAAAGTTCAAGTTTCTTAAAGTTTTCTTGAAGTTCTTGAGAGCTACCACCACACCACCTCCAAAACCACCCCTAGATCTCTAAAGTAGCTTAGTTTAGTTAGCAAAGTTGTTTCTAGGAAGAGGAAATCCATCTCTCTTCCTTTCGAAGCACTTCGAAGCCGTTACGCCGCCGATTCGCAAAACCGACGACCGATTCTCAAAACCGACCAACCACCAAGAAGTAAGGTAGAGTCCCTAGACCACTAACTCTACGTATAGTAAAGATTTCGTACGTTAGAAAGTAGAACGTCCCTAGTTCTAAGTATGCATAACCTTAGTCGTTTTGCTTAAAGTAGATAAGGTTACGTTTATAATGTTTGGCGTGCATAATAGTCAATAAATTTATCTTGATAGTGAAAGTTTGAACATGTATGCATGAATTGCTTGTATTATTTGTCGTGTGATAAAGCACAAGTGATTTTTCACTCCAAGGGCGTCCGTACATGTGGCGTTATGGTTGAGCACGGTTGGTAATATTTAGTTGGATGATCTTGCTAGTTTAGTTTCAAGATTACAATGAATGACTTATGATATCATATGTGAAAAGTCCTACCGCGGAGTCTATGCATGAAAACGTGACACAAAAATCGAGAAAGTAGAAACATGACACCTATGGTGTGGATAATGATGAGATGTGTTTTGAAACCGCAATAAGGCCGGACTTGGTAGCCCATTGTGTGTATGGAAACCCGTGATGAGGCCGGATTTGGTAGCCCATCGTGTGGATTGTGAAAACCTCAACGTGGCCCGACTTGGTAGTTCGTTGTGTGGTGTGTGTTGCCATGGGACCGGACGTGGTAGTCTCATTGGAGGTGATTTACTGTTTGTGAAAACCGCAATGTGGCCGAACGTGGTAGCCCATTGTGAAGATTGCCAATGGGGCCGGACATGGTAGCTTCATTGGTAATATGGCTTGGTTATCCGCGGAGAGGAGCCAATGCAAAATTTTGTGTGCCAATGGGAACCCGAGACGGCGGAACCATTGTGAGAATACTTGGGAGACCGGAACGGCGGAACCAAGGTTGGGTGTGTTAAAACGACTTTGAAAATGTTGATTTGGTAAATGAAAGGTGAAACCAGTGACACGGTCTACGACGAGTCGCGTAGGAGAAACACATAGAATCTTGGACACCAACGTTAGTTGAATATTGACTGTGAATGTGTCATTGTTAACCGTTTCGTTATGTATGCATGATCTATGTGAAAATCGTCAGTTTTATGATCTATTGTTTGTAAGTTAAGGGTTAGTGGGTATGGGTTATTCTATTGAGCTTTGTAGCTCATGATTGCCAATGCGACCGGACGTGGTAGCTTCATTGGTAATGTGGCTTGGTTATCCGCGGAGAGGAACCAATGCAAGTTTTGTGTGCCAATGGAAATCCAGTGTGGCGGAACCATTGTGAGGATACTCGGGAACCCGGAACGGCGGAACCGAGGTTGGGTGTGTTGAAAAATGATTTTGAAAATGTTGATCGGTATATGAAAAATGGTGACACGGTCTACAATAAGTCGCGTAGGAGAAACTCAGAAAATCATGGACACCAACGATAGTTTGAATAGCGAATGTGAATGTGTTATTGTTACTATCTGTTGTATATGACCTATTATTTGTAAGTCATGGGTTAGCGGGTATGAGATTGTTCTGTTGAGCTTTCGTAGCTCATGGTGTTACCTTTGGTGACCCTGACATATTATACTAGTGGCGACGCTGGTATAATGTGTCAAACTTTGTCGATGAGCAGGGTAAGTTGTACACCTTGGAGGCTTTTGGAGCCAAAGAACTGGCAAGAATGGAGGAACAGGCGGAGCTGTAGTTAGGAACCTTAGATAGCCTCCCTTGTGTATTAAGAGTACTCTTATGAGAATTATGATGTAATAAGAGCCAGACTCCATTTTTGAAGTTTCAATAAAATTGTCCATTGTAGACACCCCAATCTGGGCTTCCAGATTAGTTTACTTACGGTTTTTGATTCTCCAATGATGAAATGGATCAAGAACACCCCGGGAATGATAGCATGTTTAAGTTTTGAGTGTTTGCAAAGCCTTTGAACCTAACCTAACCTAAGTCACTTCAAAAGAGCCAAAAACCCTATTGGCACGCATTGGTTGAGAGCCTCCGC
The DNA here is from genome assembly GCF_030253575.1 of Rhododendron vialii. Taxonomy (NCBI): domain Eukaryota; kingdom Viridiplantae; phylum Streptophyta; class Magnoliopsida; order Ericales; family Ericaceae; genus Rhododendron; species Rhododendron vialii. Next base: position 29,293,506 of record NC_080560.1, read on the forward strand.
GCATAGATCAACTTGACAAGTGTTGGTCAATGGTCAAAGCTTGACCGTTGACCAACGCGTGAGTAGGTGGTATACGCGCGCCAGGGCGCAACCATCCCGCGCCGGGGCGCACCGTGGCACGACGGTCTGACTCCCGCGCGCGATGGTCAATTTGCCAGGTGGTGGTCAACAGTCAAAGCTTGACCGTTGACCATCGCGCGCCAGGGTGCCCCATCACGCGCCAGACTGACTCCATCGCGCGATGGTCCAAGATGTCTCCATCACCTTTATTAGCTGGGAAGCTTAGCCACCAAGCAAACTTCAGCCAGCCTCGTGGACTAGCTAAGCTCCTCTCCTTGCACTAACCAGATTTACCACTATCCCTCTCTATATATATCCCTCTTTGTTTCTCTTTCAAAGGGTTCCAAAAATATTCAAAGGGTTACAAAAAGTCTCACACACCATCCTCACACCTCATCCAAGAACAAAGCTTGTTCTTCCATCTCCACATTTTCACACCTCAATCAAGCCTTCAAACATCAAAGCTCAAACACGTTTCAAACTCAATTTAGGTATAACATACCTATTGTTTTCTGTTCTGATCCCTGAGGGGGGCTAGCAGGGCCAAGGCTGGTAATCAATACAAGTCCTGGTCCTAAAGCTGGCAAGGTTTCAAAAACCGTCGAGACAAGAACCAGCGTGCGAGGGAGCCACTCACGCGCGCGATTGTCCCAATCAGCGCGTGACGGTCCTTGTGGGGATTGGTGTCTTGCTGTTTTTGTGTTTATTTACATATTTACATATAGATCACTGTTAAGCATGTTAATAACCAATTTACTGCTTTCCTTTGTTAGAATTGTTAGTCTTAGTTCAATATGTGTTTCTGCTGTTTTGGAGTACCACTGGGATCATTCTGGACATGTACTAGAACCCAGAAGCGTGTAAACCAAACACTGGTTAAAAGGCTCATACCATCGCGCGCCGGAGCGCATCCTCGCGCGCTAGAGCGCACCATCGCGCGACTGAGTGCCATAGTCGCGCCATAGTTTGCCTCTGACCAGTGAGTGGCTTTGCACGGGTAGCTTGGCCTTAGGCCATTATTTTGTCCCCACACTGTTTATGGGGTGTTTTATTAATTTGTAGGGCTTTACAGCCTTTAAACTGTATATTATGCTGCTTATAACTGCGTGGTTTGTCCTGAGTGTGCACTGGTCCTTCCAGAGCCTCGAGGGTTTGAGAATAAGAGCTGTGAGTTTGAGCTCACCGGCATGCGCGCGTCTTGGAGTTGCGTGCGCAGGAGTAAACAACATGCAGTGACTTGTTCAGTGTATGTTGATTTCTTCCTGCGCACGTCATTCCAAAACAAGGGCCTCCCGGTTTGTTTAAACTCCCATAGGAGTCTGTTCTCATCCTATATTAACTATTCATCCATGCTATCATTCACATCCTGCAAACATGTTACAGTTTGAATCCCCGTTAAACTGTTCCCCCGCCCTAATTGGCTAAAAAATTGATTAATCAAACAGAATCGCAAATGTTTTCGCAAATGCCTAAGTAGAGACCAATCTCTGGATTGGGCAAGAGGGGTGCCTTAAAACCCTTCCCCTCTCGTAACCTGGTTCCCGAACCTAGATATGTTTATGATGGACTGGTGCCTTCACCTTTTTCAAATCAAATAGCGCAGCGAGCGTTTCAAGTTCAGTTCCTTGGGTGTCGGACCTTCAAACCCAAGTGGCGATTCAGAATTGAGCGCTCGTCTGCCAGAAAAAGCGCGCTCATCGATCCGCCCTTCTTTTTTCCGGGCACGCTGCCCACATCCATTTAACGTACCCAAAATTCGGGGTGTTACAAAACCGGACCAAATGTGAGAATTGGAAAAGGAATGAGTCACCGATTCAATTGTGATTAAACCAGAATCAAACCGTGATGACAATATCATGTCAAGAATATATTAAAAACATTCCTCTGTCCCCATTTATTAGTTCTTTTGGAATCTTTTTGTTGTGCCAAAAAGATTATCTCAGTCCATGTGTTTAAACTTTTACCCTTATTTTTTGAATTTAATTACTAGGAACAAGAAAATGTAAGAATTTTTCTAAAATACTTGAAGGGTAAATAGAGAAAATGAAAATATGATAAGTGAAATGATGATAGTTTCTTAATGAGTATGCATATTCAAAAGAGTCCAACAAATGAGGACGGAGGGAGTATATACTAAAATGAACATATCAAATAATACCAACTGTATAGAAAGCTTGTAAATGTAAATGTATTTTTATTATCTAAAGTGAAGAGGAGGAGTTGGGCTAGAGAAGCAATTTGCCCATTACTAGCTTCATGATTTATGAGAAATTTTTCAGTGCCGGGTGGATACCACGTGGTGCCTGATTGGCACATCTGAGCCGTCCGATGCGATTTTGGACGGCTCGAAGATTTGAAGAGAGAAAGTGGAGGGGTGAGAGGAGAGAGAAGGTTTTAATCTAAGCCGTCCAAAAGTGCATCGGACGACTCAGGAATACCGAGCGGCAACACGTGGGATACACGCGCTTGGCATTGAAAAATTTCTCATCATTTATAAGCCTTTGACCAAGATTTTTTCAATTTCTCAGACCATTAGTAGCCAACAACGTCTTGTTTTTCACCTAGTGCAAATAATTTTTACAATAAAAGCAAAATACTTTGGTGGAAGTACTCGAATAGAAGTTCTACTCCCTCCGTCTCTACATAAATGTTCGGCGTACAAATCAAAGCCAATAAAAAGATGCATTTTTCTTGTAAAAAGAATCAATTCAATTTTTTTCCATAGATCAATAGATATCAATGAGTTCTACTAAGTTTTGAATTTTTAACGATTTTTTTTGAAGATCTAGATTTGCGTGTTAGACATTTATTTACGGACGGAGAAAGTATTACAGTATATTGAATCAATCTCAACTAGTTATAAAAAATAAATTAAATCAATTTCAACCATTATAATAACTTGTCTTTTAGTAAGTATGGATGGGGCCTACACCAATTTTTTTTTTTTGGGTACATAAGGGCCTACACCATTGTGTCTTGTAAATGGGAGATTCAGGCTACGTTCCAGAATACCTTCTTAAAAAATAAATATTTATTTTATATTTTTAAATTCAAAAATAATATAAATGAAAAATAAATTTTCAATTTTTTTGCACCGTATAAAAGATCTCAATGAGATCTATCAAACAAAATTTATATTGATAAGAAAATTATTTAAGTAAGCACATAATTTTTAAATTTAAAGATTTCTGTTTAAAAAATAAGTACTTATTTTTTTGTTGGGAACGGGGTCTCACAATGTGAGTTCACATGTGACAGCCAATCGATTGCTTGGGCTAGGCGAGGTAGTGCTCTCATGCACCACTTGTCATCATGCGCCAGCTATGGCATTATTGTGATGGCAGGAAAGTGTCTACTTCAAAATTTCATTCCGGATTGAGTTATTGCAGTTTGGGGGTTCAACCGTATGGTTCTAAAGTTTCTTACATTTTAAGGGCTTTGTTTGTTTGGATGTAAAATATTTTATGTATTTTCTAATTTTTAATTGTACAAATTACAAGTAAATTATTTTCTCCTGTAAATTATTTTTGGGCATACAATTAAAAGTAAATTATTTTCTCCTGTAAATTATTTTTGGGCTATGGAGAGAAAATAACTTACGGAGGAAACTCCCGTAAATCATTTTCTACTGTTATGTTCACTGGTATCCCCCATTCCCTTCAAATTATGCCAATATCAAATTATCAATTTCATGATTTGGTTCTTCTTTCTTCTCACTCCGTTGCATCTCTCTCTCTCATACACACAACAGACATAAACATAGCTGTCATCACCAATTATTCCCACGACACATAAATAAAAAGGATAGCTTGATTGATAATGAATATTGGAGAAACGTTTTATTGCCAAGAATATTTTTCGATTACCAACAAAAATAGAAACGAAAATTTTATTTTTCCTAAAAATTATTTTACGTGAAAACTATTTTACATCGAAAATATTTTACTTCGAAACAAACAGAGCCTAGAAGCTAGTTTTTTTTAAAAATAGGTAGCGATAAAGCCAAGAGTGTTTTTGTTGGTATTAAAATTCCAGCGCATAAAAGTCTTGTACATTGCACATGATATAAGTCTTTTGTATACTAAAAGTTTGGTATTAACAAAAATAAAAATAATTTTGACATTATCATTTCCTAAAATGGTTCTTTCTCTAAATCCATACCAGAGCATGCACGGCCCGATCAATCTGGCAAAAAGCCCAGATGGGGCGAGTGAGTAATTTCCCGTAAAAGCTTTGCCAGAGTTTCCTTCACTTGATCTATGACGTTAAGCTTGAATCGCCACATGATTTGTCACTTCTAAAGCTGGACAATGGACACGAAATACGATAATACGATATGAACCGGACACGAAATTAGCGGGTTGGATTTAACATTCCTGATGCGAAACACGAAAATGAAACAACTCGAGAACACGAATTCTAAATGGGTCGGGTTCGGGTTGAACACGAAATTGACACGATCAACACGGTTACTAACTTGTGTCACCCATTAACATGAACATATATATATAATATATGGTACATCTGTAATTCTATGTAGAGTTGGGCAACGGACACGATAACACAACACGAACCGGACACGAAGTTAACGGGTTAGGGTTGAGCATTTCTGACACAAAACACGAAAATGACACGACTCGAGAAACATGAATTCTAAATGGGTCGGGTTCGAATTGTGTGATTTTTGACACGAACCCGACTGACACGACCCGACACGACCTGTTACCCAGGTCTAATCACTTCCCAGTGAGAGCTCCGAACTTTAGAACAAAGGAAGGGGTCCAAAGATTTACTATATTAATTTATCTAATTTACTAATTATTGCAGTAATACTTAAATTGAAAATTCAATTCATTCATAGTTTCTATCTTATATTTCAATCTATATCTATCAGATTATGGTTTCACGTAGGGGTGACTGAGTGAGCATGATCCGGATTGGTTCAATTTTATAGTATACACCAAGATCTAATCCAATACTTACGGATTACGAATTTGGAGAACCAAATCAACCCACAAAAGACATAGAACTAAACCAATCCAAACCATTAAAATATTGTTCGGTTTTAAACTATAATTTGCTTTGAACTAAGCTATCATCTTTAAAAAATATTCAAAGTACTTAACATGTAACAACCCTGATTTTTGGTAAATAAAAATTTCGTTAAATATTTAAATTTTATTTTAATTACTTGGATTTGCTACAAAAAAATTCTTTTTAATTTTTATAATCCGTCGTAATTAGATTTAAGTCCTTAAAAATATTCTTCTTGACTAAGAGTCCTACGTGGCAATTAGAGTTAGCTCCCAACCGATTAGTTGGAGGAACCGGATCACCGATTCACCTAGTTACAATTCCCTAACCCTAGATGAACCTTTTTGACCGTCTTTGAGCCTTATGAAACCCTCCGAACCCTATTGAACCATTACACCATAGGAGTAATCATTTTATTCCTATGTTTAGTCATTTCAAACCCTAATTATTACCAATATTCCTTTGCCCCTTGGTCCATAATTGTTAGGGGAATTTTTGTCCCTTCGTTAATAGACCTTTGACTTGCCAATAAGTATGACAAGACAAGTCATACAAAGAATCCCATCATTTTGCTTCCAAGGGAAGCAAGGCTAGCTTTGCCATGCATGCACACCTATGTTCTAGTCTTAAACCTAATAATCCTAGACTTACTTTCCTAGATTTTCTTAGATGAATATAGACACAAGAGAGAGAGAGAGAGAGAGAAAGAGAGAGAGAGAGAGAGAGAGAGAGAGAGAGAGAGAGAGAGAGAGAGAGAGAGAGAGAGAGAGAGAGAGAGGCCGAGAGTGAGAGAGTGAGGTGGAGTGTGTGCTTGTGTTTTGATTACTTACACAAGCAATCTTTATAGCCTTAAGCCTATTTTTGACCATGCCAACCCATTTCTAGTCTTCCAAAGTACAATGATTTTGTGCTTTCTTGCAAGAAACCTCCCCATAGACTTGACAAGCCAAAAACCCTTCATGATGGCCTAAGATTTGGCCTAACATGGAAAAGACAAGTCATGGAAGGTTAGGATTTTGGTTGAAGACTTAAAATGACCACTCAATGGAACAAATCCACGGGAGAGAGAGAGAGAGAGAGAGAGAGAGAGAGAGAGAGAGATATGGCCAGCCATATGGAGGGAGAGGGAGCCAAGTTTTGCCTATAAATAGCAAGCTCACTTCAAGTTTCAACTCACACCTTCACTCCTTTGCTCTCACTTCTCTCTAGAAACCATTTTCATTTCTAGACAGCCTACTGTCCTTCACAAATCTCCATTTCTCTCCTGCTTAAAGTAGTTTTTAGAACCAACTCCCTTCGGGAAAATTGTAGAGCACTTCGAAACCTTCAAGTTAGACCCAAGAATCACCCTAATCGGTAAAGAAATAATAAAGATATTGGCATCCGAAGTTCAGTAAAAACCTCGGATTTCCATTTTCTGACAGCGCGCTGTCTCTTCCTTTATCACCATTTTTCTCCTACCTAAAGTGGTTTCTAGGATCAACTTCCTTCACGAAAGTTGTAGAGCACTTCGAGAGCTTCAACTTCGACCCAAGAACGATCGTATTCGGCCAAATATTGACCAAGTTGCTGGCATCCAAAGTTCGGTCCAGATTTGCAAGTTTCACCGCCCGTAGAAAACTTCCAACTAGCTTATTCGGCCCCGACTAGTTTCGGATCAAGGTAGATTAATCTTACTCACTATCTCTATGTATAACGTAGGATCATCTTAACTCCTATCTCTAAGTATAAGTCGAATATTCTTGAGTATTTTCTTAAGTAGATAAGGTTATCTATTGCTTTAAATGCTATGTGTGATACTTGTATGCATGAGAAACTTGAAAAGAGCTTTCTTTAAAAAGATGAAAAGGAAGGGGAGTATGTTGAATATAGTGACTTTATTTTCCGAATAAACATATGTTGCTTAGAATTTCTCAAAAGAAAGAAAGAACGGTTTTCGAAAGGTAGAATTTGACACTTGAATAGAAGTATTCGTATTTTGATCTTTAGGATGGTTATGAGCATGATTATTAATATAGAAATGGATTATCTTGCTAGTTTAGTTTCAAGATTACAATGAGTGATTTATGTTGTAAAAAGTCCTACCGCGGAGTCTTTGCATGTAAACGAGACACGAGAACCGAGAAAGTAGAAACATGGCACCTAGGGTGTGATAAATGAAAGGAAATGTTTTCCGAGGAAGGAAATATTTTTGAAACTACATTATGACCGGTTTTGGTGGCATAATGTGAGTTGGGTGTGTGTGTTCCAATGGGAATCCGGGAAAAGCGGAACCATTGTGAGGTTGTGTGTGTTCCAATGGAGATCCGGAATAGCGGAACCATTGTGAGGTTGTGTGCGTTCCCATGGGAACCCGGACCGGCGGAACCATGGTGAGGTATGGCTTGGTTATCCGCGGAGAGGAGCCAATGCAAGATTTTGTGTGCCAATGGGAACCCGGTGCGGCGGAACCATTGTGAGGATACTCGGGAGACCGGAACGGCGGAACCGAGGTTGGGTGTGTTAAACAAATGGTTTTTGAAAGATGGATTGGTATGTGAAAATGTTGACACGGTCTACGACGAGTCGCGTAGGAGAAACACGAAAATCTTGGACACCAACGATAGATGATTAACGAATATGGATGTGTCATGGTTAGCTGTATATACATGTATCATGTGGAAATCGATGATTGTATAATCTGTTGTTTGTAAGTTATGGGTTAGCGGGTATGGGTTTGTTCTGCTGAGCTTTTGTAGCTCATGGTGTTACCTTTGGTGACCCTGACATATTATGTCGGTGGCGACGCTGGTATAATGTGTCAGACTTTGTAGATGATCAAGGTGAGCAGTACATCTTGGAGACCTTCGGAGCTGAAGAGCTGGCTCAGATGGAGGAGCAGGCGGAGCTGTAGTTAGGAACCTTAGTTCCCTTCCCTTGTGTAATAAAAGTACTCTCATGAGAGTTATGATGTAATAAAGAGCCAGACTCTATTTAGATTTTCAATGAAATTGCCTTCTTTAATGTACCCAAAATTGGGGGCGTTACATAACATTATGAAGATAAATTTAAAAAAAAAAACTTATATCAAAACTAATTCCATTCAAATTACCAAAACATAAACATCAACCAACTAATTAAGAATAGAATACCAACAATTGGCTTAAGTCAACTAAAAGGAAATGAAATGTTGGTAAGTCTTTAAAATGAACCAACTAAGAATACTAACTACTAAACATATTAAGATAATTTAACCAAATAAAATGCCAAAGATAATTCCTAAAACTATTGAATTAAAATGAGGCAGCAAAAGGGCAGTAGCAACAGCATGGTAGCAACCAACTTCTGATGCTTCTATCATTATCTTTGCAGGAAAGGGAGACTCAATATTATGATGGATTTAATAAGAGCAATGAATTAGGAAAGTAGTTGACTAAGAGGCTTCTATATTTATTTGGCAAATCATAATTAAATTATACACACACACACACACACACACACACACACACACACACACACACACACACACACACACACACATATATATATATATATATATATATATATATATATATATATATATATATATATATATATGGTTCGGATCGTTAGGAACCATAATTGCAAACGTGAATCCACAAATCAAACCATATAACGCGGTTTCTAATTTTTTTAAACCACGACCAAATCATATTACAAAAAAACTGAACCAAATCTTTTGGTTTGGACTGAATTTGCGGTTTGACAGATTTTTTGCTCACCCCCGAGTGATTTCATGTACCAAACATTTCCATATCAATCCATCCGATATTTTTGTTGTGCCAATAGGATAGGATAGGAGAAAGAGACTTTCATTTCCAATCTCTTTTTTTATTGAATATTTGTAATCAATTTCATGGGAAAATAGAAAATTCTCTCTTTCAAATAGATTAAAAAAAATAGAAAAATATATGAAGTATCATTTCTTTGACCCGTGGAAAGATATACTTTGGAGTTTTCAATTCATTTGAAGAAAAAGAAAACATAACAAAGATGACAATAAAAGAAAATGGGAAAAAAAGTAAATTGATTAATCAAATTCTGATACCATAATCGTCTATTATACATGGAAATTCGAAGAATTTATTAGAAAAAATTCTTTTTTAATATTCCAAGCAAGATCCAAGAATAAGATTATGATCAGTTGATTGGACAAGGAGAGGTTTGAGGGGATTGAGAAATCTTGTAGAGCACATAGGGGCTATCAATCTTGACAATGAATGGTTGAAATATGGTTTTTAATTATGACCGGTAAGAATCATTTATTATCGGTCATAATTGATTTTTAATGTGAACTATTGATTGATGAGATTAACGGCTATGTGCCGCCCTACACGTGCACCGCATAGGGGTGCACTAAAGCACCCCCAGATTCGATTTGAGGATCAATTGAAAAAAAGAAATTAAGGTGTTAAGCATCGCTCTTTGCTCAAAGCAAAGTAAGTTTGGTTTCTACTTCTTTGATTTAAGAGTTTAGATGTTTGCAAGAAAATAATTGAGCACATGCGTTTTATTAAGGGAGAAATATCTACTTCTCCCTTAAACTATTTCAATTTTAGTTACTTGCCCCTTCAACTACCAATTGAAGCTACTTCCCTCTCCAACTTCCAAAACGCTAGTCACTCCATCCAATCCCCCATTCCCGTCCAAGAATTGGACAGAAAACTCACCACTGTGGTTTTGCCGCCAAAAAAAGGGCAATTCTTTTTTTGGAAGAGCAAACTCTTTACCACTGAACCACCAAAGGAACTTGTATTATAATTGAGCACAGAAAATATAAATACTTATCTAGAAAGAGGTGTCTCATTTTTGGTCCAAAATGTGGAGGCTCAAGGTGGCGGCCTCTTGGGCCTTGCCCTAGGCCGGCCCAGAACTTTGTTTGGGGAGCACAGAATTATATATAAATCGTCCAAATTAATCCTTTTTTTTGGTATCCTCCAAATGATAAGATATGCGGTTTTTTTTTTTTTTGGAGGATACTAGGTATACCTGTTATATGAGAAACTTTTTGTTGGCCCCATCCACATTTCAAGATTTCATTAATATTATATGAAATAGGACTATTAAAACTAGTACAAAATTTCTAAAAATTTAAATAATTATTTTTGATCTAGTTAAGTATTAAAGTGGTTTTATTTTCGTCATTTAAAATTTTTCAATTTCTTTCATGGAAAATAATTATCTTGCATGGACCTTGCAATTGTTGATAGAAAAATAAAATAATTTCATGTCAATTATGTTATTATTATACTACTACAAAACATACCTATTTCATGTATTTTTTTTATCTAGTTAAAAATTAAAGGGATATTAATTGCTTTGGGGCCGAGGGAAGACTTGGCCTCTAAGCAACAATAGGAATCAGACCTGTGATATGCCTATACCCAAAGGACCTACTGAATAATTACTCAAAACTTCGGGTGTTGGACCCGATAGACAGACCCCCAAAATATACCCCCATAGTTTCGACAGTAAAATCAGTGAAGAGTCCTAGTTCGTCGCGGCTTCTTCAACTCACTGGTTTTCCCTTCCTTTCCACAATTCCTAATGGCCGACACCTCCACCTCCACCTCCACCTCCGCCCCCGCCTCCACCTCCGCCCCCGCACCGGCGGCGGAACCCAAACGCTTCTGGGGCGACGAAGCCGAAGAAGAAGAGGAAGAAGCCTCCGGTGAACAGGCCCCCCTCTCCTCGACCCCCGACCTCAAAATCGACTCTCTATCCATCGACGTCGCCAAAAAGCCCAACAACTTCCTCGAAGACCCCGATGACTCCAACATCAAAGCCGAAACGCCCCCCCCCCCCCCCCCCCCCCCCCTCGCTCTCTCTCTCTGTCTCTCTCTCGTTATGGCATCGCCAGCCCTTACTCAATTTATTTACCCCACATTCTTACAAAACTTGAGTAGGGATTTGCGTCTCTCTTGTTTTGGTTAAAAATATGAGTGAAACTCATTTTGATTTGGTTTTGCGTCAAGGGCAGGATTGAGATTTAAGGGATTGTACTCAGATTTTGGTTCTTAGTTCCTGATTCTGGGGTTTGAGCTTTTAGGGTTTTAATTTGTGATTTCAGGTTTGAGCATGAATTTAGGTACAAGGTTCATTAATGGCGTGGTTGTAAATTTAAGAGCGATAAAATGGCCTTGCAAAATTTGAGTAGGGATTTACGTCTCTCTTGATTTGTTTAAAAAAACTCAATTTGATACGGGTTTGAGTCGAGCGCTAGATTGAGATTTAAGGGATTCTTCTCGGATTTGATTTTGGTTCTTAGTTCCCGATTCTGGGGTTAGGGTTTTTAGGGTTTTAATTTGTGATTTCAGGTTACAACGGGGGATACTATGTATGCATCGGCGAAGGCATTCGAGGAACTGGACCTGTCTCCGGATTTGTTAAAGGGTTTATACGTGGAGATGAAGTTTGAGAGGCCGAGTAAGATACAGGCAATCAGCTTGCCCATGATTCTGACCCCACCGCACAAGCACTTGATCGCTCAGGCACACAATGGTTCTGGCAAGACCACGTGCTTTGTGCTCGGCATGTTGAGCCGCGTCGATCCCAAATTCACGGCTCCCCAGGCGCTCTGTATCTGCCCTACTCGCGAATTAGCTATCCAGGTTTGCTAATCTACACCTATAGGAATACTTTTTGATAACTTAGATGTCTGGCCACCTCACATGCACCTCAACTAATCATGGGATTAGCAGGCTCAATTAAATCCGGGACAAACCAATCCCACCATTCAGAAGCGGGAGCCACTGAAAGCCAGGTCAAAGCCCCGTATGAGTGGCCGTAAAGGAGTTGATAGCACCTAGGTCTCAAACATGAGACCTTAGGAGGGAGCAAACACCAAGTCTCAGGCATTGACCAGTAGGCCAACCAAGAGGGTTGCCGCACATACGATATTTACGTAGTGTTGCTTATGGAATGTCGCTGGTTTCCTGGATTGTATGCTTTTGAAATTGATTGTAGTCTCTGACTTGGGGTTAAGAGTTGTGAGCACATGGAAAGTGATACATGCACACATAATGGTGAATGGTGGTGACCCTAATTTTTTGGTTAAACTTTTGTCACATTGGAAGTGAAGTTGCAAAAATTCATGTGCATTCATTGTTAACATGACTCAATTTGAACTTCTTATCACCAATGTGTTTTTTGTTGCAACCCAATTTGTGAGAATCCGGTTACCACGTAATCAAACGGATCATTATTCATCTACGTGTTGATCTGGTTCTTTTGCCTTCAATTAGTTATTGAAATTGAGGCATAAATTGGGGTTTGTGACTGGATGGTTCTTTGGTTTATTTGTTAGTTGACTGTTCATCTCAAGTGTCAGTTGAGGGTTCAAAAAGGGTTGTTCATCTCAAGTGTCAGTTGAGGGTTCAAAAAGGGTTGGTCTCTGGAGGATGAAGATATATTTGTGTGCATATTATTGGTTTCCTTTTTGGTGTTCTTTAATGGGTATTTGCCGTCTTGTTATTGGAAGCATGTGGATCATGTGTACTTGGTTTTTTTTTTCTTTGCAGTGTTTTTGAGTTTAGGATTTAGTATTTAACTAATGGTAGTGGATGGACAATGATGCAGAACATGGAAGTTCTTAAGAAGATGGGGAAATATACTGGAATTACTTCTGAAGCTGCCATATCAATGGATAGCTCCAACTATATACCAATTTCGAAGCGCCCACCACTAACAGCACAAGTAGTGATTGGCACTCCTGGGACTATCAATAAGTGGGTGACAGCAAGGAAATTGAGCCTGAGCTATTTGAAGATTCTTGTTTTTGATGAAGCTGACCACATGTTGGCGGAGGTATTATCCTTCCTATTTGTTAGATTGTCTGTTTTCATGCTTATGATGAAATCTAAAAACTAGTTGCATATTGTAGCATATTTTCCTGTATGGTTTTCCTTGCTAGGTGGGTTGTGGTTACTGATATAATTTTATGTCATCTTTCTCCATTTAATAACTATGCAAACGTTTTTATTCTTAGTTTTACTATTTATACTATTTATAGACGGTCTATAGTGTTTGTGGATATCATCCCATGAGATGCTCTCCAACTCTAAGCTATTAGCAGTTTTCTGTTCATTAGCGTTGTGAGAAAGTATATTCTTTACATCTGTAGTGTGACAAAATTTAGGGGAGCCGAGGTATTTGTTGATTCAGTTCAGGCTAGTCAACTTAGATGATGGTTGAGCTATGGTCAAGCTAAACTTGGGCTTGGTAAATACTGTTTGAGCTTGGGTTGGCAATTGCTTGTTCAACCTTGAGATTGGTTCGATTAACCTTTTCATGGATCTCATCATTAGAGTTTCAAACCCTTCTTTGACTATAGAACACCCTACAACAAAAGTAGATCTATAAATCCCAAAAAAAAATTCTACTCAAACCTTGTATACCACAAAATCCATTTGAAACTTCACAAGTTTTTCCCAAACCAAAACGCAAAGACTGAAGGGGGAAAAATCAGAGAAGAGGAGGAAGTGCAACCTGCCATTTAGTAAATGATCGTGTTGTGCTCTATGTGGTTAATTTGGAGAGAGGAATCAAATATATTTTGATCGGTTTGAGTGGCTGTTGTTCAAAATTAAGAGTCTTTTCCTTTCTACTTTGTTTCGTTGGGAGTCGAGGGAGTGCAACCCTACACTAGATATGTTACGCCCTACCTTTTCTTTTTCCTAATAATTATTTTTCCCCGTTTTGAGAATTGGGTTTTATGGTGTGGGCCCTAATTAATACTCCCTCCGTTCCAAAATGAGCGACCTTTTGGTTCATTTTCAATTGCTTGTATCTTTCAATATGAATGTTAAAAAATATGCAATATGGATCTTAGATTTTAAATAGTTTTATTAAACAAAATTTTCAAAATCACATAAAACTTTATAAATCGAAAGATATAAGCATTTTAAAATGACGCGGAGTCCCAAAAAGGTCATTCATTTTGGAACGAAGGGAGTATTTTTCATTATTGTATGATATAACTATTATCGGCGCTATTGTGGTTCTGAGGGCACAAGTCTAATTATTAAATTTAGTAGTTAATCTATCTCATTTAGAACACATTAATTAGCTAGATAGCTATAATATAGGGAGTAGGGGATTAGTGGGTAGTTTTACAAATTTTCTCCAAGGAGATATTTACACGGACTAGGGATATAATAATTAGAGAACATCTGACATTGGAGAAAGAGACAATAGCCAAAACTTGGAAGGAAATTTTCTTTGGGTTTCATTTGAGGTAAAAGTATTCTCCACTCTCTCTCTCTCTCTCTCTCTCTTTTTCCCTTTGATCTACCATGTTAGAGCAAGTGAGTTCATGGATTGGGCAATAGTTTTCAGTTAATTTATTGGGTTTTGCAGTCGTCTGGTTACTCGGAGTGAGGGAGGGAGAGAGGTGTGGCGGTGTTTTGGTTTGTGATGCGTGTGTGCTGTGAATGGCCGAAGTGGTGACTTGGCTGATGGAAGTGGAGACATAGGGATTTGGTTGTTGCTCTTAAATATTGCAGAGTTCGTAGTTAAATGATTTTATACTAATAGCAGAAGTGATTTTGGAACTAATGGTCTCTTGATGCTGGTGGACAAAGTTTATATATCAGGAAAGGAGGATAGTTGTTTAGCCATGGTGGATAGGTGGTCGAGGGAGTGACAAGATTCCATGGGATGAGGATTGGAGTTTGGATTTTAATAATTAAAGAAAAGAGATGGAACTATGTGAGTGCGTTCGCTGCACTTGTTTTTGGGAATCGCACTCTTCCTATTTGCATGGGATTATGAGGGATGCACCACCTGCACTTCACTGCACTTGTTTTTAAAATATTAAGATTAGTTGTTTTTTGTTTGTTAAGAGCCACTATATATTGTTTTTTTTGTAGTGGGTGTTACTTAAACATTTAAATGCTTTAGACTATGATCTTTTTGGGTCCCAAAATCCAACCCCTCTTTGCGCACGGTCTCCAATCAGTTTTCCCTTAAATTATTTCTCTCTTTTTTTTTTTAATCTCTCTCCAGTCTCCACTCATTACCCAAAAAACCTCCTCAAAACCCAATTCAAATAAATATTAGATTCCCGAACCTTGAAATTTCAAAAGTTATTGTTCATAGTTTGGCCCTTGCGTTGAAGAAATCTTGGTTCTGTCCCTGTGGTAGATGATCTTATTTGTTAGTTTTAAGTTAGTTCAGTATTTTAAAAAGCGCATGAAGCGCGCGCTATAGCGCAAGGTGCAGCGCAGCGCAAGGATTGTGCTTCGAGAATGTAGGCTACAGCGCGGAACACAAAGGCTCATGAAAGGTGCTGAGGCGCGCGCTTTTTGTTTTGAAGTAAAAAACGATCTCACACGTTGCCGGAGGATGCGATGCACTGAATAATTTCTACTCTTTAAATCGATCTCAACCCTATTCTTCAGATCGAGCAGCCTCTTCTTCAGACAATTCAGACCAGGACTCTAGGATGCTTCTTCTTCTCCCTCTCTGATCGTCATATGTCCTGACTCCAGGACTCCAGGTAACTTCTTCTTCTTCTTCTTCTTCCTCCTCTCACCGTCTCACTTCTTCTTCTTCCTCCTCCTCCTCTCGCCGTCTCACTTCTTCTTCTTCTTCGTCCTCTTCTTTCTATTTTCCACCGACGGACCGACCCACCTGTTTTTTTTTTTTTCCAGTCACAGTCACAGTCACATAGTGACACTCACCTGCTGTTTTTTTATTGCCTTTAATGATGAAGAAGAAGAAGAAGAAGAAGATGAAGTTCTTGGTTTTGAGAATGATGATTAATGCCTATGCATGCCTCTAGATTTTATTGCCTTTAATCCTTTTGTTATGTCTCTTAGGCTAAACATTATTATGTTAGCTTTTCATGGATGATATGTTATGTTTAATGTTTGGTACTTTTGTTTAACCATTGACATGTTATGTTTTATGACATTTGAAAGTTTTACAAGTGTTTGTTTGTGTTGAAAACTTGTTATAATAAAATTTGCCTCGTGAAGAATTTTTTTTTTTTTTTGCGCTTCGCGTCAATAAAGCGCACGCTGCGCCTTGCACTAAAGCCCCAGGGGACCGTTGCGCCTCGGTGCGCCTTTCGCCATTTAAAACACTGAGTTAGTTCCTTTTAGGTGAAGTTGGAATGTAATATCAAGTAGATTTTTGTGGAAATATTTTTGTTGGTTGCTATGGATGGTAGAAAGATGTTATGGAGACTACTACAAAATCCAAACTCCAATCCTCATCCCATGGAATCTGTCACTCCCCTCAACCACCAAGGTTAAACAACTGTCCTACTTCCCTAATAAATAAACTTTGTCCACTAACATCAAGTAACCATTAATTCCAAAATCACTTCTACTATTGGTACAAAATCATTAAACTACGAACTCTCCAATACTTAGAGCAACTCCCAAATCCCTAAGTCAAATCACTATAACACTACAATTCAAGTTTGTGCTCCACTTCCATCACCCAAATCACCACTTCGGCTATTCACAGCACACGCACATCACAAACCATCCCACCGCCGCACACACCACACATCTCTCTCTCTCTCTCTCTCTCTCAGAGTAACCACACCACTGCAAAACCCAAGAAATTAACTCAAAACTATTGCCCAATCCGTGAACTGCAAAACCCAAGAAATTAACTCAAAACTATTGCCCAATCCGTGAACTCGCTTGCTCTAACACAGTAGATTAAAGGGGGAAAAAAAAGACAGGGTGGAGAATACTTTTACCTCAAATGAAACCCAAAGAAAATCATCTCCTTCCAAGTTTTGGCTGCTGCGTCCCTCTCCCAATGTTAGATGTTCTCTAATTATTATAACCATAGTCCGTGTAAATATCTCCTTAAAGTGCAACTTTGTAAAACTACCCACTAATCTCCTACTCCCTATATTATAGCTATCTAGCTAATTAACATATTCTAAATGAGATAGACTAACTACTAAATTTAATAATTAGACTTGTGCCCTCCGAACCACAATAGCGCCAATAATAGTTATATCATGCGATAATGAAAAATATTAATTAGGGCCAACACCACAAAACCCAATTCTCTAAACGGGGAAAAATAATTATTAGGAAAAAGAAAAGGTAGGGCGTAACATCCTTCCCCCCTTAAAGAAATTTCATCCTCGATGTGTCTAGATTCACTTTCTAATATGCTGTATATGCATTTTTTATGTACACACTCCCTTCAGTGCCCCAAAACCTTAGGATCTTCGACTTGCCTCTGCTCATGCACCTGCTTCGTGCAACTTTCATTCTGTTGGCATATGCATAAAAACCGTCGCGGGTTACACGAACTGGTCATGAGATTTTTGAAACTGTTATTTCCTGATAATGACTTACCTTCCTAGGTCCTATTGGAACCAAACAGGAACACCCATGTTAATTTCTTCGTGGGTGTGAACTTTTCATGCCACGAGTGCTATAATAAAACTGATCAATTGTGTCTTTTTTGAAAAAAAGCTGTCAAACTGCTGTCCTTGGTTATAATTCTGCTGCTGAGTTTGGGCCAACTTAGGTTTGTGGTTGCCAAGTAATTCATGAGATGTGTAATTGCAAAGAATCACGACTACGGTGTTGATTATATGCGAGTGAGATTTCATTGTTTGCGTAATTTCGATGACCTATGGTGAGTTTTCCTGCATTTGAGTCCCCTTGTAGTGTAATCTTTACCTGGATTATTCGGGAAGTAATGGTCCTATTACAATGATGATGATTTAATGTATATCGGATTTCATGTGTTCGACTACAATATGAGAAGTGCAGTTTATGCCTTACTTCTCATTATGATTATTCTTGTGCAGAGTGGTTTTAAAGATGACTCTTTGAGGATAATGAAGGCAATTGTCAAAGACTCTCCGGGGTGCCAGGTTTTTACACTCTTGTATTTTTATTCTTTTGCTGTTTGTGTGTCAAAGTGAATGAAGTACCTGTAGACGGACACTGACTTGAGAAAGCAGTGAGATATGTACCTGGTGTTTTTTGTTGGACACTCACCTAGAAAGCTTGTTTAGTATCCTCATATAGTGTGTGAAATACCTATATAAGTTTGTAAACACAATTTTCACACTTGAATTAGATGCCCGACACAAGGGCACATACCTGTACCCGGAAAACTTGAGTTCCTGTAACACTGTGCAAATTGCAACAATTGATTATAGTATAGAGAAATGCTTAAATTTTATGCCCCGACATAGTATACAACTAGCAATAACCTGTGCTTTGCATGGGATCAAGATTTAGATCATATCTTCAGATGGGGTTAATAACATGGACTTGTTTTGTGTTAATTACATACTGCATGAAATGATTGAGACCAAGACTAAACTGCTTGCGCTGTTGGGAAAGTTGTAGTGGGGTCAATCATCTTATGTACTTTTTATATACGAGGTGGATGCGGACCAGACCAACAAAGGCGGATGCAATTATTTGAAAAAATTGAAACTCGAGGATGAGTTTTCTCAAGCTAGGGAGAACGATGCAGCCGGATATTAAGAATATCTATTAATTACGCATTATTTTGAGTTTACTATTTTGTTACGAATTTTATAGTTTAGGATAGGTAGAATAGAATAATTTAGTTCCCTAATTTGCCTTGATTCGCTTTTTCCTTTTTTCGTCAGTTCTTATTCTTCAAGAATTTGATTGCTCAGCAGTATTTCTATTTTCTTTTTAGTATTTCTACGTTGTTATAAATTGATTTGTTAGCCTTAGGGCAAGGTGGTGGTTATTGATTAAAGAAAAATGAAATTTATTTCATACTCGTGTGTTCGAAGAGGGAGTAACTCTAGTTCATACTTACTCATACTACGGGATAGAAAGGTAAAATAAAGATTGAAATATAAAAATGCATAGGAAGCTTAAAAATAGTTAAACTTGAATGTTATCTATGTACCTATAGGTATAGATAAAGTTAAAAAGAAGTTTGAAACATTTAAAAAGTATGTTTAACTCAAACATTTATCTGCATATCTACGATTATAACAACTACCTGTGTAAATCCCTTAAATCTATGAAAAATCTAATTAAAGAATAAAAAGAATATCCAAATTATTAGGATGTCTTGAAAATTTGAAAGAAGGTTGAGGATTGGTGACACGTGGCGACCGCAGTGAGCTTCTCAACAAAGACCCGCAATACGATATAGTGTATAGACAATGGTGCAAAAAATGTGATCTTATTCGCTCAATCAACTTCGGTGATATTTGAGCTTCTTGCTTAGAGTGTACTGTTCCTTCAAGAAGTTGCTTTCTGTATACCTTGTGGTGCATCTGGACCTGTTAAAAAAAATAAAAATGCTACAGTCAGTCGATGTGGTTTTAACGTGTAATTGTTTGATGGAATTTGTTGGTCAAATTGTGATCAGGGCTCTATAACTGGTATTGCCGTTCTTACTTGGGGTATTATATCTTGAAGAGGGTGCGTCAGTTATCCACATTGTTTGGTTGCTGTTTTAGAATCTGTTCTGCAGAACACTTCTCGATGTAGTTCAAGCACAATCCCTTAGGGCACTTAGAAAACAAGTTTTGACAATGATTAACCAACAAGTTTGTGGTTTTTGAAAGATAAGAACAGAAGACCGAAAAAATAGTACCAAAACAAACCAATAGTGTAACTCTACCAAGGTTCTAAATATCGCTAGGCACTAGTCATGTGGAAGAGAGGCGCCTAACGCTTAGGCTGACTAGTTAGGGACTAATTGGGGCTTAGAAATTGGTCGGTTTTTGTATTTTTTTAGCAAGATATCTTCCCACCTCCCCAAGAGTTTTACTAGTTGGGGACCTACCAACTAGTCGCCACCTAGCCGATTAATCCCCGATTAATTCCCTACGAATGTAAGGCTCCGTTCCGGAAACCTTCTTAAAAAATAAGTACTTATTTTGCTACTTTTTTAAAAAAAATAAGAAGGGTCATTCCACAAAATCCAAATAAAAAGTTCCTTTCACATTTTCAAACTCAAAAATAATGTAAATGAAAAAAAAAAATTCAATTTTTTTTGCACCGTATTAAAGATCTCAATGAGATCTATCAAACAAGATCCATAGTGATAGAAAAATTATTTGCGTAAACACATGATTTTTGAGCTTGAAGTTGCCTTATACAAAAAATAAGACTGTTGCTATGATAATGGGCGCCGGGGGAGGGAAATCGTACCGGCGGCCGTGCCGGGCCGTCTCCGGCCACCGGACGGTCGATCCGAGCTGTCCAAAAATTCTAAAAAAAAAAATCGAGGGGGCCAACGCGGGAATCAACGGCATCCGAGGTGTGTAGGGTGCTTGATCCGAGCATCCCTTTTCGGTGTATATATGTTTCCCTCGGTTTTTTTTTTTTAGAATTTTTGGACGGCTCGGATCGGCCGTCCGGTGGCCGGAGACGGCCCGGCACGGCCGCCGGTACGATTTCCCTCCCGGCATCCATTGGTATCTATATAAATTCTTCCAAAATAATTACCACCCTTCTTATTTTCTGGAACAACCCTTCTTATTCAACCAAAAATAAGTTCTTAACTTGTTTCTGGAACACAACCTAAAAACGCCTAATCAACATCCAGACCCTAAAATCTAGGAGTTGGGTGGCCACCTAGTGCCTAGGCGGACTTTTAGAAGCATTGATCTCTTCAAGGCATTAAGTTTGCTGTTCTTAATTAATTGTCATAGTCCCAAGTCATGTTATCGTCAATTATAATGAAAACGTCTAAAAAGATCTGAGATGGATATATGTTGTGAAGATAGTTTACTCAGTGGGAACTGTATTTGCTGCTCCAATTTCTGTTTTCTAATTTATTTCAAGATTATTGGATACATCTTTGCCTTTTCTTCGGAAAGAGTCGAATTGTTTGTTGAGAATGTGAATATATTTTGTCTCATTTCAGTAGTTTATGGTCTTTTGGGTAATATGAACACTTATTAATGGTAACAATTGTTTGGGTAACATGAAGAAAATACTTCATGGTCTTTTTTGTCTTGTATTTCATCTTCCCTTGTGCATTTCAAGAAGTGAGATGCTATGTTGTTTGTATGCACAGTGATTTCTGGATCTCCCAAGATCTGAAGTGTTGTGTGTGTGTATTTTTTTAATTTTTTTTTGAAGATTGTTGTGTGTACACAAATGTAGGATATTCTTTAGCTGATTGTTCTAAGGATGCAGTACTGGCCTATGAAACTTACCATTTAAATGAAGTGTCTCCATAAATCTTGTTTCCATGTGATAGGAGGGTACTTGTTTCTCAAACTATTGGTAGTTTTGGGATTAGGCTAAGAACTTTCCCTGTTTTCCAAATTGAGCTACGTGCTTGACTGCAATTTTGTTTTTTCTCAAAAATCAGGTGCTTCTATTTTCTGCCACATTTGATGATGCTGTCAGGGCTTTTGTTTCAAAGATTGTTAAAGATCTCTTTAGAGGAGATTACAACCAAATGTTTGTGAACAAGGAGGAACTGTCATTGGAGTCTGTAAAGCAGTACAAGGTGAAATGTCCTGATGAGCTTTCGAAGATAATGGTGATTAAAGACAAAATATTTGAGTTAGGGAATAAGTTGGGGCAGACAATCATCTTCGTCCGCACGCGAAATAGCGCAAGCATGTTGCATAAAGCACTCACTGAATATGGTTACGAGGTTACGACTATTCAAGGTGCTCTCAAGCAAGATGACAGGGACAAGATAATTAAGGAATTTAAAGATGGATTAACTCAAGTACTTATATCAACAGATCTTCTTGCCCGGGGTTTTGACCAATCAATGGTGAGCACCACTTAGCTTTGTCTGGTGTTGATTTAGCCATTTATTGCTCAGAATGCCTATATCCTAACATTTTCTTTGTTAGGTTAATTTGGTTGTCAATTTTGATCTTCCCGTGAAGCATGATTACCCATCTGAGCCTGACTGTGAGGTGTACTTGCATCGGGTTGGGAGGGCAGGACGTTTTGGCCGCAAGGGTGAGTTTTCGGGGTCCTTTTAATACTATTCCATCCTTTTTTTATTTATGAACTCGAACATCCGTGTAAATTCTATTGGTTGCTGGTAAACTCTGCTTACTCTGAACTCGATTGCTTGTTGGTCAAATTCTTTCGTCTTTGAAATCAATTTCTTGTTTATCAATGCATTCTTAGTGGTTAACTAAATTGCAGACTCTGTTGGATTTCTTGAATTATGAAGTACCAGTTCTTACTCTTTCAGTAATATAGCTATGGATTGTCATCAGTTGAAGACTATTGATCAGCCGTACCACGGGTTTGGCGTGTGTCGGGTCTGTCTGCCGGTTTTTTGCACACCATCAGGAATTTGTAGTTGTTTATATTGAGAGTGATAGAGTTTATGATGTAATCGGAGTAATTTTCTATACAATGGGCTTAGTTGCAGCCTGCAGGATTCTCCTATTGGGGTGACAATTTGCTCGGAAGCTCGCTTACGTGCTCCCAATTCAGAATCTGGCTGAATCTTGCTCCCATTTGGGAAGGATCATGTTACGGAATAGGATAAATCCTCGTAAACATATGTATCATTGAATCCTATAAGGAAAAATAGAAGAGCTACCAACTAAGATGAAAAATACTATTTGCAGCTGACACAGATTACTAATATAAATATACTTATTATCTGGACACTACAACCGTTTACTTATCAAAAAAATATAAATATACTTATTAATGGTTGAAGATATGTTTGAGCACTAATGATAATATACTCCCTCCGTCCCATTTTGTTTGCTCATGTTTTCTTTTTGGGTTGTCCCAAATTGTTTGCAATTTTCCATAATTAAAAACCACCAAAAGGGCAAAGTTCCAATTACTCCCCTTTAGTTTTGAGTTGAAGGAGATACCAAGTTAACACAAAAGGTATTTTTGGAAATCTCAACACTTTTCAACCCAAAGCTTTGAGTTAATAAAATCGGAGAATTCCCGTAATGAGCAAACAAATTGAGATGGAGGGAGTAGTATTTTTGAATTTACCTATGTTGTAACTTATTTACACCTATAAATATACGCTCCTATAGACGTTTCCAATTTTCGATTTTTCTATACCCTCTCGCTTCCTTGCACCTGCTCCTGCTCCAGCACCCGCCTCTGTTTTGTTCAACTGAGGACTCGGTTCATGAATAAGTGTCATAGTTTAAGCAGCACACAGGATATGGAACTTTGAAAAAGCTGGGAGCCTGGGACACAGACATAGTAGGGGACACAAAAATATATGATGTTTACATATTTGTTGTTATTAACACATATATTGTATCCACAAACAATTGTTATTAACACATATATCGTATCCTCAAACAATCAAATAAGTTGGTTTATGTTGAACTGCAACCAAAATAAATGGTTACTAACACTATGAAACAAAATGAAACCTAACCTAACACTAATCCGAAACAAAATGAAACCTGACCTAACACTAATCCGAAAGGACCGAAACAAAATGAAACCTAACCTAACACTAATCCTACATGAATAATAGACAATCCATCAAAAGACAGACCACAAGGAACACTTAACAAATGTGTTCTCATTGTGTCCCAAAGTGGCATGTCCCATTCTTATCCCACTGTGTCCGTGGCGTGTTCGGCATTGATACGGGGATCCCTCAGGTGTGTCAGTGCTTCATGGGTCCTAATTAATGCAGTGCATCAGTAGCAAATATCAGAAGTCTACCATTCTCTCTCTCTCTCTGCTGTTCTATTAGGTGTTTTAAGCTGTTCCTACAAGAGGGATGTTGAAAAATGAAACTTTGTAGACATTTAGGGTTTTTTTTCAAAGATTTAGATGTGGCCTAGCATTTAGTTTTTGATTAAGGTGTTGCCTTAATAAAGTCTTCGGTCAAAGTCTTCCAGTCTTGTGTCACTTCAAAGATGTGCAAACACTGATTCTCAACTGTGTTAATGCTAAATAGCAACTTGAATTTGCTTCGAATCACATTGATTGGCTGTATTTTGATTTTGCAAATAACCCGAAACATGGACAAATGTTGTGGCTGCATGCATTCTCTATTGTAGTGGATTTTTCTAAAGAAACATCAAGCAATATTGATTTCTATTTCTCTCGTAATGTTGGATAATTTTGGAAGCTCATGTACTCAAAGCTTCCTCTCCGCCTTTGACTTAATCATAAATGGTTTAACTTAAATCCTCCAGGAGCTGTGTTCAATTTGCTGTGCAATGATAGAGATGAGATGATCATGGCCAAGATTGAGAGGCATTTTGAGACGGAAATAGCTGAGGTAAGCATCTAGCGCACACGCCATGGTGTATGAGTTGCTCATTTTTCTTTCTGCAGTGGTTTTTTTTTTTAACATGTTAAAGTACCAGATAAATGTTCTTGGGATTTTCGGAGTTCCAAATCTAAACTAAGATGGATATGATTACAGTGTATATATTACTTTGCCAAGGACCCTGTTTATTGGATTTAAGTAATTGCGAATGGATAAATGATGCCTCAAGATAAGTGATCCCATCTGATAATCGTGACCCCAAAAGTCCTAACCAACAGAGGGTATGTGACCCTCTGGGATTTATAGTATAATCCGATACTTCAATCTGGGATCCAGACAAACAAACTGGGCCTAGGTTTAATGGGCGGGGGGGCAATCTTATATAAACGCTTGTTTTTTGTTTGTTTGCAGGTGCCATCCTGGAGAAGTAATGAGGATTTTGAGGCTGCTCTTAAAAAAGCTGGTTTGCTTTAAATTGTTTGTGATGATCATCTCCAGTTATTATCATAATGCAATCTTATAAGAGAAGCACGCGGCCTCGATGGACGGTTGTGGATTCGTGTTTTTTGAGTCATTAATACAGGTGTCACAGGGAGTGGTACAATATACGTTTCCAGTGTCTTAGCTTGATGATAAGCTATGCGTGCCTAGCTCGTGGAGGCTCTCTTCCAGATTTCTTCTGATGAGAAAAGGAGATTCAAGTTCTTCTGAATTTGTAAACTAGGGTATGTTTCGGTTTGACTTCATATTCCTTTTAGTGCCTTTTGATTTAGCTGAAGTTATTGGTGTTACTGAAGCGTTTTGTTCCGATGTGTCAATTGTATTAATATTACTGAGTTTATATGATCCTTTCTACCTTTGTTTTGGGTTCCGATCCTCTATATGAGGATGTTGGAGTTGGTGCCATTGAAAAACGTACTATTTCCAGGAGTGTTTGGTGGTCATTTTAAATTTGTGGGTTCTATTCACATGCAGAAAATCACCACACGCACACATTTAGCAAATCTGTTGTATTGCTTATGGATTGGTCATCCGCCGAGTATCAGCTTCGAAGGCATTTAACGGTCAACTAACTTCAGATGACGAGTTCAGAATAATTCCATGCTCAAATATTGCATCCCTATGGTATGAACTGTGTGATGCTATTTTATGATCTCGAACAAAAATAAGAAAAAGAAAGTTGCTATACAAAAATAAGAAAAAGAAAGTTGCTATATATACACAAAGGGATCGACTTAATTAAGTTTTTGATTCCCAAAAAGAAAAAAAGGGAGGACCTTAAATTTAAATATCATACCTGGTAAAGGAGCACCTCAGGTTCACAGAGAAGCCTGGATTTACTAGTACTATTAATTTGAATGCAAGCTTCGGTAGAGATTAAGAAAGTGCTTAATGGTTTGCACTTCACAAGTAGTGCTCTTCCAGTTCCATTGAGATGTCTAATGTCTGTCTCTCTCCTGGCACGTACCCCCACCCCCCCGGTTTAGCCCAGCCGCTCCGTCATTAGTAAACTACTAGTAGTAGTTATTACTGTGTTTATTGTAAATATAATTGAGATGTCTCATTTTCTTGGAACTGCAATTGAGATGTCTCATTGCACACGAGTTTTCATTCAAATGATTTTTAGCTTATTTCTTGTTAAATGTATATTATATCCGTAAGCACATACTCTCTCTATTCCATTTTTAGAGTTCAATATTTCATTTTGGGTTGTTCCATTAATAAGTGTCCATTTTGTTAAGTTTGTGGGTAAGTTGGTACTTTTTTTTATTTTGCTCATAAAAGTAAATTTCATTTTGAAAAATTAGTGATAAAAAATGTAATGATGATGTCTTCATAAATGGTAAGTAGAAAAAATTATAATTTTTAGAGTGTAGTGGGGATATCTTTATAAAAAAGTTGAATTTACAAAGTGAGATTCTGAAAAAAGAACGGAGAGAGTATAATGTTACGCGAAAAACTCTAGACCCTAAGTTACCGGGAAAAAAAAAGGTGATTTTATTTAGTAAACTTATACAAACAACCCATTGTAGTTTTATTTTCTACTATTTTGTGTTTGCTGGAGTGTTTCATTTTAAAGAGTGATTTTATAACTTTATCTAATGAGAGAATAGGATTATACACCAATTTTTTTTTTTGAATTTTCAAATGTTCCTAGTTTGTACTCCTTCCGTCCCTTATTTATAGCCCAGTATTCCATTTTGGGCTGTCCCTTAATAAGTGTCTATTTTGTAAAGTTAGTGGATAAAAGTTGGTGCATTGTCTATTTTGTCCCTAAAAGTAGATTCCATTTTGAAAAATTAATGAGTAAAAGTATAATGATGATGGATAAATAGAGAAAATGAAGAAAAAAATTGATGTGAAAGGTATAATACTGATATTTTTTTAATAAGTTGAAATTACAAAGCAGGACACTTAAAAAAGGACGGAGAAAGTATGAAATTAAAAAAGGAGTATAATGTTCATTTGAATTTAAACTGTTGCCCCACCACTCAATTGATCTGTCATCATTGCCTCAACAACTTCAAAAGGCATATTCTGTGGATTACAGTAATACATAGAGGGAGAATGTGAGAGATTGCCAACAAATGAGATTATACATGTGTGGGAGCGGACCATGAAAACTTAAAAGTGCCCAGAATACATAAAAATAAAAACCTGTCCAGCTGCACAGATATACTATACCAGTTGGAGGGTCAACAGATCAAAACAATAGTCCCTCTGAAGTATTCAGTATTGACATATACATATGTTTTAGGATGCTCTTGACTCATCCAGTTAACGATGTCTTGGCTGCAAGATGGGTGAGAGCACGCCTGTGGTAAGTATTGCGAAGTTTCTTGTATTTCTGCACAAAGGGTCCCACTTCAATCTCCCCGTCAAGAAGCTGCCTGTGCAGGGCCTCGGATTCCTCCTCTGTTTTGTTCATTGCCTCTGCAAACACCAAACACATCGTTTAGAGTGCCCCAAAACCGAAGTAGCACCAATTGAGGATAACAAACAACAGACTAAGATGGTGTTGTCATATAGTTGTTTGCATAGCCGGTAGATGGTTCTGCAATAAACAATGAAGACCAGTAGGTGCTGCAGTATGGAAGCGTGATGGGATCATTGTTAACAAGATATCAGGGGACCTAACTTTAACTTGGGAAGTCGAAGTAAACAAAAATGACATGATTGTTACCGAGTTTAACACACAGTGCACTTGACAGCAGGGACAGAGCCATGTTCATGGCCGAAGGTGGCCATGCGCTCCTGTTTTGGGAGCACATACGCATATATACCTGGTATGACCACGAGTGGCCTCACCAATGAACGTATAGAAAACAGAAATGGAGTGAATACAATACTACCAAAATCCACTGCTAGTGTAATTTCTGCATTTTAATAAAAAATTGTCATGTTCTGAAAATTAAGGTGACACTAGATGTGAAGAGTGTAGTAACTAACAGTGAAATTAAGCATAAATAGACTGGACCTTTTTTTGATAAGTTCGAATCACTTGATTTTATTTTCCGTGGATAGTAGTAGGTATACATGTGAAAGTTTATTTTGATTGTATACCACTAAATAAACTTTGTGATAACACCACTTTTAGTCCCCGCTGAATAAAATCATGGCTCCATCCCTGTTGCTTGATAGAGTGGAATGACAGAAAATGAATCATGCAGCTGACGGCAACGAGCAATTAGTTTGCTTTGCTTTGCTTTGGTCTGCTATACAAGAGGAAGCTGACTGTGTCTCTGAATGACAATGATGGTGACACCATGGTCTATTGGTAGTTTTGTCAAGAGTTTTACCTTGAAGTCTACGGAGGAGGGATGATGGGGAGTAAAACTTCAGGGTCTCTTCTTTTTGCCTCTCCAGCTCATGCAGGTTCTCTTGAGCAGCAGCTAATTCAGTTGTCCGAATGATTCTGCACTGCAGAATCAAACAACAGCAGAGTAATTATCATTTACGTCAGTAGTTGATATTGGCTTCAGGACAAAGCAATGGAACACATCTTAATTTGTTCACCTGATTCTGTAGTTCCATTATCCGTGGTTCTTTCTCCAAATTCTCCCCTGCATAAAGGGCAATCGTTAGAATAAGACTCCTTATCTGGTGGAAATGCTATGAGAAGAAAGTGAGCATGTGTAGGAACATATGTACGTGTGTTGGAGACATTGCAACTGTTAGCCCAAAAAAGACAAACTTACTGGCAAGCTGCAAAGTCTCCTTATGAAGTTCAACTCTTAGCTGATGTTTATCAAGGAGAAAAAAGGTGAATAAAAAGGTCAGTAGCAATTGATGGTAACAAAATGACCCAAAAATCATTTAAACTACACCTAACTCGACATTTTATGCAAGCGTACTACAGTACCAGGAATAAAAAAGTGGAATAAGCAAGCATAGCATGCAATGTCTGAAATTACTATACAACCCAGACAGTCTACTCTGGTCAGCATGTGCTTTTTCTATAGACAGGTTCATTATAACTTTAAGCAGGCTTCATATATAGTTTCCGGTAACATCAACGGACATCGTGACTCAACTACAGATTATGACTATGGATCATTGTAACTTGTAAGTCCCTCGGAAACATCTCAGACAGAAGTTCACATCTAGTGCATAAGAAACATGCTGGTAGTTGCCAACTCTGGATACCTCCACCATATTTATCAAAAACCATGTAGATCTTCAGAAAAAGATTAATAATGTTCATGTGTCTGGTAATCTGTAGGTTTTGTAGTATGTTTTGCACGTGCCGCGTCTTGCCCGAGAAAACTCAACTTACTAACAGTAGTGATCTTTTTGAAAGAGAATATGGGCATAAAAAGAATTAAGAATACTAGATGGGTGATAAACATCAATTCGATACTCTCGAAATTCCAAGGCCATGTCTGCCATAAACTCTACATTACTCAATATCTAAATGAGCCTGTCATAATTTTAAATAAAACAATGCACCCTAAACAGGTTTCCGGTATTCATTTCTAATAGAAAGTCTTCCACTGATTCCTTGAAAAGGGCCGTTTACAACTCAGACCAGCTAATGCAAATATCGATGGCCCCAGATCCCGGGTTCCAACTGCTTTTGAATTGTGTGCCTCATCAAAGCGCAACGCTACACAGTTTCCTTGATATAAGAAACCCCACAATTTATACTTAAAAAAGGGTTCAATACCAATTGATAATTACTGAAGATGAGAACTACTATTCATTGAACTTATAAGCATAAAAAGTCTGAGAAATACAAAGAAACAGTGAACTAGAGATGGTACAAAAACTTAAAACAAGAGAGAAATGAAGGTGGAAGCACACGAGCAAAAATCAACTTACATTATTTTGAATTTTAACCTGGTCGAGCGAAAGTAAGAATTGGCGGTATGCATCTTTGTCAGCCAAAAGCTTCCGTAACTCATCAATACTACATGGAATGAAATACGAGGAGAAGCAAATGCTGAGAAAATACAAAAACACAGTACACAATGGTAGTCAAAGTATTCTCCACGTTTCTAAGTAAATTAGGGCGGAGTGAATTTCTTCCGAAATAGCTCAGCACGGGAGAAGACATTGTGCTGAGTACTACTGTCTAGTGAGGTATAAAGACGGTGGTGGGCCGGTGGCTACCGTCTTCTGAAGAAAGCATATGATGATAAAAAAGGATTGCAGTGTCTGATATGTTTTTGTAGAATAGACTTTGCAAGGTAGAAATATAGATAATCGACTCGGGTTATGGACTGTGATAAAAAAGGATTGCAGTGTCTGATATATTTTTGTAGAATAGACTTTACGAGGAAGAAATATTGATAATGGACTTGGGTAACGGACTGTGATGCTCGATGCAAATAATGGGTAGAAACCGAGGCGACGCCAATATAGAAGCCATGGGATCGCCTGACACCATGGGGAAAAATGTTACTACTACGGCCAGTAGTATGTAATTTCTGCTTGTCCATCATTTGACAGACAATTAACATGGAATAGGACCCCAACCCCAACTCATGAGGTAGCAGTAGCATAAGATAATTTTACCCTTGAGGTTGCTGAACCATTTGAACTTCAAACATGTGTTGACTTTAGAATCTCCTTTACTCAATTGAAAGCAAGGATTAATTTATGGTGTTGAATAGGAGATTTATAGTTTAAAACTTTATTTTCCCTTAGAATAAAATGATTATTCATTCATTAATGTGAAATAATTTCCCCACAGAAAATTATAATTTAGAAGTGTGAATGACCCCCTCTATAATAATTCCTGGAGTTGCCCTGGGTAGAAAAAAGATTTTGTTTTTGTATGTTGCTGCACCACGTTCTCAATGGCGTAGTCAATTTCTATTGTTTTCAAATTCCAAAGGATTAATCTAGAAATATAACAGAAACAAATTGAGAGACACTAAATGACAATGTTGGAATATTTAGCAGGTTATTCTTTACCTAAGAGGCTACTAAGTGTGCACACTAGCACTCCCAACCATTGCTAGAAACAAATTCTCAAACTACATATAAGCCAGATCAAATATTAAACGTAAGGAAAACTCTTATTTTGGTTTTCTAACATCAGATGCAGTTTTTTGCTCTCAAAATCTCGTTCTCACATATCACAATCCTTCCGTATTCATGCAGTCTATAATTCAATCTTTATCACATGACTAGCAACACAAGTGGTTCAACTGCTCCATTCACTCTTTATTTTCTCCCTACAATAAGCCCAAAACCATACAAAACAAAATAAAACTACCGCCATTTCTTTCCCTAGAGCAAGCATAGTATAGCATTAGATCATTCATCAATCACACGGAGCTAAACTAAAGTAAATGGATTATGTGCACATTACAACAGTTTAAAAAAAGAATAGAGCGGGCAATATTCAACTTCCTACCTGCTGTTTGCTATGTATTGTTTTCAAAATAGTTTAAGTAGCTTCCCAAAAAATAATCACTTCAGTGCCATGTATGATATTGTATATGGGGAAATTTGTATATGCCCAATCTCGGAAAACCAACGGTGGCAGCAATCAACTGCATTCCCAGCATGCAATATCAATGAGCGACAAAAAAAAGGAAAATCTCAACTCATAGATGCTTATTTGATAACTTTGATGCCCGGGTCAACTTACATGCACCTCGACTAATCCTAGGGGACCAATCCCATCATCTGCTAGCGGGGGCCCCAATTAAAGCAAGAGCAAGGCTTTGTATTTTTGCTCTGTATGGATTGGCCCCAAAGGAGTTGATAGCACTTGAGATAATTCGAACCTGAGACCTTAGGTGGGAGTAAGCTCCTAAGTCTGAGGCCTAGACTACCAGGCCAACGCCTTGAGGTTCAAATTCATAGTCGTTTCAACAATATCTTCTATAACATGGATTTTATCTTCGACATGATTGCTAAACAATGTGGAGAAAGGGTTGTGGATCTTGTCATAAGATCACAGACTCAGTATCCCCATCAGTCACATCAGAAGTTTTTACGTAAATCATATTTGGTTTAGCACTCCCAATGCACTTGACATAATAATTACTACTTAAAATCAACGGAATAGGATTATAGAAAAATCTGTTACGAAAATTGAAACTAATTTCACATTTTACTGTAACCAAGCACTTTTAACTGTTAATAACATGTCCTTCTGCAAATCAGGGATGTAAAACAACTGTGCATGTCGCGGGAATTCTCTTGTATACACATGTACATTTTTCTTTCACCAAAGGCTCTAATAACTTCTAATTTAGCTGATTCAAGGACGTATTCAATGTTTTTACCTTATAAGCTTTTATAGTGAGTAATGTGAAATAGCACTACACAACACAGGCCCACTGGCTAGTTTGTATAAATACCATAGCTACTTGATTGAGCATGATCCAGCTGTCCAGACTTGCTAATCAATGGAGTCTAACAGTAATGGCCTGGAATTGCTCTAAGCAAAGATTTTCCTTTGAAGGCACGAATGAGAGAATGTTTTCCAAGTGGGGTCGATGAATTTAAAATGCATAGCATGCACCATATCTGACAGATAAAGCAGAACATGGAATCGTAGGAAAACGGACTATCTTCCAAACAAACATCCTCCGCTCTTTTTATTTAAGCAATTCGACCTGACCCTAGTTTTGACCCACCCTCTTACCCAATGTTCTAAAAGTTGCTCGGCGTTCGTCGCTCGGTCGACCACCTTTGAGCTACGAGACCTATTAATCGCCGATTAATCGGCTTGTAGCAATTAGTTGGGTTTTTATTTATTTATATATAAATACTCCCCAATGACAACTCTTATAAAAAATTGAACATTCATCAATCAATCCATCAACATCAATTGTTTTTCAAATATGACAGAAATCTCTCCTTTACAGAAAACTGTTAACATGATTATAACACCAGCTAGTACTGGGTATGGGCCGTTCATTTATTAGTCACTTACCAATTATAATAACTTTATTTATATACACTAAATAATACTACACTTCGTGTTAAGATTTAATAAAAAATATGTAGCAGGCCGAACCTAGGGACTCGCGTGTGTATGAGCCGTACCTGGCCCAAATCACATATAGATCCAGCGCTCGGCATTCCATCGACGACCTTCGTCGCCGCCTCTCCCGCTACAGGCTCGGCGGAAGATAAGTCCATACTCGGTCGTTATCCTCGGCAAGATTCCCTGCGACGTGTCCTCCCCCATCGGCCACGTGTCAGGTTCGGCAAGGTACGTGCTCGGCCACCCGCGGAGTATGGCTGCTGCCAACGTCGGTTGGCTGCTGAGTCATACGTCTTCCCACGTGCAGAAGCGGTTATAACAAAAAATGATCACGGGCGCACATGGGTGTGCCAGCTCAGCCCTGAAAACGGTTACCAGATCTATTTCGTGATGTCACCATGACATCACTTAGCTCGTGGAAGGCACGCGATCGTACTTGAAGGGCAAGCCAGGAAGGCCCTATAAATATCTAGTGATGGTAACCCTAATGACACACATGCTACTTGATACTCACACTGATAGTCTTCTGCTTCCTCTCTCTGCACAATACTTATCTTCTCGCCGGAGGGCCTTGCCGGGACAACCCTCGGCCAGGTCTTAGTCGTGCGCTCCCTGTGCAGGCTAGGAGAAGAAGGCTCAACAACCATCGAACCACCAACGAAGGAACGAGGATCAAGGATCATAGGCCACACAAAATATTACTACACTTTGTTTCCAGAATCACCACCGTGTCAATATCGGTATGGGCTTCTCAAAAAAAAAAAAAAAAAACTAATGTTCGAGATCGGTAGAGACTTGGAGTGAGAGTGAGAGGAGATCTCGATTTGAGAGAGAGAGAGAGAGAGAGAGAGAGAGGGGCGATAGACGGCTCGGAGATCTCGTGTTTTAGGGTTTCAAAGAGAGATGACAGGTGACTCCGAGATCGATCAATCGATGACTGGGTGTTGAACAAGCCCTATAAACTGTGATTCGAAGCCCTTAAACTGGTATGAATATATAACAGTTACACCCCTTGATTTTCCAAAATTATAGATTAATCACCGAATAGCCGACTAATTGCCCATTAACCGATTAATCGACTAATCGCCGCTAGACGCCGACCGACTAATCGCCGACTAACTCCGATTAACATCCTCACCTACCAATTCAACCGACTACGCTTTAATCTAATCGGTTAGGCCAAATTTCCAATTAATCGGCGATTAAATCCTTCTTTTAGAACACTGCTCTTACCACTATTAAGTAAGACTTGCTACATCTAAAATCTCTGATATCGACTGCTATCTCAATAGAACTAGGGATTGGAAGGACCTACAACATTGGTTACTGGACATTCGGACGAGAAGGATTAGACTTACGATCCACTAATGGATTATAGCTAAGAGACAGAAAGAAACCTAAGTTACTATGTGACATGTATTACCACAATTGATCTTCAAGAAGTTTGGCTATTTTAGATAGTCAGGTTTGTATTGCCAAGATCAATAGTTTTGCTGAGCGTGTTCAAACTTCAGCCACCCTTCCCAGGAACCATTGTTGGACTACAATGATAGGGGGACAAAGAGAACCTTCCATTGGTTATGAAGCAACACATCGTGAAGAACCAGAAAGATATTCAGCAACACAATCATAACAAAGTCAGGAACCCGAGCAACTTACCTCCTATCCTTTAAAAGAAATATAATGCCCGCAGCCTCCGAAGGAGAAACTTGAGCTGCCGATTGTGGTCGATCAGCAGGCCTTTGTACATTGAAGCTACTGGAAGAGCTGCTGCTAGGTGTTGTAGGGTGGGTAGAACTGGGAGAACTAAGTAAAGATGAAGGGTACCATGAGTTGGTAGGAATCTCTTGTGGAAGCGCCTGACCGTCCTGCTCTTGAGAACCCCTGTAGGTAAACATGGTTAGCTTAGAATCCTAGAACTTACAAAAAGGTAAAAATTCTACTAAGGTTTAAAGCTCCGCTAGATGGAATTCATTTGGATCACATACATATTATGAGAGAGCATACCATGCGTAGTAAAAGGACAAACTACGTGGTGATAATCGAGAGAAAAACAAGGTATTGCATTGGAAACTTCAACAGTTATCATTCCCAGACCTTGTATAGTCTATCAATATGAGATACAACTCATACAAGTTCAATTCAAGATGTTCAGGTACAAGGAACAGCAAGAATATACTGAACGACAATTGTAGAGAGCCAGACACAAGGACTGCAAATATATAAAAGCTGATTACGGCTATTACCAGATGTTCACTGTTGCGTAGCAAAGAGAATCACATGAACGTATGAATCTGGCGTAAGGTCGGCGAGAGATCACCGTGATAGAGAAGAGGAAAAAAATTTTGGTTTTTCATATGGGAGGGGTGAACATCATATAACTATGATCCATAAATACAAGAGTTCCATTCTCCGTAAGGGCTCTCCCACCTAGTGGCAGATCTAGGAATTTTGAACAGAGGGGTCACTTTTCGAGCATAAACTTGATAAAGATTCTCACAATCCAATATAACGAGAACCAAAAATGAAAATAGACTCGGGTTTCTGTATTCGTACAGATAATTTATTATATTTTATTGGTGAAATAGGTAGAATGCATTATGTTGGCTTAGTGGTACTTCTACTACCTAAAGTCATAAGTGAAGAAGGTTCAATTCCCAACAACTATGTTTAGAGGAAGTTTTTTTTTTCAAACTATGTAAGCGTTAAAAACAACAGTCGAAAGGTGCTACTAAGCTTCAAATCGCGACTACACGCGTGGGAAACGAAACCCCTACCACTCGAACAAGACTTCTGTCTTACTATTTCGGGTATTTTAATATATATTAGTTATTTTCTGGTTCACACACAAAAAAGCCCGTTAAATTGACCCTCCCGTGCCTTAACTGAATTCGCCCCTCCCATCCCTTCAGCTGCTTCATCTGGGTCTTCCCAGTTGCTCTATAGACTGCCTTTCGTACCGCTCTCATCCTCCAATCTAGACTTGTTGGCAAATCCTCTTAAAGGTTTCCCTTTCCCTGTTTCCTTCAAACTCATGCAGACAACCCATTAAAGCCCCTCTCCCCTTCACGAACAGGTTTTCCCACTCCTCCTTCAAATTACATCCATCCTCTTTTTCTCCACCCACTCCTCTCTATTTCGCAGCAATCCCATAGTTGGCTCGTCTTCTCATCTCACTATTTCCAAAACCATCTTACAAACACAAAAGAACCACCAAAATCTTCCAAATTCTTTGGAGTTATCCAATGGACTTTACTAAACTTTGCATCCATGGACTAGAGAATGAATGGTCCCACCAAAGGATAAGCACAAGGGCTAAACGGCCAAAATTTCTGACCTTGGATTATCAAAATTTCCAAAGTGTATCACCAGCTTAAAAAAAAAAAAAATTTCTAAACCAGCTGCTTGACCCATATCCACGGGCTTTATAATTTCAAGTACTAAATTGGAATTCAAGTTCCAAAACTACTAAATTTGAGTAAACTTTGAAGATAGAAGAATAAAATCAGCTCAAAAGTAAAATAAATGCGACAAATCTTTTCCATTTAAGCTCAGGAAGCAACTATCCCAATTACCAACATAATTCCAATTACATGAAATCCTACTACTCAACATCAAAACAGCTGGAAGGTAATGCTGTGTGAAAGAATACGGAACTCGACTATGGGTACCGAAATATAGGTGTACTGAAAATGTACAACGGCATGTGGGGACCACTTTTGGGTGCCACACGAATAATACGAACTGTTCATTAATTTTAAATAATTTTTGAGTGGCCCCGCAAAAAAAAAGGAATATATATAAGTGGTTGATCTAATCTTCCATGGAATTGAGTCATACAACGTAGAAACCCAAAGCCAAAGAATTGAGTTCTTGCAAGGAGTTAAAAACTAAAGTTCAAGTAAAGGATCATAATACCAAAAAAGTAACCTAACATGTGAGGAATCAACCAAAATGAAGGCTTAACGAGAGAGAGAGAGAGAGAGAGAGAGAGAGAGAGAGAGGAGATTACCAGAATGACTTGAACATGGTGCTTGGGAGAGGAGTCGGAGGCAGTCCAATGGATCGAGAGAATTAGAACGAATCAGAAAATCGAAATCGTTGAGACTCAAGTCTAGAATCGCCGACACGAAATCGTTTGGAGTTCGAGTTATGCAACACGGAAGAAGATACGATCGACAGCGCTCTCTTTCTCGCTGTTGAATACGCGTCGTCGCGTGGATTGGCGGATTACTATAGTCAATTTTTCCGGACAGCAAATTTCTGTCTAAGGCTCTGTTTGGAACTTCAGAGAACGAAAGGAAAACTAAAAAATTTTCCCCCCGTTGTTTGATTGGAAGAGAAAAGAACGAAGAAAATAACAATTTTAAGTTTTGTGAATAATAAATTTTTTTATCTATTTTATTTTATTGTCTTTAGGTTCCAAATAGAGCTTAAATTCACGTGTATGTTTTCTTTTCTTTTTTAACAAGAAAAGTAATTTTCTCTTATTAATTTTTGAAATTGTTATAATGACTAAAAGAAATAAGGATTTGACAGCATCATATTCTTAAATAAATCTAAGAACAATCTTGCGCCTAAAAATTTGGAGGTTCTTCCAAACCGGCCTTTTTTATTTTATTTTATCACCCATTAGCTATTTAGGCCTTGCATGCGTCAAGTCCATCCCACACAAGTCCTTTTTTTTCTTACACTCACGGGCCTTTTGTGATTTTAGGATAGAAAAATTATTTTATGCGGATGGAACATTTTATTGTAATATCTCAACTCATGCATTATTGGTTAACTAGGGTTTGCCCGTGCCTGAAGGCACGGCGCAACGTGAGATCTAATTAGTAGTAATTTTGCAATTAATATTGCTTGAGAGAGAGAGAAGGAGAGTCGTAGGATTTATGGAGCAAATCAATGGTTAGGATTTATAGTGAGATAAAATTTAAAAACTCTTCTCCCTTATTATGTAGATATTGTGGGACCCATTACTTTTTGTTAGTGATTTAATAAACAAATTGACATTGAACATTTGATGAGTGGTGGATTATTGTTTGAAAACCATCAAATAATATTCCTAATAATAGCTTTTTCTCTTTCTCTCTGGAATTGTCAAGATGTGTCCACGTACAGATACTTGTCCATATATATACAATACATAAATATATATAGCTCATATATAATTAAAACTTTAAGCAATAAAAACTTTTGTTGTGCATATTCAATTGTGAAAAAAAAATATTTTTGAAACCTACTCGATGAAATCTTTTATACAAGATCCATTTTGAATATGAAATAACGTACACATAAAAATATTATTTTATACCCATTAGTTAAGAATTCACACCACTTCCAAGCAAATTCACATCCTCAAAATGAAATAATTCACACCCCTCAAATGCATGATTCACCTCTTTGATACAATTCACACCCCAAAATAAAAAATTCACACTCTTTATAATAGGCAATTCACACTCTCTGTTATACACAATTCACACACATTATAACAGACAATTCACACACCCCTTTAACTTATTTTGTACATAATTCACACCACTATACAACAACTCACACCCCCTTGTTATACACAATTTACCATTGCCAACAATTCACGTCTCATATAACAGAAAACTAGCACCCCTTAAACTTCTCTTGTACACAATTTACACTCTTAAATGACACATTATTCAGTATTCACACCAAAATGCCCAATTCACACCCCCTATAATAGGCAATTCACACATTTGTTATATAATTCACATCCCCTATAATAGATAATTAACACCCATATGATAGACAATTCACACCGCCCTTAAATTGTGTAAACTTAAAAAAAGTTATTAACACTACTTAATGAATAATTTTTATCCCTTTTGAACAATTCACACTATCTAAAATGAAAAAATTCACAGTCCTCAAATGCAGAATTCATATCCCCTCTATACTGTTCACTTTCCAAAATATATAATTCTCACCCCTATAATAGACAATTCACATCAATTATTATACACAATTCACACCCTTTATTATACACAATTTACACCCACATACAATAATTTGCACCCTTATAACAGACAATTCACACCCCCTATATCACATAGTTAACACCCACAAAAAATAGACAATTCACACGCCTTTAAAACTCTTGTTGCATAATTCATTCACACCCCTTGTTATACATAATTCACACCCATATATAAAAATTCACCCCTTCTATAACAGACAAGTTTTACTACAATTCACACCCAAAAAATAGATAACAATTCACACCCTTATTACGGACAAATTTAACAGATAATTCACACCACAATTCACACCAAAAAAATAGACAATAATTCATATATTTTATAATAGATAATTCACACCCTTTAAACTTCTGTTGTACACAATTCACATCCCCTATAACAGACAATTCACTATGACAAAAATTCATAACTCACACCCTCCGTAACACCCAATTTACACCCTGTGTTATATACAATTCACACTCCCTTATAACAAACAATTCACACCTCAAAAATGCATAATTCACAACATAATTTTTTTTTTCTGCACATAATTATATAGTCAATATGGATCTTATTTGATAGGTTTCGTTGAGTAGATTCTACAAATACAAATTTTACAAAAAATGGATATATATAATAAAAAATATTGCATTTTAAAGTTTGTAATGCAAAAGATAAAGTTTCATCCGCATGGGATAATTTTTCTATCCTAACATTAGCAAGATTCCACGCGTCAGGACCTATGCATAAGGCAAATACAATTAAGGATTTATATGGGACAAAACTCTAAAAGTGGGGCCGGCTGAGAATTTCCCGAAGAATTGAGACTCCAATCCGTGATTGGCAAGAAACAGCTAATTAAAGAAACACCTAATGGGACAAGCCCACACCAAATGGGCCGAAACCCAAACACCCTAGAATACGTAATTTGAACCATTGAATTTCTCGATCTTGTATTGTCTTTAGCCATTATGTAAACCCTTGATCTCAAAACCTCAAGTTCTGATACCAGTTGTTGGGGGATTTGTAGGTCTAAATCCACAAGCAAACCCAAACACAATATAGAAAAAAAAAACCAAGAATAGAAAAAATCACAAGCAAGAACAAGAAAAGAACAAGATACAGAGATTTACGTGGTCTGACTTAAGCAGATTGCTTAATTGTACTCCACGAGGTACTGAGGTGTTTCACTATGATGAAAGAGTAAGAAAGTTACAACTTGGAGTGCCCTAACAATAGCTTATATAGTTACAAGAGAAAACTCTCAAAAAAATTCCTAAAAATTGCTCAAAACATGTGTTTTTGCGTACTTGACAGTCAGGATCGAACTTACCATGGTCAGGACTGACTTCACCACGGTCAGGACCGTAAGTACAAAACTTCAGGATGTTGATTTCTCTTCACGACGTTCAAGACCAAATTCACCACAATCGGTGCCAAAAAATTGCTTAGACCGAATGTGACTTCACATCTAGTCAATAACTAAATTTGCGTTTTGTCTATTTATTTGTGGATCAATTTCTCCAAAGAAATAGAATTGTATATCATCAAATGAATTGGTTTAAATTTTCACTTTGTTGTTTTCCGTGTTTTTTTTTTTTTTTTTTCACTTTTTGATTTTTCCATAAATGGTTTAAAATAATGGAAGAAAAATGATCCAAATTGATGCTTCGAGACAAACTTCGTGCATGATGTCTTCATGATCATACCTAGCTAGAGTAGAATTGACTAAGAAAAGGGTATTCTATGTAATTGTTTTTTCTAATGTGGTTAACAAAATAAAGGATAATTAAAAGGTGGGAGGATCATAATTGTCATTCCACATAGGAGATAAGATACAGAGGACACGAAAAAGGGTTAACAAGGGATGTAATTTTAGAAGTTTGAAAAGTTGAATTCTTTCTCAATAAACTAGCAATTTGGGGTTTGCCCCTCTCATGTCAAGGCTTGGAACATATAAGAATTTGCTTCCTCTTGTGTTCAGGTTCGAAACCTCCTAAATGCTATATATAAACTTTTGTGAGGTACGATCAGTCCATACGAAACTATATATGCTCCGGCTTTAAATGAGTCCTTCAGTAGTTGACGATGGAATTGCGCCTTAGAGTTTAGTCGAAGTGCACATAAGTTGATTCAAACATCATGAGTTAAAAAAATATTTAAAATACAAAATTTGTGGAAAAGGTTGGAAAGAAAGAAAGAGGTTTGGGAGCAACCGACTAATTGGCTCTAAAGTACGAGGAGTCCCATTTGCTTTATGCTTTTTGTATTAAAATGCTAACTAGTGAGGATTAGGTAATTTAGTACGATATACAGTAACTCACCATACATAAAGCAGAACTGACTTTTATTTAATTAATCTTTTGGATGAGGAAACATGTCAGTTTCTTAATAATTTTTCTATTTTAAATACTTTCATCAAATTGCATTCTTTGCTAATAGTTTTAATGTTTTTGAAAAAACAGAGAACAAGACTTCTTTCGGTGACCTCACCCATTTAACATCGCTTTAATACAAATTCTTGGGGGATCAGGGAGACACACAAATACACATTGCACAGAGACGAGTATTATGTGTTTGCCGAAATTCCCATTATAGAGAGAAAAATAGATATCTCATATTTGGAGGATCTTACACACTCCGAATGGTGAACAAGAAAGGAAGTTGGGCCTTTTCCTAAAGCCCCAACCACCAAGAGCTAATTCTCGTATTGGCTATGCTATTCTATTAAGGTTTCGCATCTCTCAAGCCCTGGTTGGCTAACTGACTTAGCTTCGTTCACTGAGAAAAAAGGGAATCTGGATTCGTAAGTGACTTCGATAGGCTATGCACTAGCACCCTTGACAGGCACTCTAGAACCCACCAAAACTCGTGAAAACCCAGGTCGGTCGGTCATTCATCTGACCGGAGGTGTGGATAACGAGGCCACCTTCACAACCTTCTCTCTTATGTCCCTATGTTGTAGTAAGGCAGGGTGGTTCGCTTGAGTTGGTAGGGCTGAACGTCTTTCTTTGGCCCACCTTAACGAATCGCATCCCCACGCAACAACATTGTTTTGTGCCACCCCTTACCATTCTTGCTCAGTGTTTGCAACAGCTGGGAAGGCAATTGTAGAAGGCCAATTGCCACGTCGACCATCAAATATGAGATTGGGCCTCTTCTCAAAGATTTGATGCAACGACCTAGCCCCAAAAAGGAAAACTCACTCTCTTGCTATGGTTTTCTCTACCTTTGTTCAAACTACCATAGCTCATTCAGCTTCGGTCACCTTTGCCTCATGCAGACACCCAATCTGGATTTCTAGATTAGTTTACTTACGGTATTTGATTCATCTGTGATGAAATGGATCAGGAACACCCCGGGAATGATAACGTGATTTAGCTTTAAGTATTCGATACCCTATTAAACCCAGCCAAATCCAAAAAGCCAGAACCTTACCTGCACGCGTTGGTCCAAAACTAGCGCACGCTGGTCCAAGTGCCAAGTGTTGGTCAACAGTCAAAGTTTGACCATTGACCAATACAAAGTAGCTTGGACCTGCGCGCGCCGGTCAAACCCTCGTCCCATCACCTTTTCCAGCCATGATCATAAGACTTTTAGGGGGTTAGGGAAGCCTGTTTATTCGACTGAAGGACAATTTTCGGACAATGGGATGTTCCCTCTCCCCTCACACACCTCCCATCACCTTTCCCTCTCATTTAATGAGAATGAGAGGGAGACTTTCCCTCTAAGCCAACCAGCCATTACTTGGCTGGTTACACCTCTTTTTCACTCCATCTCCTCCTATATATACCCCCTTTGTATGAACAAGTAAGGGGTTACCAAGTTACAAAACTCTACGTACAAAGTTCTAACCTTAGCTTCTTGTTTATCTCTTCTTTGCCAAAGAAAGACATTAACAAGCAACAAACCTAGTTTCCTACCTAGCAACACACATCCATCTATCATCCAAGCCTCAACTGAAAGCTCAATACTCTTTCAAACCCTAGAACCAAAGGTATAACACCTTTGTACTGCTTTCTATTCTGATCCCTGAGGGGGGCTGTCAGGGTCAAGGCTGATAATCAATACCAAGTCCTGGCCCTAAAGCTAGCAAGGCTTCAAAAATCGTAGTGACAAGGACCAGTGCGTGTCGATCATCCGTACGCGTGCGCTACTCTGTGGCTGCGCGTGCAGATCTTGCGTGGGGCCTGGGGTCTTATTATTTTATACTCTCCTTTGTATATAGGCCACTACTAGCATGTTACTGCCTTCTTTGGTTAAAACTGCTAGTTATCTTTCAATACTCATACCTGCTACAATGGAATATCCCTGGGGTCTTTCTGGACATGTCCTAGAACCCAGAAACTGCAGAACCAAACACTGGTTTGCAGGCTCAAACCTGCACGCGACTGTAGACTACCCGAGCGCACAGGTTCGTCTATGACCAGTGAATGGCCTTTGCATGGGTAACTAGGCTTTGACCTTTATTTTAGGAAAAATTTCAAAATGACACCTGAACTTTGCGCCAAATGTCACAGAAACATCTGAACTTAAATTTATTTCAATTAAACACCTGTACTAACAAAATCCCCAAATTTAGACACCTGAACTTAAGTTTATTTCAATTAAACACTTGTACTAACAAAATTCCCAAATTTAGATCCCCGCCATTATACTCCATCCCAAAAATTGCTGACATGGCATCTCCAACCCGTTTAAGTTGCCTTATTGCACATGTTTCTAACAAGGGACAATGCACTCAAGCGAAACCCAGAGGCAAACTTCAGGTCTAGGGTTGAAGTGAGGGAAATGGTGGAACAATAGGCAGACTTCTAGAGAGAGAAATGGATGGAAATCAATTAGGTTAAGGTCATTTTCCCTCCAAACCATGTTTTTTTGCCCAAACCCAGTTCTTCTTTCTGCTCGGCATACTTCTAATGATGAGTTTCACTTGGGTGCATCGTCCCCTGTTGGAAACACGTGCAATGGGGCAACTTAAACGGGTTGGAGATGCCATATCAGTAAATTTTGGTATGAAGTATAACTACGGGGGTCTAAATTTGGGAATTTTGTTAGTACAAGTGTTTAATTGAAATAAACTTAAGTTTAGGTGTCTAAATTTGAGGATTTTGTTAGTACATGTGTTTAATTGAAATAAACTTAAGTTCAGGTGTCTCTGTGACATTTAGTACAAAGTTCAGGTGCCATTTTGAAATTTTCCCTTTATTTTATCCCCCACACTATTTATGGGGTGCTTATTCTTTTGGTGGCCTCTAAGCCTATTCAAACTGTCTATAAACTGTATATTATAAACTGCCAATAAACTGCGTGGTTTGTCCTAGGTGTGCACTAGTGGTATAGCGCGTGTAGGTCAGATCAACATGCAGTGACTTGATCAGTGCATGCTAGTTTCTTCCTGCGCACGTGTCACGCCCTCGATTTCCAACATAATTAAGTAATACATTTTAAATAAAAAGCCTCGCCTGTCATACATATTACCCAAAAGAGTTCCCACATGTCTTAAATTACAAATCAAATCCCCACGATCATAGGTTTACAACTTTGGCGCTTTGGCCCCAAAATACATAAATGCAAGTACGATTCTGTTTAGAATATTACAAACGTTTAGTCAAAAGGATTAAGATAATGAGTTACAGTCACATCTCTGTCAAAATAAAGTTAATACAAAGATGCTAAGTAACTACGTAAGGTTAACTTCCAAAAAGTCTTTCATTCCCAAGCATACATAGCATGCGAGCTATTGTCCAGCATTTTATCCTGAAAAGAAAGATTAGGTTGAGCTACACTAGCCCAGTAGGAAAACCTTTACCAGTTCTATATGTAAACATGATGAAATGTGCAGGTGAAACGAAGGCAAGAGGTACAACTCAAACAATGGAAACAAGTGATTTGAGGATATTCCCAACGTTCAACATGATCATTCTATC
Organism: Rhododendron vialii; assembly: GCF_030253575.1. Classification (NCBI taxonomy): domain Eukaryota; kingdom Viridiplantae; phylum Streptophyta; class Magnoliopsida; order Ericales; family Ericaceae; genus Rhododendron; species Rhododendron vialii. The sequence continues at coordinate 29,338,187 of NC_080560.1, forward strand.
ACATGCATATAGCTTGAAATATCACTAAGTTCACTCAATGTCAAACGACTCAATAACCTCGATACGATTCACCATTGCCCAAAACCCCCTCCATCGGTATTTCCACCCCTTGCATTACCGGATAACACCACGAGGATTACCGTGTTACCACCCCTTGCGTCACGGTGATCCCTACAACTCGGGTCACCGTATTACCACCCCTTGCGTTACGAGACCGCCTAAGTCTTCGTATTACCACCCCTTGCGTTACGAGACTTCCTAAATCAATTCCCGACACAAACAACTATTCCCTTAATCAATATACAAGCTATAACCTTCCCAAAACCACAATCAAGCATGAAATATGTCACGACACGCCAACCATATCATAAATATGTCACGACACGCCAACCATATCATAAATATGTCACAAATGTTCATAAACATTCGACCGATCAATGATATGCGAATTAACAAGTTTTAATCAATTAAACCTTTGTCATTTCCTACTAATGGAAGGCCTAAGGACCACGAATAACGTCAATTAATCATAGGACATCAATTAGATAAGCAAAAGATGGATTAGAAGGGATCCAAAAGGGTTTAGAATCGATTGGGGTTGAAACGATCGAAGAAAACACAAATAGCATCAAAGCTGTCCAGAACAACAAGGGGTATTGATACCCCGAAATCAGGTATCAATACCTGGTCAGCGGGAAATCCAGAGAAGGATGGGGTATTGATACCCCAAATTTTGGTATCAATACCCCGCTGTTTTGAGGCGATTTTCTGCAGTTTTGACAGACATTCAAAGCACCAAAAAGGGACGATCCAAGCACGATTTCTACACCATTTCAACATATATACACACAAAAGAGGTAAAGAAGTCCCTACCTCAAGACGATAACAAAGATCTTCGAAATTCGAACAAGCCCTAGCTTTCTCGAGCTCCCAATCTTCGATTCAAACTTCAAAACACGATTGGAAGGTCGGAGGGTGGTCAATCCTTGAAGGTTTTGCAAGATTGAGTGAGGTTTTGAGTGGGAGGAGAGGAGAGAATGAGAGGGACGGTGGAGAGAGGGAGGGGGGGACGGTAGAGAGAGATGAGGAAATGGGAAAATGTTCTCCCACACCACACACACACACCCCTCATATACACATATATCATTTAAACCACACATTCACCCCTCAATTCTCAAATTTTCACTTTAGTCTCCAATTCAATAAATCACCTAATAAACCATATTCTTCCAACTAGTCATTTAATAAATATTTCAAACATTTAAAATTATTCGGTTCTCTACAGCACGACCCTCCGAAACGATGCTTTCCAGTCTGTTAAAGGTTCTCACAGGAGTCTGTTTTCATCCTATACTAACTATTTCAATAAGCGAGCATGCCATCTATCACATCCTGCAAACTTGTTACAATTTTAATCCCTTTAAACTGTTCCCCCACTCTAACTGGCTAAATATTGATTCATGAGAAGGAATCACAAACGTTTTACAAATGCCCGAGTAGAGACCGATCTCCAAATTGGGCGAGAGGGATGCCTTAAAACCTTTTCCCTCTCGTAACCTGGCTCCTGAACCTAAGATATCAAGGTGACGACGGACCAGTCTACAAGCCTTTTTCAAATCAAACAACATAGCAAACGTTTCAAGTTCAGTTCCTTGGGTGACGGATTTTCAAACCCAAGTGGCAACTCTGAATTGAGCGTTTCACCGCGCTTTCAAAAGGGGCACACTCGATTAGTATTTTTGGAGCGTGTGCCCACAGTGGCGACTTTGCTGGGGACTTTCTTCATTAATCTATACTTCGAGTTTAATTCACTTGAGAAAAATCCCATAAAAGTCTGTCAAAACAGTGAGTTTTGCGCTGCTGAAGAACAAAATGGTTATTGAATAGGATCCTCGTATTCGACCAATCCTAACTGAGACTTTTTCGATTATTTGATTGTGTAGTTTTCTCTAAGTATCGATTAATAAAAGTGAGCCATATTTTAAAGGGCATTTTGCAAACTTTGGAATTCTCTCTCATTAATCAATCTTTTGGCATCTTCATGTGCATCGATGTTGGTTAGCCGCGTTGAGGTGTTTTGGGTAACCGACACAGTTTATTGGAGTTCAGGGTCCTCAAATGCCCAACAACCTTGGACGATGATAAGTCATTCTACCGTTCAACCGTTGCTCTGCAATACGCATTGCAGCGAGAGGTATATCTTGGCTTTAGTCTGAGGAACCCCCTCAAACCAAAATCGGCCTTTGCATATACAAAGTATTAATTAGAACTCTCCAAACTAAGACAGGTACCCACAGGGTAAGATTATTTGCATTTAACCCCCATATACTATATACGTCTTACTGTTTTCCCTATTGCATGCACAATACATACATATCGTTCTGCATAGGAGCATGTTTAGGGCAGCTTCTAGGTTGTCTCTCTTTTGAGTGTGTCTTATGCTAAGACACCGCCATGACCCAATGAAGAGTCGTGCACCTCGATGGTGCGCATTGTCAAATTCAAAGTCCTTAGATCAACGAGACTTTGGGAAATCAAAAGCTTTCTAAGCCCTTGTCTAAATACCCAATCGAGGTTTCAAACAGAAAATAAGGAACAACAAAGCTACAATGCCGTGATACCTACACCACCCTGGTTATAGTGCGAAGTCATTTACACCGCTTAGGCTAATGGCACTGTGCCACCTATGCCGCCTCGATTCCGGTCTCATGTCATCTACACCGAGTGGTTCTAACCCACAAAGTTGAAACTTCGAAAACGGAATAGTCAAATGCTTAGACTACTTTGACATCTCTTAGTGTTAGTCGATTCAAGCAAAGAACACACCGTCAAAAGAATTTTGAGGATTCTGGTAGCGTCCGAACATTATGAGACAGACTCATCTTTTAGTTGTAGAGTCTAGGTGGACACCGACGATGATGACGTGTACATTTATATTCTTCAATTCTTTCAATAAAATTATTGCAGGGACACCACTGAGCTTTTAATTACTTTACTGTCTAGCTTTGAGCCATTGCACCGAACAAGAAAGTATCAAAAAGAAGAGCCAAACCTGCTTGGGGACATCCACCTGGGCCATACAGAGAAAGACTTGCAAGGCTTACACCTCAATTAGTCGCAATGGAAGCATTAGCAGATTTACCGACAAGGGCAGACTCACTGCCATCTTCAGCACATGAGACGCCTCCGTCCTCTCCTTTTCATTGTTGTCATCAACTCTTTCTCAAGCATTCGCCATAGCCGATACTCCCCAAGACCAAGCTACTATACTCACAAACCTTCAACATAGCATGGGCATCATGCAAGAAAGGGCTGATCAGGCCGAGGCTTTTATTGCCAACTTGCGCACCTTGATAAATGAGCGACTCTCACCGAGAGTCGAGAGAATTGCGGGGGAGAGAGACAATCCTGAGCTCTAAGTTCAAATTCCTCACCCTGAAGCAGCTGTTCCCAATCTTGAAATGGCTGCCCTGATAGCCAAGATGGCCAAGCTCGAGGAGGCTGTCTCCAAATCCGAAAAGATTGGGGCTAGGGGTATGGACATGGACCGACTCTGCCTCTTTCCAAATGCCAAGCTCCCTGAAAGGTTCAAAATGCTGGACTTCTCTAAGTTTGATGGGATTGGTGACCTGAAGACTCATCGGTTGGGTTATCTTGCTGCTATGAAGCTATTTGGGGTTGAAAAAGATGCGATGGCCTAGATGTTTCCTCAAACACTCTCTGGTCTGACTTTCCAATGGTTTTTGTCTCTCGACATCTCCAAAAGAAGAACTTGAGAGGATATTGGAGTAGCCTTTGTTGTTCAATATAATTACAACTCTCAACTCAAGATGACTACTCGAGAGTTGGAGTCCACCAAAATGGAAGCAAAGGAGTTTTTTGCTGATTTTATCAAAAGGTGGAGGAGCAAGACCGCCCTAATGATTGATCGCCTGAGCGAGAGGGATCATATTCGTTTCATCTCCTGTAACATGCAGCCCAACTATGCCAAGAATCTCGTACTGGTTCAAGCATCTGCCAACTTCGAGACTTTCTTCGAGTCTGGTTTGGCCATTGAAGAGGCTCTGCAAATTGGAGTTCTGCCAAGAGGGGAGTCCTCTTTTTCCTCTACTCAAAAAGCTAAGCCGAGGGCTTACTCTGAAAATAGTAGCGCATTGTTTGGCGGTAGCAATTACGCCAACGCGGCTATAAATGGGGACAATGTTGTTGCTTCCCCCAACCGTACTGCCGACGTCAATCAAGTTCAAAACACTCAAAGCTTCTAGTCCTGAACCCAACCTCGGAGTTTTTCTATCTTTGAGGCATCTCTGTCCATGGTGATGGAGAAACTCGTCAAATTCGGGCATCTCAAACCTTTGACCTCAACTCCCTTACCCAAAGTCCTGCCTACTGGTTACAATCCTAACCTTTTCCGTGTCTTCCACCAAATGCCTGGCCATCTTACTGACGTGTGCTATCGTCTTCCACATGAGATTCAAGATCTCATTGATAATGGCACTCTTTAAACTCCACCCCCATCAAAGCCCAATGTCATCTCCAACTCCATGCCTCAACACAATTCTAACCCCCACGTTAGCCAAATATCTCTAACCTCCGTTCAAATCAACCCTAGCTCTACCATGCTCAACCCTAACCAATATATCATCCCAGGAAGTCAACCCAAACCAGTCGTGTCTCTCCTGTCCAAACCCGAGGTTAACATGATAGCCGTAGGTTGGGCAATTGAGGTCTTCACTACTAACACCTGAATTGACAGTGATGAGGAGCCTGCAAAGGAGGAATTCAAGAGGAAGCTTAATTAATCAAGGGAGAATAATGACTGGCTGAGGTTCTTCAATCATGAGAGCTTGGAGCTACTATTCAAGGAGTTCTCTCAAGCAGGTTTGGTTGAAGATGCTGAGGAGGCTGATGCTTGGGCCTAATACCCATGTGGATCCTATCTCTCCGACTGAGGAGGCCAAGGGTAGTCTTAAAAATTACATTTTCAAACCGCGTCTTATTTGCATTAACGACACTTGTGAGTCTGACACAGAGTTTGTTGAGTCTGTCTAAGTTTAGCTCTGGGTCGAAGTTTGTGCCTCTTGGCCGTCCACGTCGTAGCTTCTATTTTAGTTTGATTCTTCTGCTGTACTTGGCAAACCCCGAGGGGGTTTTATGAAATGCATTATCCTGCTTCTAAGTATTTCACTAGCTTTTATATAAACTGTGTTGACCCTAACGACGAAGGGATAGATTTTGATGGGAACATCCCCAAAGAAATGTGTTCCCTCGCCGAAAGGGAAGATGAAAGGCATGCTCAGCCTATTAAAAGAAGTAGTTTTCGGTAATCTTGAAAGATGAGATAGACCACCGGATGGTTCAAATTGGTTCAACGCTGTCCCTAGAGGAGCATCGCGCCCGGTCAGACTTACTCAAGGATTTTGTTGATGATTTTGCAAGGTCTCATCAAGACATGTCTGGCATTGATCCTAAAGATAGTGGAATATCAAGTCCCCTTGCTTCCGAATGCCAAACCATGTAAAGCAGAAGCTCAGAAGGCTCCGGGCCTCGTATCATGTTCAAGGGTATCAATGAAGATTCGCCCGTGCATTCAATTAGAAGATGAAGTCTAGAGACCTGGTAGAGGGGGATCTGGTTACTACGGAGGATTGTGCTCCGATATTCAACCTCCGCGAAAAGTTTTGACCAAAGCATTCTGGGCTTTTCATTATCAAAACCATTCTATCTGGGGCTTCGGCCAAAGATCATCGACCTCAACAGCAATGAATTCTTGATCAACTTGGATCAACTCAAACTACTTTTCCCGAGAGTAGCTCGTTGGGCCGAAAACCCCAAAGGGAAGGCGGTTCTAAGCAAAAGTTAGAGCAGCCTGCTAGACCGAAACATAAGGAGACGGTCTAGGAAAAAATAGTTAGGCAATAAGTCAAAAACTCGCTAGACCGAAAACCTGAAAATGTGGTTCTAGGCAAAAGTTAGAGTGTAAAAGATGAGGTAAAACACTCGAGTGAACCTAGGCTCGAATTACGTTTTGACTTGATTCCTTTAAAAAGGATACGTAGGCAATCTCTCATTGAGGTTCAGTCTCAATCAATCAACTTGATCCACGGTTGACATTTTGGTGCATATCAAAGGTCGAGAACAAGCCAAGCTTCATTGGAGAATCAGAAGGGGGAAACCTTTCGTCTTTCTATTTTATTGCGAACTACTATTTCTATTACATAAGCTGAGCATAAAGCCATAAAACATTTGAAAGCATAAAAAATAGAACAAAATACTTGAGAAGTGTAACAGCCCTGATTTTCGGTAAATAAAAATTTCGTTCAATATTTGAATTTTATTACTTGGATTTCTTTTAAATCTCTTTTAAATTCCAATAATCCGTCATAATTAGATTTTAGTCCTTTAAAAGTATATTTCTTAGCTAGAGGCCCTACTTGGCAAGTCTAGTTAGCTTCTAACCGACTTGTTGGAGAAACCGAACCCCAATCCACCTAGTTACAATTTCCTTATCATAGAAGGATTTTTTTGACCATCTTTGAGCCTTGTGAACCTTTCCAACCCTAGACTGGAAAATCATTATTTATTTTAGTTTTCTTCTTTAACCATTGGACAATAAAAGTTAGAGAAACTTTTATCCATTGGATAATAGAAACCCTAAATTTTATATTTAGGGTATTCATTGCTAGATTTGGTTAAGTACTATTATATAGTAAAAAAATAGATTTCTATGCATGCTTAAAGGACATTTTGGTTATTTTAATATGAAAAATCTCCTTATTTCTTTTGTCCATTGGTCAATTATTACTAGGGGATTTATTATCCATTGGGTAATAGGGTTAATCTTTCAATTAGTACTAGGGTTTATTTAATAATTTATTTTCTAGATTTCCCATGTGATGTTATACCTATATTATATTATGTATGTACTTTTGGACTTAAAAACCCTAGATTTCCCTAGGTACACTAATATTATTTAATATTGGATTTTTGTACCAATTTGGATTAATTTAATAGGGAGTCTTGATCTACCTAGATTACATAGTACCTATGTGTATATATTTATATTTGGATGAATAAATAATTACTAGTACACATGTGCCTAAAAGAATTCTTTATTTAAAAATCTTGGCATTGGAAAATCTCCTTTGATCACTAGTACCATGTACATATTATTTTTATGTTTACTTGTACATAATAGTATATATATATATGTGTGTACTAATGCAAGAGAGAGATAGAGGGAGAGAGAGAGGGGAGAGAGAGAGAGAGGGCCGAGAGAGGGGAGAGAGGGAGAGAGTGTTGTGTGTGCATGTGTTGCTCACTCAACCTAGTCAAATTCTTTTGGTCAATTTCTCACTCAATCTTGGTATAATCCAATCTAGATTTTTCCTTACTCTTTCATTTATTAACTAGTCTTCTATGAACTAGACAAGACTAGAAACCCTTTAGAATAACCTAAACTTGTCCAAACAAGGAAGAAAAGGAAGAAGAAAAGAGATTGATTGTCCTCACCATGATCTTCTTACATCCTTTCAAATCTAAGATGATATATTTTCTTAAGTAAATTTATTTTCCAATGTCCTATTGTACTCTTTTGATCACCAAATCTTGTACAAACTATTTTTCTTTTACACAAAATCTTCCAAACCAATCCAAAGGACTAAACCTAGCCATGCAAGCCTAGGACTAGACTTTGATATTCCAAGAAAGCTTGATTTCTTGAATAAAAAAATGAGATATGGAGAAAGAGAGAGGGGGCCGGCCTTGAGGGGGGAGAGGGAGAGCCTTGCCTATAAATAGCAAGCTCACTCCAAGCTTGAACTCACACCTTCACTTCTTGCTCTCACTTCTTCTAGAAATTCTAAGTGTTCTTAGTTCAAAAGCTCAAAGTTTCTTGAGTTTCTTGAAGTTCTTGAGAGTAACCACCAAACCACTTCCAAAACCACCACTAGATCTTTAAAGTAGCTTAGTTTAGTTAGCAAGTTGTTTCTAGGAAGAGAAAAGTCTATCTCTCTTCCTTTCGAAGCAATCCGGAGCCGTTACGCCGCCGAATCGCAAAACTGACGACCAATTCCCCGTAGCCGACCACCGCCAAGAAGTAAGGTAGGAATCCTAGCCCATTAACTCTACGTATAGTATAGAATCATATGTTGAAAGTAAATCGACCCTAGTTCAAAGTAGAAACATCTTTTATCGTTTTCTCTTAAGTAGATAAGGTTATCTTTTGTTTAAGATGTTTGAGTTGCATGATAGTTCGTAAACTTATTCTTGCCAATGAAAGTATAAGCATGTTGAAATAATTGATTTGTCACTCGGAACAAACAAGTGTTGTTTTGAACTTTCCATAAAGGAGTAAAGAACGTTTTTCAAAAATGAACACTTTATCGTTTGATTAGAAGTATTCGTATTTTATTCAAGTGGTAATTTGAGCATGTCAAGTAATATGGAGTTGGATGATCTTGCTAGTTAAATTTCAAGATTTTGATGAATGCGAAAGTCCTACCGCGAAGTCTATGCATGAAAACAAGACACGAAAACCGAAGAAGTAGAAACATGACACCTAGGGTGTGGTTAATAAAGAGTTGTGTTTTGAAAGGGTGAAATGTTTTGGAAACCGCAATGTGGCCGGACGTGGTAGCCCATTGTGTGGTGTGGATTTTATGTGTGTTCCAATGAAAATCCGAAATAGCGGAACCATTGTGAGGTTGTGTGCGTTCTCATGGGAACCCGAACCGGCAGAACCATGGTGAGGTATGGCTTGGTTATCCGTGGAAAGGAGCCAATGCAAGTTCTGTGTGCCAATGGGAACCCGGTGCAGCGGAACCATTGTGAAGATACTCGGGAACCCGGAACGGCGGAACCGAGGTTGGGTGTGTTAAACAAATGATTTTTGGGAAATGTTGATTGGTATGTGAAAATGGTGACACGGTCTACGATGAGTCGCGTAGGAGAAACTCAGAAAATCACGGACACCAACGGTAGATGAATACTGAATGTGGATGTGTGATTGTTATACATTGTTATTTACTGTTTATAAGATTAAGGTTGGGGTAAGGATTTTCCTATTGAGCGTTGTAGCTCACGGTGTTACCTTTTGGTGACCCTGACATATTATATTGGTGGTGACGCCGGTATAATGTGTTAGACCTCATAGATGAACAAGGGAAATTGTATACGTTGGAGGATTTTGGAGCCGAGGAGCTCACTAGGATGGAAGAGCAGACGGAGCAGTAGTTAGGAACCCTAGCTTCCCCCCTTGTTGAATAAATGTACCCCTTTGTTGATGATGTAATAATGAGCCAGACTCTCTTTATTTATGTAATAAAATGCCTTATTAATGTACCCATAATTCGGGGCGTTACAAGAAGCCTAACGGCTCACAGCTTATTCTAAGTTCAGCGAAGTCTAGTGTGAGGTCAGTCAATATTTTGTCTTGCTCTGACTTCTCTTTGCAGCCACAAGGCTCTATTTCCTTCCAAAAGAGGAAGTGTCAACAAAGGCACCTGCGTAGAATTGCAGCTGCGCGCTCTGGTTCCAAACACACGTGCACGTGTCCTTAGAGTCGCGTGTTGGTCTCAGACCTGTGTGCATTACTGCAATTCCAGTAGCAGACAACAACGGTTGGCTACTTCCTCCAAATGGTTGTTTTCACTTCCAAGGCTATTTTTGCACATCTATCGACTCCGATAAGCCACTATGGCTACATGTGACTATGTCGAAGCATCGGATCCAGAATGTCGCGCTTAACAAAGATTTTGGACCCTTGGGGGCACATTTCACGTTCAAATCAAGGTTTTGGTGCCTCAAAATCCACTAGAGGCTTTTGCCAAATTTTGTCATGTCGTGCAAGTCATATGGACCTAATGTAACTGTATAGGGGTGTCGGTTTTAGTCTGGGACTTATACAAGTCATCTTTCGCGTCTTATATTCGTTTTTGTGACATTTTTTCAGTTTTTCGATCCATTGTTATTTAGGGATGCTTTTCTCGATTTTGTTTTTTCGTACGAGTCATTGTACATTTATTTGGCTATACGCGAGTGTCAGTTTCACCTATTTAGGGATATTATGAGTTTTGGCCCGTTAATGCCCAAAATTTCATTATATTCCTCGTGTCTAAGAGTCCATGTCGTATCCGGGGACTTTTATTCCTTTTCCATTCGAGCTAGGCAAGTCTATGCGGGAATACGCATGTTTGTTTATCGATTCAGTTCGCTTGTCAATGCAAGTTAGATATTAGCGGTTGGTTTATGCATTCTTTCAGACATTTTCAAGAGAGAATCAATAAACTGGAAAATATAATTTTTGCATTGGTACCCTAACATCCGCAATCCACAAGCATTGAAATCCCATGAATAGCAGGGGCATGTCGGCCCAAAGCTAAGCAAAACATATCTATGGGGCATGTCTACCCAAAAATCAATGTAGACACCCCGATCCGAACCTCGGAGGGTCTTTGAACATCCCGATGATGAAATAAAGGAAACGATACCTTTGCGAGCTCGAATAAAGGACTCCTCCAGCCCAAACACCAAAGCCCAAGCCAAAAGCCCAAAAGCCTTGGACTGGACCTAGAATACCGCGCGGAACACTTATACACCGCATGGCATAATAGAACTCATTATGCCGCACGAGGTCATGCGGTTAACCACACAGCATTTCAGGTAAAGTTCTGACTGGCTCAGCTAGCTGTTGGCCACGCCCACTTGAGCCACAGCTACAAGTTGGCTAAGCTGAAAAGGCACTTCTGGCCCACCCAGAAAATACCTCCGCCATTTGAATTCAAAATCCTTGGCTCTTGCCTATAAATACACCTCTCCACTCAAGGGAAAGGGGCCTAGAACTCTCTTTCTCTCTCGTCATGCTTTCACACCCACTCCTTACTCCCAAGTCTTGAGAAAGTTTGCTCCAAAAACATTTTCTGGGCTTCTCCTTTCTCAAAGTCCTCCATTTTTCTCCTCACCATTAAAAGTGAGTCCTTTTACTCACTTTAAGATCCCAACTACCCAATATACCCATCTATTACACACATCCACGCCTCTCTTTTCAACCGACCATACCAACGCTCATCCACTGTCATCCGTCCTTATCCAAGCTCAAAATCGAAGGTAAAAGCCAAGTTTCCTTGGGTTAGGCTCAGTCTTGACCCTGAGGGAGCTTTTTCTGCTGTCAGGTTTAATCCCCTTTGGTTAAGTTTTGACTTAAAAATCATTTTTAGAAAATAAAGCAGCCACGGTCCTGAAGGCACCATGCCGCGCAGCGTTTTGATCATCGCGCGACGTAGTGTGTTCAAGCGCACGGCCTTTTATCAGCTACTGTTTTCTTATTTAAACTGTTTGCATCAAAGTTATCTTTCATAAGGTTTGTTTCTGTTATTGAGAAATCAGTCATCAGTGTTCTCAGAATAAGACCATATCTACAAGCCTTGTTCCATTTTATAAACAAGGTTTTCTTGACCATCTCAAGCGATTAAACGTACTAAAAGTTATTTTACGTCCATGGCTTGATGAAATGGTACTGTCCTAAAGTGATCCAACGATTGAGCATCTTCGGATGCCTTTCAAAAATGTTGAAAGTAATATTCTGAGAGCTGATGACAGTCTGATAACAGAGCAGATACCCCGCATGGCATATTGTAAAGTCGTGCGCGGCATAACAGTATGCCGCGAAGGAGATCACAGTGGTCTAGACAGTTTGTCCAGAAGCTTCCTTTTTTTTTTATGCACTGCATCATCTTTATCACCTCTGTACAGATAGCACCACGTACACGTCAACGTGATATATTTCCCATGTCCCTTCCTCTCTTAGTCTCTTACTTGCTTATTAAAGAGCTTTATTTTTCAAAAGATTCATGAAAATTTTCCCTTTTGAAAATGTTTAGTAGAGACCGATTTCACCGGGCGAGTGGGGTGCTTTTCAACAAAACCTTTCCCATTCGTAATGTGGCTTTCGGACCCAAAGTCTCGACATTTTTCGCTAGACTAAAAGCCTTTTTCAAACGAGTCATCGATTTCTCGGATCACCCATCTCAAAAATTTGGGTGGTGACTCTCTCGGGCACGCTTCGGTCGGGGAGTCCACAGTGGCGACTCTGCTGGGGACTTTGCATGAATCAAAAGTTTGGAAATTAATACACAAATGAACAATCTTTCAAAAGTCTGTTGAAACAATACGCTCCATGCTGCTGAAGAACGGAATGGTGACGTTATAGGATTTTACATCTGACCAATCCGAACTGGGACTTTTACTATTGTTCGCTTGTGTAGTTTTCTCCAAAATATTGATTAATAAAGTGAGCCAAGCTTGAAGAACATTTTCGAAAGGGAATTTTTAATATCTTTTGGAAAAATAAAGCTCTTTTATCCTGTACACTCTGCACCGCACAAGCCTCGCCAGTTTGTTTCGATAATCTTGCCCGGTTTGCCAGTGACAAGTTCTCCCGGAATGCCTTGCAACCCTCGACGATGATGAGCCATCGTGTTGTTCGACCAGTGTCTTGTAATACGACATGGGGAGTACATCTTGGCTCTAGTCCGGGGAACCCTTTTGAGACCCAAACTGGCCTTTGCACTTGTACATAACTATAGAATCATCCCAACTAAGACAGGAACCCGTGGTTAGGACTTATGTGATATATCCTGTTTATGTGCTTTTCATTTCCATACATACATATCATTCATGCATCATTGCATTCTGCAGGCTAGAGGGCAGGGCTCCCTTAGGATTCGGTCAGTCTAGGAGACTTTAAATCTATGGAGTTTGAGATACCTCTGGTGTTTGCCGTGCTTGAATGACTCCCCTGGTCCAGGACTAACCTTAAGTGTGTACGTATTTGGATTCCGGCAATCATATTGCTCTGCCTCGAATGGTCAAGGTAAGGAGATTGGCTCTGGTTCTGAAACATTCAGAATTTAACCTACCTGATAGCACCTACCGGAATTGTCGAAAATCTTTTGTGCAAACACCTTAAGTGAGATCCGGATCACGGTAGGTCTTAGGCCTAGTTTCTAGGAGGTACGAGGAACGGTAGGCTACGTATCTGTGATGAGTCTTGAGTTTTACCTCTTATTTTGTTGCCAGTTCTAAAACATTGGTCGCCTACGAGAAGAAACTATACCCAATTGGTTTCGCCCCCTCCAAAGACTGATTCGTAAAGACAACCTGGAAGGCACTCAGTTGTTTGAGGTTCCGGTAGTACAGGAAGAGTAACCATCATTAGAAACACCACAGGAACCGTTAGCAGAAATACCACTTGAAAGCCCCTTACCAATGGCTGACCAAGGAGATAGGGTAGAGGAGCTTAGGCAAAACATGGTCGCCTTAGATACTCAGTTTAAACAGTCCATTGTCAATGTCGATGCATAGCTCAAGGCTTCCGTTGTGTCCATGAAGAATGACATAATCATGGTGATGGAGGCCATGCAAGAAATTAGTGATAAGCTTCAAACAAAACCTTCACCACAACCCAAGCAGCCCAAAGAAGAAACGTCAGCTATGGATCCTAAGATGGCCGCTCTCATTGCCAAAATCGGCAAGCTAGAGGAGTCCGTTCAAGAAACCAGGCAACTTGGGAAAGGAGAGGTCGACATGAATAAACTATGCTTATTCCCGAACGCCAAATTGCTAGAAAAGTTCAAAGGTGTGGACTTTGCAAAATTCGACGGCACCTGTGATCCAAAGGCGCACCTTCAGGGGTATGTGGGATCCCTTACCATGCGAGGGATTGAAAAGGAAGCTATGGCACAACTATTCCATGAATCTCTATCCGGTCCAGCCTTGCAATGGTTCTTCACCCTCGAGCCATCTAAGAAAAGGACTTGGGAAGATATTGGGACAGCCTTCGTAGCTCAATATGATTTCAATGTTGATCTAAAAATGACCACGAGAGAGCTGGAGAGTACTAAGATGGGCGAGAAAGAAAGCTTTGCTGATTTTGTGAAACGTTGGAGAGCCAAGGCTGCGCAAATGCAAAACAAACCGGACCTTAAGGAACATATACGAATCATAACAAAGAACTAAGAACTTGCTAAGTTCCTTTGCCCCATACATGATTCTTTCCCAGGCTGCGCCAAATTTTGAGACTTTCTATGACTCTGGATTGGCTGTGGAAGAAGCCTTACAGGATGGTACTTTGAAAAAGAAGGAAACGGGATCGAAGTCCAAAAGAGCATACTCTGGTAACAACAATGTTCTCTTCGGTAATACCAATCAGGCCGGAACTTCTTCAGCCAAGCCTGTAGAAGTTAACCAGATCTCCGAAAAACCAAAATCCCAAAATCGAGCCTTTACCCAATTCAGTACCCCCAAATCTACTTTACTCAAGAAACTTGCAGAAGCCGGGGTACTGAAACCTCTCCCGCCACCACAAACTATTCCACCAAACCTAAACCAAAGTGTTATATTGTGAATTTCATTAGATGCCCGGCCATACCACCGACAACTGCATTTGCCTTCGTCATGAGATCCAAAACCTCATTGACAATAAGGTGATTGAAATCCCTTCTTCAGATAAACCAAATACCGTCTCAAACCCCTTTACCACAACATAATACCCCTTTTCGTATTAACCAAATCACCTTAACCCGGGATAAAACCACCCAAGTTTTTGACCAAACCCTTTTCATTACCCTCGATACTGAACCTAAGTCGGCTGTAAATTTTTTTGAAGAAATTGCTCTTTGCTTCCTGAGGGAATGGGAAAACACATGGGGAGATCTTATTTCTGATTGGGAGGAATTCGAAGCAGCTAGTTTCTAGAGGGATGCTGAACCACCATTCGGGCTTGCATGGAAAGTTGATTGGCAGAATGTTTATGTTGACCCCTTTCATGGGTTTTCTCTATGCATGATGTTCGAAGGGCAAAACAATGACTACCAGATCCCTCAAGGAGTTCCAGAGTGCGAATGGGACCTAACCCCGACAGAGTATCAACTTTTAGCGTGGAATGACCCGTTGGATACGTTCTCTTTACCTGCAATGTTTGCTGAGGAATACCAACCCGAGATGCCAGCCAACGGTGGGTTAGAGCCTGTCCCCCTTTATCCAAGCTTTTACAATGAACCTCTAGAACCTGAGGAGGAGGTGGCTAGTAGTGAGTTTAACCCCATAGATTATATTGTGGAAGAAATGGAATCAGAACCCTCGGTCACTTTCTCGAAAGACGTTGATGTCGCCATGATGAACTTATGGGAAGATGAACCAGGAGCCAAACCATGGGCCAGCTCTGAAGTTATCAACATAAAAGTGGGAAATGAGGAATGGACTATGAACAGGGCAATAATGGAAGCTGAACAGTGGAAACCAGAAGATCTTTGGGAAGATTTGGTTATCGCCGATTTAGCATCCAACCTTCAGGATACCTCCATCGGAACCAATTGCAAGGCCCCGATCGACTTATGGAGTGAAGAATCAAAGTACCGCCAGATCGATCACTTGATTAAGAATGGCCGTGTCTATTAACCTCCTAACCTCCAAAGTGGAGAATCCTTTAACCCCACAGCTCCACCAGCCAAAGAGCCCTCAAACCCTTTCACTATTCCAACCAAAAACACTTTCCCACCTTTCGCCCCACCAACCAAAGAACCTTCCTGTCCTGAGAAAAACCCTGAAGGGATGGTCAAGCAACAACTTGAACAGAATCAAGCTAAAATGTCTGTTTGGGATGTGCTCGTTCATTCCACTCGACATCGAGAAGGACTCATCCAAGCCCTCTCTCACCTGGAAGTTCCCTCCGGTATAACCTCAGATGAACTTGTGGCACTCATTATCAAGCATGCCATAACCTTTACCGATCGAGATCTGCCTGCCGAAGGGACGGATTACAGTAAGCCACTCCATGTCACTCTAAAATGCCATGGCAAATGGGTCCCAGTGATTTTAATTGACAATGGGTCAGCCATCAACGTTTGCCCATTCCGTGTTGCTTACTGCTTGGGGTACAAAAATAAGGACTTCTCTCCATTAGAAGTCAAGCTCCGAGCATATGACAACACTTGTCGCGATGTGGTTAGAACCCTTATGCTCCCTATGACTTTTGGATCCTATTAAATTGAGGTGGAGTTTCATGTGGTAAGTATCCCTGCTTCTTTCAACTTGTTACTGGAACGGCTCTGGCTGCATCGACTAGACATTATGGCTGTACCTTCCACTCTTCACCAGAAAATCCGTTTAGGACTTGAGATCGGAATGCTCACCATTCACGGAGACTCTAGGATCTGCGCACCTATTGAAGACAATGCCCCACTTTTAGAAATTGAGCATGGGGAAGAAGACATTGCTTTGGGAGGTTTCTCGTAGGATACTTCCAATGCTATATTCTCAGTCAGAATTGATGACGACTTTGTTATTAGCAATGTCGCCATAAAGATAATGAAGAAAATGTCCTACATGCCAGGTCTAGGACTGGGAAAGAACCTCCAAGTTTAAAGCCTGCGGAACTCTCATGCACACTACTGGCCTTGATTATTCGCCCTCAAATGGCAGTAAGACAAATAAGGGAGACAGACTGGAAGACTATTTTGTTAAAGAGAAGGCAAAGCAGGCCTATCAAGGTCAGCCAGAACCATTTTGGGATAAGGAAACTAATACTCTGCTGCCGGGGTTTGAGATATTTGCAAACGATGTTTGGCCAGAAAGTGAGGAAGAATTTAAGGCTGAAATGGTACCAGAGAAGCCAACTAATTGGATTGAGGTCTTCATCATGGGGAGTCTAGCGGTCCTATTCAAGGAGGACGAGCCAATGGGTATAGTCATAGAAACTGAAGTGTTGATGCTGGGACAGGAGGTCCCCGAAGACCCAACTTCGCTCATCATGGATGTCGCAGGAGATTACAAGAATTGGACCTTCATACCAAGCGTAACATGCCAAGGTTTTGACGCTGAGTCCAAATCTGAGTTCGAGTCGGTCGAGTTTTCTGAGTCTTCTGAGTTTGTTGAGTCAGAGTTGGTGCCTCTTGGCCCCACTCCTTATAGTCTGTACTTTGAATTTGAGTCTACTTGTGTGTATGGTGCCCCAGAGACTTTCACTAATGATGAAATAAATGAATCTGATTCCGCTTACTTCCCTGACTTTAGAATAAATTGTGTCAACCCTGATGATGAAGAGATTGATTTCGATGGGGATGTCCCCAAAGAAATCCGATCCCTAATCAAAAGGGAAGAGGAAAGACATGCTCAACCTGTAAAAGAAGAAATTGTTTCAATAAATCCGAGGGACCGGGGGGGGGGGAGATTTCAGAATGGTTTAGATTGGTTCCGCGTTGTTTGCCGAAGAGCGTCAAGCTCTCACAAGTTTGTTGAAAGAATTCGAAGATGTTTTCGCATGGTCACATGCGGACATGCCCGGAATCGATCCTGAAATCGTGGAACATCGGATTCCCCTTTACCCCGATGCAAAAATCGTAAAGCAGAAACTGAGGCGTATGAGACCTGATTGGGTGCTTAAGATAAAGGAAGAAGTCACTAAACAGATCAACGCAGGGTTTCTAATGGTAACTAAATACCCTCAATGGGTCGCAAACATTGTTCCCGTCCCTAAAAAGGATGGTAGGATTAGGGTCTGTGTTGATTTCAGGGACCTCAACAAAGCAAGCTCGAAAGATGACTTCCCGCTACCACACATTGATGTGTTGGTCGACAACACTGCCGAGCATGCCTTGTTTTGCTTCATGGACAGTTTCTCAGGGTACAACCAAATCCTCATGGCCCCAGAGGATCTGGAGAAAACCACATTCGTCACTGAATGGGGAACTTACTGCTATTGGGTGATGCCTTTTGGGTTAAAGAATGCTTGATCCACCTATCAGCGAGCCGCCACGACCTTGTTGCACGACATGATCCACAAGGAAGTGGAAGTTTACGTTGATGACATGATCGTCAAGGCCAAGGAACGAGAAGGGCACCTACATGCGCTTAGGAAGTTCTTTGAAAGAATCAGAAAGTACAGGATGCGCTTTAACCCAACTAAATGCACGTTTGGAGTCACAGCCGAAAAAATGCTCGGATTCATGATTACCACCTTGGGTATCGAGGTTGACTCGTCAAAAATCAAGGTGATTCTAGAAATGGAGCCGCCACTTTCTGAAAAGGATGTGAGGAGTTTTCTTGGTAAGGTACAATTTATCAGTCGGTTCATTGCCAAACTAACTTCGACTTATGAACCAATCTTTCGCCTACGCAAGAAGGGTGTGCCATTTAAATGGGACAATAAGTGCCAGACAACTTTCGAAGCAATCCGAGCTTATTTGCAAAATCCGCCAGTGTTAACATCTCCCGTGTCAGGAAAACCTTTGATCTTATACTTGTCAGTCACTCTATCCTCTATGGGGTGTATGTTGGCACATGAAGGAGACGATGGGGTTGAAAGGGCTATCTACTATCTGAGTAAAAAAGATGGTGGGATGTGAAGAACGTTGTACTCCGTTGGAGAAGACGTGCTGGGCACTCGTTTGGGCTTTTAAAAAGTTAAGACATTACATGCTGGCCTACCCAGTAAGGTTGATTTCTCGAATGGACCCTTTCAAGTACTTGTTTGAGAAACCAGCTCTCACTGGGAGAATGGCACGATGGTTACTAATGATAGCGGAATTCGAATTAAGGCATGTCACTAGGAAATCCGTAAAAGGAAGAGCTGTTGCTGAATTCCTGGCCGACTGCCAAGTCGAAGGAGGCGAAGATGCCGAGTTTCAATTTCCCGATGAGGACATAATGACTCTAGCTGAGGATGTTTGAAAGTTATACTTTGATGGTGCTGCGAATCAAAAAGGGTTTGGAATTGGCATGTTGTTAATAGTACCTGACGGGTCTCACATCCCGTTCACCTTCAAGCTAAACTTTGAGGTCACCAACAATCAAGCGGAATATGAGGCTTAGATTGTGGGTATGGAAGCAACAATTGAGATCGGCATAGAGAAATCGGAAGTGGTCGGAGATTCCAACTCGGTAGTATCACAGGCCAACGGAGACTGGAAAGTCAAGGAGGAAAAACTGAAGCCATACCATCAGGACCTCGAAGACCTCATCCCCTATTTCAACAAGGTGACTTTCACTCGTGTACCGAGGCTCAAAAATCGATTTGCAGATGCCTTGGAAACTTTGGCGTCCATGGTCGAATCCCTCTCGGCATCAAGCTAAGGCCAATTGTGATCGAACAAAGGGACACACTGGTATACCAGCATGTCATGGTTGTTGACGAGCCTGAAGACGGTCACCCCTGATATTATGATGTAGGGAGGTATTCCCGAACAGATAAAGTAATAACCAAGCACGTGATACGAGGGATCACGGGTTAAACACGATAAAATAAACCACCATGAGCGGTGATTGGCGATATGGACGAATGACATGAGAAGTCATTGGTGTAAACTGACTGTTCGGCAGATAGAGACATACCGTTACATTGGTCCAAATAGTTAAACAAGGACCAAGTTACATGTGAAGTAGCTGGTTCGTGCAGTCTGTTCGGCTACGAGATAGCCGAACAAGGAAAGAGCTCCAATCAAGAATAGGAGCAGAGGGAGTACTTTGGAAGATTCCAGAGTAGTCATGTCCCGTGAGGGATGAGATTCCGAGAATATTGGATCTGGGAATGATACCCAACGAGAATGGGATGTTTGGCCAGTAATGGAAAAGAATCCTAAAAGGACTCTTTTATAATAAACTGATAAGGGAACGAGAGTCCAAGATGTCCTGGGTTTCCTATACGAGATAGGAATTCTAGGGCAACAGGGATGCTTGGACAGCAAACATATGCAAATCTATAAATACGAGATAAACCTAGAGGTAAAAGGTACGTAATACATTGCATTCATATGGTTCTCCTTTTGATAATCAGGGTTTTCTGCTAGTACGAGATACTAACTTAAGCATCGGAGGGCCTTTGCCACGAGAGGCAAAGGTGCGCTCACCCCTCGTCTGTTTTGCAGATTAGGGTTCCGACGACGAATTAGGGTTCAGACGAGGAGGCACGAATAGCCGTAGCATATTGGTGTTGTTTTTGAGCACCAATTGTTTTCATCCCCCTATAATTGGCGTCGTCTGTGGGAATCGAAAGAGTTCCCTTTGAAATACGACCATGGTGGAAGTAGATCCAGCAACACCACACGATCCAAAGAATCTGCTAGATGGAGGAAGGGATAAATCTCCACCTGGGGCTCCGAAAAAGCCCGAAGGCTAACATAGGAGGACCACAAGTAAGGGCCGCCCCCTTACTGTCCATGAAAACTCTAAGAGCAGAGAGGAAATGACAGCCTTAAGATCCACGAGAAGGAGTAAATCCCACCAAAGGGATGAATCAGTTGCACACTCCAAAAGTGTGCACTACTGTGAAGATGTCCTCGATAAGAAGAGGTAAGAAATCGAGGAGTATGCTCATTTGATCAAAAAATGAGAGCATGAGATCCGGGAGCTAGAAAGGATCCGAGAACATCCGGAGGACTCTAGACTCTCACGGAGAAATTCCAGGGGAGATAAGTATACTATGGTGAAATACCAAAAGGCTCCTTCACGAGGAAGAAGGAGCATAAGCAGAAGTCCAACCCCAAGGCGACATAAAGTTTCTCCACGAAAAGAGAGAAGCAGAAGTAAGAGCCGAACACCAGAAAAGCGAAAGGCTTCCTCAAGAAGAAGGAGGAGCAGGGGCTGAAGTTCTACCCCTGAAGATGAAGGGACTAGAAAACACCATAGGGACAGGTACGAGAGACCTGATTCCGATTGGGAAAGGACTAGACCCAACAAAAGGAAGGGACTAGAGGATGAAACCATGACTGCACGAGAAGCAGCACGGAAAGCACTCAAGAATATTGCATCCTCCCCTTTCGTAAGAAAGCTACAGGAGGCTAGGTTGCCGACCAGAGTGAAACACGAAACATTCATCCTCTACAAGACAAATGCTGATCTCGTGGCACACATACAGCATTACCAGCAGGCAATGTTTATGCATGAAGGAGACGATGCAATTATGTGCAAGATGTTCCCATCGAGTTTGGGGAAGGTAGCCTTGTCCTGGTTCCATAAGTTGGGTTCACGCTCCATCCGAACATGGTGCAGTTGGCCGAGGAATTCACTGCACGATTTTTAACAAGCAGAAGAGCTCGAAAGACTTTTGAGAGCCTCTCCTTTATGAAACAAGGCGAGGACTAGCCGATTAGGAACTATGCAAAGAAGTACTGGGAAACCTTCAACGAGATTGAAGGTTGCAGCGAGGAGTATGCAATAGCCACGTTCAAGACAGGTTTACCTGTTCGGGGGGAGCTGCGTAAGTCCCTGAACATAAGTCAAGTGCAAACATTGGCAAAGTTAATGGAGCGGATAGAGCAGCACGCTAGAAACGAGGATGACATACTTCGGGAGGACGGTAAGGTGGCGGCCGAGCAGGTGAGGGGCCTGTGAAGAAAGCAAATAAGCCAGAACCCAAAACCTACCGAGAAAGGAAAGACTATGGGCAGGCAAAGAAAGAGCCGTACAAGGATATATAAACAAGCTCCGGACCCCAAGTTTTTCTTCTCAATAAACACAGTTTGGAAGGAACCCATCTACAGGATTCTTTATCGAATAATGAATCAGCCTTACTTCAAATGGCCTCCAAGTCTGGGTGGAAATAAAGATGCAAAGCGTGCTACCAATCAGCACTGTAGCTATCACAAGGACTGGGGCCACATGACTGAGGACTGTGAGATGTACAAGAGGCATCTTGATGATTTAGTCTTTCGTGGTTACCTCAAAGAGTTTATCCAAGAAGATCCCAAGGATAAAGAGAAAGCAATGGAAATGGATTATGAACAAAATCCAAAAGGCATAATCCATACGATACATGGATTGGCAAAGCCTTATACAAGAAATGAGGTAAGATTACTCCAGAGGCAAATTAAACATGACCAACATGTGATGCAGTTGGGGAAGAAAAGAAGGCGTGGTGAAGAAGCATGCAACGAGGGCATAATCTTCACAAACGAGGATCTAGAAGGAGTCCACGTACCGCATAACGATGCTTTGGTCATAACCTTACGAATTGGGGAGTATGACATGGAAAGGATCTTGGTGGATTCAAGGAGCTGCACCGAGGTGTTATACTACAATGCATTTAGAAAGTTAGGACTGACACAAGTAGATTTGGTACAGTGAGTAATCCCCTTGGTCGGATTTGGGGCGAGGGTAGTTTGACCACTGGGCAAGGTAACTCTGCCTGTTCGGGCTGGCACGGTAGTGCTACGAACCGACTTCCTAGTGGTGGATGTGCCATCTTCCTATAACGTGATTATAGGGAGAACATGGTTACACAAGATGAGGGCAATCTCTTCCACCTACCATCAGATGGTAAAATTTCCTGGGTCCAACGGGGTTGAAAAAATCCAGGTTTGTCAAAAAATAGCACAACATTGTTTGATTTCCACCATCAAAAGACTCCCAAAGGGCCATCATGTTCATACGGTACAAGTGCCAGATCAACCGACTATCGAGGATGTCGAAGGCAACCCAGCAGAAAGAACAACTGAAGGTTTAAAGAAGATACAGATCAACGAAACTGATCCTAATAGATATTTTCTGGTTGAGGAATCACTGCTAGCAGGGGAAGAAGCTGAGATGGTTAGTTTCTTAAAAGAACATATTGATGTATTTGCATGGATACCAGAGGAGATGCCCGGTGTAAATGTAGATGTGATCTGCCATCACTTGAATGTTGACCCGCAGCACAAGCCAGTCATTCAGAAGAAAAGGAGGGCGGCTGTACAGCACGTTGACACTATTCTCGAAGAAGTAGATCGTTTGTTAGAAGCCAAAGCGATTCGAGAAGTCTACTATCCAAAATGGTTATCCAACACAGTGGTGGTCAAAAAGAAGAATGGAAAATGGCGTGTTTGTGTGGATTTTACAGACTTGAATAAAGCATGTCCAAATGACAGTTTTCCTCTTCCCAGAATTGACCAATTAGTGGATTCCACTGTTGGATATGAACGGATGAGTTTCCTCGACGCATACCGGGGATATCATCAGATTGCCATGTATGGGCCTGATCAGGAAAAGGCTTCCTTCATTACACCACGAGGGTTATATTGTTATAGTGTCATGCCCTTTGGGCTCAGAAATGCAGGGGTGACGTACCAAAGGCTGGCAACCATCATGTTCAAAAAACTCTTAGGCAAAACCATGGAGGTTTACATTGATGATATGGTGGTAAAAGGTAAGACCAGAAAGGGACACATGGCGGATCTAAATGAGGGTTTTGAAATCCTGAGGAAGTACAAACTAAAACTCAACGCCTCGAAATGTGCTTTTGGAGTGGGATTTGGAAAGTTCTTGGGCCACCTCGTAACCATAAGGGGGATTGAGGCAAATCCTGATCAAATAAAGGCCCTACAGAATCTACAGAGTCCTAGGACAACGAAAGAGGTCCAGCGATTGACTGGGATGGCAGCGGCCCTCAATCGATTTATTAGCCGGTCAAGTTACAAGTGCAGACCTTTCTTTCAGCTGTTAAAGAAAAGGGAATGATTCAAATGGGGAGTAGAGTGCGAACAAGCCTTCCAGGATCTAAAGGGGTATCTGGCTTCTGCCCCCATTCTTTCGACTCCACAGCCAGGTGAGTCTTTAGTTTTGTACTTAGCTGTTTCTGAGTATGCTGTGAGTGCAGTCCAGTTAAGAGATAAGGGATCCGAGCAAATCCATGTCTATTATGTGAGCAAAACATTGCTAGATGCAGAAACAAGATATCTGCCCCTCGAGAAATTGATTATGGCTTTAAGAACAACAACTAGAAAATTGCCACATTATTTCCAGAGCCATAGAGTTGTGGTGTCTACTGAGTTTCCATTGAAATCAGGGAAGAATCTCAATTTGGATAGTCGAGTTAAGCCAATACGATATTGATTATCAGCCACGCACGGCAATTAAAGGCCAAGTTTTGGTTGATTTTGTGGCAGAATTCTCACCTGCAGTAGCACCTTTGCCTCCTACGAGAAAGGAGCAGGTAACTGGGCCATCAGTAAAAAAGAACCAGGCTTCTGCCGAATAGGATCCCCTAGAATGGAAGCTATTTGTTGACGGTTCAGCATGTAACACTGGATCAAGAATCGGGGTTGTGCTTTTCCTCCCGAAGGAGCAATGTTGGAACTATTTGTTCGGCTAGGATTTAGTGCATCAAACGTGGCAGAATACGAGGCACTTTTAGCTGGCTTGAGAAGTGCGAAAACCCTGAAGGTCAGAGGAATAAAAGTTTATTGTGACTCACAACTTGTACTAAATCAGTTGTCCGGAGAGTATGAAGCCCGGAATGAGAAGATGGCGGCATATGTAGAGGTAACCAAGGATCTGTTGGACATTTTCGAGAAGGCGTATTGTAGGGAGGTATTCCCGAGCACATACATTTCATTGCCGAACACGTGATATTTGGGAACACGTGGTAAGTACGATTGGACTTATCGCCGGTCAGAATGGAGAACAACGATATGGACCAATGGTATGGGAAGTCCTTGGTCCATGAAGTCTGTTCGGCTGATTAAAGGCCAATGACATGAGAAGTCAGTGGTGTAAAACTAAACTGTTCGGCAGATAGAGACATTCTCATTACGTTTGGACCAAGTTACATGTGAAGTCCTTGGTCCAGGCAGTCTGTTCGGCAATGAGATGGCCGAACAAGGAAAGAACTCCAAATCGATTGTTGGAGCATAGGGAACATTTTGGAGAGATCCAGAAATAGTGGTATTCCGTTAAGGAATAAGATCCCGAGAATATAGGATCTGAAAAGGATACCCAATGAGAATGAGATGTTCGGCCAGTAATGGAAAGGAATCCTAAAAGGACTCCTTTCTATTTAACTGATAAAGGAAACGAGAATCCTTGATATCCTGGGTTTTCTATACGAGTTGGGAATCCTATGGCAATAGGGATGCTTGGGCGCCAAGCATCTGAATGTCTATATAAACAGAGTAAGCCTAGAGGTAAAAGGTCCGCAATACTTTGCATTCTTACTTTCCTACTGATAATTAGGGTTTGATTTCTAGTACGTGATACTAACAAAGGCATCGGAGGGCCTTTGCCACGAGAGGCAAAGGTGCGCTCACCCCCTGTCTATTTTGCAGATTAGGGTTTCGACGACGAATTAGGGTTCCGGTGAAGAGGCACGAGAAAGCCGTTGCAATCCAGCTGATCAGAAAGCATCAATTGTTTTCATCCCCCTACAATTGGCGTTGTCTGTGCGAAGCGAATAGCTTTTTAGAAAAATAAGTACGATAGAAGAAGATCCAATTACTCCGTTTAGTCCAAAGGACTAGTTGGGTGGGGGAAGAGATAAATCCCCACCAGGCGCTCTGAGAAAGCCAACTGGTAGACATGACAGAAGTAACTCTAAAGAAAAAGGAGACAAAACTGCTATTGGCTCCACGAGAAGGAGTAGGTCACATCGAAGGGATGAGTCAGACATCCGTTCAAAGAGTATACACGGTGACAATGATCTCTTAGATAAAAAGAGAGGAGAAATCGAGGAGTATGCTCGTTTGATTAAGAAACGAGAGTATGAGATACAGGAGTTGCAGTGGATACGAGAGCACCCAGAAGATTCTGGACTCTATCGTAGGCATTCCCCAAGAGATGGAAGGACGCTGGTAGTCCATAAGTAGACCCATTCACGAAGAAGAAGGAGCAGAAGTCCTGTTATAGGGCGTTATGAGGCTTCTCCACGAAAAAAAGGAAGAAAAAGTAAAAGCCGAACACCCGAGAGAAAGGCTTCTTCACAAAAAGGGAGGAGCAGAGACAGAAGTTGCACCCCCGAAGAGGAGGGAACTAGGAAACATCATCGAGACAGGTACGAGAGACCTGATGCTGATTGGGCCAAAGCCACGGCTCACAAATCCAAGGAGTTCGAGGATGGGACAGTGACTGCACGAGAAGTAGCACGGAAGGCATTAAGTAATATTGCGGCATCCCCATTTACAAAGAGGCTGCAAGAGGCTAGGTTGCCGAGCAGAGTGAAGCACGGTGCGTTCGTACTTTACGAGACAAATACGGATCCCGTGGCTCACATACAGCATTATCAACAGGCTATGTTTATGCATGAAGGGGATGATTCCATCTTGTGCAAGATGTTTCCCTCCAGTCTTGGCAAGGTGGCTTTATCCTGGTTTCATAAACTGGCCCCACGATCCATACGAGGATGGAGGCAGTTGGCCGAGGAGTTCACTGCTCGGTTCTTGACAAGCAGAAAAGCCCCAAAGACTTTTGAGAGTCTTTCCACCATGAAACAGGAGGAAAACGAGCAGATCAGAGATTATGCAAAGAAGTACTGGGAGACTTTCAATGAGATTGAAAGTTGCAGTGAGGAGTACGCAATTGCTACCTTCAAGACTGGTCTGCCTGTTCGGGGAGAGTTGCGTCGTTCATTGAATAAACATCCGGTAGCCACACTGGCTAAATTGATGGAACGGATAGAGCAACACGCCAGAATGGAGGATGACATACTCCGTGAGGATGGCAGGACGGTTGCCGAACAGCCAAAGGCACTTGCCAAAAAGGTGGATAAGCCAGAGCCCAAGACTTATAGAGAGAGAAGGGAATATGGGCAGGCTAAGAAAGAGCCGTACAAAGATAAGCAAGCTCCTGACCCAAAAGCTTTCTTTTCTATCACTACGGTTTGGAAGGAACCAATATACAGGATTCTTTATCGAATAAAGAATCAGCCATATTTCAAGTGGCCCCCGAGTCTAGGCGGAGACAAGGATGCAAAACGTGCTACGAATCAGCACTGCAGTTACCACAAAGATTGGGGCCACATGACCGAGGATTGTGAGATGTACAAGAGGCACCTTGATGATTTGGTCTCTCGGGGCTATCTCATGGAATTTATCCAAGAGGATCCAAAGGAAAAAGGGAAAGCTATGGAGCTGGGTTACGAACAAAACCCTAAAGGTGTGATCCATATGATACATGGGTTGGCTACACCTTATACGAGGAATGAGGTGAGGTTGTTGCAAAGGCAAGTCAGATACGATCAGCATGTGATGCGTTTGGGAAATAAGAGAGGACGAGAGAATGATGTGTGCAACGAGAGCATAGCATTCACTGACGATGACTTGGGGGAGGTCCAAATACCCCACAACGATGCATTGGTCGTAACCCTACGAGTTGGAGAGTATGACATTGAGAGAATTCTAGTGGACTCAAGAAGTTGTACAGAGGTGTTGTACTACGATGCGTACAAGAAGCTGGGGCTGGCCCAAACAGACTTAGTGCAGTCTACAACGCCTCTCATTGGGTTTGGTGCAGGAGCAGTTTGGCCCCTTGGGAAGGTAACGTTACCTGTTCGGGCTGGGTCAGTAGTGTTGAGAACAGATTTTCTAGTGGTCGATGTCCCTTCTTCCTATAACGCGATTATAGGGAGGACGTGGTTGCACAAGATGAGAGCAGTCTACTCGACTTATCACCAGATGGTGAAATTCCCAGGTTCAAACGGGATTGAAGTCCTTAAAGGCAACCAGAAGGTGGCACAACAATGTTTGATTTCCATCATCAAAACAGCCCCAAAGGCCCTCCATGTTCATACATTAGAAGTACCAGATCAACCAACCATCGAGGATGTTGGAAGAAGCCCGGCTGAAAAAGTGGTTGAAGGATTGGAGAAGATTCAGATCAACGAGACTGATCTTGAAAGATATTTTCTAATTGGAGAATCACTACCGGCAGACGAAAAGGCTGAATCGATAAGATTTCTGAAAGAGTATATTGATGTTTTTGCATGGGTGCCAGAGGAAATGCCCGGGGTGGATGCAGATGTGATCTGTCACCATTTAAACATTGACCCTCAGCACAAGCCAATCATTCAAAAAAAATGAAGAGCAGCCGTGCAGCATGTAGATGCAGTGATTGAGGAGGTCGATCGTTTACTGGAGGCCAAAGCAATACGTGAAGTCTATTACCCAGAGTGGTTATCCAACACTGTTGTGGTAAAGAAGAAGAATGGGAAGTGGCGTGTCTGTGTGGACTTCACAGACCTAAACAAAGCGTGCCCTAAGGACAGTTTTCCTTTGCCCAGGATCGACCAATTGGTTGATGCAACCTCTGGTTACGAGCGAATGAGTTTTCTCGATGCATATCGAGGATATCATCAGATTGCTATGTTTGAACCTGATCAAGAGAAGACTTCGTTCATCACACCACGAGGGTTATACTGCTATAGTGTCATGCCGTTTGGGCTGAAGAATGCTGGGGCTACATACCAAAGACTTGCAACCATCATGTTCAAGAAGCTCATTGGAAAAACTTTGGAGGTTTACATAGATGATATGGTGGTAAAGAGTCGAGAAAAAGGAGGGCATATTATTGACTTAAAAGAAGTATTCAAAATCTTAAAAAAGTATAAACTGAAACTCAACGCCTCGAAGTGTGCGTTTGGAGTTGGTTCAGGAAAGTTCCTAGGCCATTTGGTAACCATGAGAGGGATAGAGGCAAATCCCGATCAGATTGATGCCTTGCAGAGACTACAGAGTCCCAAAACTACCAAGGAAGTCCCGAGGCTGATTGGAATGGCAGCAGCACTTAACAGATTCATCAGCCGGTCAAGTGACAAGTGCAGACCCTTTTTTCAGCTATTAAAAAAGAGGAGGGATTTGAATGGGGAGCAGAATGCGAGCAAGCTTTCCAGGACCTAAAGAAGTACCTGGCCGAACCCCCACTGTTGTCAACTCCACAGCCAGAGACGAGATATCTGCCTTTAGAAAAACTTGTCCTGGCACTTAGGACAGCCACAAGGAAATTGCCACACTACTTCCAAAGCCATAAGGTTGTGGTTTATACTGAGTTTCCATTAAAATCATTGCTACGAAAGGCAGACTTTTCGGGAAGGATCTCGACATGGTCCGTAGAGTTAAGCCAGTACGATCTCGAATATCAGCCACGCACAGCAATCAGAGGCCAAGTGTTGGGTGATTTTGTGGCAGAATTTTCACCCATTGTGGCTCCCCTACCTCCTACGAGAAAGGAACAGGTGACTGAGACATCATCCATGAAGGATCAACCTTCAGCCTAACAGGATCCCACGGAGTGGAAGCTATTCGTTGACGGATCAGCATGTAATACTGGTTCTGGAATTGGGGTAGTCCTGTTTCCTCCTCAAGGAGTTCTGATTGAACTATCTGTTCGGCTTGGATTCAGTGCAACGAATAATGTAGCTGAATATGAGGCACTCCTGGCTGGATTGAGGAGTGCAAAAATCCTTAAAGCAGAACGGGTTAGGGTGTATTGTGATTCCCAGCTTATGGTGAATCAGCTGTCCGGCGAGTATGAAACTCGAAATCAAAAGATGTTGGCTTACGTGCAGGTAGCCAAGGACTTGCTTGATACCTTCGAGAGGGTATATATTGAGCAAATTAGTTCTGGACAGAATGCTCATGCAGATTCTTTAGCTTGGTTGGCTGCTGCTGTACCAACTGAGTTCAAAAGAAAGGTGTCAGTCGAATATATGAACAAGCCGAGCATTGGGAGGAGTGAAGACTTAATCTTGGACGTGAACCAAGGACCAAGTTGGATGGACCCAATCATGGAGTTCTTACGAGACGAGATACTCCCTTCTGACAAAAAGGAGGCCCACAAGATAAGGGTCAAATCTGCCAGGTTTTGGCTGTCTCCAGAGGATAAGTTATACAGGAAATCCTTTACAGGCCCATATTTACTATGTGTACATCCCGAGATGGTGCAAAAGTTTCTTCATGAAATCCACGAGGGAACATGTGGGAGCCATGCTGGAGGCAGATCTATTGCCCACCGAGCAATTACTCAAGGTTACTGGTGGCCACACATGCAAGAAGATGCAAAAGTGTATGTGAAGATTTGTGAGAAGTGTCAAAAATTCTCACCTATGATTCGAACACCCGCCGAGGATCTGGTGCCTTTGACAAGTCCCTGGCCTTCTGCTCAATGGGGGATGGATATCGTGGGTCCATTGCACAAAGCAACTGGGAATCGAAAATTCCTGCTTGTGGCAACTGACTATTTTACAAAGTGGATTGAGGCAGAACCATTAGCCAAAATCACTGAACCTATGATAGAAAGGTTCGTGCGGAAAAGCATCATCACTCGCTTTGGGGTCCCTTATTCATTGATTACAAACAATGGATCCCAATTTCAGAAGAAATTCAAGGTTTTTTGTGCCCAGTATGGAATACGAAACTATTATTCCACCCCAGCCTACCCTCAGAGTAATGGGCAAGCAGAGGCTTCTAACAAAACTATCCTTGATGGGATCAAGAAAAGGCTGGACAAAGCCAAGGGGAAGTGGCCTGATGAGTTACCGTTAGTTTTGTGGGCTCACCGAACAACGCTTAAGAGGTCTACGGGAGAGACCCCCTATTCATTGGCATTTGGAACAGAGGCTGTCATACCTTGGAAGTGGGTCTGCCGACCAACAGGACCGCTTTGGTTGAAAGTGGAGGCAATGACAGGGCCCTTGCAATCGAGCTTGATCTCGCCGAGGAGAGGAGAGAAAAGGCCTTGGTCCATCTGGCTTCTTACCAAGAACAGTTGATGAAAAGCTATAACAAACATGTTCATCCTCGAGAGTTTGGTGTTGGAGACCTCGTGCTACGCAAAGTGCTCGGCAACACCAAGGTGGCCAACGAAGGCAAGCTGGGGGCCAACTGGGAAGGCCCGTATAGAGTAACTGAGATTGTAGGCATAAGAGCCTATAGATTGGTAGATTTGGATGGTGATCCAATTCCGAGGCCTTGGAATGTTCATAATCTACGAAAGTTCTTTGTTTAAAAGTATTAAAATCTGTCTTAGATTTGCACTACGTGATTGTGTGGGAATTACGAATATAATTCTCTTGTTCTAGTTTTGATTATTTTTGCAAGGGGTACGACTAACGCCCTCTTGCGCTTTACAGATTATGAATAAAATCACTTCTTAGTATAACTGTTGTGGTATTTGTTTTTAATACGAACTACGAGTTTAGTTTCCCTCATTCGTATTGGGGAGCAGGGTATACAATTTAAGTACGTGAAACTTAAACACAAGTATGAAACACTTGTGTGCTTTATACAATTTAAGTACGTGAAACTTAAACACAAGTATGAAACACTTGTGTGCTTTATACAAATTAAGTACGTGAAACTTAAACACAAGTATGAAACACTTGTGTGCTTTATACAATTTAAGTACGTGAAACTTAAACACAAGTATGAAACACTTGTGTGCTTTATACAATTTAAGTATGTGAAACTTAAACACAAGTATGAAACACTTGTGTGCTTTATACAAATTAAGTACGTGAAACTTAAACACAAGTATGAAACACTTGTGTGCTTTATACAATTTAAGTACGTGAAACTTAAACACAAGTATGAAACACTTGTGTGCTTTTCAAAACTTTTAAGTACGTGCAACTTAACGAATACAAGTACGCGACACTTGTAAACATTTATATAAAGCAATTGGCTTGGCTTACAAACATAACGAGTATATGTTCAACTACGAGAAACTTAAAAAAAGTTAAGTACGAGAAACTTATAAAAAGTTAAGTACGAGAAACTTATAAATATCTGTTCTTAAGTATGTGAAACTTTAAAGAACACCTATATGATTATATAAACCTTACAAGTGTTTGTATGAAAACCCTTGGAAGATTTGAAGACGAATACAAGTATGAATACACTTGTATGTACTAAACTTGAAAACAGTACGAAAAACTGAGAAACAAATGTTTCTAAGTACGTGAAACTTAGGTTCAGTACAAAGAAGTCATGTTTGTAGGATCTGCTAGAGTACGAAATACTTATGCAAACAACGAGTACGAAATACTTGCGATTAAACTATTTGCATCCGAACAGATGCAAATACGAGGGTAGCCGAACAAAACATAAAAGGTTATGCCACGAACGGCCGAATACCTGTGTTAACAAAGTATTGATAGTACTGGTGCCTCACAGGGCCAAAATATGTTCATGGTCACGCAGGACCGGCAACCAAATTCAAACAGTTTAAAGCCTTACCAACTCAGTCCACATTTTGGACCTCTGGAGTGTTAGTGTTGATCTCAATATCAGCACCATCTTCGACTACATTCTCTTCCAAGTTAATGGGCTCAATGGATACATCCCGAGCAGGAGCTTCAGTAGGGTGCACATCCGTGGGAGTATCTTCCTCAGCATTGGCAAATTCTTCAATTTGCTGTTCAAAGTCTTCCTCTGGATGTCCTGCTGGCTCTTGAATGTCTTCAATGTTCTGAGCACGGGTGCTAGGCAGCTCGTTGTCAACCCAGAAGGGTGAATCCTCTGCAACCCCTAGTTTTGTCAGACAGGCTTCCCAGTTGGCAATCCAGATCCGGTCCTGTATAGCTGGCATCTGTTCCACATAACTAGCTGTTGTGGCATCATAGCCTTTCTGGTAGCCGTCTTCATATGACGCTTTCTTGGTGCTGTCAATTTCAGATAAAGCCTGGTTTAGGCTCTCTTCGGCAATTTGCAGCTTGCCCTTAGCACCATTAAAATCCGCCTTGGCTTTGTCTCTTTCTCTTTCAAGACGAGCAACTGTCCGAAGAAGTCGAGTGTTGTCATTTAGCAATCTGATCTGTTCGGCCTCAGCTTCTTGGTACTTTTGCCCCAGGGTTACCATTTTTTGAATGAACTGGCAAAAACACCGAGTGGTAAGTGACAGGTGTAGCAGTATATGATATGTGGTATAGGAAATATACATAAAGACTTATATGAAAAGATTAAGTCACATTACCTTGATACCACTGACGAGTCTAGTGGAGACAAGCCGATCAGGTACAGCCTCAGATTCCTTCTGCATGTCTACAGGAAGCAGTAGACCTTGGGCAAGGGCGAGTGCTGTTTTCAAAGAGCTGGCACTGTCCCCAATGTGAACAGGCCGATCACCCCTAATGAGATTGGGGGTCCAGCTTTCAGGAAGCACTGGAGTACTCGAAGAAGGGGGTTGTTGGACTAAAGTAGTGGTTTGGGTAAGGGCGTCTCCAGTTTCTTCGCTCCTGGGACGTTTGTCCCGATGAGCATCGGTAGCCTCAACGGGACTATCTTGTTCCCGAGGAGAAGATGACAATCTTGCAGATCCCCCCCTATTGCGACGTGAACGTGGGGGAGGGGCGCCAGTTGATGCTACCCTATTGGTAGCACCACGTCCCCGTGAGGAGACAGTGAGTAAAGAACTGAGGTTAATGGGTTGGCGCGTCATTGTACCTGGGGTTGGAGGTGATCGAGAGTATCCGGATGAGGACGACTGACTGGTAATTTGGAAAGGAACGGGTTGTTGTTCGGCAATGACTTGCCTACGACCAGATCTTCTGAGTACCACACGTGTTTGAGGTATACCGTCAGGAATAGCAATTTCACCTGACTGACCGGCAAGAGTGACACCAGCTTGTAGCCTTGAATTGTGTGGTTGGGGAGCAGTGGATGTAGACGCAACACTAGTGCTGGGGTGGGCAAGTCTTCTGTCGATGACCCCTCTGTACGAAGGATCGTACCCCAAGAGCACGTCGGCGTTCCGGCCTCGACCAGCTGTAGAAGTACCAGGTTCGCCTTTATATTTAAGGATTTTGTTGATGTCCTCTGTTCGGACGTAGCTAGGCTCTCGTCTAGGACGTTTGTTGACGTTTTCAGCTGCAAGATCAGAGTTATGAAACCAAAATTAGACACATAGAAAGCTACGAGAAAGCAGTTAACGAACAAATTGCAAAGATCAAAAAAAAAATAATAAGGAGCATACGTGGGTATCCCCATATATGGGGGCAGTGGAGACCCACCACCTGACCATCCTCTCTTAGAGGCTCAAAGGCTCCAGTGACGTAAAGGAAATCGATCTCATGATCCCGAGCGGAGTCTGGCAGGTTTAGCACGAGACGCTTGTCGGCCCTTCTAACTTTGAAATAATAAGTGTTATATTCAGGGTTTAGTACAATACTGTACCACCACTGAATATCCCAAATTCCTAACTGGGTCCCCAGAATCCTATTCAAAGCTATTACACCCATTATCAGCCTAAAGACGTTTGTTGATACTTGCATGGGGGTGAGACGATACCAGTTTAGGATCTGACGGAGTAGTGGGTGAAGGGGAAATCGGACTCCACCTTCGACGATGGCCACGATAGGGATGCACATTCTATCCCAGGAGCCACCATCCCTATCTGCTCTTAAAGGAGCGAGTTCGAGCCCCACATTATCAGGGATGCTATACTCAGACCTAAATGCCGCCATGGCAGTTGGGGTTTCACAGAGTTTCCTAAATTTACTGGGTCTAGGAGGGTTGTCATCCGCCATGAGTATATTCAGAAAAGAAGAAAAGCTGGAAATGGGTACGAATTGAAACCCTAGAAACGACCCACAAATCTGAGAATGAGATCTCAGATGGAGACCTAAGAAGAAGAAAGGGAGTGAGAACGAGAATCTTACGAGAATACAGTGACGATTCCCTGAAATGCAATCGAATTTGCAGGCGGCGGCGATGGCGGATGGCGGGATGTTGTTACCTGGTTTTTAGAGAGAGAAGGAGCGAGTTTGAAGTTTTGGGTAAGAAGCCCAAAATGAGCCCTTTTCTGGGGTTTAAGGGTGAGAAACGGAGACGAAACGTCTCCTCTTACGCCGTTACAGGATAAAGTAACGGAAAGCAGAGTTCGTTCTGACGCCGTTTCATAGAACGTCAGTTCGAAATTAATGATAGGCATACGATACGTGCCACGTGGAGTCATTACCTCGAAATGGTATAATAACAAAGGCGCCAAAAGGCATCAATGACATATTGAAATTATGACTGCACGGGATCAGAAAAATCTGGTCTAAATAAAATTCTGTTTCTAAAGCATCATATATTGCCCCTGAACAGTGGTAAATAGATGAAGCTGGGGAGCAATTGTAGGGAGGTATTCCCGAGCACATACATTTCATTGCCGAACACGTGATATTTGGGAACACGTGGTAAGTACGATTGGACTTATCGCCGGTCAGAATGGAGAACAGCGATATGGACCAATGGTATGGGAAGTCCTTGGTCCATGAAGTCTGTTCGGCTGATTAAAGGCCAATGACATGAGAAGTCAGTGGTGTAAAACTAAACTGTTCGGCAGATAGAGACATTCTCATTACGTTTGGACCAAGTTACATGTGAAGTCCTTGGTCCAGGCAGTCTGTTCGGCAACGAGATGGCCGAACAAGGAAAGAACTCCAAATCGATTGTTGGAGCATAGGGAACATTTTGGAGAGATCCAGAAACAATGGTATTCCGTTAAGGAATAAGATCCTGAGAATATAGGATCTGAAAAGGATACCCAATGAGAATGAGATGTTCGGCCAGTAATGGAAAGGAATCCTAAAAGGACTCCTTTCTATTTAACTGATAAAGGAAACGAGAATCCTTGATATCCTGGGTTTCCTATACGAGTTGGGAATCCTATGGCAATAGGGATGCTTGGGCACCAAGCATCCGAATGTCTATATAAACAGAGTAAGCCTAGAGGTAAAAGGTACGCAATACTTTGCATTCTTGCTTTCCTACTGATAATTAGGGTTTGATTTCTAGTACGTGATACTAACAAAGGCATGGGAGGGCCTTTGCCACGAGAGGCAAAGGTGCGCTCACCCCCTGTCTATTTTGCAGATTAGGGTTCCGACGACGAATTAGGGTTCCGGTGAAGAGGCATGAGAAAGCCGTTGCAATCCAGCTGATCAGAAAGCATCAATTGTTTTCATCCCCCTACACGTATATTAAGCAAATAGGTTCCGTACAGAATTCCCATGCAGATTCCTTCGCTTGGTTGGCTGCAGCTATGCCAACAGAATTCAAGAGGAGGGTGGTAGTGGATTATCTTGCTGAACCTAGCATTGGAAGAAGCGTAGAGATGATCTTGGACGTGAACCAAGGTCCGAGTTGGATGGATCCAATTATAGAGTTCTTACGAGATGAGATACTCCCTACTGATAAAAAGGAGGCTCATAAGATTAAAGTAAAATCTGCACGATTTTGGCTATCACCTGAAGGAAAACTGTATAGAAAGTCCTTCACTGGACCCTACTTGCTTTGTGTGCACCCCGAGATGGTGCAAAAGTTTCTCCACGAGATTCATGAGGGAACATGTGGAAGCCATGCTGGGGGCAGATCTATTGCCCATTGAGCAATCACCCAAGGTTATTGGTGGCCACATATGCAAGAAGATGCCAAGGTTTATGTGAAAATCTGTGAGAGATGTCAGAAGTTCTCACCAATGATTCGGACACCAGGAGAAGATTTGGTGCCATTAACGAGTCCTTGGCCGTTTGCTCAATGGGGCATGGACATCGTGGGTCCACTCCATAAAGCAACAGGAAATAGGAAATTTCTGTTGGTAGCAACGGATTATTTCACCAAATGGATTGAAGTAGAACCTTTGGCTAAGATCACTGAACCTATGATACAAAGGTTTGTGTGGAAAAGCATCATAACTCGGTTTGGGGTCCCTTATTCATTGATTACGGATAATGGGTCCCAATTTTAGAAAAAATTCAAAGCATTCTGTGCCCAGTATGGAATAAGGAACTACTACTCAACCCCAGCCTACCCTCAGAGTAACGGGCAGACAGAAGCTTCCAACAAAACCATTCTTGATGGGATCAAGAAGAGGTTGGATAAAGCAAAGGGAAAATGGCCTGATGAGTTACCACTGGTGTTATGGGCACATCGTACAACTCCTAGGAGGTCTACGGGAGAGACCCCCTATTCGTTAGCATATGGAATAGAGGCTGTTATTCCATTAGAAATTGGTTTGCCAACCAACAGGACCATTTTGGTTGAAAGTGGAGGCAATGACAGAGCCTTGAAGATCGAATTGGATCTTGCTGAGGAACGGAGGGAAAAAGCTCTGGTTCATTTAGCCTCATATCAGGAGCAACTGATGAAAACTTACAACAAAAGTGTCCACCCACGTGAGTTTAGTGTTGGAGACCTTGTTCTTCGTAAAGTGCTCGGCAACACCAAAGTGGCCAACGAAGGTAAGTTGGGGGCCAATTGGGAAGGCTCATATCGGGTTACTGAAATTGTGGGCATAGGGGCTTACAGATTGGCAGACCTGGACGGGAACCCGGTGCCAAGGGCTTGGAATGTCCACAATTTGAGAAAATTCTTTGTTTAAAAAGAATCTAGTTTTTTTTTTTTTTAAAACACTATGTGATTGTGTGGAGGTTATGAATATAGCTTCATTGTTTTTTTTATTTTTATTTCTTAGTTGCAAGGGGTACAAATAACGCCTCCTTGAGTTTCAAGACTATGAATAAAATCACTTTTTTGCACTATGACAAACTTATGGAGTTATGAAATTTTACTTGTTTAAATACGAAGCTAGCAAGCTATACATTGACCTTCTAGGCAACGTATTGAGGAGCAGAGAGGTACTAGGTATAGTTCGAATTATGAGCAAATTCAAGAAAGTACGAACATACTTGATTATTTACCTAAGTACGAGAAACTTAGAGAAGAAAAGCATGAAATAGTACGAATAAACTTTTTTGCATATGAATACATGCAACACTCCCTAAATACGAAAACATTTCAGGACCAAGTATGAGTAACTTGGGTAAACAAGCATGTTAGTTAAAGTACGAGAAACTTAATATGTCCAAGCAAAAGGGATATATCCAAGTATGTGATACTTGGAGAGCATACGAGAAAATGCAATTTATTTAAGTACGTGAAACTAAGAAACATCCAAAGTATGAATAAACTTGGGTGGCAGAAAACGACTGCTTGAAATATTTTTTCATAAGTACAAGTGTGCTTAATAGGTGTTTATTCAAGTACGTGACACTTGGGAAAGTACGAGATACTTACACATGAGTATGAAATAAATATACTTGGTCATAATCTGAGTATGATTATTTGAAGTTTTCCTCCCTAAAGTATGATTATGTGTGTAGCACAAGTAAGAAGCACTTGAGTCAAAAATACGTTTAAACCATGAGATACTTAGGTCCAAAAACACGTGCAAAGTATGAGGGGCCGAGCAAAATGTATCGTTACGCCACAAGGGGCCAAATACCTGTATTATCAAAAGTATTAAATGTACCAGTGCCTCACAGGGCTGATGCTTACGGTCACGCAGGACCAGTTAACTTCTCCAAAGATATATACTTACCAATCAGTCAAGATTTTGGACCTCTGGAGGGGTTTCAACTGGAACCTCTGTACCGGTTTCAGTAACAGCACCACTTCCAGCTGCATTTTCCTCTAGGTTAATGGGTTCATTGGTTGAAACTCGCACAGGTGATTGCACAGAGTGGGTGTCAGTTGGCGTATCCTCTTCGGCATCAGCAAAGTCATCAATCTGTTGCTCCACGTCATCCTCATGATGCCCCATAGAATCTTGAGTACTTGAGAGATGGCTGCTCGGAAGATCATTGTTCACCCAAAAGAGTGAGTCCTCTAGAACACCAACCTTTGTTAAGCAGGCTTCCTAGTAGGAGACCCAAATCTGGTCTTGAATGGTCGGCATTTGCTCAACGTAGCTAGCAGTCGTAGCATCAAAATCCTTTTGATATCCATCATCGTAGGCCGCCTTTTTGGTGCTATCAATTTCGGACAACGCCTGATTGAGACTCTCCTCAGCAGTCACAAGCTTCACTTTAGTTTCATCTGCCTCTATTTTTGCTTTATCTCTCTCTCTCTCTCTCCAATCTTGTAACTAGGGTTGTCCACGGGTCGGGTGTGGTCGGGTTCGGGTCGGGTTAGACCCGACCGAATATTTGTCGGGTTGGTATTTTAGCCACCCGAAACCGACCGAAGAAGTTATAGAAACCGCTCGATCGGGTTTGCCGTCAGGTCGGTCGGGTCCGGTCGGGTTTGCAAAACAAGAACAAGAACAGTCGAGAACAGGAACAGATTAAGCAAAATCTCTAAAATAACAAATGAATATTACAGATCCAAGCTAATCTCCAAAATAATGTTGACTATTACGAACAACAAGAGCAGCCCCAGAATTCTTGCATCAACAATCTGACTTTCTTGACCCAAATTTAGATCTAAATGAAGTTTACCTGTGACCACCACTTCCATCTTCTTCAACATTTTCACTCCAATCGTATGTATGGACGCTGATTTTCTTGACCCAAATTTAGATCTAAACCAAGCTTCATTTTCGCAATCAACACTCAAAGTTTTTCGTTCACACACTCGTCTCGGCGATGGATAAACACCCAGATGAAAAACGTAGGTATGACTTATGAGAAACAAGCCCTACGTTTGGGTTTGGGTCAAGATCTACTCTCATAAGTTTCATCTTTTCAGGCAAAAGGAGAAGTATGTGTCGATCGAGAGAGAGAGAGAGAGAGAGATTGAATTGGGGGAGGAGGAGGCATGAGGACAGAGGAGGAAATCTGGAACTGGAAGTGTAGAACTGGACAGCCGGGTAGGAATTTTTAGTCGTGTAAATATATATGTCGGTCGGGTCGGGTCCATCCGATAAAATTATATGCTACACCCGACACCCGACCGACAAGTTCCAAAACCCGACCAAAAAGACCTGAACCCGACCGAAAAGGGTAATCAGATCCGTTTGTTAGGTCTATTTTCGGGTCGGGTCGGGTCGGGTGTATGGACAGCCCTACTTTTAACTGTTTGAAGCAGCCTTGTGTTATCCTTTAAAAGCCTGTTGCGCTCTGGCTCGATCTCTTAGAGTCTTTGGCCCAAAGCGACCATCTTTTGGATAAACTGGGGAGATCCAAAAAAGATAGGAAGTATTAATACAATAACTATTGAGACTCGACTAAAGATATCAAAATACTTTACCTTTATACCACTGCCGAGACCAGTGAAAACAAACCGAACAGGTGGAGATTCAGACTCCTTCTGCATGTCCACCGGGAGCACCAGCCCTTGAGCAAGTGCAAGCGCAAGCGCCGTCTCAGATGAACTGGCACTATCCCTAATATGAACTGGACGATCCCCCCTGATGAGCAGAGGGGCCCATGTTTGGGGAAGTACCTGAATGGAGGGTGATTGAGGCTGATGGGTGTCTGTGTCAGCTTGTGCGGTGGAGGTAGTCGGGTTATCGGTCCGAGGGCACCTATCTCGGTGGGCATCTCCAGCCTCGAACATGGTATCAGACTCACGAGGAGATGTGGTGGATTGATTAGAACCCCCTCTGCTACGACGAGTTACTGGGGGGGCGTGCCTAGTGGAGACCCCATGGCCAGAGCCATGCCCCCATGCTGACACTGTAAGGAGGGAACTAAGATTCACAGGTTGACGAGTCATTGTACCTGAGATTGGAGGAGATGGAGAATAGCCGGAGGAAGATGATTGGCTGGTATCACGATTGGGAACTGGCTGTTCGGGCTGTCGTTGAGGAGCAGCTTGTCTTTGAGAAGTTCTTCGGAGCCTCAAGTGAGGTAATGGAATGCCTTCTGAAATAGGAACCTCACCCGGTTGCCCGGCAATTGTCATTCCAGCACTGGATCTTAAATTCCTTGGCTGGGGAGCGGTTGATGTCGAGGCAACACTAGTGCTTGGGTTGGCAAGCCTCTTATCAATGACACCTCTGTAAGCGGGATCGTATCCTAGTAGTACGTCCGCGTTACGACCCCGACTAGCTATTAGGGTACCAGGCTCATCAGTGTATTTCAGAACCATGTTGATCTCTACTGTTCAGACGCAGCTTGGCTCTTGTCTAGGGCGCCGTTGGCGTTATCCGTTGCAAGACGAGGCACAAAAATATTGGATGGAGTAAAGTACAAGAGAAGTAATAAAAGGAAATTACGAATAAGGCAAAGCAAATTAGGAGCATACGTGGGTAGCCCCAAACATGGGGGCAATGGAGGCCCACCACTTGGCCATCTTCCCCCATTGGCTCGAATGCTTCGGTAACGTAGAGGAAATCAATCTCGTGGTCATGAGCAGAGTCCGACAGGTTTAGCACGAGACGCTTTTCTGCCCTCCTAACTTTGAAGTAGTATGTGTTGTATTCAGGATTCAACACAATACTATACCACCATTGAATATCCCAAATACCTAGTTGGGTCCCTAAAATCCTATTTAAAGCTACAACCCCCATTATCAGCCTGAAGACATTGGTCGAAACTTGCATGGGAGTAAAACGATACCAATTCAGAAGTTGGCGGAGTAATGGGTGTAAGGGGAAACGAACTCCGCCCTCGACGATAGCTACGATTGGGATACACATCCTATCCCAAGTACCAGCATCCCTATCTGCTCCCAATGGGGCAAGTTCGAGTCCTACATTATCAGGAATGTTATACTCTGTCCTAAATGCAGCCATGGCAGCAGGGGTTTCACAGAGTTTCCTAAATTTACCAGGCTTGGGATCATGTGCATCTGCCATGAATATACTCGAAGGAAAAGTAAAAACTGGAAATGGACGCGATTGAAACCCTAAAAGTAACCCAAAATCTGAGAATGAGATCTCAGATAGAAACTGATGGGACAAGAGAGAAATCTTAGTGGGTAACCCAAGCAGAAGAAATAGAGATCTTACGAGTTTAATGAAATGGGTCCCTGTGACACGAGCGAGTTGCAGGCGGCGGCTATGGCGGTAGAAAATGAGTTTTCACCTGACTTTTGAAGAGAACAAGACGAGGCTCAAAGTTTTGGACGAAAAAACCAAAAAAATTCCCTCTTTGGGATTTAAGTGAAAGAGACGGCGACGAAACGTCTCGTCTCACACCGTTACTTAAAAAGTAACGAGAGAGTGGGATTGAGCTGACAACATATTAATGTCGTTTAGACAAAACGTCAGTTCACATTAAATGTAAAGCGTACGAGACGCACCACGTGGAGTCATAGCCTCGAGATGGTATAATGACAAAGGCACCATAGCCTTCAACGGATATAAGGTACCATGTCAGCATAGGACGCAAAGAGCTCGGCTCCAGGATGATTTCTAGCTTTACCCATTACCCCTAAACGGTGGCAACAAGCAAAGCTGGGGAGCAATTGTAGGGAGGTATTCCCGAACAGATAAAGTAATAACCAAGCACGTGATACGAGGGATCACGGGTTAAACACGATAAAATAAACCACCATGAGCGGAGATCGGCGATATGGACGAATGGCATGAGAAGTCATTGGTGTAAACTGACTGTTTGGCAGATAGAGACATACCATTACATTGGTCCAAATAGTTAAACAAGGACCAAGTTACATGTGAAGTAGCTGGTCCAGGCAGTCTATTCGGCTACAAGATAGCCGAACAAGGAAAGAGCTCCAATCAAGAGTAGGAGCAGAGTGAGTACTCTGGAAGATTCCAGAGTAGTCATGTCCCGTGAGGGATGAGATCCCGAGAATATAGGATCTAGGAAAGATACCCGACGAGAATGGGATGTTCGGCCAGTAATGGAAAAGAATCCTAAAAGGACTCTTTTATAATAAACTGATAAGGGAACGAGAGTCCAAGATGTCCTGGGTTTCCTATATGAGATAGGAATTCTAGGGCAATAGGGATGCTTGGACAGCAAGCATACGCAAATCTATAAATACGAGGTAAACCTAGAGGTAAAAGGTACGCAATACATTGCATTCATATGGTTCTCCTTTTAATAATCAGGGTTTTCTGCTAGTACGAGATACTAACTTAAGCATAGGAGGGCCTTTGCCACGAGAGGCAAAGGTGCGCTCACCCCTCGTCTGTTTTGCAGATTAGGGTTCCGACGACGAATTGGGGTTCAGACGAAGAGGCACGAATAGCCGTAGCATATTGGTGTTGTTTCTAAGCACCAATTGTTTTCATCCCCCTACATATGACATTTGGAGATTCATGGAAAGAGGAGAATACCCCGTTGAAGCAAGCAAGAAAGACAAAATTGCCCTCCAGAGGATGGCAGCTCAATACATCATTTGCGGAGGAAATCTATATCGAAGGTCGCACTGCGGCATGCACAAGTTATGCATCTACGACACGGAGGCAAGAAGGGTAATGGATGAAATTCATGAAGGTGTGTGCGGCCCTCACATGAATGGTATAATGCTTGCCAAGAAGATCCTCAGGCCGGGATATTTCTAGACCACCATGGAAACATAATGTGTGGAATATGTACAACGATGTCACAAATGCCAGATCCATGCCAACCTCACTCTTGTCCCGCCAT
This sequence comes from Rhododendron vialii, assembly GCF_030253575.1. Lineage (NCBI taxonomy): Eukaryota > Viridiplantae > Streptophyta > Magnoliopsida > Ericales > Ericaceae > Rhododendron > Rhododendron vialii. Next base: position 29,381,244 of record NC_080560.1, read on the forward strand.
CCGAACTGCATCAAATGACCTCACCATGGCCTTTTTCAGTATGGGGAATTGATGTCATTGGGAGAATTGTGCCAGCGGCGTCTATTGGCCACAAATTCTTTTGGTGGCCGTCGATTACTTCACGAAATGGGTAGAAGCTATTTTTTACGCCACGTTGACCGCAGTTCAAGTTGCGCACTTTATCAAGCAAAACGTCATCTATTGGTATGGAGTTCCACAGGCGTTCGTATCTGACAATGGGGTTCATTTCAAAGGACGGGCTAAGAAAGTCTTAGATGAGTTCCAGATTCAAGTACACAAGTCAACCACCTATCGGCCGTAGACCAACGGAGCCGTAGAAGCAGCTAATAAAACGATCAAGGCCATCCTGAAAAAAACCATTCAATCCGTAAGAGATTGGCATGAGTAGTTACCACTGGCCTTATGGGGATATCGCACATCTGTACATACACCAACAGGGGTAACCCCTTACTCTTTGGTCTATGGTATGGAGGCTGTACTCCCCATTGAGTTGGAAGTTCCGTCTCTTTGAACTATGATCGAGTGCGACGTCCAGGAGGCAGAGTGGTTAAACAATCGATTCGAAGAGCTCATGTTGTTCGATGAATGCCGGTTAAGGGCTCTCTATCATATTCAAGGGTATCAGAGGAGAATTGCACACGCGTTCAATAAAAGGTGAAGCCTAGGGACTTGTCAAAGGGCGATATGGTTTTAAAGGAGATTCGGGCACCAGTTTACGATCCACGTGGAAAGTTCCGACCGAAGTGGACTGGGCCATACATTATCAAGACCATCCCGTCTAGAGGAGCTGCGCAGCTCATTGACCTGGACGGAAATGAATTTTCAACTTTGGTCAACCTGGATCAACTCAAGCGCTATTATCCCTAAGAGAAGCTCGCTGGGCTGAAAATCGCAAGGGCGGGCAGACCCAGGCAAAAGTTAGAGCAAAAGCCTGCTAGGATGAAAACCCGCAAGGTCATCCTAGGCAAAAATTAAGGCATGCAATAAATGAGCTCGCTAGACCGAAAACCCGAAAGTGCGGTACTAGGCAAAATTTAGAGTACAAAAAGAGAGTGTCAAAATCAGAGCGAACCTTAACCTGAACTACGTTATGACCTGATTCCTTTGCCATAAGGGTACGTAGACAGCTTTACTTTGAGGCCTGGTCATGATCAATCAAAATGAAAATCCATGTTGTGACAATGTAAAGCACTGAATCAAAGAGGGAAACCCTCCACAACTCATTTTTATTACAATAACTGCTTCTAATACATAAGTCTGAGCATGATTTTCAAAAAAAAGCACAACATGATGAAAACAGGGTCCACAATTTATTCCAAGGTTAGGGTAGCAGGATTGAGTCAGTTTCCTTGAGCTCCAGCCCTTGCGGCAATATCTCTCCTAAGCCACTTCCGGTAGCTCCAGCGAATCATCACAGACGGATAGGGGTGTGCATCAGTCACTTCACGAGTCCTCTAGAGTCGCTGGTAGTTGCAAAGAACGGAATGACAAAACAAAGACAGAACAACATCGACCATAACCTCTGCAGGGGCCTCCTGTCTAAGGCCAAGTTGATGCTGAATCCGGTATGGGGTATAGAAAGTAAAGGTCTCCAAACCAGCAAGGACGACCCACTGAGGACCCATGAAGTGCACAGTCATAGGAGAAAGATCTAGCCACGAACGCCTCCACGAAACTGTCTCAGCTCGTAGACGCCTAAAGAAGTTGACCCACTCAGCAACTCGTTTGTCCGCAAACTAGAAGCATCGGAGGGATAACAACCTAGCCTCATATGCCTAATTGCCAGGAGTAATGGTCAGCACGTTCATCTTATCGCAAAGCCAGATCTACAAAAGAGAGAAAAAAATAAGTAAGAAACCATAAAAAGCCGAACCGAGCGTTGAGGTAAAATGAGATCGTGAGAAAGACTCGAAAATGGAGAGCTGAGTGAGAAGCCAACCTGTAGGAGGAGAGGACTACCCCTGAAAGTCTCAGTCTCTCCAAAATGAACTTTATCCAAACCTATCAATGTCTCGGCCAAAACCACCGGGATCACGTCCTTCCGAGCCTCAATTTGAACAGCAATGCTGACCAGCGCTAAGCTAACCTGACCAGTGGAGGGTACCAAAAGGTAAGCCGCAAGAAGGCACATGCAGAGGGTAGTCATGCGCCGAGTTTGATAAGCTATGTCCGCAAGATCACCCGGGGGAGAAAACATCTCAATAAGTCGCATCACATTGAGGTGACCATCGCTAACTAAGTAACGGGCAGCACCACTACTCAATCCAAGGGCTGTGGATAAAATCTTGTGGACGCTTTCACGAATAGGAGGGATAATGACTTCTCCCGAGCCGAAACCGCCGAGGTACGCACGTAACTCCTCCACGGTGGGACAAAGTTCTTGCTCACCAAAACGGAACACATGGACCTCGGGATCCCAACAACTCACGGCTGCCCTTAAAAATTAAGGGCAAAGACGGATGTTGTGAAGGTATCTCATGGAGTAAAGGCCATAAGCCCGGAAGTTGAGTCAATCGACGCCCTCCATTGAAACCAGCCATGCGCGGAGCGAGCCAGTAAGCGAAAGAGCCATTGGGAGGAGGAGTGAGCTTTAGAAGAATGAGACTTGAGTGGGATGGAAAAAATTTGAAGTAGAAGGCCTGAATTTATAGGAAGGATGGAAGAAACAATTTCAACTTTCAAGGAGCCGTGGGTTCCAAAAGTGCAAACGTTCCATGGGTCTTGCATAGGAAAAGGCTTGGTCATAGCAAAGGAGTACAATGTAGACATGCATTGGCTCTGAAACACCATTGCACAGGTCCAACTTCAACATTCTTGCAATCTGTCTCGGGAAACAACAAAATGCAGACTGTCAGGAAGATAACCCCGCGTGGCGTAGTGGAGCCACGCACGACGTATTAGATCGAAGAAAGACTTCACGGTATAGCGTTGGTACCCCGTGAAATCTTGAGGAATGACGCACGGCGTTTTGAAAGAACGCACGGCATAATGCGTCTGCATTTCTGCAGTTTTTGACAGCAAAGGAATGGAATGAATTTGAGGCACCTCGGGGCACTAACAACCACCGGAACATACTCCAACAAGTATTTGGGACTTCAGGAATATTTCGTTTCGAGTCAACTCCCGAAATTCAAGGTCGTGGTACAGAAAGTCGACATAATCCTGTTCTTTAAGCCATGTCAAGGTGTCAAATCACGTCTCGGTTCGTTTTAAGCCATTTCTGCAAGTCTCATAGGTCACTATGGTCAAAGGTGACTTGGTCTGAATTCCGGTTCAGGTCTCGAGTCAAAATTCGAAGTCCTCACCTTCCAAAGTCAACATTTTATTAGTTTTCTAACGTATTCCACGTATAAGGATGAATTTTTGAGTTACATGTCAAATTTCAAGGGCTATCACAGTCATATTTAAGCCCGTGGCAAGGTGATAAGCACCCGACAATGACATTAAGGGTGCGCTAGTTGGCTAGTTTTAATTGTTTCTGCCGTTAATTTAGTTGTTTTAACTGCTTTTGCTTGCAAAGTTTTCCAGTTTTGTTTTGTAGGAATTTACCAAATAAGCAAGAGCTTTAAGGCCTAAGGCATATCAAAAGACAAATGCAACCCGACGGCTCGCTAGGACGAGGCAAGGCCAAGGCGTGGACCAAAAGTCAAGTGCTGATTTAAGCTCTTTGGTACCAATACCAAGTAATTGGTTCTATCGGTACCGAGACCCTTTCCAGCGGCAGCAGATAAGTAGCTCGGTACCGATACCAAGTATTTTTTCCTATCGGTACCGAGAGGATTAAGAAGAACAGCCTAAGCCTTCTCCATCGGTACCGAAGGACTTAAAGGGGACTTTCAAAGCATCTCTGGAGAATATGCTGGGCGCGTACTAAGGATATAGATTTTGCTTACATCATGGAGATTTAGATCTAGATTTGTTTTTGTTCTTGAATGTTCTTCAATTTCTAGCTTGAATCTTTATTTTCTGCCTTCATTGATTAGTTTTTGATATTGTCATCTTTATTAAAGTTGTAGTGAATTTTCTGATCTATCTTTTAATCCAATTTTCTTCTAGTGTTGTTAATTCAATTATGTTAAGTAGATTTTTGCTTGCTCCTATCTCAATAGATATGGGTGAGTAGTTTTTCAAGGTTAGGTCATGGGGTGATTAACACTTCATGGCTCAAGAAGAATTGCATTTTTCAGCATAAAGTTTAAACCTTTGGTTCGATCATCGATGTGGGGTTCGGGTTTATTTGTCAAATCGCTAAGGTGTTAATCTCCTCGATCATGTGTAGGTAGGAGCATCGCCTATCTGCCACACATGATACTTGGAGCTCTGACGCACGAGGCATTTGCTAAATAAATTCTAGAGCTAGCTTGGTATTCGAACCATTCTATTTTCCGATTCGGGAACCTTAGTTGTGTATCCTGAACTGCGTATCTGGGTGAGGAATGCAGTTTGACTTGAGTCATGAGTGTTAGTAATTCCTAGACCTGACCTGTCTTTTATCTTAGTTTATTAGCTTTTCAATTCAGCCCATTTTCATTTCCACTACACACGTAAAACCAAGTTGGCTTTTTAAAAGCCAAAAGCCCTTGCTTGCATCTACAAATCCAGCAAAGCCGTATTAATTATTCCCTTGGGTACGATCCCGGATTTTCGGATTATCATGCTTCAACTGACGTATTAGGCCCTACGCTTGGGGCATTATCGGATATATCGGAGCAAACGAAGCATTTTTGGCGCCGTTGCCGGGGATTTCTTATTATGGCTTTCTTGGAGGTTCGACAAACCACTATAAGTATCTCGCTTTCGTCTACTAGTAGTAATAGTTTAGTAGTTTATGTGTTAATAGTTCGTATTTAGTTTGGTGGATACCTCTAACTTGGTTGTACTAAACTTGAGGTGTAACGAAGCCAGGCTAAATATTGGATTTGTTCTTAGTTAGTTTAGCGTAATTAATTTAGTTAGTTAGGTTAAATTTGATTGCATTGCTTAGCCGAGGTGGTGACATGACCCCTCACATATTTTGTTTGCTGAGTTGAGGTGGCGACATAGCCCCTCCTATCTGGTAGTTTGTTGGTAGTTAGTTAGTATTTGTGTTAGTTTATGCCTGTTTATTGAAGCCCAGTTTCCAATCGGCTTCATCGTTCTTCTTCGCCGCCAAGAATCCGTAGCATTGCCAGGGCGTATCCTGCCCACTCTCCGCCTCGCAAATTAAATCGCAATCGCAAAGGCCCTATGGCCGAAGAAGTTCCAGTTCGTACTCTGCGTGATTATCTGAATCCAGAACGGGCTCATCAAGTATCTCCTATCGTTATTCCGACTCCGACCGCTGGGAATACATTTGAATTCAAAACTGAGTACCTTTGGATAATACCAGAATTTCGGGGGCGAGAATTGGAGGATCCTTATTTGCATATCCGGGAGTTTGAGAATATCCTACACTCTTTTGTTACAGTTCCAGGGCAACTTGATCAAGCTCGCCTGAAGTTGTTTCCATTCACTCTTAAAGACAAGGCGAAACAATGGTTCAATTCTTTGAAGCCACAATCTCTGCGTAACTAGGGAGATGTTCAGGATGCTTTCACCACTAAATTCTTTCCAGCAACCAGGACGAAGTTACTTATCGATCAGATTCAATGTTTCAAGCAAAGGGATGGAGAGACTTACCACAAGTATTGGGAGCGATACAAGGACTTGCTTATGTCGGTTCCTCATCACAACCTTCATTTGTATCTCAGAGTCAACTATTTCTACATAGGGTGTTCTCAAGAGAGTAAACAGCTTCTGGATACTATGGGTGGATGTGATTTTATGGGGAAGACACCGGAGGATGCTTGGGATTATTATGAGTCACTAGCTGAGAAGACCCAGTCTTGGCAGTTTGCAGATCCAGGAGATAGAGCGATGTTCAATCAAGGTCCTACAGGTTCAGGAAAATTCTCTATTGCGGAGCATACAGCTTTTGAAACTCGATTGGAGGAGATTGCTCGGAAACTTGATAAGTTGGAATTAAAGAGTGCTCAATCTCAAGAAGTGAAAGCAGTGCGCCAATTGGAGGAAGTATGTGTTATTTGTGAGATTGTGGGCCATTCTACCGAAGCGTGCCCCAACATTCCTGCTCTTAAGAACGTGATTAATAGGATTGCTCCAGAAGAAGTCCATGCAGTGCAACGTTTTGACCCTTATTCTCAATCGTATAATCCGAGGACAAGGCAACATCCAGCTTTCCGTTGGAATCAATCTAATGAAGGGAATTCTTCTCAAGTTCCACCCCTCGCTCCTCAATTACCATGGAAGCAACCTCAGAATGCTTTCCATTTCCCTTAAGCTCAAGGTTCGCCAGGATTTGCTCCTTCTGCTCCGTTCCCACATGCAAACCAATTTCAACAACAACCTGCCCAGTTCCACCAACAACCACCAAAGCGTTCTTGGGAAGATCAATTCAGTGCTCTCTTGCAAGGTCAAACTGCTATCAATGAGCAACAAACTCAAATGATGAACGATATCAAAAACCAGTTGGGGAAGTTGACAACTACAGTGGGTTTGTTACAACAAGAGAAAGGGAAGTTTCCTACTCAACCTCAACCTAATCCGCAACCGAATTCTAATCCGACTTCTCAAAGTCTTCACTTTGCTAGCTCTTCGGTGAATTTCCCTGAGCAAGCAAAGGCTATTATTTCTCTTCGAAGTGGCAAGACGGTGGATAACCAAGTGGTGATGCCTCCGGAACCCACCTTGTTACCTTCTCCTATCGAACGTTCAATTCCAATCCTTAGGGAATCTCCCAAGGAAACAAGCAAGGAGACTCTTGAAGAAGAAGAAAAGGGTAAAGGCAAAAACAATGGAAGTGTACCGGACCCTCAAGTTATTCTAACACCGGCTCCGTATCCTAATCGTTTGAAGGCTTTGGCGAAACCAAATTACAATGCGGAGTTGCATGAATTATTCAATCAAGTGAAGATCAACATTCCTCTCATGGATGCAGTCAAGCAAATTCCCTCATATGCCAAGTTTCTTAAGGATTTGTGTACTCGGAAGCGCAAGCTTAATGTTCAAAAGAAGATATTCCTTACTGAGCAAATGAGTTCTATCATTCAAACGAATATCGCGCCTAAGTACAAGGATCCGGGGAGCCCTACTATTGCTGTCACAATTGGAGGGAAGCGTATCGAACAAGCCTTACTCGATCTTGGTGCTAGCGTTAATCTACTTCCATACTCTATTTATCAAGAACTTGGGTTAGGGGAGATGAAGCCTACTCGTGTCACACTCCAATTAGTCGATTGAAGTGTTCGTGTACCATGGGGAGTAGTGGAAGATGTTCTAGTCCAAGTTGATCAGTTTGTCTATCCGGTGGATTTTGTGATTCTCGATACAAATCCGACCGACTCTTCTGCTGTTTCTACTCCAGTGATTCTTGGGAGACCTTTTCTAGCCACGGCGGATGCAGTTATCAACTGTCGAAATGGACTTCTCAATATGACCTTCGGTAACATGAAGGTGGAGGTCAATGTTTTTAATGTGGGTAGTCAAATGGGAGATGATGAGAACGTAAATGAAGTGAGCCTTATTGATACTCTTGTAGAAGAACACGTGGGCGAGTTACTCTATAGTGATCCTTTGGAAGTTGCTCTTACAGCCGATGAGGTCGAATTTCTCGAGTCTTCTGAAGTGAGTTATTTGTGTTCATTGCTTGATGAGGAAGATGAAGCTTGTGCTATAAATTCTTGGACTCCAAAGTTTGAAGAGTTTAAGGAGCTACCACCAATCGAGAAGAAGGTTCTCCCATCTAGTGCTGAGCCACCGAAATTGGAGTTGAAGCCCCTGCCCGACACTTTGAAGTATGCTTTCCTTGGAGACAACGAGACTTATCCTGTGGTTATTTCCTCTTCTCTTGGGAATCTCCAAGAGACGAAGTTGATCAATTCACTAAGGAGGCACATGAAGGCTATAGGATGGACCATCGCAGATATCAAGGGGATTGATGCTACTCTTTGCTCTCACCATATTGCTTTGGAGGATAATGTCAAGCCATCTCGCCAACCTCAACGTCGCTTGAACCCGATTATGAAAGATGTAGTTCGTGCTGAATTTTTAAAGCTTTTGGATGTGGGAATCATCTATCCTATCGCCGATAGCAAATGGGTAAGCCCGATTCAAGTTGTACCAAAGAAATCCGGAGTTACAGTTGTGAGAAATGAGGAGAATGAGCTCGTGCCTACTCGTGTTCAAACAGTATGGAGAGTTTGTATTGATTATCGGAAGCTCAACGCAAGTACCAGAAAGGATCACTTTCCTTTACCATTTATCGATCAAATCTTGGAAAGGATAGCCGGCCATGCATTCTATTGTTTCTTAGATGGTTATTCCAGTTACAATCAAATTGAAGTTGTTTTAGAGGATCAAGAGAAAATGACATTCACTTGCCCCTTCGGAACGTTCGCTTATCGTCGTATGCCTTTCGATTTGTGCAATGCTCCGGGGACTTTTTCACGATGCATGATGGTGATTTTTAGTGATATGGTCGAGAAGATAGTAGAGGTTTTCATGGATGATTTCTCTATTTTTGGCGATTCGTTCGATTCATGCTTGGCCAATTTAGAGAAAGTTTTAACAAGGTGTGAAGAGAAAAATTTGGTTCTGAATTGGGAAAAGTGTCACTTCATGGTCACTCAAGGGATTGTCTTGGGGCATATTATATCGTCGGAGGGTATCGGGGTAGATAAGGCAAAGATCGATCTCATTTCCAATCTCCCGACTCCAAAATGCGTGAAGGATATTCCTTCATTTCTCGGGCATGCCAGATTCTATCGTCGGTTCATCAAAGATTTCAGTGCTGTCTCCAGGCCCTTGTGCCATCTTCTTGCCAAAGAGGTTCCTTTCGAGTGGTCTCCCGCATGTGAACAAGCATTTGTCAAGTTGAAGGATAGTCTCACTTCTCCTCCTATTGTGCAACCACTGGATTAGAGCCTCCCGTTTGAGCTTATGTGTGATGCAAGTGACTATGCTGTATGTAAGGGGAAAAAATCCGCTTATTATTCTTTCAACATCTCCTGAGATCAACGTGCATGCCTTCTTGCCGGAACCCTAGTTCGTCGTCAGAACCCTAATCTACAAAACAGACAAGGGGTGAGTGTACCTTTGCCTCTCGTGGCAAAGGCCCTCCGATGCTTAAGTTAGTATCACGCACTAGCAGAGAAACCCTAATTATCAGTAGGAAATATCGAATAATGCAACGTATTGCGTACCTCGCTTCGTGAGTGTTACTTCTTATTTATAGATGTAGACTTACTTATCCTCCAAGTCTCCTTTTCTGCCTAAGATTCCAACATCATTAGGAACCCTGGCCCATATGGAATTCCCTCCCATATGGTAACTCAATTATAATCCCTTTATTCATGGGACACTTGCCTATCACGTTGGATTTCCTTTCTAGAACCTTCTGGAACAGCGATTTAGATAGAGTTGGTCCAATGTACATCGGCGGTGTCCAATTACTACGGTGTGTAGGGGGATGAAAACAATTGATGCTTCGGATCAACTTGGATTGCAACGGCTTATTCGTGCCTTTTCACCGGAACCCTAATTCATCGTCGGAACCCTAATCTGCAAAATAGATAGGGGGTGAGTGCACCTTTGCCTCTCGTGGCAAAGGCCCTCCGATGCCAAAGTTAGTATCACGTACTAGCAATCAAACCCTAATTATCAGTAGGAAAGCAATCAGAAAGCAGTTTATTGCGTACCTTTTGCCTTTAGGTTTACCTCATATTTATAGATTTGCGAATGCTTGTTGCCCAAGCATTCCTGTTGCCATAGGATTCCTAACTCGTATAGGAAACCTAGGATATCAAGGATTCTCGTTTCCTTTATCAGTTTATTAGAAAAGAGTCCTATTTGGATTCTTTTCCATAAAGAACCGAACATCCCATACTCGTTGGGTATCCTTCTCAGATCCTATATTCTTGGGATCTCATCCCTTAATGGGGTACCACTGTCTCTGGACCCTTCCAGAGTGTTCCCTTTACTCCAACATCTGATTGGAATTCTTTCTTTGTTCGGCTGTCTCACCGCCGAACAGACTGCCTGGACCAATCACTTCTCATGTCATTGGTCCATATTGCCAAACATTGTCTAGCACGATAACTGTCCCGTCTATATTGAATTTATGGTCCCACGTACCATTTGTTCGGATATCAATTGCATTGCTTTCAACCCGTCATCCCTCGTATCACGTGCTTGGTTCTTTCTTCATCTGTTCGGCTGTATCATAACCGAACAGTCTGCTTGGACTAGCTACTTCACGTGTAACTTGGTCCAATGTAATCGGAACGTCTCTATCTGTCGAACAGTCAGTTTATACCCATGACTTCTCATGTCACTGGCCCTTATCGCTGTTCAATGCACTGACCGACGATCAGTCATGTTCAATTTGAAACGTGTTTTTATACACCACGTGTTCGGCAACTAGATGTACCTGTTCGGGAATACCTCCCTACAATTACTCCCCAGCTTTACCTATTTTCCACTGTTCGGGGGTAATGGGTGAAGCTCTTAGAGACAAACGTTTAGACCTGAACTTCCTCTGATGCCGAGCAGTCATAGTTTTAATATTCATTTGATGCTTTGGCGCCTTTGCCTTCGTACCATCTCGAGGCAATAACTCCACGTGGCACGTTTCGTATGCCTATCATTAATTTCGAATTGACGTTCTATGAAACGGCGTAAGAACGGTTTTTGCTTTCCGTTACTTTAACTTGTAACGGCGTGAAACGAGACGCTTCATCTCCGTTTGTTTCACTTAAATCCCTAAAAAGGGGTTTTCTTTGGAGTTTTTATCCAAAAACTCAGAGCATTGTCTTGTCTTCTCCAGGCGAAAAACTCCCTTTCTTCCGCCATAGCCGCCGCCTGCAACTCGCTCATGTCATAGGAATCTTTTCATTTAAACTCGTAAGATCTCTATTTCTTCTGCTTTGGTTTCCCAATAAGACTTCTTTCCTATTCCATTTGTTTCCATCTGAGATCTCGTTCTCAGATTTTGGGTCAATTCTAGGGTTTCAGTCGCACCCATTTCCAGTTTTACTTTTTCTTCGACTATACCCATGGCAGATGATAATGATAACCCTCCTAGACCCAGTAAGTTTAGGAAGCTCTGCGATACCCCTGCTGCCATGGCGGCATTTAGAGAAAAATATAGCATTCCTGAAAATGTAGGACTTGAACTTGCTCCATTAGGAGCGGATAGAGATGCTGGCTCTTGGGACAGGATGTGTATCCCAATTGTAGCTATCGTTGAGGGCGGGGTCCGTTTCCCCCTACATTCATTACTCCGCCAGATTTTAAACTGGTATCGTCTTACTCCCATGCAAGTTTCAACCAATGTTTTCAAGCTGATAATGGGGACTATAGCCCTAAATGGGATTCTAGGGACCCAATTAGGAATCTGGGATATCCAATGGTGGTACAGTATAGTACTAAACCCCGAGTACAATACTTACTACTTCAAGGTTAGGAAGGCAGACAAACGTTTCGTACTTAATCTGCCAGATTCTGCTCGTGACCACGAGATCGACTTCCTCTATGTAACTGGAGCATTCGAGCCTTTAGGGGAAGATGGCCAAGTGCTGGGGCTCCATTGCCCCCACATATGGGGCTATCCACGTATGCTCTTGCTTTTATCTTTTGCAATTCTTCGTTTACTGCTTTCTCATAGCTTTACTATATGTCTAACTTTGGTTTCGAAATTCGGATCTTGCAGCTGAAAACGCTAACAGGCGTCCCAGACGTGTACCGAGCAACATCCGAACAGAAGATATCAACAGGATTTTGAAATACACAGGCGAACCTCGTACCCGAACAACAGGTCGGGGTCGGAATGCTGACGTACTGCTAGGATACGACCCTTCGTACAGAGGGTCATTGACAGAAGACTTGCCCATCCCAGCACTAGTGCTGCTTCTACCTCCACATCAACTGCTCCCCAACCACTTATTTCAAGACTTCAAGCTGGTGTTACCGTTGCTGGTCAACTTGGAGAAATTCCTATTTCAGAAGGAGTGCCGCTTCCCCAATTGAGACTTAGAAGATCTACGCGCGGACCTGTTTCTGAACAATTGCCCGAACAGCTGGGTTCAAATCGTGATACCAGCCAATCCTCTTCTTTTGGCTATTCTCAATCTCCTCGAGTTCCAGGTACTATGACTCGTCAACCCCTTAATCTCAGTACCCTTCTCACTGTCTCCACTAGGGGACGTGGTAGTGCCCAAAGGGCGGCCTCAACTGGCCGCCCCCCCCCCCCCCCCCCCCACGATCTCGTCGCACTAGGGGGGGAATAATCCGATCATCTTCTTCTCCTCGGGAACAAGATAGTTCCCTCGAGGCTGTCAATGCTCATCGGGACAAACGTCCTAGGAGTGAAGAAGTTGGAGACGCTTCTGCCCAAGCTGCAGCCTCACTTCAACAACCCTTATCTCTGAGCACTCAAGTGCTTCCACAAAATTGGGCCCCCCTGCTCATTAGGGGTGATCGGCCTATCCACATTGGCGCTAGCGCTAGCTCCTCAGAAACAACACTTGCACTCGCCCAAGGACTTCTTCTCCCTGTTGATATGCAAAAAGAGAACGAAGCCACTCCTGACCGGCTTGTCTCTACTGGTCTCGTTAGTGGGATCAAGGTATAGTGTTCTCGTCACTAGTAGGCATACTTCATGTTCCTTTCGTTTTCTCACAGTGTCACCTTGTTAATTTGCTTGCAGTTTATTCAAAAGATGATTACATTGGGACAGAAGTTCCAAGATGCTGACACTGAACGGATCTCACTTTTAAACAACAACACCAGGTTGCTCCACACTATAACCAGACTAGAGAGGGAGAGAGACAAAGCCAAGGCCGACTTTGTAGAGGCAAAAGACAAGCTTGGAACTACTGAAGACAGCCTCAACCATGCTTTGGTTGAGATAGAACAAACCAAAAAAGCTGCGTTCGAAGATGGCTACCAGAAAGGTTTTGACGCTACTACGGCCAGCTACGTGGAGCAGATGCCGGCCATTCAAGATCAGATCTGGACTGCCTGCTGGGAGGCATGTCTAACAAAGGTAGGAATTGCCGAGGATTCCCCCCTCTGGGTGGAAAATGATCTTCCAAGCCGCCAAGCAGCAGCTCCCCAAGAGCATGATGGTTCTCCAACTGATGATGTCGATCAGCAGATCGATGAGTTTGCAGATGCTGATGAAGAAATACAAGTGGAGTCGCAAGATGTTGTAGAGCATTTGCCTATTCGGGAAGTAACTGTTGAGACTTTTGTTCCAGAGGAGGTTGCTGCGGCTGCTGTTGGCACGGCTGGATCTGATATTCACCCAGAAGTTCAGAACCTAGACTGAAAGGCAAGCAAGTATTTATATGTTTTGTTTTTGTTGACACAAACAATATGGCTGGTCCTGTGTGACCATGGTATTTCAACCCTGCGTGGTACCAGTACTTTCTCTTAGTATGGTAATACTTTTGATAATACAGGTATTCGGCCCCTTGTGGCGTATCCTTATAATTTTGTTCGGCTACTCTTGTCTTTGCATCTGTTCGGATGCAAATAGCTTAATCCTTTAAGTATTTCGTACTTTGACCACATGCTTGTTTGTGCATAAGTGTTCAATACTTAGCAAATCTTTGGGAAACATCTGTGCTTGAACTCTTTCACGTAGTTAGAAACAATCGTTCTATGTTTCTAAATTCCTCATACGTTGGAAATCATATAAGTATTTCATACTTTGTGTTTTGAAAAATCATACAAGTGTTTCATACTTGTATTTAAAAAATCATACAAGTGTTTCATACTTGCAGTTCAAAAAATCATACAAGTGTTTCATACTTGTATTTGAAAAATCATAAAAGTGTTTCATACTTGTAGTTCAAAAAATCATACAAGTGTTTCATACTTGTATTTGCTAAGTTTCACATACCCAACTGTTTTAAGTTTCTCGTACTTTAATAATTGTGGCTAACATATACTCGTTATGCTTTAAGCCAAGTCAATTGTTGTATATAAACGTACAAGTATCTCGTACTTTAAAGTCCATACAAGTGTTTCGTACTTGTACTCGTTAAGTTTCTCGTACTTAATGTATAGGTGCCGGTTCCCTGCTCCCCAATACGAATGAGGGAAACCAAGCCCGTAGTTCGTATTTTTAAACCAAATGCCAAGAACATACTATTGATACGAAAAAATGACTTTTATTCATAATCTGTAAAACTCAAGAGGGCGTTATTCGTACCCCTTGCAACTAGAATAACAAAATTAGAACAAGGGAATTATATTCGTAATTCCCACACAATCACGTAGTGCAAATCTAAAACAAAACTGAATGCATCTAAACAAAGAATTTTCGGAGATTATGGACATTCCAAGGCCTCGGAATTGGATTACCATCCAAATCTACCAATTTATAGGCCCCTATGCCTACAATCTCGGTTACTCGATAAGGGCCTTCCCAATTGGCCCCCAACTTGCCTTCGTTGGCGACCTTGGTGTTGCCGAGCACCTTCCGTAGTACGAGGTCTCCAACACCAAATTCTCGAGGATGAACATGCTTATTATAGCTCTTCATTAGCTGCTCCTGGTAAGAAGCCAGATGGATTAAGGCCCTTTCTCTCCTCTCCTCGGCGAGATCAAGCTCAATTTCAAGGGCTCTGTCATTGCCTCCACTTTCAACCAAAACGGTCCTATTGGTCGGCAAACCTACTTCCAAAGGTATGACAGCCTCTGTTCCATATGCCAATGAATAGGGGGTCTCTCCCGTAGACCTCCTAGGCGTTGTTCGGTGAGCCCATAAAACTAACGGTAACTCGTCAGGCCACTTCCCTTTAGCTTTGTCCAGCCTTTTCTTGATCCCATCAAGGATAGTTTTATTAGACGCCTCTGCCTGCCCATTACTCTGAGGGTAGGCTAGGGTGGAATAATAATTTCGTATTCCATACTGGGCACAAAAAGCCTTGAATTTCTTTTGAAATTGGGATCCATTGTCTGTGATCAATGAGTAAGGGACCCCAAAGCGAGTGATAATACTCTTCCACATGAACCTTTCTATCATGGGTTCAGTGATTTTGGCCGTTGTTCTGCCTCAATCCACTTAGTGAAATAGTCTGTTTCAACTAGCAGGAATTTTCGATTCCCAGTTGCTTTGTGTAGCGGACCCACGATGTCCATTCCCCATTGAGCAAACGGCCAGGGACTTGTCAAAGGCACCAGATCCTCGGCGGGAGTTCGAATCATTGGTGAGAATTTTTGACACTTCTCATAAATCTTCACATACACCTTTGCATCTTCCTGCATGTGTGGCCACCAGTAGCCTTGGGTAATTGCTCGGTGGGCAATGGATCTGCCTCCAGAATGGCTCCCACATGTTCCATCGTGGATTTCATGAAGAAACTTCTGCACCATCTCAGGATGTACGCATAGCAAATACGGGCATGTAAAGGATTTTCTGTATAACTTACCCTCTGGGGACAGCCAAAACCTAGCACATTTGACCCTTATCTTATGAGCCTCCTTTTTATCAGAAGGGAGTTAGAACTCCATGATTGGGTCCATCCAACTTGGTCCTTGGTTCACGTCCAAGACCAAGTCCACACTTCTCCCAATGCTAGGCTCACTCAGATATTCAATTGCTACCTTCCTTTTGAACTCAGCTGGTACAGCTGCAGCCAACCAAGCTAATGAATCTGCATGAGCATTCTGTCCAGAACTTATTTGTTCAATGTATACCCTTTCGAAGGTATCAAGCAAGTCTTTGGCTGCCTGCACGTAGGCTACCATCTTTTCACTTCGGGTTTCATATTCCCCGGATAGTTGATTGACCACAAGCTGTGAATCACAATACACCCTAACTCGTTCTGCTCTTAGGGTCTTTGCACTCCTTAATCCAGCTAAGAGTGCCTCATATTCAGCCACATTATTTGAAGCACTAAAACCAAGCCAAACAGATAGTTCTATCAGTACTCCTTGAGGAGGAAAAAGGACAACCCCAATTCCAAAACCAGTATTACATGCTGATCCATCGACGAATAGCTTTCATTCCATTGGATCCTGTTCGGCTAAGGGTTGATTCTTCATGGGTGATGTCTTTGTTGCCTGCTCCTTTCTCGTAGGAGGCAGGGGAGCCACCGTGGGAGAAAACTCTGCCACAAAATCAGCCAACACTTGGCTTTTGATTGCCGTGCGTGGCTGATAATCGATATCGTACTGGCTCAACTCGACTGACCATGTTGAGATCCTTCCCGAGAAGTTTGCTTTTCGTAGCAGTGATTTTAATGGAAACTCAGTGTAAATCACAACCTTGTGGCTTTGGAAGTAGTGTGGCAGCTTCCTTGTGGCTGTCCTTAGTGCCAGGACAAGTTTTTCTAAAGGCAGATATCTCGTCTCTACATCTAGCAATGTCTTGCTAACATAATAAATAGGGATTTGTTCGATTCCTAAATCCCTCAACAGGACTGCACTTATTGCATGCTCGAAAATAGCTAAGTACAGAATTAAAGACTCACCTGGCTGTGGAGTTGATAAAAGCGGGGGCTCGGCCAGATACTTCTTCAGGTCCTGGAAGGCTTGTTCACACTCTGCTCCCCATTCAAATCCTCCCTCTTTTTCAACAATTGAAAAAAGGGTCTGCATTTGTCACTTGACTTGCTGATAAATCTATTAAGTGCTGCAGCCATTCCAGTCAACCTCTGGACTTCTTTGGTGGTCTTTGGACTTTGTAGCTTTTGTAGGGCCGCAATTTGATCGGGGTTGGCCTCAATCCCTCTCATGGTCACCAAATGGCAGTACAACCCTCGTGATGTGATAAACGAAGTCTTCTCTTGATCAGGTCCAAACATGGCAATCTGATGATATCCTCGATATGCATCGAGAAAACTCATTCGCTCGTAACCAGCGGTTGCGTCAACCAATTGGTCAATCCTGGGTAGAGGAAAACTATCCTTAGGGCACGCTTTGTTTAGGTCTGTGAAGTCTACGCAGACACGCCACTTCCCATTCTTTTTCTTCACCACAACGGTGTTAGATAACCATTCTGGGTAGTAGACTTCACGTATTGCTTTAGCCTCTAGTAAATGATCGACCTTTTCTATTACTGCATCCACATGCTGCACGGCTGCCCTCCTCTTTTTCTGAATGATCGGCTTATGCTGAGGATCAATGTTTAAATGGTGACAGATCACACCTGCATCCACCCCGGGCATTTCCTCTGGCACCCAAGCAAATACATCAATATATTCCTTCAGAAATCTTATTGATTCAGCCTTTTCCTCTGCTGGCAATGATTCCCCTACCAAGAAATATCTTTCTGGATCAATTTCGTTGATCTGGATTTTCTCCAAGCCCTCAACCACCTTTTCAGCCGGACTCCTTCCAACATCCTCGATAGTTGGTTGATTTGGTATTTCTAATGTATGAACGTGGTGGACCTTTGGGGCTCTTTTAATGATGGAGATTAAACATTGTTGTGCCACTTTCTGATTGCCTCTAAGTACCTCAATCCCATTCGATCCTGGGAACTTCACCATCTGGTGATAAGTCGAAGAGACTGCTCTCATCTTGTGTAACCATGTCCTTCCTACAATCGCGTTATAGGAAGAAAGAACATCGACAACTAAAAAATCAGTCCTCAACACCACTGATCCAGCCCGAACAGGTAGTGTTACCTTTCCAAAAGGCCAGACTGCTCCTGCACCGAACCCAATCAGAGGTGTTGTAGATTGCTCTAAGTCTGTTTGGGCCAATCCCAGCTTCTTGAATGCATCGTAGTACATCACCTCTGTACAACTTCCTGAGTCCACTAGAATCCTCTCAATGTCATATTCCCCAACTCGTAGGGTTACGACCAAAGCATCGTTGTGGGGTATTTGGACCTCTCCCAGGTCATCATCAGTGAATGCTATGCTCTCATTGCACACATCATTCTCTCGCCCTCTCTTGTTTCCCAGTCGCATCACATGCTGATCATGCTTTACTTGCCTTTGTAACAGCCTAACCTCATTTCTCGTATAAGGTGTGGCCAACCCATGTATCATATGGATTACTCCTTTAGGGTTTTGCTCGTAACCCAGTTCCATAGCTTTCTCTTTTTCCTTTGGATCCTCTTGGATAAATTCCTTGAGATAGCCCCGAGAGACCAAATCATCAAGGTGTCTCTTGTACATCTCACAATCCTCAGTCATATGGCCCCAATCTTTATGGTAACTGCAGTGCTGATTCGTAGCACGTTTTGCATCCTTGTCTCCGCCTAGACTCGGGGGCCATTTAAAATATGGCTGATTCTTTATTCGATAAAGAATCCTGTATGTTGGTTCCTTCCAAACCGTAGTGATAGAAAAGAAAGATTTGGGGTCAGGAGCTTGCTTATCCTTGTACGGCTCTTTCTTAGCCTGCCTATATTCCCTTCTCTCTCTATAAGTCTTGGGCTCTGGCTTATCCACCTTTTTGACAGGTGCCTTCGGCTGCTCGGCAATAGTCTTGCCATCCTCACGGAGTATGTCATCCTCCATTCTGGCGTGTTGTTCTATCCGTTCCATCAATTTTGCCAATGTGGCTACCGGATGTTTATTCAATGAGCGACGCAGTTCTCCCCGAACAGGTAAACCAGTCTTGAAGGTGGCAATTGCATACTCCTCACTGTAACTTTCAATCTCGTTGAAAGTTTCCCAGTACTTCTTTGCATAATCCCTGATCTGCTCGTTCTCCTCCTGTTTCATGGTGGATAGACTCTCAAAGGTCTTAGGGGCCTTTCTGCTCGTCAGGAACCGAACAGTGAATTCCTCGGCCAACTGCCTCCATCCTCGTATGGATCGCGGGCCCAATTTATGAAACCAGGCTAAAGCCACCTTACCAAGGCTGGAGGGGAACATCTTGCATAAGATGGCTTCATCTCCCTCGTGCATGAACATAGCCTGCTGGTAATGCTGGATGTGAGCTACGGGATCCGTATTTGTCTCGTAAAGTACAAACATACCGTGCTTCACTCTGCTCGGCAACCTAGCCTCTTGTAGCCTCTTTGCAAAAGGGGAGGCTGCAATATTACTTAGGGCCTTTCGTGCTGCTTCTCGTGCAGTCACTGTCCCATCCTCATGTTCCTTCGATTTGTGAGCCGTAGCCTCGACCCAATCAGCATCAGGCCTCTCGTACCTATCTCGATGATGCTTCCTTTTTTCCTCCTCTTCTGGGGTGGAACTTCGGTCTCTGCTCCTCCTTTTTCGTGAAGAAGCCCTTCTCACCGGTGTTCGGCTTCTACTTCTGCTTCTCCTTTTCCGTGGAGAAGCTTCGTACCTCCCTTTGTTAGGACTCCTGCTCGTTCTCCTTCGTGAATGAGTCTGCTTATGGACTACCAGAGTCCGTCCGTCCTTTTGGGAATTCCTACGAGAAAGTCCAGAATCTTCTGGGTGCTCCCGTACCCGCTGCAATTCCTGTATCTCGTACTCTCGTTTTTTAATCAAGCGAGCGTACTCCTCGATTTCCCTTCTCTTTTTATTGAGGACATCATTATCATTATATACACTTCTTGAATGGGTGTCTGACTCTTCTCTTCGAAGAGACTTACTCCTTCTCGTGGAGCCGGTAGCAGTTTTGTCTCCTTTTTCTTTGGAGTTATCTCTGTCATGTCTACCAGTGGGCTTTCTCGGAGCACCTGGTGGGGATTTATCTCTTCCCCCACCCAACTGGTCCTTTGGACTAAATGGAGTAACTGGATCTTCTTCCATCATGATTATTTTTCTGAAAAATTGTTCATTTCCCACAGACGGCGCCAATTGTAGGGGGATGAAAACAATTGATGCTTCGGATCAACTTGGATTGCAACGGCTTATTCGTGCCTTTTCACCGAAACCCTAATTCGTCGTCGAAACCCTAATCTGCAAAATAGACAGGGGGTGAGTGCACCTTTGCTTCTCGTGGCAAAGGCCCTCCGATGCCAAAGTTAGTATCACGTACTAGCAATCAAACCCTAATTATCAATAGGAAAGCAATCAGAATGCAGTTTATTGCGTACCTTTTGCCTTTAGGTTTACCTCATATTTATAGATTTGCGAATGCTTGTTGCCCAAGCATTCTTGTTGCCATAGGATTCCTAACTCGTATAGGAAACCTAGGATATCAAGGATTCTCGTTTCCTTTATCAGTTTATTAGAAAAGAGTCCTATTCGGATTCTTTTCCATAAAGAACCGAACATCCCATACTCGTTGGGTATCCTTCTCAGATCCTATATTCTTGGGATCTCATCCCTTAACGGGGTACCACTGTCTCTGGACCCTTCCAGAGTGTTCCCTTTACTCCAACATCTAATTGGAATTCTTTGTTCGTTCGGCTGTCTCACCGCCGAACAGACTACCTGGACTAATCATTTCTCATGTCATTGATCCATATTGCCGAACATTGTCTAGCACGATGACTGTCCCGTCTATATTCAAATTATGGTCCCACGTACCATTTGTTCGGATATCAATTGCATTGCTTTCAACCCGTCATCCCTCGTATCATGTGCTTGGTTCTTACTTCATCTGTTCGGCTGTATCATAACCGAACAGTCTGCTTAGACCAGCTACTTCACGTGTAACTTGGTCCAATGTAATCGGAACGTCTCTATCTGCCGAACAGTCAGTTTATACCCATGACTTCTCATGTCACTGGCCCTTATCGCTGTTCAATGCACTGACCGACGATCAGTCATGTTCAATTTCAAACGTGTTTTTATACAACACGTGTTCGGCAACTAGATGTACCTGTTCGGGAATACCTCCCTACACGCTGCACCTATACCACGTGTTAGGCTAACTCATTGAACAATATCATGTGTTCGGCCATACCAACGAGCACCTTTATGTGGTGCAGCCGACACTATTCAGCGTCACTGCCTAGCAACCTCAGGTGTTGCGCACCTGTTCGGCATCATGTCCTAGCACCCTCTGCCTACCAGCACACCTGTTAGGCATCATTGCCGAACACCCTCTGCCTACCAGTGCACCTGTTAGGCATTATAACCAAGCACCTTCACATGGGGCCGCCTAGTAGCGCACCTGTTAGGCATTATCATCTAGCACCTTCACATGGTGCCGCCTACCAGCACACCTGTTAGGCATCATTGCCGAACAGACTACCTGGACCAGGGACTTCACATGTCACTGGTCCCTGTCAATCACTTGGACCAATGACTTCACATATCACTGGTCCATATCACCGAACAGAATACTTGGACCAGTAACTCCTTGTGTTACTGCTCCTTTAACAATCTCCTGGTCCAATAACTTATAATGTTTTACTTGATCTTGACTCCGTACAGTCTTTCTGGACCAATGGCTTCTCATGTCATTGGTCCATATTGCCGACCACCGTCTTGCACAGCGACTGTCTCTATTGTACTTATACCATGGTCCTACGTACCATGTGTTCAAGCCTGTACGGGAATAACCCCTATAATTGCTCCCCAGCTTTACTTGCCATTTTTAACTCGAAATGACGAGCAAAGCTTCCTTATAACCGAGCAAAAAATCATTTTGCTCGCTATTTGCTCAATCCCAAACACAAATTCGATGCAACTTTCATCATCAAGCCAGGAAAAACGTGTCATTGTTTGGGCTGGATAGGCTTTTCCTGCCCTTTTTACACGTGGCACAATTCATACTTGCCACAATAAACGTGAATGGACACCCTTCAGGGAACGGAACGCCCAAACGGCGTATAGGGTGACGTTTCACATATGCCACCCCTTCTTATTAGGGTATATTTGTGTTTTTGTCCCATTTCAAACCCTCATCTCGCTTGCTAAGTCCCCCTCTGTAAAAGGAAGAAAGGCAATTCCCATTATTGAAGCATTGCTCATTGTCTCAAGAACCTTCCTTTTTGCACCAAGTTGACTCAATCTTAACTTCGTAAGACTCTGTTTATGCCTGGGAATTCTCTGGCTGTACATGTTGCCATCTGCTAAGTTCATTCGTTTTTCGCAATTTTCCAGTATTTGATTATTGCTTTGGCCCAAAGTTTTCTCGTACTCAGGGAATTCCTAGCAATGTTCACTACTTTAGAAGTACTCGTACTCATCCCAATTCTCGGCCGAACATGGCCGTTTCGGTTATTACTCAATGCCAAGACCTAAGTGCGTTTGGACTTGATTTAGGTCTTATATGTTGCCAAGGCCTAGGTTTCCTTTGCACCTTGCCTATCTCAGGTTTAGCTCATAGCCAAGGCTTAAGTTTGCTTGGACTTTGTCGATTTTGGCATTCCTCACTATCCTGGCCTAAGCATACTTGTTTTTAGCCAATCCACTGTTGTGCCTAGGTCTATGTCGTACCTAGCTTATCTCAGGCCTTACTCGTATCGGAGTAATGTTCACTGCTCAGGCCCCAAACTTCTTCGTGCTTGGGCCTTTATCTGACAATCTTCTCTTGTCATGATTCAAGCAATGTTCGCTACTCGGACCTTAAACGTCTTCACGTTCGGGTCTTAGTTTGTGCACGATGCACCCATATCCTAAGTTGTTTCGTACTTAGTTATATTCTGACATTTTTCACTATAAAGACTAGGTGTATTTACACCTAGCTATTTTTAGAGCAATATTGACTGCTCAGGGCCTAAGCGCATGCATGCTTAGACCCACTTACGTATACTAACGATGTTATTGCTCAGAGCAACGTTCATTGCTCAGACCCCAAACCTCTCCGTACTGGGGTCTACTTTTGACATTCTTCGTTGTCATAGTTTAGTTTTATCCGTACTTATTTTCAATTTAGCTTGTAGTCACCCAAGTTTTCGTGCTTGGTTACTTTTCAATTCTAGGCACTTAACTCTGCCTTTGTTTATGCTTGACATAGCCAAATACAATGAAGTTTTTTCGTACTTGTACTGTTTGAGCCTATCCATGTCGGCGAATCATCTAAGTTCATTCGTACTTAGGTAGCAGCCCAAGTGCATTCATACTTGGATTTTCTCAGCATTATTCGGTGCTGTCGGACTAAGTGTATTCGCACTTAGCCAAATCTCAACATTGTTCGTTGCTTTTTGCGAGGCAAATTTCCTTTAATCGCCTTTTGCTAGCCTTATTCGCAGCCAAGTTCTTTCACACTCGGTAGATACTTAGCAATCTTTATTGCTCTAGCATAACTGTTTTAGTCATTATCCAAGCTTATTCACACTTGGTATGCCTAAGTATATGCATACTTAGGTTTTGCTCATACTTGTTCAAACTCGGTGAACTATCTAAGTTTGTCCGTACTTAGCTTCCTTTTAGTATTATTCATTTCTTTTGGCCTAAGTGTCTTCCTACTTAGCCAACCGTTGCTTTCGGACTAAGTGTATTCATACTCAGCAAGTCTTCAGCAATATTCGTTGTTATAACCTAAGTTTTCTCGCACTTAGCAATATTATGAGTTCAATCATACTCGATTGGATTTCGGCACCCTTCATGGTCTTGGCTGAAGTTTATTCGCACTGAGCCGGATTCTGAGTTTGATCGTGTTCAACGAATATTTCTGATGAATGCTTTTGCTCCCCAACATAGAGGCAAAGTGTCCTTAGCATGTTCTTCCCAGGACCTCTTACTAAGTAATCCCATTACTTGACGTTATTTTGACTGATGGGCCTTCGTGGCCAAAGTATACCGTGCTCGGATGCCGATCGTAGCTGCCCAAATTTCATGTGAACTTATTAAGTTTTTCATACTTATCAATCTTATGTATCTCATACATAAGGTTAAGTTTTTCATTCTTAGCTACCTCTGTGCCTAAGTGTTTCATACTTGGCAACTCTCAAGCATAGTCAACGGTCGCGCATGACTCAATCTCCCGCTTGTTCATGCACATATAACTAAGTGTTATTAGTAAACCGTTCTATGCACATTCGAGCATAAACGTAAATGTTTCATACTTAGCAAGTTCCTAAGTTTCTCATACTTTAATATTGTTGTGCTTACATGCACACACCCTAGTTTCGTGTGTTTATTCATACACATCTAAGCATTTGTACTTAGTCGGGTTTGTGTGTTTCTTCGTACACCTCAACCATACTCAATTCTTACCAGATTTATTTATGGACGTAGGCCCTTCGTGCCTGGCCAATTTCGTGTGTTCATTCATACACACTTTTTGTACTGTGCTTGCTCGCCCAAGCGTTTGGCAAACTTGTGTGTTTATTCGTACACAATTAAGTATTTCATACTTTAACAAATTTGCGTGTTTGCTTGTACACGTCTAAGTTTCTCACACTTCTAAGTTTTTCATACTTAGCAAATTTGTGCGCTTGTTCGTATGTGCCTAAGTTTTTCTGACTTAGCTATTATTTCGTATATAGCATGGTATACCCAACCACTACTCCCCAATATGGGAACGAAAAGTTCCTTTCTTTTTTGAACCATATTCGATCATAGTTAACACAATCAAACTCAATTGTCATTATCAAAAAAGAGAATTTTATTCGTAACTCAAACTCAAAGGAATTTTATTCAACCTTTGCAACTAACTTGTAGTTTAAAAACATAACAAATGAATTTTATTCGTAGCTCCCCATCATCACGTAATGTTTATTGCTTAAGCCTTAGTGTCTTCGTACTTAGCCATATTCTAAGTTTGTTCGTACCCAATCAATCTTTGGCACTACTCATTGTCATGGCCAAAGATTATTCGCACCTAGCCAAATTTTGAGTTTGATCGTACTCAATCGGACTTGGGCATTACTCATTGCCATGGCTTAAGTTTATTCACACTTAACCAAATTCTGAGTTTAATCGTACTCAATCAAATTTCGGCATTATTCATTGCCATGGCCTAAGTTATTCATACTTAGCCAATTTCTGAGTTTGATCGTACTCAATCGAATTTCAGCATTATTCATTGCCATGGCCTAAGTTTATTCATACTTAGCCAAATTCGAAGTATGATCGTGCTCGATCGGATTTAGGCATCATTCATTGCCATGGCTTAAGTATATTCATACTTATCCAAGTTTTGAGTTTTTTCGTACTCATTTGTACCTTAAGCTTCTCATACTTTGTTCGGTTCTCAAGTTTCTTTCTTAAGTCATATTCGTACTTAAACTTGAAAAACAACAAGAAGTTTTCAAATTTCATTTTTATTGCTTCATTCCAAGTTTATTCATATTTGGATGCACACTCTCCTTGCTCCCTAGTATGGAGGCAAATTAAGTGACTTTGGGTCCATACTTAGCTTATTCACGCTAGGACCAAACACAAATAAAATTTTCATAATTATGTCACAAAGCCACTCGTAGCTGAATACTTTCTATGGAATTCTGATCATAATTCCCCTATAGCAACTCGTAGCTAATAAATCACAATAAGCAATAGTTTCTACGGAATTCTATTCATAATTCTCCTATAGCAACTCATAGCTAAAATATAAATTACAATAAGTAATTCCACTACTTACCTGTATATTCCATGGCATTGGCATTGGATTCCCATCCGAGACTTTGAGGCGATAAGCTTCAATCTCAGCTATCTCTATAACCTTGTATGGTCTCTCCCAGTTCAGACCAAGCTTCCCATTCCTGGGATCTCATGTGAAAACTTCCTATGTTTCTCAGTCTTCAGTACTTTGGGCACTTCGTAGCCCGACAAACAAGGCTTCGTATTTATTCAAAGCACTGAGCTTTTAGCTGAACAACCAGCTCTAGCATCAGACCCTTAGGAGAGCATATCATAATTCATGCTCCTGAATCCTGGACTGTAAAAATATAATTTTCACTCCTCTTGATCCTGCTCAGTGGATTCCTTCTTACATCGTAATTCCTCCTTCGAGGGTTTATTACGAGCACAATGTTGTGCAGCAACTATACACTTTCCAGGTTTCTGTTCGTAAAGGGCTCGGATCTTCGGTTCGTCGCCTATTCAAGCACTACCTGAATTCTCCACCTTTCGTAGGCATCTCTATAAGTCTTTAATTTCTTGCTCTCGTTTTTCATACACCAAGCAATTTCTTCAATATCACATTCTCTCTTTGAGACCCTTCGCAGTCTCGAGAACATTGTGATCGCCTAACAAACTTAGACCAATTTTCCTAATCATCTAACAAATTCAGATTGGCCTTCGAGAGCACCTAACGAATGTGTACTGCTCTGCTCGATTGCCTAAAAAACTTAGACAACTCCGTGCAGTTGCATAGCAGATTTAGACTGTTCCACCCAATCGATTAACAGATATTCAAACATCACTGTGTTGATGTCGAGCAGATTCAAACTGCTCCTTACGATTGCCTGGCAGATTTGAACTACTCTGCACGATCACCTAGCAGATTCAAACTGCGTTGTGCTGATGCCGAGGAGATTCAGATTGCTCCTTAAGATTGCCTAGCAGGTTCAGATTGTGTTGTTGCCTAGCAGATTCAAACTGCGTTGCGCTGATGTTGAGCATATTCAAACTGCTCCTTAAGACTGCCTAGCAGATTCAGACTGCG
The DNA here is from genome assembly GCF_030253575.1 of Rhododendron vialii. Lineage (NCBI taxonomy): Eukaryota > Viridiplantae > Streptophyta > Magnoliopsida > Ericales > Ericaceae > Rhododendron > Rhododendron vialii. The sequence goes on from NC_080560.1 coordinate 29,407,692, forward strand.
CTGTTGCCTAGCAGATTCAAACTGCACTGCGCTGATGCTGAGCAGATTCAAACTGCTCCTTACGATTGCCTTGCAGATTTAAACTGCTCTGCGCGATCACCTAGCAGATTCAAACTGCGTTGTGCTGATGCCGAGCAGATTCAGACTGCTCCTTAAGATTGCCCAGTAGGTTCAGACTGCGTTGTTGCCTAGTAGATTCAAACTGCGCTGCGCTGTTGTCGAGTAGATTCAAACTGCTCCTTATGATTGCCTGGCAGATTTGAACTGCTCTCCGCGATCACCTAGCAGATTCAAAGTGCTTTATGCGGACGCCTAATAGGTACAGGTTGCTCTTCGCGATTGTCTAGCAAATTCGGATTGCTCTGCGCAATCGCCTAGCAAATTCAAATATGCCTTTGTGGCTGACTAACAAGTTCAGATTGCTCTTCGCAATCACCTTGGCGATTTGGACTGCTTTGACTTCCATCTCAGCATCTTGATGTGCTCCCCCAATCCTAGGAGCATACAATACTGAAGGACTTGCTCATAGCCCTACTCAGTGCTTTCTTCGGAGCACTAGAAAAATATGTCCTATCCTTTTCCCTCTTGGATCATCCTCCATTCGTGGAGTCTTTACGCTTCTAGAAAACATTGTTGATCTCAGAGAATTACTCCGTTTCCCACAGACGGTGCCAATTGTAAGGGGAAAAAATCCGCTTATTATTCTTTCAACATCTCCTGAGATCAACGTGCATGCCTTCTTGCCGGAACCCTAATTCGTCGTCGGAACCCTAATCTACAAAACAGACAAAGGGTGAGTGCACCTTTGCCTCTCGTGGCAAAGGCCCTCCGATGCTTAAGTTAGTATCACGTACTAGCAGAGAAACCCTAATTATCAATAGGAAATATCGAATAATGCAACGTATTGCGTACCTCGCTTCGTGGGTGTTACTTCTTATTTATAGATGTAGACTTACTTGTCCTCCAAGTCTCCTTTTCTGCCTAAGATTCCAACATCATTAGGAACCCTGGCCCATATGGAATTCCCTCCCATATGGTAACTCAATTATAATCCCTTTATTCATGGGACACTTGCCTATCACGTAGGATTTCCTTTCTAGAACCTTCTGGAACAGCGATCCAGATAGAGTTGGTCCAATGTACATCGGCGGTGTCCAATTACTACGGTGCACCTGTACCACGTGTTAGGCTAACTCATTGAACAATATCATGTGTTCGGCCATACCAACGAGCACCTTTATGTGGTGCAGCCGACACTATTCAGCGTCACTGCCTAGCAACCTCATGTGTTGCGCACCTGTTCGGCATCATGTCCAAGCACCCTCTGCCTACCAGCACACCTGTTAGGCATCATTGCCGAACACCCTCTGCCTACCAGCGCACCTGTTAGGCATTATTACCAAGCACCTTCACATGGGGCCGCCTAGCAGCGCACCTGTTAGGCATTATCACCTAGCACCTTCACATGGTGCCACCTACCAGCACACCTGTTAGGCATCATTGCTGAACAGACTACCTGGACCAGGGACTTCACATGTCACTGGTCCCTATCAATCACTTGGACCAATGACTTCACATATCACTGGTCCATATAGCCGAACAGAATACTTGGACCAGTAACTCCGTGTGTTACTGCTCCTTTAACAATCTCCTGGTCCAATAACTTCTCATGTTTTACTGGATCTTGACTCTGTACAGTCTTTCTCGACCAATGGCTTCTCATGTCATTGGTCCATATTGTCGACCACCATATTGCACAGCGACTGTCTCTATTGTACTTATTCCATGGTCCTACGTACCACGTGTTCAAGCCTGTACGAGAATAACCCCCTACACTGTAGGTGCTGTCTTGGGCCAAAGGAAGGACAAACACCCCTATGTGATCCATTACGCAAGCAAGACATTGAATGACGCGCAGATGAATTACATTACCACGGAGAAAGAGTTACTTGCGGTAGTGTTTGCTCTTGATAAATTTTGGTCTTATCTCATTGGTGGCACCTCTATTGTTGTGTATACGGACCACTCTGCTCTCAAGTACCTGCTTACCAAGCAAGATGCCAAAACTCGTTTGATACGATGGATCCTACTTCTCCAAGAGTTCAATTTGACTATCAAGGACAAAAAGGGTGTCGAGAATGTGGTAGCCGACCATCTATCAAGGCTGCAGTTCGAGGATCCTACTCTGAGTTTACCTACTGAGGACACGTTTTCGGATGAACAATTGTTTGCTGTTTTGAGTACCCCATGGTTTGCGGACATAGTGAATTATTTGGCTACGAGACTCCTACCGCCACATTGGTCTCCTCAAGAACGTCGTCGGTTCCTTCATGAAGTACGAATGTTCTCTTATGATGACCCTTGTCTTTTCATGTATTGTCAAGATCAAATAGTGCGCCGTTGTGTTCCAGATTCAGATCAACGAAGAATTCTTGAGTTTTGTCACTTAGAAGCTTGTGGAGGCCATTTCTCTTCTAAGAAGACTTCTGCCAAGGTGCTACAATGTGGATTCTATTGGCCAACCTTGCATAAGGATGCTCATCACTTCTGTGTCGCTTGTGAACGTTGTCAAAAGCTTGGGAGTGTGTCTCGGAGGGACAAAATGCCGTTGACTAACATTATGGTGGTTAAGATCTTTGACTGCTGGGGCATAGACTTTATGGGACCGTTCTCCGTTTCTTTCGGCAACTTGTACATCTTATTGGCGGTCGATTATGTTTCAAAATGGGTAGAAGCCGTCGCAACACGTACCAATGATGCCAAGGTAGTGGTGGAGTTTCTCAAGGACAACATTCTTTCACGTTTTGGGATGCCGAGAGCAATCATAAGCGACCAAGGAACTCATTTTTGCAATCACATTTTTGGGGCTTTGATGAAGAAGTACGGTATCACCCACAAAGTCTCCACTGCTTATCATCCACAGACAAATGGGCAAGGTGAGTTGGCGAATAGGGAAATCAAGCACATTTTGGAGAAGACGGTGAATCCAAACCGGAAAGATTGGAGTCTTCGTTTGACCGATGCACTTTGGGCTTATCGCACAGCATACAAGACCATCTTGGGATCTTCGCCGTATCGTTTGGTTTTTGGAAAAGCATGCCATCTTCCGGTAGAGCTCGAGCACAAAGCATATTGGGTAATTAAGACACTGAATTATCATTTACTGGCAGCCGGAGCACACAGAAAGCTCCAACTCAATGAGCTTGAAGACATTCGGAGAGATGCTTATGACAACATTTCCATTTACAAAGCAAAAGTCAAGGCCTTCCACGACAAGCGAATTCACTGGAAAGAGTTTGAGGTTGGACAAAAGGTACTCCTATACAACTTTAAGCTTCATTTGGTTCCTGGTAAATTATGTTCTCGTTGGGCTGGCCCTTATGTTGTTGAACATGTTTATCCTCATGGTGCTGTTGATGTGTTAAATCCAATTAATGGTAAATCTTTTAAAGTTAATGGCCAAAAGCTTAAACCGTTTCTTGGTACTTTTGAGGTTGGAGAGCCGGATGAGGAGTTGATTGATCCAGTTTACATGGTCGATCCGTTGATCTAGCTTGTTTTCACTATGTTTGCACGGGGAGTGAAAGCGTAACCGCTGAACTTAATTGTTTGTCGGACCCGGCCCTCGGGTAGGGGGTACCCTCCATTGACTTGGGTATATGTAGCTTCGCACGTCGCTACTAAAAGAAGGATCGTGTGCCCAGCTCCGGTTCGAAGGGCAAATCATTTAATATCAGTGACATAGGGCTTTAATTGGCTCTTCTGATAGGAGTAATTCACAGTAAAACACTCACGTCTTCCAGATTAGCCCCAACGGGGGCGGTATAGATCCTTAGGTTAGGCCTTGATACTCTCGTGCTAACGCACTTGACTTTATCTTGTTGCTTGCCTGGTTACGATCTTAGGGGACGCTGGACTTCATTGTTTGGCGGAGTCTAGCTGTGACTTTGACGCTCTGAGTTCTGATATTAAATTGTATATATTGTACATATTTGTTTTGCCATATTTAGTTTCATATGCATATTTTGTTTGGTTATGTTATGTTTTTCTTGTTTTGAATAAAGTCTTGGAGACACCTCACATGCAAAAGATTTCATCAATGTGTTAGTGTAAAAAGGGCTTTCATTAGTTCTTCTTGGTAATAGTTTATCGTTAATGATCCATGCTCTCCGCGATTGCCCATAATCGGAGGCAACTTAGGTCTGTGAGTGAGGTTTGATATTGCCTAGAGTGCACGCTAGGTTGTATTGCATCTTACTTTGTTTTGATCCTAGGGGACGCTGAACTTAGTTGTTTAGCGAGGTCAAGCGATAAATTTTATTACGGGCGCTAGCATAACAAATTTTCGACGGTCTAGTATAGCCACCCATTTCTTACCTCAACGGTAAGGGATGGGAAGAAAAGTATGACTCGTGTGATCGCGTGATGATCGGGTGGTGCATTGCATTCCATTCTGTTTTGCATGTCGTGTTTAATTGTTTTGTATGTTTTCCTTCGTGTTCTCTTTACCTTTTATCTTTTTACTTTTTGTTTTGTTTGGAAGCCGGATAACACGGGCCGGTGTTTCTAATGTCATATGTTTTGTGGAAAGTCGTCCTCTTAAGTCTTCTGCAGGGTTTATTTGCTACCACACCAGCCTTGGTAGTTTGGGCCTAAAGCCGGAGTGAGTGAGGTGTTCAGGAGCCATCAGCATGGGTGTGGCTAAGCGCCACGGTTGTTAGTCTGATAAAGCTTTGGATATGGCCCAATGTGACTAGCTATGGTTCCGAGTTGGTAGAATCAAAGGAGTAAACCCTGGAAGCATCTAATCTGGCTGGAGCAAAACATTGACATGAAATCCTCCAACTTGGTCGAGGTATTTAGGGGTTGACATTCCCCTTGGACGGTACATTCGCGCACTCTTCCTCTCTTCGTTCTTGTTCTTAATGCTATGAGGGTATAGCATCGCTTTAAGTTGGGGGGAGGGGTTAGCTTATATGCTATTTGTTTGCATTTTTGTTGGAAAATTTGAAAATTTCAAAAACAATTGAAAATTGAAATATCCAAAAAAATGAGAAAATGAAAATATTTCAAAAATAAATAAAAGCTTTTTACTTGCAATCCTTCCTTTTATTTTGGTGTTTGGTTCTTTTTCATGACTTGTTGCATGCTCAATAATTGTTAGTTGGCAAGAGTTCGTAGCAATCCTAAGAAATTTTGTGCTTCTCAATTTGCATGCTTAGTTGAAAGTTGAACGGTTTAGGTGTTGAGTATAGTTTTTGAACAAGTTTTGGCCCATATCTCCATCTTCCAATAAACATACTTGTAGTGTAGGCGAATAATCGCATGTCCATCTCTAATTGTGTTTGAATATCGATTTTCAATCATTTTGGAATCCAAGGCGCTCTTAGGAAAGGATACAAGGCATTCTTTGCATGATCATACCACATATGTGTCACCTTGTCCTATTTTGCATCCTGTTATTTCTCCTTTCTTTGCTTAACCTAGGCAACCGGTTGTTTGGAGGGATGTTGGGGATGAGTGTTCTTTGATGAAAAGGTGTTTTTGGAGTGCTAAATGAATTATTGGAAGTTCTGGGGTTCAAATGAAGAAGTGCGAGATTTCTGAGTTATCAACTTCGGTATCGGTAGAATATTACAAGTGGTATCGATACCGAGGGAATTTCAGGAATTTGTCTAAGCAGTTCGGTATCGATGGAGCTTGATATTTCTAATCGGTACCGAGGCTCCCTCCGGTTCAGAAGCAGATCAGTCCAGTGGCATTGCAAACCAAACCATTCTTCATCCTCTTCTACAGCCGACTTTTCTTTTTCTTTCCTCCTGGCAACCCCAAGAACCCTAACCCTAAACCTTTTAAAATCCATCAAATCCTCCTCTTTTCCACAGAAAATCCCCAAATCCTCTATCTCCCTACATCAAACCGCAATTGTTCTCCTTTAATCTCAAGGTTCCAAGACCAGAAAGAGGTAAACCCAATTTTTTTCCTTTATTAATCCGAAAATTTTCTTTCTTTTCCACCTAAATTCGTTCTTTCTTCCTATTTACCCCTCATATATCCATTCCCCACCACATTTTACCCTACATTCCCCATTTCCATCAAAAAAATTCAAAAACCCTAGAAAAATCCTATAAAAATCCGAAAATACCAAAAATAAACCCAAAAACCCTCTCTTAACCAAAATGCCAAGGATTAAACAAACCACACACCGAGCAGCCCCTTCTCAACCGGAAACTGATGAAGAGGATGACTTTTTGGCCGAGGAAGAGGATGTGCAGCCCATGGGGGCTTCGGGATCTCGTAGTCGGAAAAGGCGAAGGAAACCGGAGGAAATCGCAGCAGATAAACAGAAAAATTGGGAGGCAAGCATGGATAAACGAAAATTCAAGAACGAACGGCAATTAGATGCTGAAGCTTTAGGAAAGGAACACCGGGGCCTCCGCATTGTTATGCAAAAAGGTTTGACTTTCTGGACTGAAAAATTAAGAAGTTACAATAAAAATTTAGTTACTGATTTTTATAAGAAGATGAAAGCGCCTGTGGGTGAGTGGGAGAATGATCCCAATGTTGCTATTACTTCTAGAATTGCAGGGGTAGATGTTGTGATTTCACCAAATGATATAGCCCGTTACTTGAAATTTACTCGGCCGACCCCCAAATCAATTACTTATCTAATGAAAGACTCGCAAATTGATCTAAGGGTTATTAATGAAGAGTTGTATCTGGATGCGAATGAGGCTGAAATTCCCCATGTGCCTGGAAAATTCAAAGGAACTTACCGATTTTTGAATAAATTGATCCATTACAATGTCTATCCGAGAGGAACCGAGCACAAACCATCTAGAAAGAGTGGGGAATTGATTTATGCACTTGCTGCAAGAGATATGGTTGTGGATTGGGCGATGATTATTTTTACTCAGTTAGTGGATTTCAAAAATGATACCCTGTCCACAGCTTGCATGCCATTTCCGTGTATGATCACAGCTTTGTGCAAAGAACAAGGGGTAAAGGGGAATGAGTTTGATAAGTTAGAGGATCTTGAACTGGGGCCAATGACCGATACTTTTGATGAAAAGAGTGTTTCGCAAACCCATGCCTACAAAACCAAAACAGTCGGTTCAAGCAGCTATTTGACCACCTTGCCTTCCAAGAAATCAAAGCAAAACACATGGATCAAGTTACTCTGTTGTTAGAACATCTCGATCATCAAGAGTTTGAGGAAAGAAAAAGTTGAAAGGAGAAGAATTATGAGGGAGCAAGCTCAACTCAAGAAGGAAGTGGCATGGCAAACTACCATTCTTGAGCGTCAACATAGAGAGAAATTTGTACCGGAACCTGAAATTGAGGCTGAAGTGAGTGATGATCTCGGAGAAGAAGAAGCAGTGGATGATGATGAAGTGGAAGGATGATTTGGAATCTTGGTGAGATGGTGGTATGATGATGTGATGAGGTAGAGAGTCGGTGGCTCTAGAAATCCCCTTACTTGGTCGGGATCTAGGTTGGTTGACATGTCAACTATCCTATCCTTTATTTTGTGTTGTTGTTTTTCATTTCATAGTTTAGTATTGCACATTATTAGTAGTTGGTTTGGCCGGTTTGGCCCTTGACTTGGTTTATTCTGTGTTGGCGGCGGTCATTCGGGTAGTTAACCAAGCTAGAAAAAAGATCGTCGCCCATTTTTTTTGCTAACCTGTTCTTTGAAACCAAGGTCATTACAAGCTAATGAAGTCCTTAGTTGATCCTTAGCGCGCATGGATTCCTTAATGCTTGATTATTTTGATATTTGCATAATTAGCTGCATGGCATGCTTTCCTTTCGATTATCCAAAGTCATCTGATAGTTGCAAAATCTATTGAATAAGGTGCTTTAGTTGATTGAGGCATAGTATTTCTTTTTCGCTGTTGCCTGTTTATAAAGCACTTTGTTGTGGGATATGGTTTAGTTTGATTTCACAAGTTTGTGTCCCGTATCCTCCCCTTGTTCGAGGACACAACTATTTCTAGCTTGCTCTTAGACTTGCTTATTACTTAGCCTGTTTAATTGGATGCTGAAATTGTGAATTGTAGAAAGGAAATAAAAAGCTGGATTGCTGAACTCTTGTTAGTTTACAATATTGAGTATGTTCTAAGTTATGATAAGCGGAATGGATTGCAAGGTTGTTAGTTTTCAAATTTCCTGTAGTTTATTTGCTAGGGACTAGCAGGGGGGGGGGTGTGATAAGCACCCGACAATGACATTAAGGGTGCGCTAGTTGGCTAGTTTTAATTGTTTCTGCCGTTAATTTAGTTGTTTTAACTGTTTTTGCTTGCAAAGTTTTCCAATTTTGTTTTGTAGGAATTTACCAAATAAGCGAGAGCTACCCGACGGCTCGCCAGGACGAGGCAAGGCCAAGGCGTGGACCAAAAGTCAAGTGCTGATTTAAGCTCTTCGGTACCGATACCAAGTAATTGGTTCTATCGGTACCGAGACCCTTTCCAACGACAGTAGATAAGCAGCTCGGTACCGATACCAAGTATTTTTTCCTATCGGTACCGAGAGGATTAAGCAGAACAGCCTAAGGCCTTCTCCATCGGTACCGAAGGACTTAGAGGGGACTTTCAAAGCATCTCTGGAGAATATGCTGGGCGCGTACTAAGGATATAGATTTTACTTAGATCATGGAGATTTAGATCTAGATTTGTTTTTGTTCTTGAATGTTCTTCAATTTCTAGCTTGAATCTTTATTTTCTGCCTTCATTGATTAGTTTTTGATATTGTCATCTTTATTAAAGTTGTAGTGAATTTTCCGATCTATCTTTTAATCTAATTTTCTTCTAGTGTTGTTAATTCAATTATGTTAAGTAGATTTTTGCTTGCTCCTATCTCAATAGATATGGGTGAGTAGTTTTCCAAGGTTTGGTCATGGGGTGATTAGCACTTCATGGCTCAAGAAGAATTGCGTTTTTCAGCATAAAGTTTAAACCTTTGGTTCAATCATCGATGTGGGGTTCGGGTTTATTTGTCAAATAGCTAAGGTGTTAATCTCCTTGATCATGTGTAGGTAGGAGCATCGCCTACCTACCACACATGATACTTGGAGCTCTGACACATGAGGCATTTTCTAAATAAATTCTAGAGCTAGCTTGGTATTCGAGCCATTCTATTTTCCGATTCGGGAACCTTAGTTGTGTATCCTGAACCGCGTATTTGGGTGAGGAATGCAGTTTGACTTGAGTCATGAGTGTTAGTAATTCCTAGACCTGACCTGTCTTTTATCTTAGTTTATTAGTTTTTCAATTCAGCCCATTTTCATTTCCACTACACACGTAAAACCAAGTTGGCTGTCTAAAAGCCGAAAGCCCTTGCTTGCGTCTACAAATCCAGCAAAGCCGTATTAATAATTCCCTTGGGTACGATCCTGGATTTCCGGATTATCATGCTTCAACTGACTTATTAGGCCCTACGCTTGGGGCGTTATTGGATATATCGGAGCAAACGAAGCACAAGGGCATTTGTGTAAATTCTCGGGTGAAATGTCAATTTTTCCAAGATCAAGCAATTACTTCTTTGAATTCTATTTCTTTGTTAGCATATCTATCATTGCAAACCATGTACCGAACTCAAATTTTTTTTTTGATCATTGGCTAGTTGCGCATTACGGTAATAGTCTTGGTTGCTCAATTTTCTTTGTACAAGCAACAATAAAAGAAATTGGATGACAAAGATATTGAAAGAACGATTTCTATGCATAAATCTCCGGGCATCCATGAGTCGAAGTACATAAGTAAAAAAGGGGCTTGTAAGCCTGATGCACAAAATCCTATCTACCAAGGGTAAACAGGCACCCTACAAAAGGAAGCACGTAGGCTCCATGAAAAGGCAAAAAGGAAAAGAGGAAACTCAGTCCTCACCCTCATCTCTGCCCTCACCCTCCTCCTCATCCTCCTCGGAGACCTCTTCCTCCGCCTCAGAGCTGACGACCTCCTGAGTGCGAGTCACTCTAGGCACGGTGCTACCTGAGTTGTCCTCCAGATCGATGTTTGTAGGCTCCTCGGTCTCGTTTGAAACGGTAACAGGCTCCTCCTCGGTGCCACCAGATTGTCGCTGTCTCTTCGATGGACGCTCCTCTCGAGAGCCAGCGGAAGAAGCCTGTTGCACAAGCATGCGAACGGACTTCCTACGTTGCCCCCGAGCAGTTCCTCCTCTAGCCTGCAATAGCATTCATATAGCATTCGCATCATAATCATGAGGAGGGGTAATGGAAAACGACTAAGATTTAAGGGTTTACCATCATCCCTCCAGCGTGAGTCAGTACCGGTGGGGAGTGGCCCATGGCATATTGCTGCACAAGTTGCTCCAGGCCCATCATGATCGCCGCCATCTCCCTAGCATACTCCGGAGTCACTTGTGCATTGAAAGGAAAAATCAGAATGTGCAGATGTATGAAGGAAACAAAAATAGGATATACCTAAGCGAGGAACTCTGGAGGCTCGACTGTAGGATGTGGCATCTCTACCAGGCCAGGGACTCCCTGAGCAGTCACCATGTCCACCGTCCAAGAAAGCACAGGCAACCTAGCCCTACTCTGACCTGCACCACTGCCACGGGAGCCCTCACCTCCTCTTCCTCCATCTCCTCTTCTTCCCCCTCTACCTCTCCTACTACTTCTACTACCTCGTGCTTGCCATCGCGCCTCCTAGGCAGTACGAATCCCAAAGCCCTACATCAGGTATTGAGCCCGGTACTCCACATAGTCAGCACTGGTCTGAAACAATGGCTCGAGCTGAGGGTCCGGCTATGTGAACCGCTCAACCTCTTCCAGCGTATACTCACTCGTCGTCTACACAAGAGAAGGGAGCGGTCCAGGGACTAAAAAAGTGTCCAGCCTTAGCGACTGACGTGATACCCGGTCGCCCAGGTACCACTCCCAGCCGTAAGGGGACTCAAGCAGCACTCTCCCCCTCGCCACCTCCCTACTCTGGGCCACATATGGAATCTCAAAGTGATCCCAGATGCGCCAGTGTACCTGCAACGGGAAGCATACGTCAGGAAATCATTCAATAAAAATGTGTTGGGAACATGAATCAAGCAGCCAAGGAAGCATAGATACCCGATTGGGACGCAACTCATCTAAGTACAGTCGATAGGCGTTCAGATCGCCTTTTCCTTTTTTTACTCCTCGATACTCCTTCGACCACCAGAGGGCCCGAGGGAGTATCGTGTTGTCAGGGCACGATGTTGTGAGATGGTACATGTCTAGTACCTCGTACGTCCAAAGCTGCAAATCAAAGCATTAGCACAAGGCATGCAATGAATGAATGGAAAGCTAACACTAAACAGCAAGGATTTGAGATATACCTCCTAGACTCTCCAATAGCCGCCGAGGCTCTTCCCTGCTCCTCGGCAAAGACCCCGTGAAGGCATAACACGCCACCAAAGCCGCGCCGCCCCGGTTGAAATTAGCAATCTCCCCGATATTCCTCATGGCCGGCAGAAACGACAGGTTTACTCGGTTGTGTCTGTTAGGAAATAGGGACGCACTGAGCACATAAAGTAGGAAGCACCTCACCATCTGCTCCTCCTGGACCCTACCTTCCAGAGGCTCCGTCCAAAATTCCAACAGCTGAGCATACGATGCATCCCCCTTCTCTGCCCTCAGCTGGTGCCCCAGGAGACACCTCTGAAGCTCGGGGTCTCTCCCTGTTGCAGCGTCGTGGTGGATAGGGTCACCTCCGACCTTCAGACCAGTGATCGCCGCAAAGTCCAATGGCGTCACTGTCATCTCATCGAAAGAGAAGTGGAACGAGTTTGTTGTGTCCCACCACCTTTTGGCGAGTGCCTTCACTACCTGGCGATCGTTGCTCGCCCGTGTCAACACCCCAACAAACTCTCTGAAGCCTGCCTCCCTCACCATCTCCCTCAAGGCCTCCGGGAGTCTCTCCTAAAATTGGGGCACATCGCCGGCACCGCCGTAGCACGAGATCCTTATCTCCTGATACAACAAGGGGAATTATTCAGTAAACAGGCATAATACTCAGGATAAGCATGATATTCAAAAGCATGGAATTGAAAAGCATAGTACATTGTATTGAAATACGGGTATTAAAGCATACCTCGTCTCGGCGCAAGGACAAGTGCTGCTGTGGGTCCTTTAGAACTAAAGCCTCGTCATTGGCAGTCCTCTCTAGCCTATAAGCGTCCAGCAGCGAAGGCACCACCACGTGCCAAAGTGGCACATAAGACTCCTTGGTAAAAGGCCGGTCTCGCCCGAGGACCGTTGTCGCCTCTTCCACCACGGTCCTCCGTGGAGCCAAAACCTCCTCCTCCTCAACCCGTGGCCTCTTGGCTCGTAACTCCCTCTCGCGAGACTCAAGCAAAGCCTCTGCAAGCCCGGGTACCCCTTGCAGTGTCTCCACCAAGTCTTCTAAGGACGCCGTCTCCAAGTAATCGCCCACACCAATGTGCCGCGACGACCCTGCACCCGCTCCACTACCGATAAACATAGCCGGCATCTCCTACTCCTCCCCTGGCTCCTCCTCGACAACGGGGGCCTTCCCCAAGTCGACTTGAGGCTCTCTCACAGAAGAGGCCTCTGTTTCCTCCTCTGTCCTATCCGAGCCACCACCGTCGCAAACCTCCGCGGCCCTCTCCCCCAAACCAACTGCACCTTCCGATTGGTCCGTGGCCTCGTTCTCATCCCTTGGCTCCACTGCACCCGAACTCTTCGCGCCCTGGCCATTGCCGGCCATCACTTCACTACTGCCGCCACGGTCGGCCGCCACGGTCGGCCACCACTGCAGCTGAGGCTGTGGCCTCCTCGGCCATGGCTGCCCGATCCGAGACCCCTACGGTCTCCGGAGTATCCCCAACCACTGTTCCGCTCTCCGGAGGAAATAGAGGTAATGTAACCTCGACCTTTAATGGTTGATCACCACCAGGTACCTCCCTTTCGTCCATGATTGCAATATAGGATAGAGAACTAAGAGAGAAAGGGAGGAGAGAGAGCAGAGAGAGAGGGCAGATAGAGAGCAGAGAGAGAAGGAGAGAGAAAGAGAGAGATGACCAGGAGAGAGGGAGAGCAGAGAGACAAAAGAGGGCGCGAGAGAGAATTTCAAACTGTGTGAGGCTTCACCCGTATATACCCCTCCCTCGAACCGGCTTGCCTGAAATTAAATCTGAACAGGGTTCGCGGCTTATAAGGCCGCACGACGTTTTGGCTAGGGCACGCGGCATAATGATCAAACATGCAGAATTCTTTGAATTGTCATGCCGTGCGTCCCTCCATAAGCTACGCACGGCGTTTTGGGATATTCCAACAGTTCAGATTCTGAACAGTTTCTTCACATTTAAGGATATGATGCTTGGTTTATTCGAATTCAGACGAGATTAGATGGACAAAAGGAAATGAGACTTTTAATTTCACGAAACCGGGGCAACGCCCGGAATTTTCATTACATTCATTTAAACGACAAAAAAGGGGGAAAATCCTACTGCTCCTTTCCTTCTTTCTCCTCCTTCCTCGTCCTCATCAGTCGCTCCCCTCGCCAGAAGCCTCGTTCCCACCGTCCGAGCGGTGATCCGAACCATTCGTGGTATCGTCAGACCCACGCTCCGGTGCATGCTCAGGATCGTTCTTGTCGTTCAGTTGGTCGAAGGTGAAGTCCTGGATGTTGAAAACCGCACGACGGAGGGTCCGAATAGTGGAGATAAGCCTTGCGATTTGTCGGTTGAGTTCTTCAATCTCCTCGCGATAGAAGGCCATCTCAGCCTCCAAGGAAACGACCCATGCCACTAAGTCACTGTCTGCCATGCTTGGGTCTTGAAAATGAACTGGTCTTGAAAATTGTAGAGAGATGTGAAAAGACTTGAATGATTTTGATGGTGGTGCATGGAATGAGGCACCACCCTCCCTTATAAAGACGTTAAAGCCATCGAACGGGCATGCCTGTATTAATGGGCGCCCTTAAACCAGCCGACAGTTCTCGAAAATCGAAGAGTTGCATGGGAAGTTAAAATGCTGCGCGTTGAAATGATGAGCCGCACGGCATTCTGGCTTTGCATGATTAAATCCTTTTTCTCAAAAATTATTCAATTCAGCTGCCAAAAATTCCCTTGGAAATCAAATATTCCAGTCGTTTTGCAGAAAAAAATCTATTAGAATGTTGCGCTTTGATTAAAAGGTTCTTTAATTTTTGTCCTTCGGGACTCGTAGAATCTTTCGTCCCCCGGGGACTCGCCGTATTCACATTCTTTCACTATTTTTGCCTCCCGAGGGCTCGTCACGAATTTTCGTCCCCCGAGGACTTGTCTCGAATTTTTGCCTCCCGAGGGGCTCGTCTCGTCTCAAATTTTGCCCCCGAAGGGAGCTCGTCTCTAATTTTCGCCTCTTTCGGGGTCCGTCTCACACACACAGTTGTTTACAACACTCAGCACTACAGGCATTCAATCTTCTCAAGTTTGTCGCATGATTTCACAATTTCGTCCCTTAGGACTTGTTTTACTTGCATTATCCCGATTGAACTACGTTGGTCTGATCCCTACACACATGGTACGTAGGCAGCTCCACGAGTGCGACCACCATTGTCATTTGCTTGCATTTCGGTTTTCATTCGTTTTTGTCTCCGTTTTAACATCTTAGAGCAACAGATTGGGATGCCTATTCTTTAAGCGTCACTCGCACCAGTCAATGGTGTCTGAGTTACGTTAAAGAGGGACTACTGTAGACACCCCAATCCGGACCTCAGAGGGTCTTTGAACATCCCGATGATGAAATAAAGGAAACGATACCTTTGCGAGCTCGGATAAAGGACTCCTCCAGCCCAAACCCCAAAGCCCAAGCCAAAAGCCCTGGACTTGACCTAGAATACCGCGCGGAACACTTATACACCGCACAGCATAATAGAAGTCATTATGCCGCACGAGGTCATGCCGTTAACCGCACGACATTTTAGGTAAAGTTCTGACTGTCTTAGCTAGCTGTCAACCACGCCCACTTGAGCCACAGCTACAAGTTAGCTAAGCTGAAAAGGCACTTCTGGCCCGCCCATAAAATACCTCCATTTCAATTCAAAATCCTTGGCTCTTGCCTATAAATACACCCCTCTACTCAAGGGAAAGGGGCCTGGAACTCTCTTTCTCTCTCATCATGCTTTCACACCCACTCCTTACACCCAAGTCTTGAGAAAGTTTGCTCCAAAAACATTCTCTGGGCTTCTCCTTTCTCAAGGTCCTCCATTTTTCTCCTTACCATTAAAAGTGAGTCCTTTTACTCACTTTAAGATCCCAACTATCCAATATACCCATCTATTACACACATCCACGTCTCTCTTTTCAACTGACCATACCAATGCTCATCCATTGTCATCCGTCCTTATCCAAGCTCAAAATTGAAGGTAAAAGCCAAGTTTCCTTGGGTTAGGCTCAGTCTTGACCTTGAGGGAGCTTTTTCTGCTGTTAGATTTAACCCCCTTTGGTTAAGTTTTGACTTAAAAATCATTTTTAGAAAATAAAGCAGCCACGGTCTTGAAGGCACCACGCCCTGCGGCGTTTTGATGCGTCATGCGGCGTAGTGTGTCCAAGCGCACGGCCTTTCATCAGCTACTGTTTTCTTGTTTAAACTGTCTGCATCAAAATTATGTTTCATAAGGTTTGTTTCTGTTGTTGAGAAATCAGTTATTAGTGTTCTTAGAATAAGACCATATCTACAAGCCATGTTCCATTTTATAAACAAGGTTTTCTTGACCATTTCAAGCGATTAAACGTACTAAAAGTTGTTTTACGTCCATGGCTTGATGAAATGGTATTGTCCTAAAGTGATCCAACGACTGAGCATCTTCGGATGCCTCTTAAAAATGTTGAAAGTAATATTCTGAGAGCTGATGACAGTCTGATAACAGAGTAGATACCCCGCACGGCATATTGTAAAGCCGTGCGCGGCATTACAGTATGCCGCGAAGGAGATCACAGTGGTCCAGACAGTTTGTCCAGAAGCTTCCTTTTTCTTTTATGCACTGCATCATCTTTATCACATCTGTACAGATAGCACCATGTATATGTCAACGTGATATATTTCCCATGTCCCTTCCCCTTTTACTTGCTTATTAAAGAGCTTTATTTTCCAAAAGATTCAGGAAAATTTTCCCTTCTGAAAATGTTTAGTAGAGAGTGAGTGGGGTGCTTTTCGACAAAACCTTCCTCATTCGTAACGTGGCTCGCAGACCCAAAGTCTCGACGTTTTTCGCTAGACCAAAAGCCTTTTTCAAACAAGTCATCGGTTTCTCAGATCATCCATCTCAAAAATTCGGGTGGCGGCTCTCTCGGGCGCGCGCCTGTCGGGGAGCCCACAATCAAAGAGGGGCACGCAGGCCCAATGCTACTACTAATGTCGACTAGGGCACGCTGGCCCACTTAAAGTTTATTTATCTGGGCACTCAGGCCCTAATCTCTAAAGTAAAAGACAGTAAAGTAATGAGGCTCAGTGGTCGTCCTTAGGCATCGTTGTCCTCCTAGGAGCCGCCCTTAGCTTGCGTCTGCATTTTCAATTTGTGCATTCATTTTGTATACATTATTGTATATTGTGTCTATCAAATGTTGACAACAAGAAAAATCTATCAAATATCAAAAGCTAGTTTTGTGCTCGAGTGGTCATCATCATGTCTGTTTGACTACACAGCTTCTGCCATGGATTTGGCTTTGTCCTGAGGGACATCCTTTTAATCTCTTCACTTGCAGGTGACTGTCTTGAGGGGCAAATTTTGAATCTCTTTACTTGATACTGTTTGTTTGTGGAGCCAATACTGTTTGTTAGCGGAGGCGATGGAAATCTCCCTAATCTCGGTTTGTCAACCAAGGGATACGATGGAATCTCATGCGGAGTCGATACTATTTGTTAGCGGAGGCGATGAAAATCTCTCTAATCTCAATTTGTCAACCAAGAGATACGATGAAATCTCATGCGGAGCTAATACTGTTTGTTAGCAGAGGCAATGGAAATCTCCCTGATCTCGATTTGTCAACCAAAGGATTTGATGAAATCTCCCGTGGTATTGTTATTGTTTGTTAGCGGAAGCGATGGAAATCTCCCTAATCTCGGTTTGTCAACCAAGGGATGCAATGAAATCTCTTGCGGAGCCGATATTGTTTGTTAGCGGAGGCGATGGAAATCTCCCTAATTTCGATTTGTCAACCAAGGGATGCGATGAAATCTCCTGCAGAGCCGATACTGTTGTTAACGGAGGCGATGGAAATCTCCTTAATTTTGATTTGTCAACCAAAGGATGCGATGAAATCTCCTCTAGTATAGTTATCGTTTGTTAGCGAAAGCAATGGAAATCTCCCTAATCTTAGTTGCTCAACGAAGGGATGCGATGAAATCACCTGCGGAGCCGATACTGTTTGTTAGCAGAGGCGATGAAAATCTCCTTAATCTCGATTTGTCAACCAAAGGATGCGATGAAATCTCCTGTGGTATTGTTATCATTTGTTAGTGGAGGCAATGGAAATCTCCCTAACCTCAGTTTGTTTCCCATAGGATGCGATGAAAATCTCCTTTGATTTTGATTTTGTTTTCCCCAACAGGATGCGATCAATTCTCTTGCGAAGCTAGTATTAACCAAAGGATGCGATGATATCTCCTGCGGAGTCGATACAGCGATGGTCCACCCGTCCTTAGCTATTCAATCCGCAGCGACGGTCCGTTCGTCCTCTTCGATCCATTTGTGAGGTATTCTACTTTGCTTTTGAATTCTGGATAGCCTTTGCAAGGTGTCTAGAAATCTTTAACGTTACTTGAACCAAGACAATAGTGCTCCAAGTTCCGTCAAAGAGGGACTACTGTAGACACCCCAATCTGGGTTTCCAGATTAGTTTACTTACGGTATTTGATTCCCCTATGATGAAACGGATCAGGAACACCTCAGAAGTGATAACGTGATTGAGGTTTGAGTATCCGATACCCTATTAAACTCAGCCAAATCCAAAAAGCCAGAACCTTACCTGCATGCATTGGTCCAAAACTAGCGTGCGTTGGTCCAAGTGCCACATGTTGGTCAATAGTCAAAGTTTGACCATTGACTAGTACAAAGTTGCTTGGACCCGCATGCGCAGGTTGTCTACCCGTGTGCGCAGGTTAAACCCCTGTCCCATCACCTTTTCCAGTAATGATCACAAGACTTTTGGGGGGCTGGGGAAGCCTATTTATTCGGTTGAAGAATGATCTTCGGACAGAGGAATGCTCCTTCTCCTCTCACACACCTCCCATCACCTTTCCCACTTATTTAATGAGAATGCGAGGGAAACTTTTCCTCCAAGCCAACCAGCCATTACTTGGCTGGTTACACCTCTCTTTCACTTCATCTCCTCCTATATATACCTCCCTTGCATGAACAAGCAAAGGGTTACCAAGTTACAAAACTCCAAGCACAAAGTTCTGACCCTAGCTTCTTGTTCATCTCTTCTTTGCCAAAGATAGACATTAACAAGCAACACACTTGGTTTCCTACCTAGCAACACACATCCATCCATCATCCAAGCCTCAACTCAAAGCTCAATACTCTTTCAAACCTTAGAACCAAAGGTATAACACCTTTGTACTGCTTTCTGTTTTGATCCCTGAGGGGGGCTGACAGGGTCAATGCTGGTAATCAATACCAAGTCTTAGCCGTAAAGCTAGCAAGGTTTCAAAAACCGTAGTGACAAGAACCAGCGCACGCCAGTCATTTGTACGTGCGCGCCACTTTCTTGTTGCCCGCGCAGATCTTACGTGGGGCCTGAGGTCTTGTTATTTTATGCTCTCTTTTGAATATAGGCCACTGCTAGCATGTTAAAAACCACTCTACTTCCTTCCTTGGTTAAAACTGCTAGTTATCTTTCAATACTCACATCTGCTACAATGGAATACCCCTAGGGTCTTTCTGGGTATGTCCTAGAACCTAGAACCTAGAAACATGCAGAACCAAACACTGGCTTGCAGGCTCAAACTCGCGCGCGATTGTGGACACCTGCATGCGCAAGTTTGTCTTTGACCAGTGAGTGACCTTTGTATGGGTAACTAGGCTTTGGCCTTTGTTTTATCCCCCCCACTGTTTATGGGGTGCTTATTCTTTTGGTGGTGTAGACACCCCAATCTGACTTCCCGATCGTTTTACTTTGTTCTTCGGTTCCTTGATTCCCCGATGATGAGTCAGGTCGAAACAGTCCCGAGAACTTGGAATGGCTTGAGTTTGGTATGTGAGGAACCCATCCTTAGCCTTAAAACCTTAAAATCAGAACCTGAACCTTGGGTTTGAATGTCGCGCGACATACTGGAACCCTCGCGCGATGGTTCATTTGCCAGGTGGTGGTCAAAGTCAAAGCTTTGACCATTGACCCTCGCGGGGTTGGCTGAACCCTCGCGCGATGGTCTCACTTCATCGCGCGATGGTCAACACCTGTCATTTTCACCCAGATTGCGTGTTGGTCAGGGGGCTACAGACCCATGTGACCCCGTTTTCTCGGCTGAACAGCGTTCTGGGGGGGCTCCCCTTGCACCACCTCACCCCCCATTCTCCCATCAACCTTGCCACCCATTCCTCCACCAAGCATTTGTAACCAGCATTGCTGGCTGGTTACAAGGGCTTGGTTAGCCATCCACTAACCCCCTTCTCCTATAAATACCACCCTTTTGCTTCCTTGCAAAGGGTTACAAAAAAAACCCTCTTTGAGAAAGAAGAAGGAGAGCTCAAGCACAAATACTTCACACAACTCAAACCCACATAATCACCCTCCAAATCTCACCATCTCATCATTCAAGCCATTTCCAAGGCACTCAAGGCAAAGGTATAATATCTTTCTGTTCACTGTTCGAACCCCTGAGGGGGGCTGGCAGGGTCAAGGCTGGTAATTGATACCAGTTCTGGCCCTAAAGCTGGCAGAGTTTCAAGAGCCATTAGCAGGGAAACCCTCGCGCGATGGTCCCAGATGCTCGCGCGACGATTCTGTCTGCGTGAGAATGGACCACGTGGGGAAGGGACCCTGGTATTTAAGTTTATTATTGTGCTTATAGTCTGTTAAAAGTCTTTAAAGGAGATTTAGCTCACTGCTTTGCTATTTTGCATGTTGAAAATCATTGCTAGGCTTAGTTTATAACACCTCTTGGTTTGGAATGCTTTTGGGATGCTCCTGAACATGTCTCAGAGCCCCAAGTATGCAAAGCAATTCCTGGAAGTCCAGTCAGAACAATCGCGCGGCTGTCTCACACTGTCGCGCGATGGTTCTCTCTCTCCCAGGGAATGCCCTTGCATGAGCAGCTTGGCCTTGGCCTTTGTTTAGACACCCCCACTGTTTAGGGGTTGCTTTTTCATAATATTTCTATCTGTTGGTTGTAATATTGTTTACTTTCAAGTACCCATAAACTGCTTGGTTTGCACCTGGGTGAGCACTGGTCCTTCCAGAGCCCAGAAGGGAATGAAATTCAAACCATTGGTGAAACATGAACACTCGCGCGAGGGTATGGATATGTCGCGCGACGGTTTGCTTGCATGCGGATGAACTCACGCATGCAAGCTGGCTGTTTCTTCGTGCCAAAATCATACACAGTGCTGTCTTGATGTATGATCGATGTTTTGAACTTCGTTCCATTTATTACCTGTCATCTTACTAATCCATGCCATATCTCATCACATCCTGCAAACTGCTACAGTTTTAAATCCCCGATTAACTGTTCCCCCGCCCTAATTGGCTAAAAATTGATTAATGAGACAAAATCGCAAACAAACATTTTCGCAAATGCCTAAGTAGAGACCGATCTCCGGATTGGGCGAGAGGGGTGCCTTAAAACCCTTCCCCTCTCGTAACCTGGCTCCCGAACCCAGATATGGTTATGACGGACTGGTTCCTTAACTTTTTCAAATCAAACAGCGCGGCAAGTGCTTCGAGATACGGTTCCTTGGGTGTCGGACCTTCAAAACCCAAGTGGCGACTCTGTATTTTGCGAGCGCTTGCTTCCCCGCTCGCGCTCCCTCGATCCGGGCATTCTCGCGTTTCGGAATCTGGAAGTTCCGAAGGGCACGCTGCCCACAGTGGCGACTCCGCTAGGGATACGAACCAATATTGGTCTATGTTTAGATTTCAATACACTTGAGGAACAATCCCACAAAAGTTTGTCGAAACGGTGAGCTCCGCGCTGCCGAAGGTTGGAATGGTGGTTTAACGGGACCTCGAGTCCGGCCAATCCGATCTGGGACTTTTCCGATTGTTCTCTCGTGTAGTTTCTTCTAAGCATTGATTAAATAAAGTGAGCCGAATTTGAAAGGGCATTTGCGAATTTGCGATTCCATTCGATTAATCAATTTCTTTAGCATCTTCATTTGCATCGATGTGGGATAAACCTCGTTGGATCGTTTTGGCAATCCGGCACGGTTTACCGGAGCTCGGGGACCCCGAATGACCAACAACCTTCGACGATGATAAGTCATTCTACCGTTCGACTATTGCTCTGCGATTACGCGGGCAGTGGGAGGTATATCTTGGCTTTAGTCCGAGGAACCCGTTACGAGCCAAAACCAGCCTTTGCATATACAAAGCACTAGAACTCTCCAAACTAGGACAGGTACCTACAGGGTAAGTTCTACTTGCATCTAACCCCCATATATTGTCTACGTGTTACTGCTTTTCCTATCGCATGCACTGTACATACATACCGTTTTGCGTAGGGGCATGTTTAGGGCGGCTTCTAGGTTGTCTCTCTTTCGAGTCTGTCTTATGTTTATTAGGACGCTGCTAGGTCCGATGAAGAGTTATGCATCTTCGCGGTGCATGTTGTCAGATTTTCAAAAGTCCTGGGGTCAACAAGACTTTGGGAAATCGAAATTTTCTAAGTCCTTGTCCATTCCCGATTGAAGTCTCAAACAGAAAACAAGGAACGACGAATAGAATGCCGTGATGCTCACACCACCCTGGTTATCGTGCACAGCACGTACACCGCTCAGGCTATGGCACTGTGTTGCCTACGCCGCCCCGGTTAAGGTGTCACGTCATTCACCCCGAGTTATTCCAAGTTCAAAGTTGAAACTTCAAGAACGGAAAGGTCAGAGGCTTAGGCTATTTTTGACATCTCTTAGTATTATTCGACCCAAACGAGGATACACTCTCGAAAAGAGATCCGAGGATTTTAGCAGCGTCCGAACATCATGAGACAGACCCGTCTGTAGTCTTAGAGTCTAAGGGCGACACTAACGACGATGGCTGCATTATCACTTTAAAGTCTCTTGCTTAGAGTAAGGTTGCTGCAGGGCCCTTATCGAACCTTTTCTTACAGCAAAGCAAAGCAGAATTCTGAACCATTGCGCCGCCAAGGAAAGTATCGAGGCAGAAAGCCAAACCCACTTGGGAACGTCTGCGTCAGAATTCCGTTCAAAGGCTAGTCAGGTTGCAAGCTCAGTCAGTCACAACGGAAGACTCTCCGGGTTCCCTTTTGGCCGCTTTACGATCAGGATCACCGTCAGTTCTCCAGGAAATTGAATCTCCGGCATCGCCAACCTCCCCCTCCTCGTCAAGTTCATCCGGGACCTCCATCATGGCAGATCATCCGCAACCACTAAGTCTCGAAACCATGCTCATGAACATCCAGAACAGCATCGCCACCATGCAGCAAAGGGGTGCTCCGACTGACGCGAACCTCACCAGGCTCAATGACCTTATCAACACTCGTCTTCCACCGGCTGTAGAAGTGGGAGGCGAGGTCGATGAGGACGACCATGCGGAACCAATCTTTGTTGAAGACCCTAACCATGCGGGGCGGATCATAATTCAGCCCAACCCGAGAGAGGCTCACCCGGAGGTTGCGAATCTGAATCTCGCTGTGGCAAGACCCGTTCTGGATCCTAATATGACTGCTCTCATGGCAAAGATCGTCAAACTGGAGGAATCTGTGTCCAAGTCTGAAAAGATCAGCGCCGGGGGAATTGATTTAGATCGCCTCTGCTTGTATCCTAATGCTAAGCTCCCCGACAAGTTCAAAATGCCTGATCTCGCCAAGTTTGATGGAAGTGGCGACCCAAAGACTCACCTCTATGGCTACCATGCCGCTATGAAACTCTTGGCTGTTGAGCCCGAAGCCATGTCCCAGCTCTTCCCTCAGACTCTCTCAGGACCTGCCTTTCACTGGTTTTTGTCGCTCGACATTGCTAAAAGGAGGACGTGGGAGGATATCGGTGCTGCGTTTATTTCGCAGTACAGTTACAACTCCCAGCTCAAAATGACAACCCGAGAGCTTGAGTCCACGAAAATGGAAGCTAAGGAATCCTTTGCGGATTTTGTCAAGAGATGGAGGACGAAGGCAGCTCAGATGACCGATCGCCCGAGTGAGAGAGATCAGCTTCGAATCATCTCTCGCAATCTTCAGCCTGATTACGCTAGGCATTTGGTTCTTGTCCAAGCCTCCTCGAACTTTGATACTTTCTTCGAATCTGGGTTGGCCATCGAGGATGCGCTACAAAGCGGGATTCTGTCAAGAGGGGAGTCTTCTAACCCTTCGAAACCAAAGCCTCGGGTTTACTCAGGAAACACCAATGCGTTGTTTGGCAGTGGGACATCTTCCAACACAGCAACTAGCGGCACTAATGCTTCCTCCTCCAATACAACCAATCGCGTTGCTCAGATTAACCAAGTGCAAACCCCATAAAATAACCGGCCCCGCGGTCAATCCCGCAGTTTCTCCGCTTTTGAAGCTCCGCTTTCATCTGTTATGGAAAAGTTAATCCAGTCAGGGCATCTGAAGCCCCTTGACCCGACTCCTTTGCCTAAAAACCCTTCACCCAACTTCAAAGCTAACCTTTATTGTGCCTACCACCAAGGGGTTGGACATCTTACGGATTCCTGTTTCCGCCTCCGACATGCGATCCAGGATCTCATAGATGAAGGAATTCTCCATGCTCCACCTCCACCAACCCAAAAACCAAACATCCTTTCCAACTCCCTGCCAAAGCACAATGCTGCTCCCCGCATCAACCAAATATCCATCAGCTCCACTCATATCAACCCTAGCTCCACTATATTCAACCCCACTGACCATATAACCTCAACAAACCAACCCAGGCCGGTCGTGCCTATCCCTTCTCAGCCCGAAGCCGAGATTTCCTACATCCATCTTGAAGAAGGACAGTCGTCCAATCCCGATGTGCCTCTCGCACGCTTGCAGAATGGGGCGTTTGTGTTCAACGCCTCCATCAGCGAGCTGTTTCACCAGTCCATTCCTGCCGTGCAGCTCAACTCTGCTTCTTCCTTAGACAGCCCGTATTTTGATGTGACGGATCCAAACTCCTCTCCGAATTTGATAAGCCGCTTTAGGTCTGCCGTCCCTTTTCTACCGGAACAGCAGGTTGATATGCAAGCAGTAGGATGGGCTATCGCCGATAATGACGATTATGCAGCCCCCATAATCAATGAATGGACGGAACTAGAGTTAGACGGTTTCCCTCAGAACCCCGAATATGTCCCGTTTAACCATGCTTGGTATGACGCCTGGATGGCTAATTATGAGGCAGGCATGCTTGACCCTTTGGATGGATTCTCTTTGAACATGCTCTTTCAACAGCCTGAGCCCGTTCTGCCCGAGGAGGAGTACTATTGGGATCCCGAGCCCGCGTGGCAGTTTCCATTAGAGTTCGATCTCAATCCTCCTCAAGGATATGCTCTGCCCGATCACGAGATTCAATTCATAGAAGAGGGTCTTGTTCAGGAGGAAACTCGCGTCTTGGGGGAATGCTTTCTCCCTTCTACTCTTGACAGACTGGTAGGCTCTGTAACCAACACTGAGTACGATCCTACATTCTACATCGTTAGCGAGGAACTCTCGCGCCCCGCGCCGCCTTATCCGACTGAGGAAGATCACAGCATCATGGTTACGGACCTTGTTCCGCCAGCAGATCTCTGGGATGTTGATGATGTGGTTAATATCCAGGTTGGGTCCGAGGTTTGGACTGTCAACCGCTCTCTTGCCGATGGGGGACTCTGGGATGTCCCGTTTATTGCTAACACGGAGCCTGTTGGGGAGGCTGTAGCTGTTAAGGAGCCAGATTTCTGGGAGTCGCTGCTGTGGAATGATTTAGCTCAAGACCTCGATCTAGGCATGGAAGCACCTGTAGCCCCACTGCCTTCTGACAAAGGAAAACGCAAATTGGGGGAAGTCCCTGCTGATCTTTGGGATGACCGTCAAGACCTTCAAGCGATACCCTCTTTAGAGAACGTTCACAACGTTACGAGGAGTGGACGAATTTTTCAGCCTTCTAATCTTCAGGCTGGGAGCTCGTCCAATCCTTCTAACAAAAGGAACGAACCTTCTGCGTTCTCAAGGTCCGCACCGTTTGAGGCACCTCCTAGCTCCCCGAATGATGACATGATTCAGAGACAGCTGGAGCGGATTCCTGCTGCTATATCACTCTGGGGACTAATCTGTTCCTCCCGCGAGCATCGTCAGAAGTTTTGCCATACTCTCTCTCGCCTTGAGATTCAACCTGATGTCACGCCTGAAGCCATGATATCCATAATCCTCCCGCCTACTTCGAAGCACACCGTGGTCTTCACTGACAAGGATCTACCAATCGAAGGGGTTGATCACAATCGCCCATTGCATATCACTGTTAAGTGTAAGGGACTCTGGATTCCAACTGTTTTGATCGACAACGGATCGGCAATCAATGTTTGCCCGTTGAGAGTGGCTTACCGCTTGGGACTAGCCAAGAAAGACTTTGCACCTTCTAATCTGGCTGTTAAGGCATACGACAGCACTCGCCGCGTGGTCGAGGGCACTCTCGTGCTCAAACTTGATGCTGAGGGGTTCGAGATGGATGTTGAGTTCCATGTGGTCGACATCCCCGCCACCTTCAATCTTCTGCTGGGAAGGCCGTGGCTTCACCGATCTGACATCATGGCTGTACCGTCTACTCTTCACCAAAAGGTTATGTTGGGACTCCCTACCGGGACTTTGACTATTTGCGGGGACTCGGGCATTCGCCCGCTCAAGGAAGATGGCACACCTGTTTTGGGGATTGCACACGGCGAGGAAGACGTTGATCTCGGGGGTTTCTCTTTCGACACTTCTGGTTCGGTTTTGGCTATCAACGTGGATGGGGACTTCATCATAAGCTCTGTTGCTTTAGACATCATGAGGAGGATGTCCTATCTGCCTGGCCTTGGCCTTGGGATTCACCAACAAAGGATCCCGGAGTTCCCTGCCTTTCCTTCCTGCGAGGGCCGCTTTGGTCTGGGGTACTCTTCCTCTACCAAGGATGCCAAAAGAAGGAAATGCACGGGAAAACCTCGATCTCTCTATGGTGAACCCGACAGCTACTTTGTGCGCGAAGTGGGGAATGACGTCTACACCGGACAACCTGAGCCTTTTATCGATTCAGTCACTGGGGATTTGCTGCCTGGGTTTGAGGTTTTTGCTGATGACACTTGGTCCTCTAGTGATGAAGAACCGGCAAGGGCGGAATTCAAAAGGAAGCTTAGCCAGCCTAAGCCGAAGACTGATTGGCTGATGTCTTTTGATCAAGGGAGCTTGGAGTAGCTATTTTATGAGTTCTCCCAGGTGGGTTTGGCCAAGGAAGCTGAAGAGGCCGAGGTGTTCATGCTCGGTTCCGACGACCTCAAGGATCCCCTCTCCCTCATCACAGAAGCAAAGGGTAGTCTTAAAAATTGCATTTTCAAACCACGCCTTACTTGCATTGATGATGTATCAGAGTCTGACACTGAGTCTGTTGAGTCCTCTGAGTCTAAGTCTAGCTCTGAGTCGGAGTTTGTGCCTCTGGGCCCTCCACGTCATGGCTTTTACTTTGAGTTTGATTCCCTTGTACTTGGCGACCCTGCAGGGTCTTATGAAATGAAGGAATCCTCTTCTGACTACTTGAATGATCTTTATATAAACTGTGTCGACCCCGACGATGAAGGGATAGATTTCGATGGGGACATTCCCAAGGAAATTCGTGCCCTCATCGAGAGGGAAGACGAAAGGCATGCTCAGCCGTTAAAAGAAGAAATAGTCTTAATAAACTTGAAAGACGAGAATGATCCCCGAATGGTTCAGGTGGGCTCCACTTTATCTCCGGAGGAACATCACGATTTCAAAGAGCTGCTCTCAGAATTCAGCGACATCTTCGCGTGGTCTCATCAGGACATGCCCGGCATCGACCCAGAAATAGTGGAGCATCGAATCCCCTTGCTACCGAATGCCAAACCTGTGAAGCAGAAGTTGAGGCGGATGAGGCCAGATTGGGTGCAGAGGATCAAGGAAGAGGTCACTAAGCAGATCGACGCCGGTTTTCTCATGGTTTCTCAATACCCTACGTGGGTTGCCAACATTGTTCCAGTTCCTAAAAAGAATGGGCAAATTCGAGTGTGCGTGGACTTCAGGGATTTGAACAAGGCGAGCCCCAAGGACGATTTTCCCTTGCCTCATATCGATGTGCTGGTGGATAATACGGCGGGCCATGCCCTGCTTTCGTTCATGGATGGTTTCTCCGGATATAACCAGATTCTTATGGCGCCGGAAGACCGTGAGAAGACGACTTTCATCACCGAATGGGGGACTTATTGTTACTTGGTCATGCCGTTTGGTTTGAAAAATGCTGGTCCCACCTACCAGAGAGCCGCTACGACCATTCTGCACGACATGATGCATAAAGAGGTTGAGGTCTATGTAGACGACATGATTGCTAAGTCAAAAACTCGGGAAGGGCATGTTCCTGTACTGAGGAAGTTTTTCGAGAGGCTCCGGAAGTTCCGCATGCGTCTCAATCCACAGAAATGCACCTTCGGGGTCACGGCAGGTAAGATGCTCGGTTTCATGATCACTTCGCGAGGGATTGAGGTCGATCCATCCAAGATCAAAGCAGTGCTTGAAATGAAGCCACCGGAGACTGAAAAGGGAGTGCGGAGCTTTTTGGGGAAGGTTCAGTTCATCAGCAGATTCATCGCCAAGTTAACTTTGACTTGCGAGCCGATGTTTCGTTTACTCAAGAAGGACACCCCGTTCGTATGGTCGGACAGATGTCAGGCAGCCTTCGTGTCCATTCAGAACTATCTGCAAAACCCGCTTGTCTTAATGCCACCGGTGCCTGGAAAGCCCTTGATTCTATACTTATCCGTGAGTTCTACATCCATGGGATGCTTGCTAGCTCAAGAAGGTGACCAGGGAGTTGAGAAGGCCGTTTATTACTTGAGTAAGAAAATGGTTGGGTCTGAAGAGCGCTACACCGCCTTGGAGAAAACGTGTTGGGCTTTGGTTTGGGCCTCTAAGAAGTTGAGACACTACATGCTGGCTTACCCAGTGAAATTGATTTCTCGGATGGATCCGCTCAAGTATCTGTTTGAGAAACCGGCTCTCACTGGTAAGTTAGCACGCTGGTTGCTCCTTCTGGCAGAATTCGACCTCGAATACGTCACGAGGAAGTCGGTAAAGGGGCGAGCCATCGCTGAGTTTTTGGCTGATCACCCTGTGGATGGGCCAGAAGATGCGGATTTTGTGTTCCCAGATGAGGAGGTGCTAACAGTTGTCGAGGACGTCTGGACTCTGTACTTCGATGGGGCAGCCAATCAGAAAGGATTCGGGATCGGGGTCTTGCTAATCGCCCCCGATGGTTCTCATATTCCGCTTGCATTCAAACTTAACTTCGATGTTACAAACAACCAAGCTGAATATGAGGCCTGTATCGTGGGTATGGAGGCTGCGCTCACGCTCGGCGTTGAACGACTCGAAGTCATCGGGGACTCCAATCTCGTTGTATCTCAAGCCAATGGGGACTGGAAGGTGCGTGAAGAGGGGTTGAAACCTTATTATCAAGATTTGGAGGGGCTAATTCCTCGCTTTAACAAAGTGACTTTCACCCACATCACCCGTTTGAAGAACCAGTTTGCCGATGCTCTCGCGACTTTGGCTTCCATGGTCGAACTACCCTTCGGAGTCAAACTCCGCCCAGTCTTAATTGAACAACGGGACCGCCCCGCTTATCAATATGTCAACGCCATCGATGATGTCGATGATGGCCTACCCTGGTACCATGACATATGGAATTTCGTTGAGAATGGCACCTATCCGGCTGAGGCCTCCAAGAAGGATCAGACTGCATTGCGAAGAATAGCCGCCCAATACATCATTTGTGGGGGAAAGTTATATAGGAGGTCTCATTGCGGAATGCACAAGCTCTGTGTCAATGGGGCCGAGGCTGTTAGAATCATGGAGGAGATCCACGAGGGGGTCTGTGGCCCACATATGAGCGGCGTCATGCTGGCTAGGAAAATCTTGCGCCAAGGCTATTTCTGGTCTACTATGGAATCTCAGTGTGTAGATTATGTGCGGCGATGTCACAAATGCCAAATTCATGCTAATCTAATGCATGTTCCACCCTCTAACCTATTTGGCATGGCTTCGCCTTGGCCTTTCTCTGTATGGGGTATTGACGTCATTGGCATGGTTAGACCATCTGCATCAAATGGCCATAGATTCATCCTCGTGGCGATAGATTATTTTACCAAATGGGTGGAGGCCGAATCTTATAAGACCCTAACCGCGGTTCAAGTCGCTCACTTCATCAGAAAAAACATCATCTACCGATATGGAGTTCCGCAAGCGTTTGTATCAGACAACGGGAGTCATTTCAAAGGCAGGGTTCTAGAGCTCTTTGAAGAATTCAAAATCCAAGTCCATCACTCAACGATCTATCGTCCCTAAACGAACGGTGCGGTTGAAGCGGCCAACAAAAATGTCGAGACAATCATCAAGAAGTCTGCAGAGTCCGCCAGGGACTGGCACGAGCAACTGCCTTTAGCTCTTTGGGGTTACCAAACGTCGATTCGAACATCAACGGGGGCAACCCCCTATTCCTTGGTCTACGGGATGGAAGCAGTTCTCCCTATAGAGCTCGAGGTGCCGTCTTTGAGGATCACAGTAGAATCGGAACTCTCGGAATCTGAATGACTCAGTGGGAGATTTGTTGAACTCATGCTTTTCGATGAAAGGAGGCTTCGGGCCCTGTATCATGTTCAGGGGTATCAGCGGAGAATTGCCCGGGCATTCAACAAAAAAGTGAAGTCTAGAGACTTGGTCGAAGGGGACATGGTTACGAAAGAGATCCGGGCACCAGTTTTTGACCCCCGCGGCAAGTTTCGGCCCAAGCGTTCCGGACCTTACATCATCAAGACCATCCTTTCTGGAGGAGCAGCTCAGCTCATTGATCTTGACGGCAACGAATTCAGCTCTCTGGTTAACCTGGATCAACTCAAACGATACTATCCCTGAGAGAAGCTCGTTGGGCCGAAAACCACAAGGGTGGGCGGTTCCAAGCAAAAATTAGAGCAAGCCTGCTAGACCGAAAACCTGAGAAGGCGGTTTAGGCAAAAATAAATAGGCATCAATCAAAGCTCGCTAGGCTGAAAACCCGAAGTGGCAGCACTAGGCAAAATTTAGAGCGCAAAAGGAGAGTTAAAATACTCGAGTGAACCTTGGCCTGAACTACGTGCTGACCTGATTCCCTGAAAAGGGATACGTAGGCAATCTCTCTGTGAGATTCGGTCACAATCCTTCAACTTGATCCACGGTTTCCCATTACCAGGAGTTGACTCGATACTTGGGTCACACGGCGGTTCAACGCTTGGATCAAAAGGGGAAAACTCTCGAACTTTCATTTTTATTCAAATTATAACTTCTATTACACAGGCTGAGCAGTCTTAAAAAGATTAAAGCATAAAAACAGAACAAAGTGCTCGAGGCCTTAACAGGCTCACGGCTTATTCTAGATCATCAGGATTCGTCAGAGGTCAATTGTTGTTTTGCCTGCTTGTGATTTCCCTTCTTAGCCATGTTTGATATCGGTGCGTAAGTTCTGTGCTGAAGTCTGGGTCAGCTCCTCCGAGTTGCCGCAGGCCCCAGTCGTGCTCACACCCTCTCAGATTCTGGGCAGTGAAGGCGGGGACTTGGAAATCTTCGATCCCAGCTCGGTGGAGTCCTTGGCTCATTCCTAGCTGACGAAGGATGCGCCCGGGGATGTAGAACGTGAAAGCGGTCAACCCAGCTATCACTACCCTCTCGAATCCTGCAGAACTCAGCGCCATGTCTGGAATGTTTAAAGCTTCATGCCGCCATATGATCTCGTTCGGTCGCATTTCCCTCATAAATGCGCACCATTGATTCACAGACATTTCCGGATAGATCATACCCCGCTGGTGCATTCGGCCGGGCAGATGAGGCCAATTTGCTTCCGGTGCTGTGAGCAATCCCAATTTGTCAGATAACCAGAGCTGCATGAGTGGAAAAACAAGTAAGAAGTCACATAAAGCTTGAGAGAAAAGACAAGTAAGGAGCTTCGATATAGCCTTAGCTGAGAGATGAGGTAAAAGCAGAACGTGTGAAAGCCGGAAAAAGGAGAGCTGAGTGAGAATTAAGCTGACCTGCAGTAGTAGTGGACTACCGCCGAACACGTCTGTTTGGCCTGAAGAAACCAAATCCAAACCTATGAGTGTCTCTGCCAAAACCAGTGGTACCACATTTCTCCGAGCACCCATTTGAGCGGCGACGCTCACCAACATGGGGTTGACTTGCCCATTTGGAGATACCAGTAAATAGGCAGCTAGCACGCCGATCGCCAGGGCAAATCGACGTCGAGCCTGCGCGGCTATATTCTCTACGTCACCTTCTGGCCCATACCACTCCATTAGGCGCATGATGTTGATTTGCCCTCCAGTTAGCAAACTTTCAGCCGCCCCTCTAGTAATATCAAGACTTGACTGTAACAGCTTTGGCATGCTCTTCCTATAAGGCGGCACGACAATCACGCTCGAGGCAACTCCTTGGAGGTATGCTTGGAATTCCTCCACGGTTGGGCACAGCTCGTTAATCCCAAATCTGAATACGTGAACCTCTGGGTCCCAGAATTGTAGGGCTGCCCTCAGAAACTCTGGACGGACCCTCACATTGCGAAGAAAACGGAATGCGGCCAACCCGTGAAACCGGAATGACAGCCAATCTCCAGCAACAAAGGCCGTGAGCCAAGGGCTGATCAAGGCCGGAAGATTATTTGCCATTCTGCTTCTTTGTGGGACTTTCAAACTGTGGGAGAGATGCCTTTAATTTGCAGGATTTTGGCCTCTTTGTAGGCAGAATGCATAAGCGTGTCGTCCTTCCCCAGTACAAGCATCCATGCCATGTGGCGTTTTCTTCTTCAAAGTAAGGGCAACTCTGCACTGCCCCCCCTCTCTGAAGTACTCTGAACAGTTAAAGGTTGATGACAAGGCTTGGACGTCCAAATATCTAAGATGGTCAAATAAAGGTGGCCTGGCACGGCCCAACCATCGCGCGATGGTCTCAGTCCATCGCGCGACAGAGCATCATCCACACCATCGCGCGACATTCTCAAACCCTCGCGCGATGGTTCAGTCTGCATTTTGACAGATTTCACCAGCTACTGTCCAATTTTGGTCGCATCCTATTCCAAGGTACTTTTGCAACTTTTGTGGTTCCGACAAGTCAATATGAGCATATGCAACTATGTCCAAGCATCGGATGCGAGATATCACGTTTTACGGGGTTTTTGAACCCTCGGTGGCTCGTTTCAAGGCCAAATGTGTGTTTCGGAAGGTCGAACCTCGTTCCGGAGGGTCGTGTCCTTTTCTCTCAGGCCGTACAGGTCATGTTGACCTATTGTGACTGTACGGAGGTGTCGGTTTCAGTCCGGGACATAATAGAGTCATGTTTTCCCATCTCGTGTCCCTTTTGTGTCCTTGATAAGATTTTTGGGCAATTTTTGTGTTTCGGGAGGTGTTTCTCGAATCTGTCGGCTCTCTTGAGTCATTTTGTGCATGCAGGACCTCACGAAAGTGTTCTCCTTCTCATAGTTAGAATATTCTGGGTTTTGGCTTTTAAATGTCCAATATTCCGTATCCTCGTATCCTAACCGTATCCTGGGGTACATTTTCGTTTTTTCTCCGAGTCAATCATGTGTGTGCGTGCGTGTGCGTTTGTGAACAGTCTCGGTACATTATCAATGCAAGTGTGGTATTAGTGGCAAGCGTTTATTTATTCTAAGATCATTGCAAGAGTAAAATGAACTGAAAATGCAAATTTTATAGCTAATCCATATCTATCCATGTCGAAACAAGGAACACTACTGTGCATGCGGCGCTTCGGCCGGTCAAAAGTCATCATGTCAGCTCGGGCACACTCGCCCATCAAATCAAAAAGGCGCGCAGGCCCCAAAAACATGTATCAAGTATCAACTAAGGCACTCCGGCCTTCCATCTATCTACGCGGGCACGCAGGCCCAAAAGCAAAAATCAAAGATGCGGAGAGGCAAATGAGGCTTCCTAGTAGCCCTCAGTCCTCCCCGAACCAGTCACCATCCCC
Source organism: Rhododendron vialii (assembly GCF_030253575.1). Lineage (NCBI taxonomy): Eukaryota > Viridiplantae > Streptophyta > Magnoliopsida > Ericales > Ericaceae > Rhododendron > Rhododendron vialii. Next base: position 29,441,038 of record NC_080560.1, read on the forward strand.
GTCGTCGTCGTCGTCGTCGTCGTCTCCCTCTCTAGGATCCTGTCTAAAACCAGGGTCATCGGCTGAGTCGTCTGAACCGCTGCTGTCAGGCGCCTCCTCTTCCTCCTCTTCTTCTTCTCCTTCCTCTTCCTCCTCTTCCTCGGAGTCCTCGGGCAGGATCAGCCGCTTCTTGCGGACCGGCTCATCTTGCGAGGGCCTCTGGCGCATCTTCAATTGATACCTCTCCTCTGCGCGCGCCACGGCCTCTCGGGCCGCCTCCTCGTTCGCGACGGGTGGCTGTGCGCCCCGCGTCTGTGGTCTAGTAGTAGGTGGAGGAGCGGGAGTCCTGCTTGCCAGCTTCTTCTGCGGAGGCTTTCTCGCGCTCTTCCTCCTAGGAGCCGCCTGTCCCTGTGTCTGCATTGTAAAATTTTTGCACATTTAGTATACATTCTATATGTTGTATGTTTGCAAGCAGGTACAATCTATTTCAAGGTGGACAGCAATTAAAGTACACTATGTATCGAGCAAAGCATGCATATGTCAAGTATCGAATGCAGGAATGTATCGTTTCTCTAAGGGTATATACCTGAGATCTCTGAGCTGCCGGTGATGGATAGCGCAAGTCCAAAGGCAGGCCACTTGCCGCCCGCCTTATCACGTTCTCCAGAGCAAGCATGCGCCGAATGGCCTCGTTCGCCCACTCACTGGGCACCTGCAAGAATAATTTGAGCATAAGTAATAGAGCAATATTTCAAGGCTTTATGGAAGTACAATAATGAAGGGTACAATGCCTTACCGACACAGTGACGGGCGCTGGCTCAACTCTGGCAGGAACAAGGTGTAGCTCGGCCGGATTGCCCTGAGAATCCACCACGGCTATACGCCATGTCAACTCTGGTGGCCCACCTCTCACAGGTCCACTCGGACCCCGCCTCGCGCGACTCTCGCCACTGCTCTGCCTCGCAGCGACGGCCCTCCTCTCCTCAGCAGCTCCCCGGGCCTGACTCCGGACCTCCCTGAACTCTCGCACTCTCAACGGCCCCGCCAAGCGTTCTCTCTGGTAAACTGCATAGTCCATGCCGGGACGCAGATAGCGCGTCAAGTCAGTATCGGGCCGTGTGAAGATCTCTAGCTCGGCCAACGTGTACTCCCCTGTGTGTGAGGCCCGTAGTGGAAGCGGTCCGGGCACCTGGAACCCTGCGTGGCCAAGCGACTGGCGTGTCACTCGGTCACCCAAGTACCACTGCCAACCAAAGGCTGACTCCAGCAGCACTCTGCTCGCCGTCACGACCCTGCTCCTGGCCAAGTACTCAGGCTCTGACTCGGCCACTTTCCAAGGATCCCATTCTACCTGTGCAAGCAAGCAACACAAATGTCGGTCAGCGACAGCATTAAAGCAATGAAAGGGACGTGTATTTAAGATTGGTGAAGTTGTGACATACCTGTGAGGGTCGGAGCTCGTCTAGGTACACCCTGAAGCCGTTCAGGTCGCCTCGCCCTCTTTTCTCTCCCATGTTCTTCTTGCTCCAGATATGAGCACGTGGGAGGATCCCCAAGTCCAGGCTCTTTGTCACTGGACGGCACATGTTCAGAACTTCGTAGGCCCAGAGCTGCACAGTTATCGAGGTTCAAATCATTAGTACAATGCAGGAGTATATCTAAGCAGTTTATGTATCCAAACAGATAAGTACATAATGGAAAATGTGCTTTACTCAATGATGATCATACCTCCCAAATCCGCCAGTATCCAGCTGTGCTTATCTCGGTCCTCGACGAGTCCCCCATGAAACCATAGGCCGCGCCAAGCGCAGCTCCTCCCCAGTCAAAACGTGAGGCCGTCCTCAGATCCCTCAGTGCAGGCAAGTACGATAGGTGAACCTTGCTGCGCCTGTTCGGGTACAGAGTAGCACCAAAAGGTACAATAGGTATGCCCGGGCCATCTGCTCCGCCTCCTGCTCCGTCGCCACCTCCTTTGCAAGGTATCTCGTGAACTGGCCGTATCTCGCCATCCCCTCCTCAACCTTGGGCACCTCTCCCAAGAACCACTCCAAGACCGCGTGGTCATTTCTGGCCCGAGTCAAGGTCTGTATGAACTCCCCAAAACCTGCCATATCCACCAATTGCCTCACCCTCTCCGGCAAACCCTGGTACAATGCCAAGGAGCTGCAAGCGCCCCCGAAACCCCGGATGTCCCTCTGTCTCGCTCTCTCCTGCATTAGACACGGAAACAAGCAACAGAGGATATATATCAGCATGCAAAGCTTTCATTCTCAAGTTCTAGGTAATCAATACAACTTGGCAGTAGATGGTTGGTTCAAGTTATTATGTCTCATGCATGGCATTCGACGTAAAACTACAAGTCTCACTATTCGTATCTACTTCAAAGGGTTGCGCTATGTTCTTCAGTTTTCAAGCACATGCATTGTATTGAATTTGCAATCACGAAAGTAAATGAGGGATTTTCAGAAATTTACCTCAGCCCAGCTGCTAGAAATGTGGGTATCGGGGTCTCTCAGAACGAGCTCGGGGTCGTACTCCGCTTGCCGTGGCTTGTATGCCGCAAAACCTGATGGCACAAACAGGTGTGGAGTCGGTGACCTGTACCCCTCTGCTGAAAACGGAGCACGAGTCAAGCTCTCTGCCTCTGACACTGCGGTCACTCTGGGTCCCTCCCCCCTCGCTCCAACCCGCTCCTCGGCCTCCGCGTCCCTCAAAACCTCCTCCTCACCGGCTCTCGCCCTTTCGGCCCTCGCCGTAGCCTCTGAAGCGGCTATCTCCCGCTCTCGCTCCTCTCGAGCCTCCAAAACGGCGGCCCCAATCATGGGATCCTCCTCAAGCAGCCGGGCTAGCCTCTCGTCACTCAGGAACTCTGCAAGATCCTGTCGTGTGATCGGCCTCTGGCCTGACGATGTGGCCCCCGGCCGAAACAGTACCTCCTCCAGTGGAACCTCCGTGGCTTCCTCTTCCTCGCTCGCCACACCCTTACCCTTCGCCGGATCCCTTGGCGGAGTCTCACTTGGCTCAGCACCACCTTCCTCGGCACCTCCACTGCCCACACCCTCGGAGCTGCTACCAACCACCACCGAACCACTCACGGCCTCGCTCGGGTCCAATTGCACGACCCCAGCCCTCTCGGCCCCGATCTCAACCATCGCGCGACGGTCTGACTGCGTCGCGCGACGATTCTCGCCGCCAACCGCCTCCTGCTCGTGGCTCTGTACGCCATCGCCGCCGCCCGCTACCTCTGCACTGGTGTCTACAACAACCCCCGTCGCCGGCCGATCCTCTGTTTCGACCACCATTGGTCTTCCCTCGTCCTCCGGACGATCAACTACTTCCCCACTGCCCCGAGTAACGTCGTGATCAGCCATGGACGATGATACGCACGTGGGTTCGCTTGGTTTTGGGACGAAATCAAGGTTTGGAGAGGAGGAGTTTGGGAGAGAATAGTATTGGAGGGAGTTCGAAACTGTTGTGAGCGGTTTTCGAACGTCCCCGTCGGTTGTATGGAAGAAAGCAGGTCCGGGCCGGGTCTGGGCTCTTAACAGATCCGGGCTTGAACAAAGAACCCTCGCGCGATGGTCTGAATATGTCGCGCGATGGTTTGGTTGGGCCTCCTGGCCCAATGCAACTTCTGGATAGGCCCAATCATGCTCATTCACCCTTAAGAGCCCATGGGTTCTCACTTAGGCGCTGCAACAATTTCGAAGTTTATTGTGAGTCAATGTCTTTTAAACCCGACACACGTTTATATATCCCCAGCAGTGGTCCGCCCGCACCAAAATCAGCGACGATCTATCCGTCCAACTTTCAATCAGCGACGATCCATCCGTCCAATGATCAATCAGCGACGATCTATCCGTCCAACTTTCAATCAGCGACGATCCATCCGTCCAATTATCAATCAGCGACGATCCATCCGTCCAACTATCAATCAGCGACGATCCATCCGTCCAACTTTCAATCAGCGACGATCCATCCGTCCAACGTTCAATCAGCGACGATCCATCCGTCCAACGTTCAATCAGCGACGATCCATCAGTCCAATTATCAATCAGCGACGATCCATCCGTCCAATTTTCAATCAGCGACGATCCATCCGTCCAATTATCAATCAGTGACGATCCATCCGTCCAATTTTCGGATCAGCAATCAATCTGCTCCCCGATCCGTTGGTGCACGGTATTTGTATATACTTGCTAGCCCTTTTCGTTTAAATCGGCTTTTGGGTGGATTGGATGGGTGTCTAGAAATCTTTGACGTTACCCGTACCAGTCAATGGTGCTCCGCGTGCCGTCAAAGAGGGACTACTGTAGACACCCCAATCTGACTTCCCGATCGTTTTACTTTGTTCTTCGGTTCCTTGATTCCCCGATGATGAGTCAGGTCGAAACAGTCCCGAGAACTTGGAATGGCTTGAGTTTGGTATGTGAGGAACCCATCCTTAGCCTTAAAACCTTAAAATCAGAACCTGAACCTTGGGTTTGAATGTCGCGCGACATACTGGAACCCTCGCGCGATGGTTCATTTGCCAGGTGGTGGTCAAAGTCAAAGCTTTGACCATTGACCCTTGCGGGGTTGGCTGAACCCTCGCGCGATGGTCTCACTTCATCGCGCGATGGTCAACACCTGTCATTTTCACCCAGATTGCGTGTTGGTCAGGGGGCTACAGACCCATGTGACCCCGTTTTCTCGGCTGAACAGCGTTCTGGGGGGGCTCCCCTTGCACCACCTCACCCCCCATTCTCCCATCAACCTTGCCACCCATTCCTCCACCAAGCATTTGTAACCAGCATTGCTGGCTGGTTACAAGGGCTTGGTTAGCCATCCACTAACCCCCTTCTCCTATAAATACCACCCTTTTGCTTCCTTGCAAAGGGTTACAAAAAAAACCCTCTTTGAGAAAGAAGAAGGAGAGCTCAAGCACAAATACTTCACACAACTCAAACCCACATAATCACCCTCCAAATCTCACCATCTCATCATTCAAGCCATTTCCAAGGCATTCAAGGCAAAGGTATAATATCTTTCTGTTCACTGTTCGAACCCCTGAGGGGGGCTGGCAGGGTCAAGGCTGGTAATTGATACCAGTTCTGGCCCTAAAGCTGGCAGAGTTTCAAGAGCCATTAGCAGGGAAACCCTCGCGCGATGGTCCTAGATGCTCGCGCGACGATTCTGTCTGCGTGAGAATGGACCACGTGGGGAAGGGACCCTGGTATTTAAGTTTATTATTGTGCTTATAGTCTGTTAAAAGTCTTTAAAGGAGATTTAGCTCACTGCTTTGCTATTTTGCATGTTGAAAATCATTGCTAGGCTTAGTTTATAACACCTCTTGGTTTGGAATGCTTTTGGGATGCTCCTGAACATGTCTCAGAGCCCCAAGTATGCAAAGCAATTCCTGGAAGTCCAGTCAGAACAATCGCGCGGCTGTCTCACACTGTCGCGCGATGGTTCTCTCTCTCCCAGGGAATGCCCTTGCATGAGCAGCTTGGCCTTGGCCTTTGTTTAGACACCCCCACTGTTTAGGGGTTGCTTTTTCATAATATTTCTATCTGTTGGTTGTAATATTGTTTACTTTCAAGTACCCATAAACTGCTTGGTTTGCACCTGGGTGAGCACTGGTCCTTCCAGAGCCCAGAAGGGAATGAAATTCAAACCATTGGTGAAACATGAACACTCGCGCGAGGGTATGGATATGTCGCGCGACGGTTTGCTTGCATGCGGATGAACTCACGCATGCAAGCTGGCTGTTTCTTCGTGCCAAAATCATACACAGTGCTGTCTTGATGTATGATCGATGTTTTGAACTTCATTCCATTTATTACCTGTCATCTTACTAATCCATGCCATATCTCATCACATCCTGCAAACTGCTACAGTTTTAAATCCCCGATTAACTGTTCCCCCGCCCTAATTGGCTAAAAATTGATTAATGAGACAAAATCGCAAACAAACATTTTCGCAAATGCCTAAGTAGAGACCGATCTCCGGATTGGGCGAGAGGGGTGCCTTAAAACCCTTCCCCTCTCGTAACCTGGCTCCCGAACCCAGATATGGTTATGACGGACTGGTTCCTTAACTTTTTCAAATCAAACAGCGCGGCAAGTGCTTCGAGATACGGTTCCTTGGGTGTCGGACCTTCAAAACCCAAGTGGCGACTCTGTATTTTGCGAGCGCTTGCTTCCCCGCTCGCGCTCCCTCGATCCGGGCATTCTCGCGTTTCGGAATCTGGAAGTTCCGAAGGGCACGCTGCCCACAGGTGGCCCCTAAGCCTATTCAAACTGTCTATAAACTGTATATTATAAACTGCCAATAAACTGCGTGGTTTGTCCTAAGTGTGCACTAGTCATTCTAGAGCCCAGAGGGTTGAAAATAAGAGTTGTGGGTTTGAACCTACTGGCGCGCACAGGTCTTGGTATAGCGCGCGTAGGTCAGATCAACATGCAGTGACTTGATCAGTGCATGCTATTTTTTTCCTGCGCACGACCCTTCGAAACGATGCTTTCCAGTCTGTTTAAGGTTCTCACAAGAGTCTGTTTTCATCCATACTAACTGTTTCAATAAGCGAGCATACCATCTATCACGTCTTGTAAACATATTACAGTTTTAATTCCTTTAAACTGTTCCCCCGCTCTAACTGGCTAAACATTGATTAATGAGAAAGAATCACAAACGTTTTACAATTGCCCAAGTAAAGACTGATCTCCGGATTAGGCGAGAAGGATGCCTTAAAACCCTTCCCCTCTCGTAACCTGGCTCCCGAACCTGAGATATCAAGGTGACGACGGACCAGTCTACAAGCCTTTCTCAAATCAAATAACGTAGCAAACGTTTCAAGTTCGATTCCTTGGGTGGCGGACCTTCAAACCCAAGTGGCGATTCTGAATTGAGCATTTCGCCGCACTTTGATAAGGGGCGAACGCAATTACTATTTTCGGGGCGTGTGCCCACACCTCACTACCACGCTCATCTTTTATCAACAAAGGAACGTGGGTCATGAGGCAATGGCTTGAAGGGAAACAAGGTAGGAGCCGTCACGAACACAGGGTTGTGGACACTCTAATTTGGCTTATCGAGTATTTAAGCCCCTACCTTGGGTATTTTCCAATGATGAACAAGTTGTTGTGACACTATACAGCTAAGAGTATCGAGTTCTGCTTGAGTGGTTGTGAACCTAAGTTGTTGGAACAACATTCTGATCCCCCTCCTTATCCTTGTTGTCATTGATCGCAACTTTCAGAGGTGGTGATCGCCACTTACTTCTGACGATCACTGAACTGATAGTCAATCGTTATTCTTGGCATATGTCGTCACTTTCCATTGGTCCAGAACCATCACCTCCTTTACCATTTCTACCATCCGTTTCTATAAAGCTCCTGGACCGGATGACATTCAAGCTGTGTTCTACCATAAGTTTTGGCACATTGTTGGTGCTGATATTGGCAACTTTGTTAGCAATTGCTTTATTGATAGTGCCATTCCTAGGGAACTTAACAAAACTTATATTGTGCTCATTCATGAGATTGAGACTCCTGAATCAGTGAAAATTTTTCGTCCCATAAGTCTCTATAATGTGATCTATAAAATGATTACCAAGATCTTGGTGGCTAGAATCAGACCTTTTTTAAATCAATTGATTAGTTCCAGTCAAAGTAGTTTTATTCCTGGTTGCTCCACTAGTGATAATATCATTCTAATCTAGGAGATTCTTCATATTTTGAGGGCGGGGGAGAGAAAGGAAAAAGGTGGGTGTGTGTATGATGTTAAAAATCAATTTGGAAAAAGTCTATGACAAAATTTCTTGGGATTTCCTTGAGGATACTTCGAAATTCTTCAATTTTAGTCCTAAGTGGATTAATCTCATTATGAGTTATGTTACGAGTGTCTCTACTTCTATCTTGTGGAATGGGAAATCCTTAAAAAGAGTTCTCCCCTGGGAGAATACTTAGGCAAGGTGATCCCCTCTCCCTGTATCTATTTGTGTTGTGCATGGAACGTCTCTCACTTCTTATTAATAGGAAGGCTGAGGATCACAAGTGGAAAGGTATCGAGGTCCTCCCCTCTTAACTCACCTTTTCTTTGCTGATGACTTGATTCTTTTTGGACAAGATAATTTTAATACCTGCTATACTATGATTGAAGTGCTTACTAACTTTTGTGAGATGTTTGGGCAAAATATAAACTTTAGTAAGTCTAAAATGTTTATTTCTCCTAATGTTTCGAGAAGAAGAGCCAATAGATTGTCCACTATTGTTGGTATTCAGTGTACTCTTGACTAGGGAAAATACCTTGGTATATACCTCTCATCCACAGCAGAGTAAGTAAAGCTCACTTTAATGAATTAATTGAGAAAGTCCAGGGGAGACTAGCTCATTGGTTGAAATAACAATACACTTAATCTTGCTGGTAGGGCCACCAGGATCCAATCAGTTTCTTCCACTATCCCTAGCTATACCATGCAAACTATGCAAATCTCTATTAGTGTGTGTGATAAGTTGGGTGGATCAACCGTAACTTTCTTTGGGGGTGACACAGAGAAAAAGAAAAAGAAAATCTTATAAACTGGGATCAGGTTTGCAAAGGTAAGGACATTGGGGATCTTGGGCTTAGAAAGGCTTTAAACATCATAATTTGGCCTTCCTGGCCAAGTTCGGTTGGAAAATCACATCTAGGGAAGATAGCTTGTGGGTCTCTCTATTCTTAAAGACAAGTATCTGCATAATAAAATAATTCTTTTTTGGCCCTGTAAAAAACCCTCCTCTTTCGTGTGGAAGGTTAATGTCATTCTTAAGAAAGGTGTTAAATGGAGAATTGGCGATGAGACCCTGATTGATCTCTGGCTTGATTTACAGTACCCTGGTAATCATGGCTATTTGAATGTTAAATTGAGTAGCATTATTGATAGAAGTGTTGGTTGGGATCTCACATTGTTAATTCCCAAACTATGGCTGACATTCTCTCTGTTAATATTCTTAATTATACTACTTTCATTGATCACCCCACCTGGGTGGGGACTCCTAATGGTACGTTCTCTTCTATTGTTGTCTTTAATACTGTTAATCCTAGAGATATTGCAGTTGCTGATTGGGGAATAGATCTGGAAATTAAAAATTCCTGCTAAACTTCAGCTTTTCAAATGGCTGATCTTTCATAACTCTCTCCCTACTAACTCTCTTAGGCCCAGTTTGTTAAGATGTATGGGAGATGGGATTGGATTATGAAGGAATTGGGATTCCTAATTCTATGTTTGGTTTCACAATGTTGGGGAGGACTGGTAAGCTGATGGGAGTAGAAATCCCCCAAAATAGGGGTATTAGGAATCCCCCATGGTAGGTGGTATTGACAGTCTATTCCTAACCCATTTTTTTGCATTTACCAAAATGCCACGGTTCGTTGCTTCTTCTCAGAAGGCACTTGAACCCATTCTCAGTAATTTTTTGGTGCAATTTGGTGATAACTTTTCTTGAAATCTTCCGGGTAATAAATTTTTTTCAAAAGTATTTTTTTGATGTTCTGATTGTATTTTGGAAAATAAGTTTGATCCAAAAATATTCATCCATAAATTAAATTAATCAGTTTTGCATAAGGGCAAAAATGTAAATGTATACTACCAATCTAATCCTATTCCATATGAAACAAACATAATATTAATAATCCCACTGATGAAGCGGTTTTCAGCACCTTAGGAAGTGAGGTCCTTCGGCCGCTCAGTTTATTGTGTATCAGTCTCGTACCTTTGTGATGTGGAGGTGTGATCTTTATATAGGCAACTTGGGAGGAATCCCTTAGGACTGGGACTCTTAAGTCTCATTCGCTCGTGGCGGGTACAGATAGGTGTTAGAGTGTCCTCCTCACCTCAAGACTTCCCTGACCCTTATCAAGTTTGAGGAGTCCTTTTACCTTTGGACTCTGTGATTGTTAGCAAGGTTAAGAGTCCTTATGGTGCAAAGATTTCCATGTGAACTGAGACCTTTTGGGCCTATACCTACATGACGGGCTTGATGAGCTTTGGAGTGTTCTTTCTAACTCAAGACTCTTTTGATGTTTATTTGGATCAAGAGTCATTGTGACATATAAGTTCTTAAAGGTTTATCCCTTGGGATCTCTGGTCCTTATCCTTTCCTGCAGGATACGACCTTGGTTGTTTCAGGAGTCCTTTAGACAATATGAATTTCCTCCGTAGAGTATTTTATAGTGATTGGTTTCAGGTGATTGGCTTACCACTTCCCTTACTCCCTAGCTCTAAGACGGAGCTGGATGTAATGCTTTCTTGCGCTAAGCTCCTTGGCTGAGCTGGAGATGAGTTGTGCTTATAGGTTGACTGTTACCCTATGGGCTGGTCTACCGAGCTTAGTGCTTCAAGCTAAGCTCCGTGTTATTAGGTCCCCTTCATGGACCTTCGTGTTGTGCTGGGCTTTATTGCCTGAGTTGACTTTGGGAGGTTAGTTTATACTTATCACCCACCATCTAATATTCTCATCTTAAACAAACATACCCATTATCAATCCCATCTCATTATTAATCCCTTCTTATTATCAATCTCAATCCTAATCTCATCTCCTTACGAATCCCACCCCTCTGATACTTTTATCAAACGGGGCCTTAGAGCTCACAGGGGTATGACAGCTACGAGTTTCTGCCCTCGTTGTGATGAGTCTCCTGAAGACATTAATAATTTATTTCATGGTTGCACTAAATCCAAAGTCATTTGGTCTAAATTTCGTAGACCTTATTGGCTGAGTTCGAGACTTGATAAGCCTTCATATATTGAAGTGGATAAAAATAAACTCCAAAGCTAAATACCCTTTTCATATGGATAAGTCCCAACCTTGGAGCACTGTTTTTATTGTTATTCTCGGGAAAATTTGGAAATTTTTAAAAATCAAAACAAAAAATGTTTTGATAATGTTGATATCCTAGATTTTGTGTTAACCAAGACTGTTCTAACATATGCAAAGGATATCTCTGTTGCTATGCAGTCTCAGTTAGCTAATGGGGCCTCTTTTGGTCATCGAAGTTTTTTGGTGTCTTCCTCTTATATGTGGAGTCAAGCTCAATATTGATGGGTGCTTTTTTGAGTCGAATAACAAGTTTGGATTTAGAGGGATCTTTAGAGACTGCAATGGCAGCTAGATTCTAGATTATTATGGAAAAGCTGATTGTCTTCCAACCTTGAAGTGGAGATTTGGGCACCTTACCTCTTACGATTATACTTGAGAAAGGGATGTCCAATGTCTTAATCGAGTCTGATTCTAGTGTGGCAGTTAGCTCTGCAATGAAGGTGGCCCTTTGGACCATGCTCAGCACTACATAGCAGAAGAGGCTGGACATGCATATTGCCGACATAACCAATTCTAGCATTATCCACACTTTCCGTCAAGCTAATCAAGCTGCAGATTGTTTGGCTCGTCTGGGTTCCAACAAGAGGAGGAGTTCGTGGTTACCAAAATGTTCCTTTTGCAGCTAGGGAGTTTGTTCTTGCTGATGCCATAAGTGTTGGACACCTTAGAATCTAAATTTGGTTCTTGTTTCCCCTTTTTTTTAGGCTTGTCTGCAATATGTAATATGATACTTAGTCTTTATGACTGGTTTTCTAGTTTAATTAATTGATGGGTATTTTCGTTTGAAAAAAACAAAAACAAAATCTCAAACAACGAAAAAAGGTAGAACCACATTACGACGAGGAATTATAACAAGTTATTTAACGAAAAAAATCTCACTACACATAAGTATAGCTAAATGTTGCAACTATTTAGCCTTAAAAGAACTCAATTTTATATACAATTGCTTAGTCAAAAACCATCTCTCAAGAAGTTATATATTCACTTTTATTAATACAGTAATATTTTGACTTATACATTTGGATTTAGTCGAGATGTGTACAAATTGGTCCGAACATCTAGCTTCAAAAATAAAAAATAAATAAAATCAGTAGGGTTACTTGAGTTTGCACAATATGAAACCCTTTAATTCATAGCTTTGTAAATTGATGTTACGAATTTCATTTTTCTTTTTTTACGAAAGTTAGGAATTCGAGGTTGATGTTATAGTAATTTCTTATCCATAGGAGTATGAATTTTAATTCAAACGGTTATGAATCGAAGGGTGCTTGACATACCCAAGTAAAAATGTGGATGGTATAGCATTTCTCTTTTTCAGTGACCACAATAATGTAGGAGTACTATATATTCTGATAGCATCCGACATACTAACTAATCTGCATTTTTTTTTTTTTTTTTGGTAATTAACTAATCTGCATTTTATTATCCTACGGCGAAAGATTCTTTTTTTTTTTTTTTACTTTATTTTATTTTATTGTAGGAAAGTTTTTAAAAGCCCATAAAATCAACGGTCGATATCAATGGATACTTATGGAGATCTGCACTATTTCTTGGCTATTACTGTAACCCAACATAATTTATGATGCCGGCCGCACTCCACCGTTGGATTATGTCAATTTTCTATTATTTTCCGTTTACTAATAGCACATTTAAAATTACTCTAATTCTTTTGTCTACTTATACAGATGGTAATCCAAAATATATCTCAACGACCAAGAAATTATTTAGTGCTCTTCAAATACCGTCACGCGATGATTCAAATTCCTCCACTATCACACATATATTTAGAACCCATGCAGCAGCGGAAGTATTCAGGGTCCGGTGGGGCCCGGCCCCACCCCCAACTTTCAAAATAAATAAATAAATAAGATTTTCCTTCTGTTTTATTCTTAAACAAATAAAACAAATCTTCCAAACAAACCCTTCCTTCTCCTTCCATCGTTTTTGACGACTTATGAAGTCGCGACACTTGTTGCTTTTTGTGTTGTCCTTTATTGAATCGGCTTGATATTGATTGATTGAATCAACTTGAATGTTCAGCAGATTGTATATATTGAAAGGAAAATTGCGATGCAATTTAATTTAGACTCAATCAATCTTATATGATTTTCAAGATTTGAAATTGACACATCGGTTTGATTGATTGATAGACAACTTTTGTTCTCTTCCTGCGTGCGCATCACCAACAACCGATCTGATATCGCCATTCTATTCTACCCCGCTATGATCAATGGTTCATCCCTCCTCATATTCAGAAGTGCCACAACTTCCTTTCCTAATTCGAGACCGAATTAGGAAAGAAGACTGATTTAGCACATACTCATTTATCGCACTGAATAAAGATATAAAGATATCGCACCACGGATTGACCAGTTACTAGTAAAGAAAGGACTTTCACGGTACCAAAGTGGCATAAGAAGCTCGCCTTCCTAAATGGCTTGCTTTTCACTCCTAGCTTCCTTCAGTCACTGCCTTTACGGGGAAGAAGTGTGATTCTTCCGAATTGAGGAAGCGCCTAGGAAACTTGTCGACCTAAACACGGGTCTTTTTTGGACCTTTTCAAGAAGCCCAAATCGGGTTGGATAGGCAGTAGAGATAAGAACTCCTATCTTTAGGGTTGGCTTTCGAAAAAGATTGAAATGACTGTTCCAATTTGCATCTATACCTTTTAGATAAAAAAAAGAGAGGATTTTCTTATGAAATGTATTAGCGTTGATACCTCTCTTCTTAAAAGCTTTTGCCGTAGAAGTTGACATCAGGCGATTAGTGTTTTATCTGGTGTGGGTAGGTGTGTTTGCGGGAATTTACTTCTAGTCGGATTCAACAGATTGGATTGCCTTCGTAAATTAGTCCGGCGTATAGGTCTGATTCTGGCTCCTGCTAGCTTCCTTCCCTTTCTTTCCTTGCTAGCTCCCTTCTTTATGGCTTGCCTTAAAGGTCTTCCTTAACTTACTTGATTGCCTTCCCCAGCTTATTTCTATGAATAATCATTCTTGAAAAATGTATTTTGGCTTATCCTTTGACTATGGAATGCAAGTATAGTGGTAGTTGTTTCTTTTACTTATTTGTTGGGTAAGAAATAGAGACTTGTTTGATGTTAAATTTTTTTCTGTTATGACTCGGCCTCCGGAATTTTTAATTCTAGCTCCGCCAGTGAACCACGTACTACTTAATTTGATGTCCACATCAATCTAAGTGAAAGGATTTTGGAAACTACGTTACGGTACCCCGATGGCACTAAAACAATTTGTATTTAACCAGAAACACTTACACACATTCACATCTTTTGATAGGGTCTATGCACATTGGAGGGGTAGTGTATGTGGCTCCAATATGAATGTAAGTGAATTTGTGTAAATATATGTGGTTTTAAAATGATTGGGCACTAAAATTATTTTTTAATCGCCACTTAAAAATAAAAAGTCACCACCATTATTTTCAAATTTCTTCAATCTTCAAGGGCATATAGCTTAATAATAAAAAACTCTTCCAACTTTTTATTCTCTCTTTTTTTTTATTTTGGTGTGGAATCTGTTCCAACTTTTTATTCGCTATCGACATCTTCCGTTTCATTTCATACGTCACAATTAACTAGGTGGGGTCCATCTACACACACCGTTCGATTGCTCCACGTGGAACACTGTACGCGTGGCAGAAGATGGGATACAGAGGCGTAGCCTGGTGGCCGACCTCATGGCCTACGTAGAGACGCAAAGAAGATCCAAAGTAGCGTAAGCGCCAAACACCCCCATTCCTTTCTTTCTCCTCCAATCTAACGGCTCACAACAAACCTCAGCCACCACGTTAGATCTCCACCGTTGATGAGGTAAAAAGTTGATAAAAACTTGTTTAATGTGCCTTGTCCTCTAGTCTAGGCGTTCATTTGTTGTTGATTTCTAAGTTTCAGGTTGTTTAGGCCCTTCTCTCTCTCTCTCTCTCTCTCTCTCTCTCTAAAACTCTCATTCTCTCTCTTCTGCAAATTCTCCGTGCAAATTGTTCAGATTGATTAGAAGAATCTAAACAGTTGTCTATAGCAAAATTTATTCACATTGCTCCAATATTAGGTCGAATCCCCAATTTAAGCCAGCTCTCCATTCTCTCTCTCTCCCCTACATACAATGGTAATGTCAGTTATAAATTTCATAAGTATGTAATAAAGCCACACATTACATGTACTCCTGTTTCTTTTTCTCTCTCTCCATCTCTCTTGGTTAATTTTATCTCTCTCTCTCTCTCTAGAATTATGTTAATGTGGATCTGTTGATGTATGAAATTATAGGAGACAGAAAATATGCTGGTTCCACCGTGGCTAGAGCCGTTGATAACGACGGCATTCTTCTCGGTTTGTCGGACTCATGGAGATGCAGCAAGAAGTGAATGTAACATGTATTGCTTGGATTGCAATGACCAGTCTTTTTGCTTCTATTGCCGCTCATCAAAGCATAAGGATCATCAAGTTATTCAGGTGGGTACGCTACTTATTATATTCATACACAGGAGTAGCACATTTTCATCAATGTGTGATATTCTTCCTAGTTACCAACAATGTGTAGACTCTGGAAGACAATGGGCCTGTTTTACTATGGTTTCTTGTTTTGATTTTGTACAAGCCTTATTTAATCAATAGTTTTGAACAATTTTGGTTCTTCCACTAAAAAAGAAAAAACAACTTTGGTCGAAATTAATTTATGATTTCAGAGAATATCAAAGAAAAGTCCGGTTAGTCAGTTGCCCACTCTTGTATGCTTGTAAATGAGAGGTATTGAGGATTAATCCTTTTCTCCATTATTTCATCTCTCCCATAGGGAATTTCTTTCATTCTTATATCTCCCTACTATGGGATTAGTTTTAGTTGTTGAATTGATTTATTTGTTTGGTTTGATTTAGTTATTGCGGGCTCTTATAATTGATGTACAATCTTATTTTCTAATTCTTCCCCTGATATATGCGAATGATCGACCCTCTTTAAGTACCTATTCGAAAAAAAAGAATCCCACTCTCTTTCTCTCCTATTTGCAATTGATTTCGGATTTCTTTAGTGTTTGTGGCACCTTTTTTGGATTCTCAAAAAATATTTCTTATAAAGAAGTCAATGTGATGATATGAAAACAATTGGCATTGATTCTGCAGATTTGCAATTTCTCAAATACGAGTGTTTTATTTCTTCACGTTTAGTTGGTTAATTTGTTCGTGTAGATAAGGCGATCGTCGTACCATGATGTGGTGAGGGTATCGGAAATTCAAAAAGTATTGGACATAAGCGGAGTCCAAACTTATGTGATAAACAGTGCTAGGGTTTTATTTTTGAATGAGAGGCCTCAGCCGAAGACTGGGAAAGGAGTTTCTCACATTTGTGAAATTTGTGGGAGGAGCCTCTTGGACCCATTTCGATTCTGTTCATTGGGGTGTAAGGTTAGTATGGTCTTTTTCTCTTCTTTAATTATTCAATTCCTTCCTATTTCCTTATTTTCATATCACATATATTCATCATCATAAGGGGCATAACATGCATGAACAAGTGCATAACCCATCATGCATACATCATGATCACCCACATTTTCATAAACCATCACCATCACCATCATTGTAACCACCAATTATCATTATCATCATAACTCCCATCCAACCACATCCCATAATGTGCTCGTATCCATATCATACATGTAAATATCATGTGCAAGCATATATGTGGTACTCTAGTCTAGCTAATAACACCATTGTGACGTGCACACATGATGTGATCAAAATTAATTAAACTACATCGAATGGAAGGAATTCAACCAACATTGCCTCTTACTCCATCGATTCAAAATAACACATCGATTCCACCCCCGTATTAGGCGGAACTGTTACAGATCAGAGAAATACGTGTGAGTAGTTGATACTCTGAAGTACAGAATAATTTTCTCAACATCATGACCCATGTTTATAACACATCAACGCTGGCATCATTTTCATCACATTGCCCAAGAAAAAATGGCATCATTACCATCGCCGTTGCCATCAACATCACAATGTTAACAATTTCTAAAATTGTTTATTTTTTCTTTAAACGTATATTTAAATTTTCATTTTTGCTTAAACTGTATTTTTCTTTCTTTTTTCTGTTTTTCTTTGCTTAGCTTATGGGTATAAAGACAAATGGGAATGCAAGATTTACCTTAGATGCCAAGAATGAGGAAGAATTAATTGAAAGAAGAGGTGAAGGAACGTCAAGGCCTAGAGTCATGATATCATCATCAAGAGAGGAAGAAGAATTGCGTGAAGGCACACAACAAGACATATACCCTTCCACGCCACCTCCACCTCCACCTCCTTCTAATGCAAGGAGAAGAAAGGGAATTCCCCATAGGGCACCTTTTGGTTCCTAATTTAACCACCCCGGCCAGTGTCCTAAACAATCTACTTTATAAAACCCACTCTTATTACTTTGATTTTCACCAACCCTCCTTCTAGTGGGGTCCCTCGTCCCAAAACCTACGGATTAGCTAGGCTTGTTTGTGGTTCATAAATTGGACTGCACAATTATGTGTGTATAGTTGGCGGATTATACATACCCACATCGCTGATTCAGATTGTTCATGTTTTAGGATCCGTTAGAAAGATTATTAATTCATTTCAGAAATTCAAATAGATTGACCTTGATAGTTACATGAACAGATCACGTTTACATATGCGACAATATCCTTTTTTGTCGAAAAAAAATTGGATTAATTTTTTTTTTTTGAGAAACGAATTATATCCAATCATGTAGCTATTAGTGTCAAAATTAAACAACTGATTTTTTGAATGAATATTTTGAACGGACTCTAAAAATGGAAATTTAGAATCACGAAGTGGGTTGAAGAGTACTTAACTCATAGTCCAACAACTATACCGTGAATACCATTTTTTTGGATGCAGCCAATCCTTGTACAAAACTAAAATATTGTAGGTCAACAATAAGGTGTCGTAGGGTGGGGGGTCCCTAAACAAAAAAAAAAAGGGCAAGCTAGGAAGGTGCTTCTTTGGGGTTAGGGTCCCAAAAAGAACAAATTCACTTGTGGAGGGGAGCAATAATGCAGCATTGTTATTGATGGTTGCAAGGTGTACATTTCAATTAATTAAGAAATTAATTAAAGAAAGCAAGTCTTTGTGGAGTACGTTTTGTAATTTTCATTGGCCCACCATTGCACATGGGCCGTTTACATAAAGAAGCAACAACTTTTTATTATATTGTTTAATAATACTTGTAATGGGTCATATATATCAACTTTTCAATGAATATTGTTCCCAAGTTTGGATAGCGTCTCAATGAATTTTTAGCATTCTTTCTATCGATCATTTCAATCTTTCTAAATTTACCATGAAAGTCAAGAGAGAGATTCCTGGTTGTTACGATTCCTGTTGTTACTTGGGTGAAGCCGAACAAGATTCAGGGATATTTGTACAACTATGAACACCGCTCTTCTATCAATATTAACTTTCACTAATGAAAAAAAAAAACTATGAGCACCTGCATTATTATGTCTATAATTAGCAATTGTTAATGTATAAGCTAGTGAGGATTTTTATTGGTAGTGTGATAGATGATGAGAAGGTTTTTTTTTTTTGATTGGCAAATGAAACATCTCTATTATAAAACAGAAGGGTGTAGGGACAAGTTGTTGGAATAGCTTAGATTCATTTGATCCAAAGGCTGTAGTGCATCCTCCCACTTCTCGATTAAGTGCCTATGGTTTTCACCTAAATCACACAACTGTTATCCCCTTTCAACCGAGATGCGTAGTGCCGTAGGCACGGGCTAACAATAGTTTTATTATAAAACAAAATGTTAGGGAGAGGGGGAGGGGATACTGACCAAATGTTGGATACAACCAAAAGGGCCGAAACCCAAAATCTTAAAATCAGAGAAAGGGCCAAAGGGCCCAATCTCATCCCAATAACCTAAAACCTAACCTTTTCCTAAAACTCAACTACTGCCGCCACTATCCATCTCCGGCCACCACCATTCAGCCAAACCACCACCAAAAACCCGAACAGGTCGAGAAGATGATGAGAAGGTTATAGACGGCCCTACGATGTGTTAATGACTAAACTGTTTTTTTCCGCCTTAATCCATGTATAACTAATTTTCCAGGATAGTTAACTGAAGCGAGACAAAAAAAAAACCGAAGACAATGGGGGATGAAATTATATGTTCTTTAATCAATGTTTTTCGCTCGTTGTGGATAAATGCTCACAAAAGCATGGTCTCGCACACAGGATGGCCAATAAGCAAATCACAGAACACTCATTAGGGCGTGTCTTAACTGGCAGTGCCTGTTGAAGCACACTTAATCGATTGAGAGTCACCATTAGATTTTAGGAATTAAGAAACTAGATCGAGATTCAGAATTCGGGAGCCAAAGATACAATGAAAGGAATGTGTTACACACCCCTCTCCGCCCAACCAAAATACTGGCCTCTAGATGTTTTTTGACATAAAAAGTTTCATTAAACTCTTTTTTGACTTGCAAAAAGTACATTTTAACGACCTGTTAACAGATATGGGTGATAACAAAAAAAAAAAAAAAAAAACCATGGGATCCAGGAAGGGGAAACGCAAAAGAAACAAAAACACAGGTTCTATTGTAGAACCATCTGGCGGCTGATCTGTTGGCTGGCACAACTAATCTTGTGGCCGCCACATGCATGCTACAACATCTTGTAGCGGCCGTTCTTCCACATTACATCAGAAACAAAAGGTTAGCTCAAAAACAAAAAACGAAGATAGGATATAAACAAAAAAGACTAGCCTGTGGGGGCTATGGGTGTTAGAAATTTATATTAAAAAACATGCTTTTATGTAATGAATTAATATTTGATTGTTATTTATTAATCAATTTTATCCCTTTTTAATGAGAATCTTTTATGGACAATATTTGCGTAATATTATTGTATGTTGTCCATGTATGTCTTTTGTTTTACAAAGTAAATGATCTGGTGTGTAGAGTTCGACATTACACAAAGAAGATCAGATCATCGATTCTTGTGAAATATAAGATATAGTTCACGGTCTTAGATGAAATTGGACATATTATCGGTAGGACTGTAGTACAATATTTTTAGTAGGTGTGTCTTGACTACATGAAACGGTTTAGTTCCAACTCATTGTGCTAGTACACTTTGTGTGTATTGAACAAGACTGCGTTGAGGTGTCTTTGTACTACTTTATAAGGCAATTAGAACCTCATAGTTATTCTAAAAGCTTATGCTATATATATATATATATATAGACTTTGATTCATTAGAGAGTGAGATCCACTTTAGGATCAATAGTCTTGGTGAGTTGGGGCCACAACATTATTTGTATGATAGCTAAACCTAAAAGGCACTACAACAAAAATAGTATATCACGGCGAAATTTGGCGACAAAATCAGAATTTCATCACCAAATGGTACCCTTTGGCAAGGAAATGGTATTTCATTGATAAATGACACTTTTTAACGAGGAAACCCATATTTCGTTGATAAATACCATTTCCTCACCAAAAAGTATCATTTTGCGACAAATTTCCAATTTCGTCGCCAAACAGTAACTTTTGGCAATGAAATTCCCAAATGGTAAATTTTTGGTGACGAAATTGAGAATTCGTCGCCAAATGTTATCTATTTCATCGCCAAATGCAAGACTAATTACTTTTTAAATTTTATAAATTTTAATATATTTCAAATAAATAATACATATTGACATACATTATACATAGATTAATTTAAAAATAACATATATACATATATATATTAAATTTTGTAATATTATCAGTGAAATGGTAAATGGCACATCGAAGGGAGTGGTAGTTTGGAAATCGGAGATTCCAATTTTGAGTCTAGGCAACAACAAAGTGAAAATAATTTTTCTAGCTTGGTTGTTTTTGGTGACGGAAAAAAAAATCCGTTGCCAAACAGTACCTATTCGGCGAAGAAACAAATGTTTGTCACCAAAATGTACATTAGCCGACAAAAAAAATTGTCGCCGATTGGTGGTACTCCTTTCGCGTAAAACAAAATGGGGTGATGAAAAACAAATTTTGCATTTTTGGCAAAGACCAAATTTGCATGTTGTAGTGAGGGAGGTAGAGAGAGAAAGTAAAAGGGGAGATGACCTAATGAAATGGGCTAAAATTCTATTTATAGCCCTTAGAAGTCGTGTTACAAAAGTTTAAAATGCCCCTGAGATGTTATAAGATCGGGCACAATACTGCAGAAAATTCCAACTGGGTATCGGTACCATGGTTTTGGTTGGTATCGGTAGCTGCTTTAACACTTCAACCATTGGACGATGGTCTGGGCCAGTTTTCCTTCCGGTTCAAGGGCACAACTTCTAGCAGCTTTCTGGACCTTAGTTTCATTCCTTAAATTTAAGTAAAGACTATATTATTTGAGTTTTTTTACTTTAATTTGTTTAATAAAAATACAAAAGTATCCCCCATTTGGATCCAATGGCATTGCCAGAAAATTATGATTTCAATAATATAAAAATGTTGACCCTCCCCCCTTTTACTGTAAAATAGAAAACTACATTTTCTTCTCTAGAAGTAATGGTGCAAAATATGACTTTGCTCTTGACATAAAACTATGCAAAGTTGCAGTTACTCTTAGAAAAATCTAATGATCAATTACCACAATTTTTAATCTCGTAAATCAATACTTTTTTGGAAAATCATGTTTTCATACTTAACCAGATTTTAAAAGGCCGACTGGGTCTAGGTTCTTCGGGCTCTCGGATACTTGGACACACTAAGGACTCTACATAGTGTCAAAACGAGCCTTATCCACACAATTTACCTGAAATTACTAAAAACACACCTTACGTACAGTATCGCATAAAACCTATAACATTAAGCACTCAAAGATAATAAATGGACGATAATAAGCACAAGATTATACAACTTTGAGTGCTTATCACGAGGCATTTGTTTGCTTAAGCCAGAGTTCATATTTCAGGGTCCGGGAGGCATGTTATGAAATGGGTTGGTATTAGGCACGCATTTCGCCCAACCTTTTGGTTGGTCTTTATTCGTTGCTCACAAGGTCGGACCCACCATAGGGCATGTGGGGTCACGTGCCCCCATGCCCTTTAAAATTTTTTTTTTGGCAGTTTTATATATGTATATATTATTTATGTTGAATGCGTGTAAGTAGTTGTTTGTTGGTGCAGTGGTAAAGTACTCTCCTTCTAAACAAGAGGTGGTGGGTTTGAGACTACCCCAATGCTCTCTTGCAGGTTTTTTTTTTTTGCCTTTTTCTACAAAGGCTTCTAAAAATGTGTGGTTTTTTTTTCCCAAAAGGCAGTAGAAAATAGTAGTGCGTACTTTATTTTTTATATTATTCGTGGGTTCGAGTTTATCCCCACATTGCATTTGTATACTTTTTATCCCCAAAACTGTAATAGTAGAGTTAGTAATAGAAAAATCAGGAATGCTACGCTTACAACATTCCATTACAACATGTATACAACATGCTGACGTGGCACTGGTTCCCACCAACTTACAACATTCCATCCAGTGCCACGTCAGCATGTTGTATACATGTTGTAATGAAATGTTGTAAGCGTAGCATTGCTCAAAAAAAATAGATGATGAACATGTGATAATATTGTTTTAATGCATTTAGTCAAGGTGCGCAAGTTAATTTGCCCAAGTAGCTAATTATTAAAATACATATATACTTTAAAATTGTTAATTTATCATGAATGCTAAACTTATTCTGGAGTAAATGTGCTTAACTGTAACTCGTATATTACGGTTACAAAAAAAAATTGATGCCCCCGCTATATCAAATTCTTGAATCCGCCACTGGTTGCTCATAAGAATCCGGAAGTTGGTTGTACATGGGCCATTTTCGTGAAAGAGATAAACATAACCAGACAAAGGTGAAAACTCCACAGATCCTTCTAGAAAATATTTTGTTCCACAAATTTTACGGCTATCGAAGTAAGCGATGACACGTACAGTGACACAAATGGGGTGAATAAAGCTAAAACTTCATGTAATTTTGTTTCTTTCCATTATCGGTACTGATTCACTAGGTTCATGGCCTGCTCAAAGCCTATATTAAACAGTGTATCAAATGAAGTTCTTGCTATACTGATCTCTAAGAAAAAGAAACTGCAATCCTCCTAATAAAATGGGCTATAATATGTCTTTTGGGTGCCAGTCTATACGGGACTTTGCTCCGATTTTAATTGGGTTCTCGCAATTGAAAGTTGTTCATGAAAATTGGTCCGGATACATGAGTTATCAACAAAATAAAAATAAAATGGGATATACGGGTGTGCTCTATGAAGTATGAACTGTTCATGATCTGTACATGTGCTCTTGCACCATTGATATTTAACATATTGGGCTGGAAAGATGGAGAATATATAGCACATTTTGCACATGTAATGTGTAACATTTGGGGTCTGATTTGGTACTAATTAAATGGTCTTAGAAAAGTTAACCATACACTTTGTGTCTGGTGGATAAGGATAAAGTTAGGTTCCCCCGAAAGGGAAAAGAAACACGAAAATGAACTTTAAACTTGTGTGGGTTGGTGGAAAGACTAAAGTCCCTATTTTTATATCAATTCAATAGTCTATACAAATATATTGAATCCTTGAAAACTTCCGAACACCCATTTCTAAATGTCTTAGAATTTATAATTTATCTATATTTTGAAAGTAATTGAGAGAGAAAAGAGGAGACATGGGAGGAGGGAGGGATAGAGAAAGAAAGAGAGAGGAACATGGGAGGGGAGTTTAGGGAGAGAGAGAGAGAGAGAGAGAGAGAGAGAGAGAGCTTTTCAGGTGGTCACACATGTGCAAGTGTTTTTTGCTTCAGTGGAGTAATATAAATAGGGCCTTGTACCTATAGATACTTATGTCTTAATTAATCTTTGTTGGTTTGAATGATTACGTATTTACGTTCTCTCCTGAGTTTCAAATCCATGTCTTCAGGCAATCAGGTCTTGTAATCAGCGCCTTCGCGCGAGGCTTCAACCAACTGTATCACATAAATTTTTCTGTATATATTTAAAATATTTAATATATAAAGACAGTTTAAGGGGCACTTAAAAAAATATATAAAATAACACCTCAAATTTCAATTTCATAGTTTTTGATCAAATTTTGATGATCCAAGCCGCTCAATGTGTTTAGAACGTGATTTTGACGGTACCCGCGAGAAATCGGCAAAAAAAATGACAGGACCTTGATTTGAGCAGTTTTTTATTAAACCGTTCAATAAAAAACTATTCAGATGAAGCCCTTCCCGGTCATTTTTTTTGCTAATTTCTCACGGGTATCTTTAAAATCACGTTCTGATTACATTGAGCAGCTCGAATTATCGAAATTCGATCGGAAACTTTGGGGTGTTGTTTTAGATTTTTTTTAGGTGTCCCTGGATCGAACTGCCCCCAAATACGTATGTTAAACATATTTTTTTTGTACTTTTGATTTCGTTATTGTCAAATTTGATAACAATGAAAGATATTTATTAATTTTTTATTTGTTTGATCTCAGTTAAGTTTAAAACATAAAATTCATTGATTAAACCTTATTATCCTGTTGTACAGAATTAGCATTTTTTTTTCTCGGCAAACGAAACTTTTTATTAACTCGAAAGGGTACATCGAGGGGAAAAACAAAGATAAACAAGAAAAAAATAAGACCATCCAACAGAGAGTTGGACAGTTACAACACCTCAAAAGGACCTATAACTTGAGCTTTCGAACTCCATCCAAACACAACCTAAAGTCCTCCACAGAGTAAAACTTAATCTCAAATTTAGACTTCATCCACATTGCAACTCTGGTCTTCACTAACTCACCCACTTCCTCAATACTAGTAGTAGCATTGTGGAATTCGTAGTCGTTCCGAACTAACCACAAGGACCAGAGAGTAGCATAAAAAGAAGCTTCCCACAATTTTTTCTCCAAGTCTCCAAACCTATTGTCGAACCACCATAAAGCTAATTCTGCCAAGGATGAAGGGCAAACCCACACTACATGCCACCAATCTAGAATCAAAGACCAAACATTCCATGAAAATTGATAGAATAGCAACAGATGACTAGGAGTTTCTAGTTGCAAGGAACACAAAGGGCATGATAACGGTTGATTCTCCTGAATCATATTCCTTTGAGAGAGCGCTGATCTAGTGGCTATCTTTTCCTGCACTACCAACCACGAAAAAATTTCCACCTTAGGAGGACAAAGATTCTTCCAAAGAGATCCCAAAACCTGGTTCCTGTTTTGATCTAACTGTTCCCATTGGTTGTATATTGATTTAACTGTGAATTGCTTATCTGAAGACCACTTCCACTGTAACACATCCTCCTTGGACTGATCCAAAATGACTGGTTGCAGCCGCTGAAGTAATTCGTCCAAAAGTTGGTTCTCCTGTACCCTTAACGTCTTCCTGAATCTTAGGTTCCAGTGCTCATCCCCAGCCTCTCCCTTCACTGAACTTACCATGTCTTCTTTTTGGGACGAGATTAGAAAAAGTCTAGGGAAAGCTTCTTTAAGTGTACTATCCCCCAACCAGATATTATTCCAAAAAGAGGTTTCTTGCCCAGAATTAACTTGTATTCTCAAGCCCTCATTGAGAATAGAACCAATACTGGAAAGAGGATCCCCTAAAGAGCAAATATCTCACCAAATATTGGTAACATGACCTGCCTTTGGCAAATACGGTAGCCAAGCTCCCTGTAACAAGTTGTATTTTCCTCTAATAACCTTAACCCAAAGAGAATTTTTATCCTTATTGAATCTCCACCACCACCTGGATAGAAGAGCAAGGTTTTGTTGCAACATTCTCCTCACTCCCAACCCACGCAACTCCTTGTTCTTAGCAATTGTTTCCCACTTCACCAAATGCAATTTCTTCTTATCCGCTGTGTCACCCCCAGAAGAATTGTCTTTGGAGCTTTTCCATTGCCTTTGCCACAGCGAGAGGCATTTTAAAAATGGACATAAAATACGTTGGCAGATGACTAAAAGAGGAATTAATAAGAGTAAGTCTACCACCAGATGAGTTTATTCTCCTCCTCCAGACACTTAGCCTTTTCTCCATCTTTTCTAAGACTGGATCCCATGTTTTGATTCTTCTAGGATTGGCTCCCAAAGGCAACCCTAGGTATTTAATTGGCAAGGATTTAGTCTTGCACCCCATAATTCGAGCAAGTGATATCACATCCTGTTGAGGAACATTGACTCCACACAGCGAGCTCTTAGAAAAATTAATTTTCAACCTTAACATTAGTTGAAAACACCTAAGAATCCTTTTGATATTAGCCATCTCCTCTCTATCATTATTGCAAAAGAGGATAGTATCATCAGCAAACTGAAGGTGAGACACTGTTACCCCATTGGTTCCAACCTTAACTCCTTTGATTATATCCAGCTTCCTTGCTCTTTCCAACATAATGTTAAGAGCTTCGACAACTATGTTAAAAAGAAAAGGGGATAAGGGGTCCCCTTATCTGTGACCTTTCTGAGTTTGAAACTCTTTCGAGGCAGATCCATTGATCAATACCGACATGGAAACAGTTGATAAGCACCCGTTATTGCATTGGAGGGTGT
The DNA here is from genome assembly GCF_030253575.1 of Rhododendron vialii. NCBI lineage: Eukaryota > Viridiplantae > Streptophyta > Magnoliopsida > Ericales > Ericaceae > Rhododendron > Rhododendron vialii. Next base: position 29,467,440 of record NC_080560.1, read on the forward strand.
GCTAACTGTCTAGTCTTAGTTACTCGTATTGCTTAAATAGTTGTTTTTTAACTGTTTTTGCTTGTTAGATGTGTTGGCTTTGCTTGTGTAGAAAATTGGCCAAAGTTGGAATTTTAAAGACCAAAGCAAGGCAAGGCAAGGCCAAACAAGGCAAAGCAAAGCGGCTGGAGTTATTGGGTTCGGCAACGATGGGAGAAGCTAGGTTACATTGATGCTGAAGCAATTAGTGGAATTAGGCCTAAGCTGCTCGGCATCGATGGAAAGAATAACACTCCATCGATGCCGAGGCCGTTAGTGAAGCAGTTTAATCCTTTCTCCATCGATGCCGAGGGCTTTAGGAGGGCGTCTTTGGAGTATCTTGGAGAATATTCTGTGCGTGTACTTGGAAGATATAAAAGCCGTGATGTCACTTTGTACAAACAAATAGAATAGATTTGATTGCATAATTTTTAGATCTAGATCTAGATTTTGAATTGTTCTTGGTTGTTCTTCAATTTTCAGCTTTGAATCTTTAAATTTTCTGTCTTAATTAATTAGTTTTGATATTGTCGTCTTCATTAAAGTTGTAGTGAATTACTCGATCTATCGTTTAATCTAATTTTCTTCTAGTGTTGTATTTCAATTATGCTAAGTAGGTTTTTGCTTGCTCTTATCTCAATAGATATGTGTGAGTAGTTTTCCAAGGTTAGGTCATGGGCTAATTAGCACCTCATGGCTCAAGTAGAATTGCATTTTTCACCATAAAGTTTAAACCTTTGGTTCGAGAATCGATGTGTGGTTCGAATTTATTTGTCAAATCGCTAAGGTGTTAATTTCCTTGATCATGTGTAGGTAAGAGCATCGCCTACTTACCACACATGATGCTTGGAGCTCTGTCGCACGAGGCATTTGCTAAATAAATTCTAGAGCTAGCTTGGTAATCGAACCGTTTTATTTTTTGATTTGGGAACCTTAATTGTGTATCCTGAACCGCGTAATTGGGTGAGAAATGCAGTTTAACTCGAGTCGTGAGTGTTAGTAATTCCTAGACCTAACCTGCTTTTCATCTTAGTTTATTCACTTTTCAATTTAGCACGTTTTACTTTCCACTACATACGTAAAACCAAGTTGGCTGTCTAAAAGCTGAAAACCCGAGCTTACATCTACAAATCCAGCAAAGCCATATTAATTATTCCCGTGGGTACGATCCCGGTCTTTCGGATTATCATGCTTCAACTGACGTATTAAGCCCTATGCTTGGGGCGTTATTCCTTATATCGGATTGAACGAAGCATTTTTGGCGCCGTTGCCGGGATTTCTTATTATGGCTTTCTTGGAGGTTCGACAAACCACTGTAAGTATCCCGCTTTCGTCTAATAGTAGTAGTTTAGTAGTTTATGTGTTAGTAGTTCGTATTTAGTTTGGTGGATACCTCTAACCTGGTTATACCAAACCTGAGGTGTAACGAAGCTAGGCTAAATATCGAGTTTATTTTTAGTTAAGTGTAGTTAGTTAATTTAGCTAGTTAGCTTAAATTTGATTGCATTGCTTAGCCAAGGTGGTGGCATAACCCCTCGCATATTCTGTTTGTTGAGTTGAGGTGGCGGCATAGCCTCTCCAGTCTGGTAGTTTGTTGGTAGTTAGTTAGTATTTGTGTTAGTTTATGCTTGTTTATCGAAGCCCAATTTCCAATCGGCTTCATCATTCTTCTTTGCCGTCAAGAATCCGTAGCATTGTCAGGGCGTATCCCACCCACTCTTCGCCTCGCAAATTAAATCGCAATCGCAAAGGCCCAATGGCCGAAGAAGCTCCAGTTTGTACTCTACGTGATTATCTGAATCCAGAATGGGCTCCTCAAGTAACTCCTATCATTATTCCGACTTCGACCGCTGGGAATGCATTTGAATTCAAAGCTGAGTATCTTTGAATAATTCCAGAATTTCGGGGGCGAGAATTGGAGGATCCTTATTTGCATATCCGGGAATTCGAGAATATTCTACATTCTTTCGTTACAGTTCCGGGGCAACTTGATCAAGCTCGCCTGAAGTTGTTCCCATTCACTCTCAAGGATAAGGCGAAACAGTGGTTCAACTCTTTGAAGCCACAATCTTTGCGTAACTGGGGAGATGTTCAGGATGCTTTCACCACTAAATTCTTTCCAGCCAGCCAGACGAAGTTACTTATCCATCAGATTCAATGTTTCCAGCAAAGGGATGGAGAGACTTACCACAAGTATTGGGAGCGATGCAAGGACTTGCTTATGTCGGTTCCTCATCACAACCTTCCGTTGTATCTCAGAGTCAACTATTTCTACACAGGGTGTTCTCAAGAGAGTAAACAGCTTCTGGATACTATGGGTGGAGGTGATTTTATGGGGAAGACACTGGAGGATGCTTGGGATTACTATGAGTCACTAGCTGAGAAGACCCAGTCTTGGCAATTTGCAGATCCAGAAGATAGAGCGATGTACAATCAAGGTCCTACTGGTTTAGGGAAATTCTCTATTGCGGAGCATACAGCTTTTGAAACTCGATTGGAGGAGATTGCTCGGAAACTTGACAAGTTGGAATTAAAGAGTGCTCAATCTCAAGAAGTGAAAGCAGTGCGCCAAGTAGAGGAAGTATGTGTTATTTGTGAGATTGTGGGCCATTCTACCGAAGCGTGCCCCAACATTCCTGCTCTTAAGAACGTGATTAATGGAATTGCTCCAGAAGAAGTACATGAAGTGCAACATTTTGACCCTTATTCTCAATCTTATAATCCAGGGACAAGACAACATCCAGCTTTCCGTTGGAATCAATCTAATGAAGGGAGTTCTTCTTGAGTTCCACCCCCCGCTCCTCAATTACCTTGGAAACAACCTCAGAATACTTTTCGTTTCCCTCAAGGTCAAGGCCCGCCTGGTTTTGCTCCCTCTGCTCCGTTCCCACATGCAAACCAATTTCAACAACCACCTGCCCAGTTCCACCAACCACCACCAAAGCGTTCTTGGGAAGATCAATTCAGTGCTCTTTTGCAAGGTCAAACTGCTATCAATGAGCAACAAACTCAGTTGATGAATGATATCAGAAACTAGTTGGGGAAGTTGACAACTATAGTAGGTTTGTTACAACAAGAGAAGGGGAAGTTTCCTATTCAACCTCAACCTAATCCGCAATCGAATTCTAATCCGTCTTCTCAAGGTCTTCACTTTGCTAGCTCTTCGGTGACTTTCCCCGAGCAAGCAAAGGCTATTATTTCTCTTCGAAGTGGCAAGACGGTGGATAATCTAAGTGGTAATGCCTCCGGAACCTACCTTGTTACCCTCGCCTATTGAACGTTCAATTCAACCCTTGGGGAATCGCCCAAGGAAACAAGCAAGGAGACTCTTGAAGAAGAAGCAGAGGATAAAGGCAAGAACAAGGAAAGTGTACCGGACCCTCAAGTTATTCCAATACCGGCACCATTTCCTAATCGTTTGAAGGCTTTGGCGAAACCAAATTACAATGCGGAGTTGCATGAATTATTCAATCAAGTGAAGATCAACATTCCTCTCATGGATGCAGTCAAGCAAATTCCCTTGTATGCCAAGTTTCTTAAGGATTTATGCACTCGGAAGTGCAAGCTTAATGTTCAAAAGAAGATATTCCTCACTGAGCAAGTGAGTTCTATCATTCAAACGAATATCGCGCCTAAGTACAAGGATCCCGGGAGCTCTACTATCGCTGTCACAATTGGAGGAAAGCGTATCGAACAAGCCTTACTTGATCTTGGTGCTAACGTTAATCTACTTCCGTACTCTGTTTATCAAGAGCTTGGGTTGGGAGAGATGAAGCCTACTCGTGTCACACTCCAATTAGCAGAACGAAGTGTTCGTGTACCAAGGAGAGTAGTGGAAGATGTTCTAGTGCAAGTTGATTAGTTTGTCTATCCAGTGGATTTTGTGATTCTCGATACAAATCCGACCGACTCTTCTGCTGCTTCTACTCCAGTGATTCTTGGAAGACCCTTGTTAGCCACGGCGTATACAGTTATCAATTGTTGAAATGGACTTCTCAATATGACCTTCGGTAACATGAAGATGGAGGTCAATGTTTTTAATGTGGGCAGTCAAATGGGGGATGACGAGAATGTGAATGAAGTGAGCCTTATTGATACTCTTGTAGAAGAGCACGTGGACGAGCTACTCTATAGTGATCCTTTGGAAGTTGCTCTTATAGTCGATGAGGTCGAATTTCTCGAGTTTTTTGAAGTGAGTTATTTGTGTTCATAGCTTGATGAGGAAGATGAAGCTTGCGCTATGAATTCTTGGACTCCAAAGTTTGAAGAGTTTGAGGAGCTACCACCAATCAAGAAGAAGGTTCTTCCATCTAGAGTTGAGCCATCGACGTTGGAGTTGAAACCCTTGCCCGACACTTTGAAGTATGCTTTCCTTGGAAACAATGAGACCTATCCTGTGGTTATTTCCTCCTCTCTTCGGAATCTCCGAGAGATGAAGTTGATTAATTTATTGAGGAGACACATGAAGGCTATAGGATGGACCATTGCGGATATCAAAGGAATTGATGCAACTCTTTGCTCTCACCATATTGCTTTGGAGGATAATGTCAAGCCGTCTCGCCAACCCCAACGCCGCTTGAATCCTATTATGAAGGATGTAGTACGTGCTGAAGTTTTGAAGCTCTTGGATTTTGGGATCATTTATCCTATCGCCGATAGTAAATGGGTGAGCCCGATTCAAGTTGTACCGAAGAAATCCGGAGTTACAGTTGTACGTAATGAGGAGAATGAGCTAGTGCCAACACGAGTTCAGACGGGATGGAGGGTCTATATTGATTATCGGAAACTCAAAGCAAGTACAAAAAAGGATCATTTCCCTTTGCCGTTTATCGATCAGATCTTGGAAAGGATAGCCGGACATGCATTTTATTGTTTCTTAGATGGTTATTCCGGTTACAATCAAATTGAAGTTGCTTTAGAGGATCAAGAGAAAACGACTTTCACTTGCCCCTTCGGAACTTTTGCTTATCGATGTATGCTGTTTGGTTTGTGCAATGCTCCGGGAACGTTTTCAAGGTGTATGATGGGGATTTTTAGTGACATGGTCGAGAAGATTGTAGAGGTTTTTATGGATGATTTCTTTGTTTTTGGTGACTCATTCGAAGCTTGCTTGTCTAATTTAGAGAAAGTTCTGACAAGATGTGAGGAAAAGAATTTGGTATTAAACTGGGAGAAATGTCATTTCATGGTTACTCAGGGTATCGTTTTGGGCCACATTGTATCGTCAAAGGGAATTGAGGTGGATAAGGCAAAGGTCGATTTAATTGGGAATCTCCCTACTCCGAAGTGTGTCAAAGACATCCGTTCTTTCTTGGGGCATGCTGGGTTTTATCGATGTTTCATAAAGGACCTTAGTGCTATCTCTCGACCCTTGTGCCATCTTCTTGCCAAGGATGTACCGTTTGAGTGGTCTCTCGCATGCGAGCAAGCATTTGTCAAGTTGAAGGATAGTCTCACTTCTCCTCCTATCGTGCAACCACCCGATTGGAGCCTCCCGTTTAAGCTTATATGTGATGCAAGTGACTATGTTATAGGTGTTGTCTTGGGGCAAAGGAAGGACAAACACCCCTATGTGATCCATTATGCAAGCAAGACGGTGAATGACGCGCAGATGAATTACACTACCACAGAAAATGAGTTACTTGCCGTGGTGTTTGCTCTTGACAAATTCCGGTCATACTTGATCGGTTGGCGCTCCTATTATCATTTATACGGACCACTCTGCTCTCAAGTATTTACTCACCAAGCAAGATGTCAAAGCTCATTTGATAAGGTGGATTCTACTTCTCCAAGAATTCAATTTGACCATTAAGGATAAGAAGGGTGTCGAGAATGTGGTAGCCAATCACTTATCAGGGCTACAGTTTTAGGATCCTACTCCGAATCTTCCGATTATGGACACGTTCCCGGATGAACAGTTGCTGGCCGTTTTGAGTACCCCATGGTTTGCTGACATTGTGAATTATTTGGCTACGGGTCTCTTACCACCACATTGGTCTCCTTACAAACGTCGTCGTTTCCTTCATGAAGTACGGATGTTCTCATACGACGACCCTTATCTTTTCAAGTATTGCAAGATCAAATAGTGCACCGTTGTGTTCCAGACTCAGATCAACGAAGAATTCTTGAGTTTTGCCATTCAAAAGCTTATGGAGGCCACTACTCATCTAAGAAGACTTTCGTCAAGGTGCTACAATGTGGGTTTTATTGGCCAAGTTTGCACAAGGATGCTTCTCACTTTTGCGTCGCTTGTGAACGTTGTCAAAAGCTTGAAAGTGTGACTCGGAAGGACGAAATGCCACTAACAAACATTCTAGTAGTCGAGATTTTTGATAATTGGGGCATTGACTTCATGGGACCATTTCCTGTTTCTTTCGGGAATTTGTACATCTTGTTGGCGGTTGATTATGTATCGAAATGGGTTGAAGCAATTGCAACGCGTACCAATGATGCCAAGGTGGTGGTGGAGTTCCATAAGGATAATATTTTGTCACGCTTCAGAATGCCAAGAGCTATCATTGGCGATCAAGGCACCCACTTTTGCAATCGCATCTTTGAAGCCTTGATGAAGAAGTATGGTATCACTCATAAGGTCTCCACCGCTTATCATCCTCAAACGAATGGGCAAGCAGAACTGGCAAATAGGGAAATCAAGCATATCTTGGAAAAGACGGTGAATCTGAACCGTAAATATTGGAGTCTTCGTTTGACCGATGCACTATGGGCTTATCGCACAGCATACAAGACCATCTTGGGAGCTTTGCCGTATCGTTTGGTTTTTGGAAAAGCATGCCATCTTCCGGTAGAGCTCGAGCACAAAGCATATTGGGCAATCAAAGACACTGAATTATCGTTTACCGATTGCCAGGGCACACAGAAGGCTACAACTCAATGAGCTTGAACAGATTCGGAGAGATGCTTATGACAACGCCGCCATATACAAAGCAAAAGTCAAGGCTTACCACGACAAACGAATTCACCGGAAAGACTTTGACGTTGGTCAAAAGGTACTCTTATACAATTCTAAGCTTCATTTGTTTTCTGGTAAATTACGTTCTCGTTGGGTTGGCTCGTATGTCATTGAACATGTTTATCCTCATGGTGCTGTTGATGTTTTGAATCCAATTAATGGTAAATCTTTTAAAGTAAATGGTTAAAAACTTAAACCATTTTTTGGTATTTTTGAGGTTGGAGAACCAGATGAGGAGTTGATCGATCCAGTTTACACGGTCGATCCGTTGATCTAGCTTGTCTTCACTATATTTGCACGGGGAGCGAAAGCATAACCGCTGAACTTAACTATTTGTCGGACCCGGCCCCCAGGTAGGGGGTACCCACCATTGACTTGGGTATATGTAGCTTCGCACGCCGCTATGAAAAGAAGGATCGTGTGCCCAGCTCCGGTTCAAAGGGCAAATCATTTAATATCAGTGACATAGAGCTTTAATTAACTTTTCTGATAGGAGTAATTCACAGTAAAACACTCACGTCTTCCAGATTAGCCCCAACGGAGGCGGTATAGATCCATAGGTTAGGCCTTGATATTCCTGTGCTAACGCACTTGGCTCTATCTTGTTGCTTGCCTGGTTACGATCTTAGGGGACGATTGACTTCATTGTTTGGCGGAGTCTAGCTGTGACTTTAACGCTCCGAGTTGTGACATTAAATTGTATATATTGTACATATTTGTTTTTCCTTCTTGTTTTGCCATATTTTGTTTAGTATGCATGTTTTGTTTGGTTATGTTATGTTTTTCTTGTTTTAAATAAAGTCTTGGAGACACCTCACATGCAAAAGATTTCACCAATGTGTTAGTGTAAAAAGGGCTTTCATTAGTTCTTCTTAGTAATAGTTTATCATTAATGATCCATTCTCTCCGTGATTGCCCCTAATCGGAGGCAACTTAGGTCTGTGAGTGAGGTTTAATATTGCCTGGAGTGCACGCTAGGTTGTATTGTATCTTACTTTGTTTTGATCCTAGGGGACGCTGAACTTAGTTGTTTGACGAGGTCAAGCGATAAATTTTATTACGGGCGCTAGCATAACAAATTTTCGACGGTCTAGTATAACCACCCATTTCTTACCCCACCGGTAAGGGATGTGAAGAAAAGTATGACTCGTGTGATCGCGTGATGATCGAGTGGTGTATTGCATTTCATTCTGTTTTGCATATTTTTAATTGTTTTGTGTGTTTTCTTTACCTTCTGTCTTTTCACTTTTTGTTTTGTTTGGAAGCCGGATAACACGGGGCGGTGTTACTAATGTCACTTGTTTTGTAGAAAGTCGTCCTTTTAAGTCTTCTGCAGGGTTTATTTGCTACCATACCAGCATTGGTAGTTTGGGCCTAAAGTCGGAGTGAGTGAGGCGTTCAGGAGCCCTAAGCATGGATGCAGCTAAGCGCCGCGGTTGTTAGTCCGATAAAGTTTTGGATATGGCCCAGTGTGACTAGTTATGATTCCGAGTTGGCAGAACCGAATGAGTAAACCCTGGGAGCATCTAATCTGACTGGAGCAAGACATTGACATGAAATCCTCCAACTTGGTCAAGGTATTTAGGGGTTGACATTCCCCTTGGACGGTACATTCGCGCACTCTTTCTCTCTTCATCTTGTTCTTAATGCTATGAGGGCATATCATCGCTTTAAGTTGGGGGGAGGGGTTAGCTTATGTGCTATTTAATTTGTTTGATTTTGTAAAAATTTAAAAAATCCAAAAACAATACAAATTAAAAATCCAAAAAAAATGAGAAAAATTGAAAATTTTCAAAAATAAATAAAAGTTTTTACCTGCAATCCTTTCTTTTGTCACAGTGTTTGGTTCTTTTTTATGACTTGTTGCATGCTCAGTAATTGTTAGTTAACAAGAGTTTGTAGCAATCCTAAGAAATTTTGTGCTTCTCAATTTGCATGCTTAGTTGAAAATTGAACGGTTTAGATGTTAAGTAAGTTTTTGAGCAAGCTTTTACCCATATCCCTATCATTCAATAAAAATGCTTGTAGTTAGGAGAATAATCGCATATCCATCTCTAATTGTGTTTGAATGTCGATTTTCAATCATTTTGGAATCCAAGGTGCACTTAGGAAAGGATACAAGGCATTCTTTGCATAATCATACCACAGATGTGTCCCCTTGTCCTATTTGCATCCTGTTATTTTCCCGTCTTTGATCTAACCTAGGTATCCGGTTGTTCGGAGGGGTATTGGGAAGAGCGTTCATTGTGAAAAGGTGAGTTGGGGGTGTTATTTGGAATGTTGGAAGTTTTGGGTTTCAAATTGAAGGAAGGGCAAAATTGCTGAGTTATATGATTCGGCATCGATAGGAAGTAAGGAGATCCATTGATGCCGAGGTGGTTCCACAGGGGGTCGCTATCGAGTTCGGCAGCGATGGAAGAAAATACATTACATCGATGCCAAGGTGCTTTTCAACAGCAGATCAGTTCGGACAGTTCAGTGGCAATTCGACCAAAACCTAACTCTTCACCCTCTACAATCTGAATCTCTCTCTAACCCTCCATTACCAACCTTCAAACCCTAACCCTAAACCTCCAACAAACCACTTAATCTTCCATATTTTTCCCAGAAAACACCCAAATCCTTCATCTCTCTCAACCATCCTCAAGATTTCTCAACCAAGTTTGGGATTTTCAAAGCCAAAATCAAGGTAAACCCATTACCCCATCCTTCAAATCCGAAAATTTCCATATTTTCCCATAAAAATCCTTGCTTTCTTCCTATTTTTCACTTATATGCACCCCCTCCACCATATTCTAGCCTACACTCACCCTTTTCCACCAAAAATCAAAACCTTCAAACCCTACCCATCAAATATAAACCCATAAACCTTTTCAACCTTCAATGCTGAGAATCAAGCAAATTGCAAACCGTGCTCCTCCTTCTCAATCAGAAATCGAGGATGAGGATGATTTTATGGCCGAGAGTGAGGAGGAAAATCAGCTGGAGGAAGCTTCGGGGTCTCGGAGTAAGAAAAGGCATAGGACTCCAGCTGAGATTACAGCGGATAAAAGAAAGACATGGGAGAGCAGTTTTGACAACAGAAAGTTCAAAAATGAGCGGCAAGTGGATGCCAAGGCATTGCCGGACGATCACGTAGGCCTCCCCTACATCATGCGTAAAGGTTTGAATTTCTAGACTGAGCAATTACTTGGGTATAATAAGAATGCTGTGATTGAATTTTATAAGTTTATGTAAATTCCAGAAGGTGATTGGGAAAGTGATCCTGCTGTAAAATTGTTTCAAGGGTAGGAGGTATTAATATTGAGATTACCCCGAATGATATTGCCAAGTATTTGAAAATTCACGCCCCCCTCCCGAGTCTGTGAATTACCCTAGGAAGGATGAAATGATTGATTTGCGGGTTGTAACGAGACACTTTATAGTGATTCCGCATTGGCTTCATTACCCCATGTGCCTGGCAATTTTAAAGCGAGTTTTGAGGTTCCTGAACAAAATAATTCATTCAACCTTTACCCCCGAGGCTCAGAAAGCAGACCGACGAGGAAAAGTGGAGAAATTATGTTTGCTTTCACTGCTAATGATTTGGTAGTAGATTGGGCGTTATTTATTTTTACTCAGTTGCGAGATTTCAGGGCTAACACGTTGCCTACTGCTAGTATGCCTTTTCCTTGTATGATCACTAGTCTGTGTAAAGAGAAAGGAGTTAGGGGGGCGGCTTATGAGAAATTGGAGGAACTCTACCCGGGACTATTGGATGATACGTTTGATGTGAAGAGTTCATCTCAGACTAATACTGCTAGGGGTAAACAAGAAAAAAAGGGGGATTATTTGACTACAATGCCATCAAGGAAAGATAAACAGGGGTCTTGGATTAAAAAGCTTTTCTGCCATGGGGTTTCAATCATTAATTCTCAAAGGAAGGAAAAGATTGAGAGGAGGAAGATCATGAGGGAACATGAAGCACAGAGGAGAGAGATAGCCTGACAGACATCGATTTTGGAGCAGCAGCTTGGAGTGAAATATAATTCGGAGCCAGTGGTTGAGGGGGAAGTCAGTGATGATTTTGCAGGGTACGAGAGTGAAGAATTAGCTGATTGAGGTGGTGGTATGATGATGTGATGAGGTAGAGAGTCGGTGGCGTAGAAAAATCCCCTTACTTGGTCGGGGTCTAGGTTGGTTGACATGCCAACTATCTTATCCTTTATTTTGTTTCGTTGCTTTTCATTTCGTAGCTTAGTATTGCACTTTGTTAGTTAGTAGTTGGTATGGCCGGTTTGGCCTTTGACTTGGTTCATTTTGAGTTGGCGGCGGTCACTCGGGTAGTTAACCAAGCTAGTATAGACCGTCGCCCATTTTTGCTAACCTGTTCTTTGTAACCAAGGTCATTACAAGCTTAAAAAGTCCTTAGTTGATTCTTAGCGCGCATGGACTCCTTTATGATTGGATATTTGATATTTGCATAATTAGTTGCATGGCATGCTTTCTTTTCGTTATCCAAAGTCATCTGATAGTTGTTAAATTCTGTTGAATAAAGTGCTTTCGTTGTTAAGGCATAGTATTTATTGTTCGCTGTTGCTTGTTTATAAAGCACATCTTCGTGGGATATGGTTTAGTCTGAATTCACATGTTTGTGTCCCGTATCCTCCCCTTGTTCGAGGACATAACTATTTTAGCTTGCTCTTAGACTTGCTTGATGCTTGACCTGTTTAGTTTGATGCTGAATTTGTGAATTGTAGGAATGAAATAAAAAACTGGATTGATTCTACTCATGTTGTTTACAATGTTGAGCATGTTCTAAGTTATGATAGTAGAATGGATTGCAAGGCAGTTAGTTTTCAAATTTTCCGTACTTTATTTGCTAGGGACTAGCAAACCTCAAGTTGGGGGGTGTGATAAGCACCCGTTATTGCATTGGAGGGTGCGCTAGCTGTCTAGTATTAGTTACTCTTATTGCTTAAATAGTTGTTTTTAACTGTTTTTGCTCGTTAGATGTGTTTGCTTTGCTTGTGTAGAAAATTGGCCAAAGTAGGAATTTTAAAGACCAAAGCAAGGCAAGGCAAGGCAAAGCAAAGCGGCTAGAGTTATTGGGTTCGGCAACGATGGGAGAAGCCAGGTTACATCGATGCCGAAGCAATTAGTGGAATCAGGCCTAAGCTGCTTGGCATCGATGGAAAGAATAACACTCCATCGATGCTGATGCCGTATGTGAAGCAGTTTAAGCCTTTCTCCATCGATGTCGAGGGCTTTAGGAAGGCGTCTTTGGAGCATCTTGGTGAATATTCTGTGCGCGTACTTGGAAGATATAAAAGCCATGATGTCACTTTGTACAAACAAGTAGAATAGATTTGATTGCATAATTTTTAGATCTAGATCTAGATTTTGAATTGTTCTTCAATTTCCAGGTTTGAATCTTTAAATTTTCTGTCGTAATTAATTAGTTTTTGATATTGTCGTCTTCATTAAAGTTGTAGCGAATTACTGGATCTATCGTTTAATCTAATTTTCTTCTAGTGTTGTATTTCAATTATGCTAAGTAGGTTTTTGCTTGCTCTTATCTCAATAGATATGTGTGAGTAGTTTTCCAAGGTTAGGTCATGGGGTGATTAGCACCTCATGGCTCAAGTAGAATTGCGTTTTTCACCATAAAGTTTAAACCTTTGGTTCGAGAATCGATGTGGGGTTCGGGTTTATTTGTCAAATCGCTAAGGTGTTAATCTCCTTGATCATGTGTAGGTAAGAGCATCGCCTACTTACCACACATGATGCTTGAAGTTTTGTCGCACGAGGCATTTGCTAAATAAATTCTAGAGCTAGCTTGGTAATCGAACCATCTTATTTTCCGATTTGGGAACCTTAATTGTGTATCCTGAACCGCGTAATTGGGTGAGAAATGCAATTTAACTCAAGTCCTGAGTGTTAGTAATTCTTAGACCTAACCTGCTTTTTATCTTAGTTTATTCGCTTTTTAATTTAGCTCCTTTTACTTTCCACTACAAACGAAAAACCAAGTTGGCTGTCTAAAAGCCGAAAATCCGAGCTTACATCTACAAATCCAGCAAAGCCGTATTAATTATTCCCGTGGGTACGATCCCGGTCTTCCGGATTATCATGCTTCAACTAACGTATTAAGCCATACGCTTGGGGCGTTATTCCTTATATCGGATTGAACGAAGCAACAGTGGAACAACAACAGTGGAACAACACTCCTTAACCCATCTACACCATTTGTCCCCAAATCCCATTTTGGCAAGTAGATCCAGCAAGAAACCCCAATTAACATAATCATAAGCTCTTTCAAAGTCAATTTTAAGAACTAAACCTCTTTGATTACTACTTTTCCAACAATGAATGACCTCATTGGCTATTAAAACCCTATCCAGTATTTGTTTACCTCCAATAAAGGCCGCTTGAGACTCACCAATAATTGAAGGTAAGTGGATTTTGATCTTATTCGCCAAAGCTTTAGAGAGCAACTTATAAACCTAACCCACCATACTAATAGGTCTATATTCTTTGAAAGATAACGGGTAAGCCACCTTAGGAATTAAAGATACAAAAGTTGAGTTAATACCTTTAGTAAGCTTTCCATTGGCATGAAATTCTCTGAAAAAATAAAGGATCGTGCTTTTCATGAAATCCCAGCCCTTTTTAACGAAGGAAAAATTGAAACCATCCGGACCCGGTGCCTTAAGATTGCTGCATTCCTTCAACGCTACCACAATCTCCCTTTCATCAAACTGTTTTTAAAGAAGAGAAGAGATGTCCAGATTCAGTTTTCTGAGGAACACGCCCCCCAAACCAGGTCTAGAGATTCTCTCCTCCAAAAAGTTATTACTGAAATGCTCCACAGCCGCTTCCTTGATTTCAATGGGGTCTTCGACAATTCTTTCGCCCGCATTTATAGAACCCACCATGTTTCTCTTGAACCTATTATTAGCCAAGGCTTGGAAGAATCTTGTGTTTTTATCTCCCAGCTTCAACCATGTCTCCATAGTGACTCAAATAAACGGGAGAGCCTCCAGAACTTAGTTTTAGCTCTACACTTCGCTGCTTTCTCATCTGAAGATAGTTGCCTATCTTCGGACAGTCAATCAAACTGGTGAAGTTCAGCTTCGATAGCATGTAAGGCGGAATTTACATCCCCGAATTCCTCTTTATTCCACACTTTCAGCTTTTCTTTTACGGCCCTTAGTTTCTGCAGTAAAATGAAACTTGCCCAATGTGGCATGCGTGCCCGTTTTCGGAATTTCCGGATTTCGAGATGCGAGGCAAGGGGGCCCGGGTCGAGGGAGCGCGAGCGGGGAAGCAAGCGCTCGCAAAAATACAGAGTCGCCACTCGGGTTTTGAAGGTCCGACACCCAAGGAACCGTATTTCGAAGCACTTGCCGCGCTGTTTGATTTGAAAAAGTTAAGGAACCAGCCCGTCATAACCATATCTGGGTTCGGGAGCCAGGTTACGAGAGGGGAAGGGTTTTATGGCACCCCTCTCGCCCAATCCGGAGATCGGTCTCTACTTAGGCATTTGCGAAAATGTTTGTTTGCGATTCTGTTTCATTAATCAATTTTTAGCCATTTAGGGCGGGGGAACAGTTTAAGGGGATTAAAGCTGTAACATGTTTGCAGGATGTGATAAGATATGGCATGGGTTAGTGAGATGACAAGTAATAAATGGAATGAAGTTCAAAACGTTGATCATATATCAAAACAGCGCTGTGTATGATTTTGGCACAAACGAACAGCCAGCTTGCATGCATGAGTTCATCCGCATGCAAGCAAACCATCGCGCGACATAACCATATACTCGCGCGAGTATTGACACTTTACCAATAGTTTGAATTTCACCCCCTTCTGGGCTCTGGAAGGACCAGTGCTCACCCAGGTGCAAACCAAGCAGTTTATGGGTACTTGAAAGTAAACAATATTACAGCCAACAGATGGAAATATTATGAAAATGCAACCCCTAAACAGTGGGGGTGTCTAAACAGAGGCCAAGGCCAAGTTGCTCATGCAAGGGCAATCCCTGGAAGACAGAGAACCATCGCGCGACAGAGTGGGACAGCCGCGCGATTGTTCAGACTGGACTTCCAGGAATTGCTTTGCATACTTAGGGCTCTGAGACATGTTCAGGAGCATCCCAAAAGCATTCCAAACAAAGAGGTGTTATAAACTAAGCCAAACAATGATTTTCAACATGCAAAACAGCAAAGCAGTGAGCTAAAGCTCCTTAAAAGACTTTTAAAAGACTACAAACACAATAATAAACTTAAAGACCAGGGTCCCTTCCCCACGTGGTCCAATCTCACGCAGACAGAATTGTCGCGCGAGGATACGGGACCATCGCGCGAGGGTTTCCCAGCTAACAGCCCTTGAAACTCTGCCGGCTTTAGGGCCAGAACTGGTATCGATTACCAGTCTTGACCCTGCCAGCCCCCCTCAGGGGTTCGAACAGTGAGCAGAAAGATATTATACCTTTGCTTGAGTGCCTTGGAGATGGCTTGAATGATGAGATGGTGAGATTTGGAGGGTGATTATGTGGGAGTGAATGGTGTGAGATGCTTGTGCTTGAGTTTGCCTTCTTCTTTCTTAGAGAGAGATTTTGTAACCCTTTGCAAGGATGCATGTGGGGGGGGTATTTATAGAAAGAAGGGGTTAGTGGATGGCTAACCAAGGCATTGTAACCAGCCAACAATGCTGGTTACAAATGCTTGGTGGAGGAGTGGGTGGCAAAGGTGATGGGAGAATGGGGGGTGAGGTGGTGCAAGGGGAGCCCCCCCAGAACGCTGTTCAGCCGAGAAAACGGGGTCACATAGGCCTGTAGCCCCCTGACCACCACGCAATCTGGGTGAAAATGACAGGTGTTGACCATCGCGCGATGAAGTGAGACCATCGCGCGAGGGTTCAGCCAACCCCGCGATGGTCAATGGTCAAAGCTTTGACTTTGACCACCACCTGGCAGACGAACCATCGCGCGAGGGTCCTAGATTGTCGCGCGACATTCAGACCAAGGTCCAGGTTCTGATTAAAGGTTTTAAGGGCTAAGGATGGGTTCCTCACATGCCAAACTCAAGCCATTCCAAGTTCTCGAGACTGTTTCGACCTGATTCATCATCGGGGAATCAAGAAACCGAAGAAGAAAGTAAAACGATCGGGAAGTCAGATTGGGGTGTCTACAGTAGTCCCTCTTTGACGGCACGCGGAGCACCATTGGTTGGTACGGGTAACGTCAAAGATTTCTAGACACCCATCTAATCCACCCAAAAGCCGATTTAAACGAAAAGCGCTAGCAAGCATATACAAATACCGTGCACCAACGGATCGGTGAGCAGATTGATTGCTGATTCGAATTTGGACGGATAGATCGTCGCTAATCGAAAGTTGGACGGATGGATCGTCGCTGATTGAAAGTTGGACGGATAGATCGTCGCTGATTGAAAGTCGGACGGATGGATCGTCGCTGATTGAAAATTGGACGGATGGATCGTCGCTGATTGAAAGTGGGACGGATAGATCGTCGCTGATTGAAAGTCGGACGGATAGATCGTCGCTGATTGAAAGTCGGACGGATGGATCGTCGCTGATTTTAAGTTGGACGGATGGATCGTCGCTGATTGAAAGTCGGACGGATGGATCATCGCTGATTGAAAGTCGGACGGATGGATCGTCGCTGATTGAAAGTTGGACGGATAGATCGTCGCTGATTGAAAATTGGACGGATGGATCGTCGCTGATTGATAATTGGACGGATAGATCGTCGCTGATCAATAATTTGGATGGATAGATCGTCGCTGATCGAAAATTGGACGGATGGATCGTCGCTGATTGAAAGTCGGACGGATGGATCGTCGCTGATTTTAAGTTAGACGGATGGATCGTCGCTGATTGAAAGTCGGACGGATGGATCGTCGCTGATTGAAAGTCGGACGGATGGATCGTCGCTGATTGAAAGTTGGACGGATGGATCGTCGCTGATTGATAATTGACGGATAGATCGTCGCTGATCGATAATTTGGACGGATAGATCGTCGCTGATCGAAAATTGGACGGATGGATCGTCGCTGATTTTGGTAATTGGACCACTGCTGGGGATATATAAATGTGCTTTGGGTTTTAAAAAGACATCAACTCACAATAAACTTCAAAATTGTTGCAGCGCCTAAGTGAGAACCTATGGGCTCTTAAGGGTGGATAAGCATG
This sequence comes from Rhododendron vialii, assembly GCF_030253575.1. Classification (NCBI taxonomy): domain Eukaryota; kingdom Viridiplantae; phylum Streptophyta; class Magnoliopsida; order Ericales; family Ericaceae; genus Rhododendron; species Rhododendron vialii. Next base: position 29,484,625 of record NC_080560.1, read on the forward strand.
ATTGGGCCCATTCAGAACAACCAAACCATCGCGCGACATAGTCATACCATCGCGCGAGGGTTCTTTGTTCAGGCCTGGATCTGTTAAGAGCCCAGACCCGGCCCGGACCTGCTTTCTTCCATACAACCGACGGGGACGTTCGAAAACCGCTCACAGCAGTTTTGAACTCCCTCCAACACTATTCTCTCCCAAACTCTTCCTCTCCAACCCTTGATTTCGTCCCAAAACCAAGCAAACCCACGTGCGTATCATCATCCATGGCTGATCACGACGTTACTCGGGGCAGTGGGGAAGTAGTTGATTGTCCGGAGGACGAGGGAAGACCAATGGTGGTCGAAACAGAGGATCGGCCGGCAACGGGGGTTGTTGTAGACACCAGTGCAGAGGTAGCGGGCGGCGGTGATGGCGAACGGGGTCACGAGCAGGAGGCGGTTGGCGACGGCGATCATCGCGCGACGCAGTCAGACCGTCGCGCGACGGTTGAGATCGGGGCCGTGAGGGCTGGGGTCGTGCAATTGGACCCGAGCGAGGCCGTGAGTGGTTCGGTGGTGGTTGGTAGCAGTTCCGAGGGTGTAGGCAGTGGAGGTGCCGAGGATGGTGGTGCCGGGCCAAACGGGGCTCCGTTAAGGGATCCGGCAAAAGGCAAGGGTGTGGCGAGCGAGGAAGAGGACACCACAGAGGTTCCGGAGGAGGAGGTACTGTTTCGGCCAGGGGCCACGTCATCGGGCCACAGGCTGATCACAAGACAGGATCTTGCGGAGTTCCTGAGTGACGAGAGGCTAGCCCGGCTGCTTGAGGAGGATCCCATGATTGGGGCCGCCGTTTTGGAGGCTCGAGAGGAGCGAGAGCAGGAGATAGCCGCTTCAGAGGCTACGGCGAGGGCCGAGAGGGCGAGGGCCGCTGAGGAGGAGGTTTTGAGGGACGCGGAGGCCGAGGAGCGGGTTGGAGCGAGGGGGGAGGGACCCAGAGTGACAGCAGTGTCAGAGGCGGAGGGTTTGACTCGTGCTCCGTTTTCAGCAGAGGGGTACAGGTCACCAATTCCACACCTGTTTGTACTGTCAGGTTTTGCGGCATACAAGCCACGGCAAGCGGAGTATGACCCCGAGCTCGTTCTGAGAGACCCCGACACCCACATTTCGAGCAACTGGGCTGAGGTAAATTTTTGAAAATCCCTCATTTACTTTTGTGATTGCCATTTTAATACAACGCATGCTGCTTACGTACCGAGAAACATAGGATGATCCTTTGAAGTAGATACGAATAGTGACACTATAGTTTCACGTTGAATGCCATGCATGAGACATAATAACTTGAACCAACCATCTACTGCCAAGTTGTATTGATTACCTAGAACTTGAGAATGAAAGCCTCACATGCTGATATATTTCCTGTTGCTTGTTTCCGTGTCTAATGCAGGAGAGAGCGAGACAGAGGGACATCCGGGGTTTCGGGGGCGCCTGTAGCTCCTTGGCGTTGTACCAGGGTTTGCCGGAGAGGGTGAGGCAGTTGGTGGATATGGCAGGTTTTGGGGAGTTCATACAGACCCTGACTCGGGCCAGGAATGACCACGCGGTCTTGGTTGCGCTTGCAGAGAGATGGAGAGATACCACCAACACTTTCCACCTACCGCTCGGGGAGATGACAGTGACACCCACAGACTTCGCGGCGCTTACTGGTTTGAGGGTTGGAGGTGACCCTATCCCGTTTGACTCGCGCATTCAGGAGGACGAGGCGGCCCTGGAGTGGTTCTTGGGAGAGGTGCCCAAGGTTGAGGAGGGGATGGCGAGATATGGCCAGTTCACGAGATACCTTGCAAAGGAGGTGGCGACGGAGCAAGAGGCGGAGCAGATGGCCCAGGCGTACTTGTTGTACCTTTTTGGTGCCACCCTGTATCCGAACAGGCGCAGCAAGGTCCACCTATCGTACTTGCCTGCACTGAGGGATCTGAGGACGGCCTCACGTTTTGACTGGGGAGGAGCTGCGCTTGGTGCGGCCTATGGTTTCATGGGGGACTCGTCGAGGACTGAGATGAGCACTGCTGGCTACTGGCGGATTTGGGAGGTATGATCAAAATTGAGTAAAGAACATTTTCCATTATGTACTTATCTGTTTGAATACATAAACTGCTTAAATATATTCCTGCATTGTACTAATGATTTGAACCTTGATAACTGTGCAGCTCTGGGCCTATGAAGTTCTGAACATGTGCCGTCCAATGACAAAGAGCCTGGACTTGGGGATCCTCCCACATGCTCATATCTGGAGCAAGAAGAATATGGGAGAGAAAAGAGGGCGAGGCGACCTGAACGGCTTCAGGGTATACCTAGACGAGCTCCGCCCCTCACAGGTATGACACGACTTCATCAAATATAAATATGCGTCGCTTTTATTGCTTTAATGCTGTCGCTGACCGACGTTTGCGTTGCTTGCTTGCGCAGGTAGAGTGGGATTCTTGGAAAGCGGCAGAGTCAGAGCCCGAGTACTTGGCCAGGAGCAGGGCCGTGACGGCGAGCAGAGTGCTGCTGGAGTCAGCTTTTGGTTGGCAGTGGTACTTGGGTGACCGAGTGACACGCCAGTCGCTTGGCCATGCAGGGTTCCAAGTGCCCGGACCGCTTCCACCATGGGCCTCACACACAGGGGAGTACACATTGGCCGAGCTAGAGGTCTTCACACGGCCCGACACCGACTTGACACGCTATCTGCGTCCCGGCATGGACTATGCAGTTTACCAGAGAGAGCGCTTGGCGGGGCAGTTGAGAGTACGAGAGTTCAGGGAGGTCCGGAGTCAGGCCCGGGGAGCTGCTGAGGAGAGGAAGGCCGTCGCTGCGAGGCAGAGCAGTGGCGAGAGTCGCGCGAGGCGGGGTCCGAGTAGACCTGTGAGAGGTGGGCCACCAGAGTTGACATGGCGTATAGCCGTGGTGGATTCTCAGGGCAATCCGGCCAAGCTACACCTAGTTCCTGCCAGAGTTGAGCCAGCGCCCGTCACTGTGTCGGTAAGGCATTGTACCCTTCATTTTTGTACTTCCAATAAAGCCTTGAGATATTGCTCCATTACTTATGCTCAAGTTATTCTTGCAGGTGCCCAATGAGTGGGCGAACGAGGCCGTTCGGCGCATGCTTGCACTGGAGAACGTGATAAGGCGGGCGGCAAGTGGCCTGCCTTTGGACTTGCGCTATCCATCACCGGCAGCTCAGAGATCTCAGGTATATACCCTTCAGAGAAACGATACATTCCTGCATTCGATACTTGACATATGCATGCTTTGCTCGATACATAGTGTACTTTAATTGCCGTCAACTTTGAAATAGATTGTACCTGCTTGCAAACATACAACATATAGAATGTATACTAAATGTGCAAAATTTCTACAATGCAGACACAGGGACAGGCGGCTCCTAGGAGGAAGAGCGCGAGAGAGCCTCCGCAGAAGAAGCTAGCAAGCAGGACTCCCGCTCCTCCACCTACTACTAGACCACAGACGCGGGGCGTACAGCCACCCGTCGCGAGTGAAGAGGCGGCCCGAGAGGCCGTGGCGCGCGCAGAGGAGAGGTATCAATTGAAGATGCGCCAGAGGCCCTCGCAAGATGAGCCGGTCCGCAAGAAGCGGCTGATCCTGTCCGAGGATTCCGAGGAAGAAGAGGAAGAGGAAGAAGAGGAGGACGAGGAGGCGCCTAACAGCAGTGGTTCAGACGACTCAGCCGATGACCCTGGTTTTAGACAGGATCCTAGAGAGGGAGACGACGACGACGACGACGACGGGGATGGTGACTGGTTCGGGGAGGAATGAGGGCTACTAAGAAGCCTCACTTGTCTCTCCGCATCTTTGATTTTTGCTTTTGGGCCTGCGTGCCCACGTAGATAGATGGAAGGCCGGAGTGCCTTAGTTGATACATGATACATGTTTTTGTGGCCTGCGCGCCTTTTTGATTTGATGGGCGAGTGTGCCCGAGCTGACATGATGACTTTTGACCGGCCGAAGCGCCGCATGCTCAATAGTATTCCTTGTTTTGACATGGATAGATATGGATTAGCTATAAAATTTGCATTTTCAGTTCATTTTACTCTTGCAATGATCTTAGAATAAATAAACGCTTGCCACTAATACCATGCTTGCATTGATAATGTACCGAGACTGGTCACAAACGTGCACACACGCACACACATGATTGACTCGGAGAAAAACGAAAATGTACCCCAGGATACGGTTAGGATACGAGGATACGAAATATTGGACCTTCAAAAGCCAAAACCCAGAATATTCTAACTTGGATAAAAGAACACCTTCATGAGGTCATGAATACACAAAATGACTCAAGAGAGCCGACGGACTCGAGGAATACCTCCCGAAATGCAAAATTGCCCAAAATCCTTACGAAGGATACAAAAGGGACACGAGATGGGAAAACAAGACTCTATTATGTCCCGGACCGAAACCGACACCTCCGTACAGTCACAACAGGTCACCATGACCTGTACGGCCTGAGAGAAAAGGACACGACCCTCCGGAACGAGTTTCGACCTTCCGAAACACATATTTGGCCTTGAAACAAGCCACCGAGGGTTCAAAAACCTCGTTAAACGCGATATCTCGAATCCGGTGCTTGGATATGGTTGCATATGCTCACATTGACTTGCCGGAACCACAAAAGTTGCAAAAGTACCCTTGGAATAGGATGCGACCAAAATTGGACAGTAACTGGTGAAACCTGTCAAAATGCAGGCTGAACCATCGCGCGAGGGAGTGAGAATGTCGCGCGATGGAGTGGATGGTGCTCTCTCGCGCGATGGACTGAGACCATCGCGCGATGGTTGGGCCGTGCCAGGCCACCTTTATTTGACCATCTCAGATTTTTGGACGTCCAAGCCTCGTCATCAACCTTTAACTGCTCAGAGTACTTCAGAGAGGGGGGGGGGGGCAGTGCAGAGATGCCCTCACTTTGAAGAAGAAAACGCCACATGGCATGGATGTTTGTACTGGGAAGGGACGACACTCTATGCATTCTGCCTATATAGAGGCCAATATTCTGCAGATAAAAGGCATTCCTCCCACAGTTTGAAAGTCCCACGAGGAAGCGGAATGGCAAATAATCTTCCGGCCTTGATTAGCCCTTGGCTCACGGCCTTTGTTGCTGGAGATTGGCTGTCATTTCGGTTTCACGGGCTGGCCGCATTCCGTTTTCTTCGCAATGTGAGGGTCCGCCCAGAGTTTCTGAGGGCAGCCCTACAATTTTGGGACCCAGAGGTTCACGTATTCAGGTTTGGGATTAACGAGCTGTGCCCAACCGTGGAGGAATTCCAAGCATACCTCCAAGGAGTCGCCTCGAGCGTGATTGTCGTGCCGCCTTATAGGAAGAGCATGCCAAAGCTGTTACAGTCAAGTCTTGATATTACAAGAGGAGCGGCCGAAAGTTTGCTAACTGGAGGGCAAATCAATATCATGCGCCTAATGGAGTGGTATGGGCCAGAAGGGGACGTAGAGAACATAGCCGCGCAGGCTCGACGTCGATTTGCCCTAGCGATCGGCGTGCTGGCTGCTTATTTACTGGTATCTCCAAACGGGCAAATCAACCCCATGCTGGTGAGCGTCGCCGCTCAAATGGGTGCCCGGAGAAATGTGGTACCACTGGTTCTGGCAGAGACACTCATAGGTTTGGATTTGGTTTCTTCCGGCCAAACAGACGTGTTCGGCGGTAGTCCACTACTACTGCAGGTTAGCTTAATTCTCACTCAGCTCACCTTTTTCCGGCTTTCACACGTTCTGTTTTTACCTCATCTCTCAGCTAAGGCTATATCGAAGCTCCTTACTTGTCTTTTCTCTCAAGCTTTATGTGACTTCTCACTTGTTTTTCCACTCATGCAGCTCTGGTTATCTGACAAATTGGGATTGCTCACAGCACCGGAAGCAAATTGGCCTCATCTGCCCGGCCGAATGCACCAGCGGGGTATGATCTATCCGGAAATGTCTGTGAATCAATGGTGCGCATTTATGAGAGAAATGCGGCCGAACGAGATCACATGGCGGCATGAAGCTTTAAACATTCCAGACATGGCTCTGAGTTCTGCAGGATTCGAGAGAGTAGTGATAGCTGGGCTGACCGCTTTCACATTCTACATCCCCGGACGCATCCTTCGTCAACTAGGAATGAGCCAAGGACTCCACCGAGCTGGGACCGAAGATTTCCAAGTCCCCGCTTTCACTGCCCAGAATCTGAGAGGGTATGAGCACGACTGGGGCCTGCGGCAACTCGGAGGAGCTGACCCAGACTTCAGCACGGAACTTACACACCGATATCAAACATGGCTAAGAAGGGAAATCGCAAGCAGGCAAAACAACAATTGACTTCTGACGAATCCTGATGATCTAGAATAAACCGTGAGCCTGTTAAGGCCTCGTGCACTTTGTTCTGTTTTTATGCTTTAATCTTTTTAAGACTGCTCAGCCTGTGTAATAGAAGTTATAATTTGAATAAAAGTGAAAGTTCGAGAGTTTTCCCCTTTTGATCCAAGTGTTGAACCGCCGTGTCAACCAAGTATCGCGCCAACCCCTGGTAATGGGAAACCGTGGATCAAGTTGATGGATTCTGACCGAATCTCACAGAGAGATTGCCTACGTATCCCCTTTCAGGGAATCAGGTCAGCACGTAGTTCAGGCCAAGGTTCACTCGAGTATTTTAACTCTCCTTTTGCGCTCTAAATTTTGCCTAGTGCTGCCACTTCGGGTTTTCAGCCTAGCGAGCTTTGATTGATGCCTATTTATTTTTGCCTAAACCGCCTTCTCAGGTTTTCGGTTTAGCAGGCTTGCTCTAATTTTTGCTTGGAACCGCCCACCCTTGTGGTTTTCGGCCCAACGAGCTTCTCTCAGGGATAGTATCGTTTGAGTTGATCCAGGTTAACCAGAGAGCTGAATTCGTTGCCATCAAGATCAATGAGCTGAGCTGCTCCCCCAGAAAGGATGGTCTTGATGATGTAAGGTCCGGAACGCTTGGGTCGAAACTTGCCACGGGGGTAAAAAACTGGTGCCCGAATCTCTTTCGAAACCATGTCCCCTTCGACCAAGTCTCTAGACTTCACTTTTTTGTTGAACGCCCGGGCAATTCTCCACTGATACCCCTGAACATGATACAGGGCCCGAAGCCTCCTTTCATCGAAAAGCATGAGTTCAACAAATCTCCCACTGAGCCATTCAGATTCCGAGAGTTCCGATTCTACCGTGATCCTCAAAGACGGCACCTCAAGCTCTATAGGGAGAACTGCTTCCATCCCGTAGACCAAGGAATAGGGGGTTGCCCCCGTTGATGTTCGAATCGACGTTCGGTAACCCCAAAGAGCTAAAGGCAGTTGCTCGTGCCAGTCCCTGGCGGACTCTGCAGACTTATTAATGATTGTCTCGACATTTTTGTTGGCCGCTTCAACCGCACTGTTTGTTTGGGGACGATAGACCATTGAGTGATGGACTTGGATCTTGAATTCTTCAAAGAGCTCCAGGACCCTACCTTTGAAATGACTCCCATTGTCTGATACGAACGCTTGCGGAACCCCATATCGGTAGATGATGTTTTTCCTGATGAAGTGAGCGACTTGAACTGCCGTTAGGCTTTTATAAGATTCGGCCTCCACCCATTTGGTAAAATAATCTATGGCCACGAGGATGAACCTATGACCATTTGATGCGGACGGTCTAACCATGCCGATGACGTCGATACCCCATACAGAGAAAGGCCAAGGCGAAGCCATGCCAAAAAGGTTAGAGGGTGGAACATGCATTAGATTAGCATGAATTTGGCATTTGTGACATCGCTGCACATAATCTACACACTGAGATTCCAAGGTAGACCAGAAATAACCCTGGCGCAAGATTTTCCTAGCCAGCATGACGCCGCTCATGTGAGGGCCACAGACCCCCTCGTGGATCTCCTTCATGATTCTGACGGCCTCGGCCCCGTTGACACAGAGCTTGTGCATACCGCAATGAGACCTCCTATATAACTTTCTCCCACAAATGATGTACTGGGCGGCTATTCTTCGCAATGCAGTCTGATCCTTCTTGGAGGCGTCAGCCGGATACGTGCCATTCTCGACGAAGTTCCATATGTCATGGTACCAAGGCAGGCCATCATCGACATCATCGATGGCGTTGACATATTGATAAGCGGGGCGGTCCCGTTGTTCAATTAAGACTGGGCGGAGTTTGACTCCGAAGGGTAGTTCGACCATGGAAGCCAAGGTTGCGAGGGCATCGGCAAACTGGTTCTTCAAACGGGTGATGTGGGTGAAAGTCACTTTGTTAAAGCGAGGAATTAGCCCCTCCAAATCTTGATGATAAGGTTTCAACCCCTCTTCACGCACCTTCCAGTCCCTATTGGCTTGAGATACAACAAGATTGGAGTCCCCGATGACTTCGAGTCGTTCAACGCCAAGCGTGAGTGCAGCCTCCATACCCACAATACAGGCCTCGTATTCAGCTTGGTTGTTTGTAACATCGAAGTTAAGTTTGAATGCAAGCGGAATATGAGAACCATCGGGGGCGATTAGCAAGACCCCGATCCCAAATCCTTTCTGATTGGCCGCCCCATCGAAGTACAGAGTCCAGACGTCCTCGACAACTGTTAGCACCTCCTCATCTGGGAACACGAAATCTGCATCTTCCGGTCCATCCACAGGGTGATCAGCCAAAAACTCAGCGATGGCTCGCCCCTTTACCGACTTCCTCGTGACATATTCGAGGTCGAATTCTGCCAGAAGGAGCAACCAGCGTGCTAACTTACCAGTGAGAGCCGGTTTCTCAAACAGATACTTGAGGGGATCCATTCGAGAAATCAATTTCACTGGGTAAGCCAGCATGTAGTGTCTCAACTTTTTAGAAGCCCAAACCAAAGCCCAACATGTTTTTTCCAAGGCGGTGTAGCACTCTTCAGACCCAACCATTTTCTTACTCAAGTAATAAACGGCCTTCTCAACTCCCTGGTCACTCTCTTGAGCTAGCAAGCATCCCATGGATGTAGAACTCACAGATAAGTATAGAATCAAGGGCTTTCCGGGCACCGGTGGCATCAAGACAGGCGGGTTTTGCAGATAGTTCTGAATGGACATGAAGGCAGCCTGACATCTGTCCGACCATACGAACGGGGTGTCCTTCTTGAGTAGACAAACATCGGCTCGCAAGTCAAAGTTAACTTGGCGATGAATCTGCTGATGAACTGAACCTTCCCCAAAAAGCTCCGCACTCCCTTTTCAGTCTCTGGTGGCTTCATTTCAAGCACCGCTTTGATCTTGGATGGATCGACCTCAATCCCACGCGAAGTGATCATGAAACCGAGCATCTTACCTGCCGTGACCCCGAAGGTGCATTTCTGTGGATTGAGACGCATGCGGAACTTTCGGAGCCTCTCGAAAAACTTCCTCAGTACAGGAACATGCCCTTCCCGAGTTTTTGACTTAGCAATCATGTCGTCCACGTAGACCTCAACTTCTTTGTGCATCATGTCATGCAGAATGGTCGTAGCGGCTCTCTGGTAGGTGGGACCAGCATTTTTCAAACCAAACGGCATGACCAAGTAACAATAAGTCCCCCATTCGGTGATGAAAGTCGTCTTCTCACGGTCTTCCGGCGCCATAAGAATCTGGTTATATCCGGAGAAACCATCCATGAACGAAAGCAGGGCATGGCCCGCCGTATTATCAACCAGTACATCGATATGAGGCAGGGGAAAATCGTCCTCGGGGCTAGCCTTGTTCAAATCTCTGAAGTCCACGCACACTCGAATTTGCCCATTCTTCTTAGGAACTGGAACAATGTTGGCAACCCACGTAGGGTATTGAGAAACCATGAGAAAACCGGCGTCGATCTGCTTAGTGACCTCTTCCTTAATCCTTTGCACCCAATCTGGCCTCATTCGCCTCAACTTCTGCTTCACAGGCTTGGCATTTGGTAGCAAGGGGATTCGATGCTCCACTATCTCTGGGTCGATGCCGGGCATGTCTTGATGAGACCACGCGAAGATGTCACTGAATTCTGAGAGCAGCTCTTTGAAATCGTGATGTTCCTCTGGAGATAAAGTGGAGCCCACTTGAACCATTCGGGGATCATTCTCGTCTTTCAAGTTTATTAAAACTATTTCTTCTTTTAACGGCTGAGCATGCCTTTCGTCTTCCCTTTCGATGAGGGCACGGATTTCCTTGGGAATGTCCCCATCGAAATCTATCCCTTCATCGTCGGGGTCGACACAGTTTATATAAAGATCATTCAAGTAGTCAGAAGAGGATTCCTTCATTTCATAAGACCCTGCAGGGTCGCCAAGTACAAGGGAATCAAACTCAAAGTAAAAGCCATGACGTGGAGGGCCAAGAGGCACAAACTCCGACTCAGAGCTAGACTTAGACTCAGAGGACTCAACAGACTCAGTGTCAGACTCTGATACATCATCAATGCAAGTAAGGCGTGGTTTGAAAATGCAATTTTTAAGACTACCCTTTGCTTCTGTGATGAGGGAGAGGGGATCCTTGAGATCGTCGGAACCAAGAATGAACACCTCGGCCTCTTCAACTTCCTTGGCCAAACCCACCTGGGAGAACTCATAAAATAGCTGCTCCAAGCTCCCTTGATCAAAAGACATCAGCCAATCAGTCTTTAGCTTAGGCTGGCTAAGCTTCCTCTTGAACTCCGCCCTTGCTGGCTCTTCATCACTAGAGGACCAAGTGTCATCAGCGAAAACCTCAAACCCAGGCAGCAAATCCCCAGTGACTGAATCGATAAAAGGCTCAGGCTGTCCGGTGTAGACGTCATTCCCCACTTCGCGCACAAAGTAGCTATCGGGTTCACCATAGAGAGATCGAGGTTTTCCCGTGCATTTCCTTCTTTTGGCATCCTTGGTAGAGGAAGAGTACCCCAAACCAAAGCGGCCCTCGCAAGAAGGAAAGGCAGGGAACTCAGGGATCCCTTGTTGGTGAATCCCAAGGCCAAGACCAGGCAGATAGGACATCCTCCTCATGATGTCTAAAGCAACAGAGCTTATGATGAAGTCCCCATCCACGTTGATAGCCAAAACCGAACCAGAAGTGTCGAAAGAGAAACCCCCGAGATCAACATCTTCCTCGCTGTGAGCAATTCCCAAAACAGGCGTGCCATCTTCCTTAAGTGGGCGAATGCCCGAGTCCCCGCAAATAGTCAAAGTTCCAGTAGGCAGTCCCAACATAACCTTTTGGTGAAGAGTAGACGGTACAGCCATGATGTCAGATCGGTGAAGCCACGGCCTTCCTAGCAGAAGATTAAAGGTGGCGGGGATGTCGACCACATGGAACTCAACATCCATCTCAAACCCCTCAGCGTCAAGTTTGAGCACGAGCGTGCCCTCGACCACGCGACGAGTGCTGTCGTATGCCTTAACAGCCAGATTGGAAGGTGCAAAGTCTTTCTTGGCTAGTCCCAAGCGGTAAGCCACTCTCAACGGGCAAACATTGATCGCCGATCCGTTGTCGATCAAAACAGTCGGAATCCAGAGTCCCTTACACTTAACAATGATGTGCAAGGGGCGATTGTGATCAATCCCTTCGATCGGTAGATCCTTGTCGGTGAAGACCACGGTGTGCTTCGAAGTAGGCGGGAGAATTATGGATATCATGGCTTCAGGCGTGACATCGGGTTGGATCTCAAGGCGAGAGAGAGTATGGCAAAACTTTTGACGATGTTCGCGGGAGGAACAGATTAGTCCCCAGAGTGATATAGCAGCAGGAATCCGCTCCAGCTGCCTCTGAATCATGTCATCATTCGGGGAGCTTGGAGGTGCCTCAGACGGTGCGGACCTTGAGAACGCAGAAGGTTCGTTCCTTTTGTTAGAAGAATTGGACGAGCTCCCAGCCTGAAGATTAGAAGGCTGAAAAATTCGTCCACTCTTCGTAACGTTGTGAACGTTCTCTAAAGAGGGTATCGCTTGAAGGTCTTGACGGTCATCCCAAAGATCAGCAGGGACCTTCCCCAATTTGCGTTTTCCTTTGTCAGAAGGCAGTGGGGCTATAGGTGCTTCCATGCCTAGATCGAGGTCTAGAGCTAAATCGTTCCACAGCAGCGACTCCCAGAAATCTGGCTCCTTAACAGCTGCAGCCTCCCCAACAAGCTCCGTGTTAGCAATAAACGGGACGTCCCAGAGTCCCCCATCGGCAAGAGAGCGGTTGACAGTCCAAACCTCGGACCCAACTTGGATATTAACCACATCATCAACATCCCAGAGGTCTGCTGGTGGAACAAGGTCCGTAACCATAATGTCGTGATCTTCCTCGTTCGGATAAGGCGGTGCGGGGCGCGAGAGTTCCTCGCTAATGATGTAGAATGTAGGATCGTACTCAGTGTTAGTTACAGAGCCAACCAGCCTGTCAATAGTAGAAGGGAGAAAGCATTCCCCCAAGACACGAGTTTCCTCCTGAACGAAACCCTCTTTTATGAATTGAATCTCGTGATCGGGCAGAGCATATCCCTGAGGAGGATTAAGATCGAACTCTAATGGAAACTGCCACGCGGGCTTGGGATCCCAATAGTACTCCTCCTCAGGCAGAACGGGCTCAGGCTGTTGAAAGAGCATGTTCAAAGAGAATCCATCCAAAGGGTCAAGCATGCCTGCCTCATAATTAGCCATCCAGGCGTCATACCAAGCATGGTTAAATGGGACATATTCGGGGTTCTGAGGGAAACCGTCTAACTCTAGCTCCGTCCATTCATTGATTATGGGGGCTGCATAATCGTCATTATCGGCGATAGCCCATCCTACTGCTTGCATATCAACCTGCTGTTCCGGTAGAAAAGGGACGGCAGACCTAAAGCGGCTTATCAAATTCGGAGAGGAGTTTGGATCCGTCACATCAAAATACGGGCTGTCCAAGGAAGAAGCAGAGTTGAGCTGCACGGCAGGAATGGACTGGTGAAACAGCTCGCTGATGGAGGCGTTGAACACAAACGCCCCATTCTGCAAGCGTGCGAGAGGCACATCGGGATTGGACGACTGTCCTTCTTCAAGATGGATGTAGGAAATCTCGGCTTCGGGCTGAGAAGGGATAGGCACGACCGGCCTGGGTTGGTTTGTTGAGGTTATATGGTCAGTGGGGTTGAATATAGTGGAGCTAGGGTTGATATGAGTGGAGCTGATGGATATTTGGTTGATGCGGGGAGCAGCATTGTGCTTTGGCTGGGAGTTGGAAAGGATGTTTGGTTTTTGGGTTGGTGGAGGTGGAGCATGGAGAGTTCCTTCATCTATGAGATCCTGGATCGCATGTCGGAGGCGGAAACAGGAGTCCGTAAGATGTCCGACCCCTTGGTGGTAGGCACAATAAAGGTTAGCTTTGAAGTTGGGTGAAGGGTTTTTAGGCAAAGGAGTCGGGTCAAGGGGCTTCAGATGCCCTGACTGGATTAACTTCTCCATGACAGATGACAGTGGAGCTTCAAACGCAGAGAAACTGCGGGACTGACCACGGGGCCGGTTATTTTGTGGGGTTTGCACCTGGTTAATCTCAGCAACACGATTGGTTGTATTGGAAGAGGAAGCATTAGTGCCGCTAGTTGCTGTGTTGGAAGATGTCCCACTGCCAAACAACGCATTGGTGTTTCCTGAGTAGACCCGAGGCTTTGGTTTCGAAGGGTTAGAAGACTCCCCTCTTGACAGAATCCCGCTTCGTAGCGCATCCTCGATGGCCAACCCAGATTCGAAGAAAGTATCGAAGTTGGAGGAAGCTTGGACAAGAACCAAATGCCTAGCGTAATTAGGCTGAAGATTGCGAGAGATGATTCGGAGCTGATCTCTCTCACTCGGGCGATCGGTCATTTGAGCAGCCTTCGTCCTCCATCTTTTGACAAAATCCGCAAAGGATTCCTTAGCTTCCATTTTCGTGGACTCAAGCTCTCGGGTTGTCATTTTGAGCTGGGAGTTGTAACTATACTGTGAAATAAACGCAGCACCGATATCCTCCCACGTCCTCCTTTTAGCGATGTCGAGCGACAAAAACCAGTGAAAAACGGGTCCTGAGAGAGTCTGAGGGAATAGCTGGGACATGGCTTCGGGTTCAACAGCCAAGAGTTTCATGGCGGCATGGTAGCCATAGAGATGAGTCTTCGGGTCACCACTCCCATCAAACTTGGCGAGATCAGGCATTTTGAACTTGTCGGGGAGCTTAGCATTAGGATACAAGTAGAGGCGATCTAAATCAATTCCCCTGGCGCTGATCTTTTCAGACTTGGACACAGATTCCTCTAGCTTGACGATCTTTGCCATAAGAGCAGTCATGTTAGGATCCAGAACGGGTCTTGCCACAGCGAGATTCAGATTCGCAGCCTCCGGGTGAGCCTCTCTCGGGTTGGGCTGAATTATGATCCGCCCCGCATGGTTAGGGTCTTCAACAAAGATCGGTTCCGCATGGTCGTCCTCATCGGCCTCGCCTCCCACTTCTGCAGCTGGCGGAAGACGAGTGTTGATAAGGTCATTGAGCCTAGTGAGATTTGCATCAGTCTGAGCACCCCTTTGCTGCATGGTGGTGATGCTGTTCTGGATGTTCATGAGGATGGTTTCGAGACTCAGTGGTTGCGGATGATCTGCCATGATGGAGGTCCCGGATGAGCTTGACGAGGACGGGGAGGCTGGCGATGCCGGAGATTCAATTTCCTGGAGAACTGACGGTGATCCTGATCGTAAAGCGGCCAAAAGGGAGCCCGGAGAGTCTTCCGTTGTGGCTGACTGAGCTTGCAACCTAACTAGCCTTTGAACGGAATTCTGATGCAGACGTTCCCAAGTGGGTTTGGCTTTCTGCGTCGATACTTTCCTTGGCGGTGCAATGGTTCAGAATTCTGCTTTGCTTTGCTTTGCTGTAAGAAAAGGTTCGATAAGGGCCCTGCAGCAACCTTACTCTAAGCAAAAGACTCTAAAGTGATAATGCAGCCATCGTCGTCAGTGTCGCCCTTAGACTCTAAGACTACAGACGAGTCTGTCTCATGATGTTCGGACACTGCCAAAATCCTCGGATTTCTTTTTGAGAGCGTATCCTCGTTTGAATCGAATAATACTAAGAGATGTCAAAAATAGCCTAAGCCTCTAACTTTTCCATTCTTGAAGTTTCAACTTTGAACTTGGAATAACTCGGGGTGAATGACGTGACACCTTAACCGGGGCGGCGTAGGCAACATAGTGCCATAGCCTGAGCGGTGTACGTGCTGTGCACGATAACCAGGGTGGTGTGAGCATCACGGCATTCTCTTCGTCGTTCCTTGTTTTCTATTTGAGACTTCAATCGGGATATGGCCAAGGACTTAGAAAGTTTTGATTTCCCAAAGTCTTGTTGATCCTAGGACTTTTGAAAATCTAATAACATGCACCGCGAAGATGCATGACTCTTCATCGGACCTAGCAGCGTCCTAATAAACATAAGACAGACTCGAAAGAGAGACAACCTAGAAGCCGCCCTAAACATGCCCCTACGCAAAACGGTATGTATGTACAGTGCATGCGATAGGAAAAGCAGTAACACATGGACAGTATATGGGGGTTAGATGCAAGTAGATCTTACCCTGCAGGTACCTGTCCTAGTTTGGAGAGTTCTAGTGCTTTATATATGCAAAGGCTGGTTTTGGCTTGTAACGGGTTCCTCGGACTAGAGCCAAGATATACCTCCCACTGCCCGCGTAATCGCAGAGCAACAGTCGAACGGTAGAATGACTCATCATCGTCAAAGGTTGTTGGTCATTCGGGGTCCCCGAGCTCCGGTAAACCGTGCCGGATTGCCAAAACGATCCAACGGGGCTTATCCCACATCGATGCAAATGAGAATGCTAAAGAAATTGATTAATCGAATAGAATCGCAAATTCGCAAATGCCCTTTCAAATTTGGCTCACTTTATTTAATCAATGCTTAGAAGAAACTACACGAGAGAACAATCGGAAAAGTCCCAGATTGGATTGGCCGGACACGAGGTCCCGTTAAATCACCATTCCAACCTTCGGCAGCGCGAAGCTCACCGTTTTGACAAACTTTTGTGGGATTGTTCCTCAAGTGTATTGAAATCTAAACATAGACCAATATTGGTTCGATCCCCAGCAGAGTCGCCACTGTGGGCATGCGTGCCCGTTTTCGGAATTTCCGGATTCCGAGACGCGAGGCAAGGGGGCCCGGGTCGAGGGAGCGCGAGCGGGGAAGCAAGCGCTCGCAAAAATACAGAGTCGCCACTCGGGTTTTGAAGGTCCGACACCCAAGGAACCGTATTTCGAAGCACTTGCCGCGCTGTTTGATTTGAAAAAGTTAAGGAACCAGCCCGTCATAACCATATCTGGGTTCGGGAGCCAGGTTACGAGAGGGGAAGGGTTTTATGGCACCCCTCTCGCCCAATCCGGAGATCGGTCTCTACTTAGGTATTTGCGAAAATGTTTGTTTGCGATTCTGTTTCATTAATCAATTTTTAGCCATTTAGGGCGGGGGAACAGTTTAAGGGGATTAAAGCTGTAACATGTTTGCAGGATGTGATAAGATATGGCATGGGTTAGTGAGATGACAAGTAATAAATGGAATGAAGTTCAAAACATTGATCATATATCAAAACAGCGCTGTGTATGATTTTGGCACAAACGAACAGCCAGCTTGCATGCATGAGTTCATCCGCATGCAAGCGAACCATCGCGCGACATAACCATATACTCGCGCGAGTATTGACACTTTACCAATAGTTTGAATTTCACCCCCTTCTGGGCTTTGGAAGGACCAGTGCTCACCTAGGTGCAAACCAAGCAGTTTATGGGTACTTGAAAGTAAACAATATTACAGCCAACAGATGGAAATATTATGAAAATGCAACCCCTAAACAGTGGGGGTGTCTAAACAGAGGCCAAGGCCAAGTTGCTCATGCAAGGGCAATCCCTGGAAGACAAAGAACCATCGCGCGACAGAGTGGGACAGCCGCGCGATTGTTCAGACTGGACTTCCAGGAATTGCTTTGCATACTTAGGGCTCTGAGACATGTTCAGGAGCATCCCAAAAGCATTCCAAACAAAGAGGTGTTATAAACTAAGCCAAACAATGATTTTCAACATGCAAAACAGCAAAGCAGTGAGCTAAAGCTCCTTAAAAGACTTTTAAAAGACTACAAACACAATAATAAACTTAAAGACCAGGGTCCCTTCCCCACGTGGTCCAATCTCACGCAGACAGAATTGTCGCGCGAGGATACGGGACCATCGCGCGAAGGTTTCCCAGCTAACAGCCCTTGAAACTCTGCCGGCTTTAGGGCCAGAACTGGTATCGATTACCAGTCTTGACCCTGCCAGTCCCCCTCGGGGGTTCGAACAGTGAGCAGAAAGATATTATACCTTTGCTTGAGTGCCTTGGAGATGGCTTGAATGATGAGATGGTGAGATTTGGAGGGTGATTATGTGGGAGTGAATGGTGTGAGATGCTTGTGCTTGAGTTTGCCTTCTTCTTTCTTAGAGAGAGATTTTGTAACCCTTTGCAAGGATGCATGGGGGGGGGGGGGGTATTTATAGAAAGAAGGGGTTAGTGGATGGCTAACCAAGGCATTGTAACCAGCCAACAATGCTGGTTACAAATGCTTGGTGGAGGAGTGGGTGGCAAAGGTGATGGGAGAATGGGGGGTGAGGTGGTGCAAGGGGAGCCCCCCCAGAACGCTGTTCAGCCGAGAAAACGGGGTCACATAGGCCTGTAGCCCCCTGACCACCACGCAATCTGGGTGAAAATGACAGGTGTTGACCATCGCCCGATGAAGTGAGACCATCGCGCGATGAAGTGAGACCATCGCGCGAGGGTTCAGCCAACCCCGCGATGGTCAATGGTCAAAGCTTTGACTTTGACCACCACCTGGCAGACGAACCATTGCGCGAGGGTCCTAGATTGTCGCGCGACATTCAGACCAAGGTCCAGGTTCTGATTAAAGGTTTTAAGGGCTAAGGATGGGTTCCTCACATGCCAAACTCAAGCCATTCCAAGTTCTCGAGACTGTTTCGACCTGATTCATCATCGGGGAATCAAGAAACCGAAGAAGAAAGTAAAACGATCGGGAAGTCAGATTGGGGTGTCTACACCCAACCATTAACTTGGGTATTCTCCCAAGTTTCCTTGACTGTTTCATACAGTTTGGATGAGACAGCCAAATATCCATAAACTCAAACTGCAGGGGACCCCAATCCCTACAATCATCCATATCCCTACAATCATCCATAATTACTACCGGACAATGATCAGAGATAGCACGTTCTAGCCCCCATTGGTGAACCCTAAACTCCTGAATCCATTGTTGAGATAACAGAAACCTATCCAACTGGCTAAGAACAGCTTGGTCTTGGTAATTAGTCCAAGTATATTTTCTGCCAATCATTGGAAGGTCCTCCAATTCCATAGTGTTGCAAAACTCCACAAAGTCCCTCATTCCCCTCTCCATTCGTAGACATCCCACCCTTTCACACGGCATTTTAATTTCGTTAAAATCTCCCCTCACACACCATGGTACTTGAAAATTCCTTTTGAGGCCTAGGATCTCCTCCCATAGCACTCTCCTGGCCACGACATCATTAGGAGCATACACATTCACAATAATGCACAGGAAGACCTTGTTAGCAACACCTTGCAAAAGGATATAGTGTCTATGTGAGATTACCGAGTCTGCTCTAAAAAAATCTTTATTCCAAATGGTTAGTAAGCCCCCTGACACCCCAACGGCACTTGAGCTCGCATAACCCATATCAGCATTACCCCAAATTCTCTGAATAGCAATATTGTCCACCTGTTCCAACTTAGTCTCTTGAATACATACCATACTAGGTTTTCATTTTTTAATCAGCTTGGACAAAAAACGTTTTTTCACCGAGCCTCCCAAACCCCTAATATTCCAAGTTAAAATTTGCATTGAGACAGACCTACCCAACAAGAGCTCCATAGAGAGAGAGAAAGATAACTAACCCTCTGTTTCTCTCTCAAGCATGAGAGAACTCCTGAGCTTCAATCTCTATCATTTTATTAAGAATCACAGCATCTTGAGATATGAAATTGACATTCAACTGACCTCCAATCGCCATAGTCGCACGAACCTCTTTGTGGATTACTGAGTCACTTTGAATCGAGTCCCCCGGTGATGATGAACAGCTCTCCTCATTATCAACTCCCTCTCGTGGCATGAGGAGATTTGCCAACTGTCTTCTTCGCCTTCTCCTACAATTAGCATTGTTGAGGTCTACCATCAGATTAATGCTAGGGATTTGGGATAATCTCACCATTTGGTTGTTGTCCTCTTGGGGTTCGACCCCCACCTCATCTGGTTGGATAGATAAAGGGGAAATAGGGGATTCAGAAACGTGGGATTCATGGGCCTCTATACTCACCTCCTGCCTTAGCTTATCAGACGACCCAATAGGCCCACCCCCATCAAATAAATTCACCTCTCCATTTTTAGCTACAGAATGGGCTTTAGAGTGGGCTAAAAGGCCCACACCCACATCTCCCTCTAAGATACCCACTGAATCCTCCACTATAGATTCAAAATCCCCAGACAAAGCTGGCATACTGGTCTTCTCGGGCATTAAATGTTTGTTTGCACTTACACACATATAGCCCCTGAACCCATCAAACTCTTTATCCTTCCCATGCTGGGCTATTCCTCTAGCTGTACTGACCCCTTCACCAACCACATCTCTCCTATTGGCTGTGAGTCTTTTATGCCTTTCCACGTCATCTTCATCTTCCTTTCCTGCATTTGAACCAGACTCCATGGAAGCTTCCTTTCGAGGTTTTCCTTGACAGAGATTCACCTTTGAAGCAAAGTCTTCCACTTCGTCTGGGTTAACAAAGGAGGATTCCTCCGAGACTTCAACATCGTACACTACCCCTTCAATCTCAAGCTGTATCCATCTGCAAATAGGACCATTTTCTTTTGTGGAAATCAACACTCTCCCCTTTGCAAAGGATAAGTCATTTAGTGTAGCCTCATCCATTTTTATAAAGTATCCCCAACACTCCCCTATTTGTTGAAATGTCTTGGCACTCCACCCATTAAGAGGAACTCCTCTGCAACTCAACTAAACAAACCCAAACTTATTACCTGCACGTTTGCTCATTTTTCTTGGAATAAAGGCATATCCTTAACCACACCAAACTTATTAAATGTTCTCTGCAGCCAGATCTGGTCTTTATGCTCAGGGATGTTATCCACAAACAAGGTGACAATATCTTTGTCCCCTACCATAGCAGTAGAAGCCTTCCTGTGATTTCTGATCACCGGAATCCACCCACCCTCTGTGTCGCCGGTCTTCCAGATGGCACTCCTTGTCCCTCTCTCACCCTCTCTCTCTCTAACTCTCTGAAACATGGTGCGATTTTCATTGTACAGAATTAGCATTATTGTAAAGGCAAAGGCAAATTATAAATACAACCGTCAAACTTCTCAAGACAATCCACTAAATTAAAGTTGAATCGAACATTATTTTGAACCTTCAAACATAAAAATACGGGAATAACTTTTTGCTCAAAACGCTTATTGATATAATTCAAATTGGATTTGAACAATAACACAAAGGGCTATAACTTTTATGTTTATCAAAATTGTTAATTTTAATCATTTTAAACCTTATTATCCTATTGTACAAAATTAGCATTACTGGATGTAGTGGCTCCAAAAATGGGGCTTTGACCGCTCACCGAGCCACAATGCACCTAGCGAAACCAACGAGACCCCCGCTCCTCATTCAGCATAGGGTCCGGGGACCCCACAATGTCCCCTCGGAATGTCGCTCGGTAGGAGTCCACACGGGGTATGTCGCTATCTAGGGCCACAGAGCGTTCCCGATTCTGACTCCCCGAGGCCGCTTGAAGGAAGACGGTTACTCTGGGAGGACCCCATGTAGTTACGCCAGGAGAATAATCATTGGGATCTAATCTGACCATATGCTCCATAACCGCCTTATCCCCTACGTCGCATATGACGCCACCTGAGGTGGTTATCCGAGTGTATCCTCCATGCGCTAGCTTGGAGGCCAAGCAAAGCAAGGTCTATAAATACAAAGGGACTCTAACCTAGAGAGGTATGTCATTCTATCCTAACCCTAGACCTATACACTTCTCCCTACATCTAGCTTGATCGTCGGAGAATCACTGGGCCTCCACTGCCCTAGTGACTTGTTGCAAGTTAGGCAGTGGGCACGTGAAGCAGCGGAGGAAGGAACTGGAACCGACCCACGGTCAAGATCCCGATAAACCGAACCCCTACATTGCAAAGGCAATGACAAATTATAAATACAACTGCCAAACTTCTCAATACAATCCACTAAAGTTGAATCAAACGTTATTTTGAACCTTTAAACATTAAAATACGGGAATAACTTTTTGCTCAAAATGCTGATTGAAGTAATTCAAAATGGATTTGAACAACAACACAAAGAATTATAACTTTTATATTTATCAAAATTGTTAATTTTAATGTTTAGAGGTGCGAAATGTCGTTCGATTCAATTTTAGGGGGTTGTATTTAGAAGTTTGAGGGTTGTATTTAGAATTTGCCCACTTCCAATAGCATTAATGTACACATTATGAAAAAATACAAGTTAAGCAAAAAAAAATTAATGTACCATAATTTTTTATATGCAACCTTTCATAAATTTTGTCGCCAAAGGTACCCGTGGCGACGAATTAAAATTTTCATCGCTGAAAGCATAAATGTGGAGATTGAAAAATTTTTTCGTCGCCAAAGAAAATCATTTGGCGACGAAATATATTTTGTCTCCAAGAATGTAACTTCGGCAGCGAAAAATAATTTCGTCTCCAAATTTATGATTTCAGCAACGAAAATTGTCAAATAGGTACCCGACCTTAAAAATATATTCCTCGCTAATTAATACATTTAAAGACCAACTTATATTTTTCTCACTAAAAAGGGATAATTTGGGACGAATAATTTTGTCACAAAAAATGTCAAAACAGTGATGAATTTACTTTTTCGTCACCAAATATACTTAGTTCGCCACTTTTTCATCGCCAAATATACTTGTTCTTGTACTGTTTCCTGGTGACAAAACACACAAAAAGTTACAAAAAAAAGTTAATTTTTCCATCGTCTCTCTTCCTTCTGTGCAATTTTGAAGTGTGCATCTCTGAAAAATCACGAGTTTTTAAATAATGGCACGAGAGTGATATGTAATTCGAAATTTTTTGGACCGTCACTACATAAGAAATCAAGTAATAGGCGAGGAATTATTTAAGTTGGCTAAGCATCAGATTTCGTCTCAAGTGAACTGACGACGAAAGTTTGGCGCAAAAGACCATGCGACGAAAAATAATAATTCGTCACCCATTATTGTTTTTGGTGACGAATTTTTTCCTTGCCTATTTAGCTAATTCACGACGAAAAAATAAGAAAAATATTTGGTCGCAGACCATTTTCGTCGCCAAAATGAATATTCAAATTGGCGACAAAAAAAAAATCGTCACTAAAGGCATTTTCATATGGGAAAAATCTCACTTTCTTGTGTCTCCTGGGTTTTGAACCCGAGCATTCAAGTCAACCAAACCTGCATGCGTAAGTCTTCTACCAATTGCACCGTATACATTTTTTGATATATATTATAAACGGGACGGTTCAAGGGACATCCAAAAAAACACCTAAAAAAAAAATCCCAAATCTCAAACTTATAGTTCCCGATCAAATTTTTATGATCCGAACCGTTCAATGTGTGCAGAATGTGATTTTAAAGGTGCCCTCGAGAAATTAACAAAAAAAATGATCGGGAAAGGCTTGATTTGAGCAGTTTTTATTTGAACCATTCAATAAAAAACTGTTTGAAACTGTTCGGATCAAGCCTTTCCCGGTCATTTTTTTTGTTGATTTCTCACAGTTACCCTTAAAATCATGTTCTGATCATATTGAGCGGCTCGGATCATCAAAATTTGATCGAAAACTATGAGGTATTTTTTTGGGTGTCTCCGGAACCGCCCCGTATTATAAATATCAAATATATAACATATATGTTTTACATTTATTTTTGGTTACGATTACGATTTCGTTATTGTCAAATGTGATAACTAAGAGGAGATATATTATTTTTTTCAAAACGTTATGTTTTCGATTAAGTTTAAAACATAAAATAAACCTCATTATCTTATTATGTAGAATTAGTATTAGTGCAAATCATCGGGTACAATTAACATTAATATACACGTTAAGCAAAAAAAAAATTACCCTACCATAATTTTGTATATACAACCTTTTCAATACAAATTATTGCCTTTTGTAACAAAATTGGCGATTTTTCGTTGCCAATGTGTAATATTTGCAATGAAATTTTTTTCGTCTCCAATTTTATTACAAAAGGGGACGAAATTATTTTTTCATCACCAAAGTGTACTATTTGCGACAAAACCAATTTCATTGCCAATTTGGCGACGAAAACCAATTTCGTCACTATTTTTTGTCGCCTCTCACTTGATTTCTTGTGGTGACATGTATTGTTAGGTAAGACCGCGTTCATTTGTTCTTTATAAAGTTTTTTTTTTTTTTTTTTGTCTTTCATTACACATCAATGGTTAACATGTTTCAATCACCAAACAAAATAAAAAAAACGGAGGATGACAAGTGTGGTGTTGTTATATTACTTTTTTCATTTATTCCATTTATCTCGAGATAAATGCGTTCTATAATCATATCAAACGATATCTAATCAAAGAGATTTATGGCATGAATGTTCCTCTCAACGAGTTCTAAAAAGTAAACGATCTTGATCATTGAGGCGGACTCAAAAAGGCCCAAAAACTATTTGATTGGACCTTCCCATCCAACGAATGAATTGAAATGCCACTCCTTGTTCTTGCTTAATTATATCCGTCCGAATTATGTTTGTTTCATTAATAAGAGGATATTTGTCTAAATGAGATCATTTGACTGTCTTAATCAATAGAAGATTAGATCATCCAAATAGACTTTCAATATTAAATCATCTTGATTATCAATGCAACTGCAGGCAATTGCCTAAGGGAATCATATACCAATCACTTCATGATCTTGGTCAAATAATTAAACGGCCTAAGGGAATCCGATACCAATCACTTCGTGATCGATCTTAGTCAAATAATTGATCCTATACTTAATAAAAAATTTATTTCGTAGATACGGAAAAAATATTGGTATCTGGTACTAGTATGATACATATTATTGTATTTATTGTCTTAGGGGGTGTTTAATTATACGACGCTTTTTTTGCATATATTGTAGATTGTGAATTTTCAGATTATTCGTGTTCTGGAGTCAATTACGAGGATACATTTTGAGAAGGGAAGCTCCAGTGCAGTTGGTCAAAAACATGTACTGAAAGTTACGTTGACACGGGTTCGACTCCTAGAGGAATTGCTGTTTCTTTTTTCCTTTACGATATATAACCACAAATACTTTTTGAGAAAAATGGTGCCATAGTACGCTGTTGGTTTGTTGGTTGCTTCCAAATGCTTAAAGACGGAACAGAGGTTCAACTCTCATTACGAACATTCAAATTTTTTTTTTTTTACCTTCTCAATGAAACTAAAGCTCTATTTGGAACCTAGGAAAAGAATAGAAATAATTGAGAAGAAAATTAGAGAAAATATGGAAGAAAGTTGAATTAAGATTTGAAAATTTCCCTTTTTTTCTTTAAGAACCAAACAAGGAAAGGAATAAGCATTCTTTAAATTGAGAGGTCGCACAATGTCAAAATCAGTCCTAAATTAAGATGTAGACATAGCAAAAGTTACAAAGAAAAATACAACAAACAAGCATGCATGGCCGATTGTTGTTTGATGGAGTATGTTTGTAATCAATTAGTCAGTTGTAATTTTCTCAGTTTGGGTGGTATCAAACTCTTTTAGACATGATCTTTTTACCGTAGTTATCTCGAGGTCGGCGTTCATGGTTATGGTTCTGGGTTAGCATCTCGAGGTTGTCAGAAATCCATTATTTTTTATCATGATCGTAGTCACTGTGGTTCTACCGGTGCTGAATTAGGATAATTTGTGAGGTTATGGGATTTTTTCCTGTTTTTCTTTAACTTTTTCGATTGGATTTCAATCGATACCTATGGTGAAGTGTGTATTTTTGGCTAGGAAAGGTTTGTCTGGTTTGGGTTATAGCCATTGGTTGAGTCTCGTGGTTGCTTGATTCCCTATCTAGAAACGAGTCTTCTACTTGATGTATTTTGATTGAGATTAATGGTATCATCTGTCATTGTTTTGGCAAAAAAATGAAAAAATCAAAACGTATTAACGTAGCATTTTGAACTATTGTTATACTCCAATATACTAAATACTTGAAATTTATGGCCCATCATTTGTGACTTGTTTAAAAGAAAAATTTATGCTCTTCGTGTGGCTATTAAAAATTCAGTAGTGGGTGGATCTTGGCTTTATTTGAAGGGACTTCGGGTTGGTGTTGTGCACCTACGAGCCGTCGGGTCGTACATCCGATGGCTTGGATCACATCTTGGCAACCAACGATCAAGAGTAGTTCATTGTCGAGATGAGATCCAAGCTGTCAGATGCATGATCCGACGGCTCGGAGATGCGCAACACGGTGATACAATCCCTAGAGAGAATTCTGTCCGTTAAGGTTAGAAAATCATATTAATTTCAATTCCAAATTGATATATTTTGAACTATATATGCATTACCCCAAAAGTTCGATTTCTTATTCAAAATTATTCTACAAAATGCGGGATAAATTTAGACGTTTTCATTAGAAAAGACAGAGTTTAGTAATTAAATTGCAATATGTCCCATATATTTGAATGGAATGTTTTCCGAATTATAAACAAGTATATAGTTAAAGTAGAGTTTCGACGCTTAGGGTCTCTCTCTCCTTCAGATCTATCCCCACTAATTTCAGCAAGCCCCAACATCAACAGAGCCAATCGTCGCCAGAGCAATCCGTCTGTGTGCTTGTTTGTCTGATCTTCCTTAACATGTGCTCTTCTTTCCGATTGTCCTGTAGTTCCATCGACATTTTCAAGCCGGCCCCGTTCTTGTCGTTCTGAGCATCACATAGGTTCGTGCCTTGACGAGGGCGTAGTTTCTTGAGACAGAGGTAGCAGTTGATAGTGCTGTACGTTGGGGTTGGCAACTTTGGTGATCAAGGTTCCATTCCGTGGTTTATGCTGTGTCTCGGCCGCCCTTGTGACGGCGGTGGCGACGACAACGAGGGTCTTGATCAGTGTTTTTGGGTGGCTGGACTTAAGGGTGTGGATATGTTGTTTTCTTACAGGTTTTGCTTTAGTTTTGTTTGTTGTTTTTGTTGATTTTCTTCCCCTGCGTGGGACAATTCATTGTGGGTGCTTTTGTGGTGGGTTTTTCTACGTTGTCTTGATGGCTTTTCGTGGTCGGAGAAGAGTTTTGTTTGTTTGATGTCCTTAATGTTCGTTTGTGAGTTTAGACCTCCAATGTGGTTGCTTTCCTCCCTCCTTGGGGGTTGCTCCTTTGTGGTTTTCGTATCAATGAAAGCACCTCTAAACTTTGACCAATTTGTTGGGCCTGTTTCCTTCTTGGGACGTTCCAAAAAATTGTCTATATCTCAGAATCTATAATATTTTTTATGATTTCGAAAACTTTGTTTAAAAATATAAATTAAGATCTATCAATCAAGATTCATATTGAATTTATAAAATATTATAGATTGTGAGATATAAATAATTTTTTAGAATGTCCCAAAAAAGAAACATGCAAAACAAAGTGAGACAGAGGGTAAATTGTGAGCCATTTGATCTAGTCATAGGTCTACGACTCCACTAGATCTTCCACCTTAGGATTCTTCACACCCTCCACTGCGGCGTCATCAAAAATCTCTTCATCCATACCTGGCATGAAATCTCAGGGCAATATAGCACCAAGAGTGTCATTGAGTTACACAACCAATCAGTAAAATAAAGCAGACTACCCAATACCCCACATGCATGGCATGGCATGATAAAAATTACTGTACATAGCAAATGATAAATCACATGAGAGTGAAAATATATACTCCGTAACACATATAGTTTTATGAAGCACATAAGATTCATTTCCAATCGAACAATACTGGTTAAATCCTCATTTTATGCTTCCATCCACTATGATCATATACACTAAGTTCTCATAAGCTTGGTTTCCATTTACCCTGCCTAACTCTTAGGTCCAGGATGTGACACGGCTAAAGACAGAGCACGACTCTCCAGACATAGTATATATGGCTCAAGTCGTAGAATGGGTCAGGTCATCCAGCAATCGATCTTTGATGTGCCTTGATGTGATGATCCATCCGGACGGATGTTTTGAGCCATGCTAATCACTGAAGATTAGGTTAGCCTAACATTTTCAATATTGGAGGATGTCATTTGCTTAATTAATAAAGCTGCAGGTCCGTGCTTGTGGGAATCCCATACCAATCACTTCATCTTTAGTCAAACGATTGATTACGATCCAATAATACTTACAAATACAAATAAATTAAACTTTATAGTATTAGGTACATTTAATTTGGAGTACATGTCCGCGAGCCCCAAAAATTATCGGTACAAATACGACATGGATATAACTACTATTTAAAAACATCTGGGTTTCATGGGTTCCAAGCAATAATTTCTATCACACGAGTTTACCTAGTAATTTTCTTAAACTTAAGTTCCACAAATTTTTTATTTTTTTATTTTTTGTATCGAAGCCATATTGAATTAAAACTGCACTTCGAAAAATCCGTGTATTCGGCATCAAAATTTTACGTTTGTTTGCGATATAAGACAAATAAAACCACCACTAGTATAATTACAAATTACACTACAACCAATTGATTTTAGTAAACACTTCATCTTGTTAACAAGTGGAATGTTCCTCTATATAACCTCTCCAATTCTTAAAGTTCATACACCACCCAAACATCCTATACAACTTCTCCCCTCTATCTCATGGCACAACCCAATCTGGTGAAGATACTGGACGTTTGCAGGGTGCCTCCGATGCCTCCCTCCTCCAACTCAACTGTCCAAACATCGCTTCCTCTCACGTTCTTCGACATTTTCTGGATGAGACTTCGTCCAAGTCAACGCGTATTCTTTTATGAATTCCCCGTTTCAAAAACAACACTCATAGATACCATCCTTCCTCAACTGAAACACTCCTTATCCGTCGCCCTCCTACACTATCTACCACTCGCCGGAAATCTCACTTGGCCACTGGATTCCGACAAACCAATTGTCCAATATAATGAAGGTGATACAGTTGCACTTACAGTAGGAGAGTCTGAAGACAATTTCTACCAACTCTCAAGAAATGGTTTTCGCGAAGTCGAAAAATCCCATTATTATCTACCCTGCTTATTAGCATCTAAAACAGGAGTACCAGTTCTAGCCTTGCAAGTGACTTTTTTCCCAAACGCAGGGTTTTCCATTGGTCATGCCGCCCACCACGCTGTATTTGACGGGAAATCCATAACCATGTTTATGCATTCATGGGCCTCCATTTGCAGGCATGGCGGAGACTCAACTCT
Organism: Rhododendron vialii; assembly: GCF_030253575.1. Taxonomy (NCBI): domain Eukaryota; kingdom Viridiplantae; phylum Streptophyta; class Magnoliopsida; order Ericales; family Ericaceae; genus Rhododendron; species Rhododendron vialii. The sequence goes on from NC_080560.1 coordinate 29,513,115, forward strand.
TACACCTGACCTAACTCCTTTTTATGACAGGACCATAGTCAGTGACCCATTTGACATCGAAAAATCTTACATACACGGCTGGTTGGCACACGAGGGACCCAACAACAGAAGCCTCGAGATTTGGGACTCGAAAGCTGAAGAGGATGCTATGTTAGGCACATTCAAACTGACACAAGCAAACATAGAAAGTATCAAGAAGTGGGTGGAAGCTAAATGGCAAGAGAAACATTTAGAGAAATCAACATTCCATCCATCAACATTTGCAGTAACCAGTGCCTACGCATGGGTTTGCTTAATTAAAACTCGAAAATTAACAACCAAGAATGTACATCTTTACATCAGCGTTGATTGTAGGGCTCGCTTGGAACCTCCCATCCCTTCTACTTATTTTGGGAACTGCATTACAGGTTGTGTCATAGGTGTGGATACAAACAAGTTGATGGAAGAAGATGGGGTTGCCGTAGCAGCTAGAGCAATTGTTGAAGCAGTTGGAGGTTTGCATGATGGAGTTCTAAAAGGGGCAAAAGAGTTGATACCCAACTTACTTTCTATACAGAAGGAAGGTGGTTTTTTGGTAAGTGTCGCATCCTCTCCTCGGTTTGAGGTCTACAAAATTGATTTTGGGTGGGGTAGACCAGAGAAGGTGGAGATGCTAATAGAGAACAGTGGAGCTTTATCTCTTTCAGATTCCAGAGATGGCAATGGTGGGGTTGAGATTGGGATAGTGCTGAAGAAAAACGAAACTGAAGCATTTGCTTCAATGTTTACTAGCGGTCTCAAACATCATCAAATCCATCAAAGTTGAAACAGTTAGGGCAATAGAGTTCATGGAGGATATAAGTGTAAGAATATGTTCTTGTATGATACCCTATTACAAAATTATACGCAATACGGTGGGAATATTAAGAACTGCATCCGAATATAAGAAAACTGAGCTTTGGCTTACTGAGCATGTGCTTTGGTCGGAAGAGCCACCTTCCATATATCATCTTCATTCAATGGTATGTCTCTGTTATTCATTGATAAACATGTCTACTGTTTTAAAACACTAGCCATCATTAAGTGAAGATTCAGCAAATGCAAGGCCAAATGGCCAATCTCCGTATTAACGACAATACACATCCAACACTGAGTTCCACCAACTCAGCTGTTCAATGTAGATACATAATGTATATGAACATCTTTATAAACAAGCAACACAAAGTAGATAAACCTTGCAAAGATTGATAAAGAAAGATAGAAAACTACCACACCCCTCCCCTTGAATGTCGATTGGGTGACAAGTTGAAACATCACCTACTAGGTTTATCAAGGTTAATGTAGTAGCTCGATGCGCTTTGCGACCCAGGATCAGAAACAATAACAACGAATGAAATCTACAAGACATTAGAACTCTACTCAAACAATTAGAATAAAACAACATAAAAATAACATAATATAGAGACATGAAAACAAAGATATTAAACAAGAAAAATTGGCCTGCACTTTTATGAGGCGTGTAATCGCTGTCCTAACATCATTTTTGCCTCTCTAAGTGAATTAGCGGACACCAATGGCTCCAAGATCCACAAGTGAATTGTCCGTGGTTTTTTGCTTGGGTTGTTTAGACCCCAAGTAGTTTCCAAGTAGTACTTTTGGTACTTTCATTTCTCATTCAAACACACCCAAAAAAGAAGGCAAGGGGCCTTGAACCCCACACCAGCTAGCTGTTCCAAAGAACAAAAAAAAAAAACCAACTCAATTAATACAATTAGACAAACTACATAGCATGCTAACAGCAAAAGCAAGCAGATAATGGGATGAAATCAAACGTTCCAACTCTCCTTAATCCATAGCATTTCAGCAATGCACTTTACACAGGCACATGGCAAGCCCTTGTATCCCTATATAATGTTCCCCAACTGCCTCATCTCCTCTCTTGGCCTTAAAAATCCTAGCATTTCTTTCATCCTAGAGGTGGTAGATTGTAGCAGAAAAAATCAACTTTAGAAGAGAATTTGAGGCTGTTGCTTGTCTGCATCTTTAAAGCAGGGTAACCACCACGGTTTTGAAAATGCCCCAGATGGAAAAGAAATGATCACAGTTTTGCCATGAAACCAAGATGTTATATGGAAATCAATCACAACTAGTTACCTTTTTATCGTAGTTCTGTCAAGTATCTATCACCGTTTATAACCGTGATGAAAAGTAGGGGACTTTTAATTACAGCCCGATCGATCACAGTTTTATAACCGTGATCAAAAGTAAAAGACCACAGCTAAAAACCGTGATATTTTAACTTATTTGTAGTAGTGCTCCTGATCAAAGCGCATAGGGCTTCTAGACACCACACCCAGCAAATTGCGCCACACCCAGCAAACTGCGCCACACCCAGCCAGAGGAAGGACAAAGAAAAAAGGGAATGACATTATTCGCTAGCTTTTCTCTTATCTTTGCTGAGAAGCATGCCAAATTTTAAAAGGACAAGATATCAGTAAATCCAGATCTGGGAATTTCAACATGATGATATAAAACTGAAGGTCAAAATCCTTAAAGCAAAATGCTAATATTGAAACTTAGTGTTCTTGGAACTCATTTGTTGCATTTAGATTAGGGGTGGCAAACGGGCGGGTTTGGGTCAAATTGGGTGAGTTGTTAGTGGATTGGGTCTTTAATGGGTCATTAACCCATTTAGACCCATTAACTATGAATCTAATTACCCATACCTGACCCGACCCATTTATTTTAAAGCAAACCCGACCCGCTCATTAACCCAATTACATATATACTAAAAATTATGATCGAAAAATTAGAAAAGTAAAAAAAAGTTATGATCGAAACTCATAAATTTTTTCAAAAAGACGAGAATAAGTACGGAGTAAATTTTTTTGTCTTATTGATTTTTTTTTTTGTCTTTATTCAAAAAATTATAAGTTTCGATCAAATTTTTTTACTTTTCCGATTCCTCTCATCAAAACAAATTAATAAGTCACAAAAATATGACACAAAACAAAAAAAATGCAAAAAAAATTTGAATAAGGACAAAAAAATAAGTTAATTTTTTAATCCAAACTCTTTGCGGGACTACTATGAGAGAAATTTATTCACGGCGGAGTACAATTTCACGGGTTCATTCGCGCAATTAATGGATGAGATGTGTTTTCAATTTTGACTGGTCAAAATAATTATTACCGGTCACAATTGATTTTTAATTTGAACCATTCAAAATATTTTTGGACGCGTGTGATTTAGTACAAAACAATTGAATAAAAGAGAGAGAAGGCCATGCTCTAGGAGATTTGGGGGGGGGGGGGGGGGGGGGGGGGGGGGGGAAGAGAGAGAGAGAGAGAGAGAGGGGGGGCCGTACTCCTCCACTTCCCAATTGCAAAAGAGACCAATTAAGAGATGGAATTTGGTGGGTTACTTTCATTGCCCATTGGGTCATTTAAGTTGACCCAATTGATGCCCAATTATGACCCAACTAATAATGGGTTAGCTGGGTTTGAACCCATTCTTACCCAACTAATAAATGGGTTGGGTTGAGTTTATTTTTTAGTTGATGGGTCTGGATTTGTTAATGGGTCTGGGTTCAATTTGCCACCTCTAATTTAGATGCATCTGAACACCTTTATGAACAATGAACACTAGCTAGTATATAAACATTACAATTTACACGCATTGGTACACATGAAAATTACAACACACAATAGCATCGCCTTGCATTGCAGCTGGGCAACAAGTTAAAACCTCATGCACTTGGTTTATAAGCCAAAGCAGACCTAGCAGACCAGAAATAATAACCCCGATAAGCATGAAACGGAATGAAATTCAATTCATATTCCATAGAGGTCACAATAGCTATGTTCTCCTATTAAAGATAACAAAGAGGGATAAGAATGCCGGCAAATAGATGTCAAAGTCAAACACTCGCAAGACAGAACATCAAGAATGGAGATTTAAAATCCACACTTTCAAACCTCAGAAATGCTACACACACATCCCCCAAAAGGACGCACACCGTATCCTGTTTCATAGCCGCACCTAATGTTTTTTTTTTTTTTTGAGTAATGCAGGGTGTCCCGAGCTAGCTTGCGCACACGTCGAACGCTTACGCGTGAGGTGAGATGGCCCCAAGAGTTGTTGATAAGGAAAATCGAACCTAAGACGGTCTCAATAAGATCTTAGGATGGTGAAAAAAACCTCTGCACCTAAAGGTTTGTAACTAATATCACCAAAGATTGTAATAAAGACCCCAAACAATCTTCGTAACTTTTCTCTTCAAAAAATCTCAGTAAACGTATTAATTGGTCGATAACATAACAACATGAACACACATCAGAGTTTTTCTCACCTTATAAGAAGGAACTAATTTAGGTAGGGTGGTTATGGGACGCAGCGGTAAGGGGAACCCAGAGCTCCTAATGCCGATCTCTCCCTATTCTTGACAGAGTCACTGACGAGAATGTTGCTTAACCCCCAAATCCGCCTCCCAAAACTACTTTGAATTTTTACAACTCGATCCACTTACAAGACCTGGCTAAACGGTCTCTGACTCTGTAATGAGTTGCGGAGGTGTAGTTGTAGAACATGTGAAAACACCCCAATGTTTTGTGACTTCAACAGATAATGAACCAAATATTTCTGTGTCAAATTGCAAGTGAATTTAGAAAAATAACAATTGATGCAGATGCCTAGAATAGAACCCGGCCGCTAAAGATTACGAAACAACTACTACTAATTAGGGCACAAAAGTCCCCTGCGGTAGTGACGGTTGATAACCCTAATTACTAAGGTTTAAATGGGCTGGAAATTAGAATCATTTCTCTATTGAATGTCGACAACCCAGATTTCGGCATTTCCTTAATTTGCTCAAGCCCATGGTCACATTAATCTTTCAAATTGCCCAGCACTCTCGCACTCTCCCTTCAATCGGATCCTCGTGCTCACGAATTTTACCAATTTGGGATGTGTTTCAAATTCATGTTTGTGCGCGACTTAGGTCACATTCATTGGTTCTTCTGGGCCCTACGTTTAAGGATTTGGAAAAATGACGACCAAAGACGTGTTTTATAATTAATACCCGCTAAAGACATTTTCAGCATTAAAAAATATTCTCAGTATGTTCTCGGCTAGTATTAATTATCAAAACACGTCCTAGGCCATAATTTTTTTTAAGAATTTTGAATTCTAATCATTATCATATTTCTCTCCAATTGTTACTTTCATTTTTTCTCTCTCTAATCATTAGTCTTATTTTTTTCCTCTCTTTAATCATTACTCATATTTTTAATCATTACTCTATTTTTTACACTCATTACCTACCGGTCCAAATCAAAAATCCCAAAACGAATGGGTTCGGATGATTGTCAAAGGAGTTGCAAAAGTTTGAAGAGTTAATTCTAAACCGGTCCTAATATTGCATTTCATAGCCCACCAAATCCTATGAGGTAAAAGTGCAATGCTCACTAAGTCCCGTGGGTGTAATTTTACTTCTTTACCCCATTTAAAATAACAACAAATGAACACAACCCATCATTTAGGATTTCAAATAAATGCAGCTCATCCCCCACCACGCCACCGCCACTACCATCATGCCGCTGCCACCACCACCACAATGACCACCACCACCACCACCACCATGCCACCACCACGCCACCCTCACCGCCCCCACCACTGCCACCGCCACCACCACCACCACCACCACGCCGCCGCCGCCGCCACGATGCCACCATCACAACCGCCGCTGCTGCCGCCACCACCACCACCACAATGACCACTACCACATCGCCACCACCGCCACCACCATAATGCCGCCACCACAACCACCACCATCACTCCACTATCACCACTACGTCGCCACCACAAAAATCACCACCACGCCGCTGCCACCACCACCACCACCACAATTAACAGTGTTAATTTTTGTCTAAATTAACAGTGTTAATTTTCATATAAATTCACACCATAATTAATAATATTAATTAATTTCTAAATAAATTAATAGTGTTAATTTTCATATAAATTCACACCACAATTAATAGTATTAATCAATTAATGAATAGTTGGCCCATATAACCTCCTACACCACCACTCCACCACCACCGCCACGATTAACAGTGTTAAATTCTGTCTAAATTTATAATTAACAATGTTAGTTTTCATTTAAATTCACACCACAATTAATAATGTTAATTTTCATTGTCTTCATTTCTTAGCCAATTATCAATTAAGGAAAGGATAATATATGGAAAAATCTACGGTACACATCCCTATATATGAAGGATTCTTAAATTTGGATAAAATTTAACATTGTTAATTATAAATTTAGACAAAATTTTAACACTGTTAATTGTGGCGGTAGTGGTAGTGGAGTAGTAGTATAAGAGGTTATGTGGGCCATCTGTTAATTAATACTGTTAATTGTGGTGTAAATTTATATGAAAATTAACACCATTAATTTAGAGAGAAATTAACGCTGTTAATTTAGATAGAAATTAACATTGTTCATTGTGGTGGTGGTGGTGGCGGCGGCGGCATGGCTGTGGTGATTGTGGTGTCGATGGTGGTGGCGGCATGGTAGTGATGGTGGAGTGGTGGTGGTGGCGGTAGTGGTGGTGGCGTTGTGGTGGTGAAGGAGGTTGTATCGGTCGACTGTTAATTTAAACAAAAAATAACACTGTTAATTATGGTGGTGGTGGTGTATGAGGTTATATGGGTCGATTGTTAATTTAGAGAAAAATTAACACTGTTAATTGTGGTGGCGGCGGCGTCGTGGTGGTGGCGGTGGTGTTGGTGGCACGGTGGCGATGTGGTGGTGGCGGCGGCGGCGATGGGGGTCGTAGTGTGGTGGTGGCGGTGTGGCAGTGGTGGGGGTGGCGATGTGGTGGCGGTGGCAGTGGGGTGGCATCGTGGTGGTAGCGGTGACGGCATGGTTGTGGTGGTGTTGGCGGCGGGGTGGTGGTAGCTGGATCGTCTCTCTCCAATCATTTTTTTTACGAGGGGTATTTTTGTAAACAAAATAATGAAGAGGACTTACTGGGCTATAGGCTCTTTAGGTAAGATTTAGTAGGCTATTCTTCACATAGACAGGACCGGCCCAAAACTTCGGTCTGTTTTATGGAAAAATCTCAGCTCAGAACAAAAGCACGTAGTAATCCTAAATTACAAGTTTACTACCCAAACTAGGCCTAGCCCGTGACTTTATAGGATAGCCAACGGTACAGAATTAAAACTACTTTGGGTTTTGACTTAAAAAGTCAAGTGATTTTTCTTTTTGTTTTTATTCAATTTTGTTTTCCCTTTTTGTTAATTTTGTATTAAATTTTTGCTACTTATTAATTCGTGCAAATGAGAAGAATCGAAAAAATACAAAATTATGATCGAAACTCATAATTTTTTTAATAAAGACAAAAATAAGTCAAAAAAACAATATTTTATTTTTTTGTATTTTTAAAAAAAATATGAGTTTTGATTAAAACTTTTTACTTTTCTAATTTCTCTCGTCGAGACAAAATAATAAGTTACAAAAGTTTGATGCAAAATTAATAAATGTAAAAAAAATGAATAAAGACAAAAAAAGAAGAAGTAAAAGTGATTTTTTTTTTTTGTTAATCGATAGAGGAAGATCATTTTACATCAGATATGATGTACAAAATATAAACCTGGGATACTATATTAATTGTGAGAGTCCACGAGATAACTAAACCCAATAACTCAATTAATATAAGAAATAAGTTCATTATATGGTAGAAACAAAGAAAAAAAAGAAAAAACCTTTTAAGGGAAGAACACTCATACGCAGGTGGGAAGACTCGAACTCCTGACCTCCTAGTGAGATGCAAGAGTCCTGATCAACTAAACTGACCCCAATTAATTAAAAGTGACTTTTTAAGCCAAACCAACGAAGTCGAACATTTTGAAATTAATAAACAATGCATGGAAGTAAAATGCATTATTGCTTAGGCGAAAAATGCGGTCCTTACAGGTCCACCTCAGCACATGTTATTTGGCCATAATTGAATTTTGTACCTAATCTACAAGTTTTATTTATGGAAACAATGACATAAAAATAATACAATTTTTGCAATGAAAATTTAAATTTTTTTTTAACAATTCACTAGATATCAATAAATTATTTTAATTGATGGAAAATATTTGAATTTTTTCTTGAAAGAAATACATTATTTTCTAGTCTTCTTTTTTTGAACCAGACAAATATTTTGGGATGGAAATAGTATATATGAACATTCCAATCTGCAAACCCACATTTCTGCATAAATTTCTGAGAAAAGTAGTACTAATGACACAGATGCTAAGTCCAAATTGATGAAGTAATCATGAAATTGAACTGAAGGTATAATCTGGTGAAGAATGTGTAACATCGCTAATTTTGGAAACGTTAAATAGACATTTTTATTGAAAAACTAAATAGCGTATGGCTCGATATTACATTATGATCTTAACAAAAGTATTTTTATTCAACAAAACAAGAGGAAACTAAGGTTTCTATCTACTGCTCTGCCAGCTCCTCCGTCCTTACCAGCTCTTCAGCTCCAAAGACTTCCAAGGTCTAGTTCACTCTGTTCATCTATCAGATCTGACACATTATACCAGCGTCGCCACCAATATAATATGTCAGGATCACCAAAAGAAACACCATGAGCTAGAAAAGCTCAATAGAATAATCTATACCCACTAACCCTTAATTACAAACATTAAATCATAATATTAATGATTTCTACATAGTACATGCATATCTAACAAAATAGTTCAAAATGACACATCCATATTCACTATTCAAACTAACATTAGTGTCCATGATTTTCTAAGTTTCTCCTATGCCACTCGTTGTGGACCGTGTCTCCATTTATCACTTACCAAATCAACATTTCCAAAATCGTTTTAACACATCCAACCACTGTTCCGCCGTTCTAGTCTCCCGAGTATCCTCACAATGGTTTCGCCGCACCGGGTTCCCATTGGCACACAAAAATATTGAATTTGGCATTGGCTCCTCTCCACGGGTAACCAATCCACAATTCAAAACCCTTGGTTCCGCCGTTTCGGGTTCCTGAGTATCCCACAATGGTTCCGCCGCTCCGAGTTCCCATGTGGGTTTTCGAAATCATTAAACCAATTGCGTTGGCTCCTCTTCGCGGATAACCAAACCATAATTCATCCTTCGGTACCGCCGCTTCGGGTTCCCGAGTATACCACAATGGTTCTGCTGCTCCGGGTTTCCATTGAGTTTTCGAAAATAGTTTACACATGCACTCCTCACAATGAGCTACCAAGTCTGGCCACATTGCAGTTTCCAAAACATTTCTCTTTTTGCAAGTCACATCATTCCATTAACTACACCCTAGGTGTCATGTTTCTAACTTTCTCGATTTTCATGTCACGTTTTCATGCATAGACTCCGCGGTAGGACTTTTCACAAAAGTAAACATAAATCATTCATTGCAATCTTGAAACTAAACTAGCAAGATCATCCAACTCCATATTACTTATCAATCACAACTTAAAGTATAACGCCACATGCACGGACGCCTTTGGAGTGAATATCACTTATGCTTTATAACAAGACAAGTAATACAAGTAATTCAAATATACATACTCATAACCATCCTAAAGATCAAAATACGAATACTTCTATAAAATGGTAAAGTTTTATCTTTCGAAAGCCGTTCTTTTTTCTTTTGTGTGAAATTTAAAACAACATATGTTTATTAGAGTAAAAATCGTTTATTCAACATGCTCATACTTCCATTAGCAAGATAAGTTTGTTAATTATCATGCATTCCAAACATTATAAGTGATAGATAACCTTATATACTTAGAGAAAGCAATTAAGGATATTCTACGTATACTTAGAGATAATGGGAATGGAAAAATCTATCTTTCTTCTTGGCAGTAGAGCAGCTACGGAAAGTAAGTAGGCTATCGGGCGGAGTAACTTCTTACAGTAAGCTTTCGGTAGCTTCGAAAGAGAACGGTTTCTCTCGAAACTAGTTCGTGACTAAAGCTACTAAACTTTATGGATCGAAAAGGTGATTTAGGATGAGTTTCGTGAAGAACTTCAAGAAGAACTCAAGAACAAACAAGAACAAGGAAGAACAAAGAACAAATGCAAGAATTTTAGAGAGAGAAGTTGAAAAGCTTGAAGATGTGAGTTGAATGGTGAGAATAGGGTGCTATTTATAGCAAAAATTTGGCTTCCTCTCCTCTCCGCATGGCCGGCCTCTCTTTCTCTCTCCTTGCTCATGGATTTTGCTCCATTGTTTGGTCAAATCAAGTCTTTCAATCATGCCAAGACTTGTCACTTCCATTTTAGGCCATACCTTAGGTTATCACGAAGGGTTTTAGTCTTGTCATGTCCTAGGATGGGCTTTTCTTGCAAGAAAGAACAAAGAAAGTCTAGAAATAGGTTGTAAGGTTGTACTTAGGTTGAGTGTGAGGTTGGCTAAAAGAGATGACTTGATGGAGTGTACAAAAGCATGCACACACACACCTCTCTCTCTCTCTCTCTCTCTCTCTCTCTCTCTCTCTCTCTCTCTCTCTCGTACCATGTGCCTATATAGGTATATATATATATATGAGTAATACCAAGTAGTTTTAGGTCTAGGTAGTCTTACGTCTAGTTGAAAGAGAAAATGTCATGGAGAGCTTTCAAGTGACAACTCAATGGAAGGAAAATGATTAAGATTTTCCTAGAAAGTGTATCTATGCATGAATAGGCTCGTATAGGTATACTTAATATAGCTTATGAGGTACATATATACATATATATATATAAGTATATATGTATCTAGGAAAGTAACCCTAGAATAATTAGGCTTAAGGCTATAACTCTAGGTTTGCATGCATGGCATGGCTAAGGTTACTTCTTTTGGAAGCTAAATGATGACTTCCTTTGGTATGACTTGTCTTGTCAAGTTAATACATTCATTGGCAATTTCTAATGTCTATTGTCTAAGGGATAAAAATTTTCCTAGCATTTATTAACCATTGGTTAAAGATATAATGGTGATAGGTATGGCTTTGAATAACTAGTCATGGGATATAATGATCACCTCTAATGGTCTAATGGTTCAATTAGGGTTGGAGGGGTTCATAAAGCTCAAAGATGGTCAAAAAGATCCATCTATGGTTAGGAGATTGTAACTAGGTGAATTGGTAGTTCGGTTCTTCCAACTAATCGGTTAAAAACTAATTCTACTTGCTACGTAGGATTTCTAGTCAAAAAATATAAATTTTAAGGACTAAAATTTAATTATGATGGATTATTAGAAATTAAAAAGGAATTTCAAAAGCAATCCAAGTAATTAAAATAAAATTTAAATATTTAACGAAATTTTTATTTACTAAAAATCAGGGTCGTTACAGAATGTCTTATGAACAAAGCTAAACTTGATTTCGATGTAGAATCTACAAAAAAAAAAAAAAGCGTGCCATAATTCAGAAATTATATTTTTTGCGCTTAGTATAACTGATTATTTGTACTATAGTAGGATTTAGTATTACTAGTTACTTACACTATGGTAATTCGATTAGGCTCCTACTCAAATTCGGAAAATTCATATTTGATACAAATAATGTAAAAGATTTCTTTTGAAATTAAAAATGATTGGGTTGGATCATAATATCAATATCTCAATGGCTTTTTATTTGAAGACTACAAGAGAGTTGGACAAAACTCTTATTCTTTTTATCTCAAAAAAAATAAAAATTTCCCGCAAAAAATTTTAATTCTATGAATATACAAGTAACCTTCTTCTTCACATTCTATGGATAACACGCAATAATAAAAATGCACTACGAGAAATTTGATCAACACCAGCGCTTGCAAAAAGCGCTACAATAGAAGGTCTATACCAACGCTTTTTTTAGCTGCTACTAGAATGGGATTTCCCAACGCTCAAACCAAAAGCGCTGGAATAGACCGACCATTTCCTAGCGCCCAAGCAAAAGCGCTAGTAAAGGCCCCTCATTTACCAGCATCTAGAAAAAGCGTTGGAATGGACTTCCCATTTCCTAGCGGCCCAAGAAAAAGCGTAGAGTAGACCCAATGAAAAAATAAATTAACTGACCAAAATTTAATAATACTACTCTATGTTATACATTTTTTTAATACTCTTCAATCAAATGTGTAGCGATATCCGATCAACTTCATTCTTGGTATGATTGATGAATTACGCAATATGCAAAAGACAGACAGTTCGGAGCGAAAAATAAAGACTCTTGTGGGGGTCAGGTTGCGATCTAATATTTTAATGCCTAGGGATGCATCAAATGTTGTCCAATTAGGCGGTAGTCAATAGCCAATGATCTCCGATTTTGATGACAATGATGGAATAAATGAGATGTGAAATCCTAACGGTTCAGATTGACCACTGTAAAAATTGATTTGGTAACGACCTTTAAATTCTATACATTCAAAGCAACTGTTAATAAACTAAGTCTTGTGTTGTACTTGAATGTATGGTAGCCATTCAACCGCGACACAATTACGATGATTCAGACCGTTGGCTTTGTTTTTCTTGTTGATTTTATCATTCTCGTAAAAAAATATCTCGGTTAGGTTTAGAAAGCTTCTTCATCGAGACACAATTTCATTAACAAAATAGATTTTTTTGTCCGATCAAGTATGTAGCGATACCCGATTAACTTTATTCTTGGTAAGAATGATGAACTCCGTAATATGTAAAAATAAACGGTTCAAATAAAAAAATAAAGACTTTGGTGGGGTCAGAATGCATCTAATACTTTAATGCCTCGATCGTGACACAATCACGATAATCCAAATCCGTTCATTTTGTTGTCCTTGTTGATTAAATCATTCCCGTAAAATTTAACCTCAATCGAAATAAGCAATATTCCCATTAGATGTATTATTTGGGGTCGTCGTAGTAGTGGTTGGAGAAGATCTTGTAAAATATAAATATAAAAACTACTAAAATAAAGCTGTGGAACAAAAATAGAGCATAGAACATAAAAAATAATTCTCATGGGATGAGTGATTCACCCTTTTATAATAATCTACGTAATAGTTAATAAAAAAAAAAGATGTTAAACATATGTTATATTTCAAAACATGTAACCGAAAATAATATTTGGTGCAGTGATTGTGAATTGGTCAGGTCGGTAACAACACAAGTGCTCCAGCCTCCCGCATGTTGATTTTTGGTTTTTGGTATCTCTGCCAGCGCTTGCAACTGTTGGGAAACAAAGCGCTGGTAAAAATTAATCTATACCAATGCTGACAAAAAGTGCTGGTACAGTGCTATTATGGCGGTCGTGCACCAACACGTATAGGGCACAAAGGTCTATGGCAGCGCTATGTAGTGGTGTGCACGGGTCGGATGAGTAACAAATATTGTAGGTCCGCAAACCGAACTGAAGAGGGGTAAGAACCGTCCGCAAACCCGATTCGTTAGGTCGGGTCCGACCAAAAACCGAGTTGATCATTGTGAATTGGTCAGGTCGGGTAAGAAACGTACCAAACCGAACCCCGAACCGAAATCTAATTTTTAACATAAATTGAACCCGCACACATCCGAACCACATGTTCGACCCCCGCCCGAGACTTTTCGGGTCGGGTCGGGTTCTCGGGTGGACGGGTTTTTTGCACAGGCCTTGCGCTTTGCGACACATTTGCCAACGCTTTTGGCCACTGGCAAATCCCACTTTTCTTGTAGTGATGAAATCCCGTTGAACATTGTCACTCCTAAATTTAAATACTAGCTCTACCACCGAAAGAACTTTTAGACTGATCTTGCTTGAGTTGATAAAACCTAAGAGGTTTCGAAAATAAAAACTAAGAGGGAGCAATCCGTAGGGTTCACCCTTGATTACTTGGTCAATCGATCCTTGGGGTTTATACCTTCTCTAAATTTAATTACTGATACATTTTAAAGATTATGCACATTATAGTTTTTAGGATAAATTTCAAAATGGCACCTGAATTTTCGCTCCAATGTCACAGAAACACCTAAATTTCACTTTATATCAATTAAACACCCAGACTTCCAAAATCCCCAAATTAAGACACCTGCCTTTATTTTCCGTCCAATTTGTCAACAAACATGGTGACGTGGCATTTTTCTCCCGTTAATTGCCCCATTGGCACACAACACTCAATCATTGCAAAGCACACGATCAAAATCCCCTTTTCTCTCTCTCTTCACGCCCCCCTCCCTCTTTCACCAGAACTCGTTTTTCTACACGCATCCCTCACTCTGGTTAATCAATTCCATTTCAACAGCCAAACTTGTTTCTCATTCACAAATAATTTTCCTCTTCTTTTTCCCCAATTTGTTCCACAAAATACAAAACCCACCAAAACCCAGGAAAAGAAAAACCATAAAGAGTATCACAACTATCCAAATCAAAATCTTTCTTTGGTTATTACTGGAATTGGAAAAATTGGACAAATTGAAACTGAAGAAACACTGACCCGTACTGGTGATTAGGGGGGCCAAGCTGGTTGGTGAAGGCAACGACATAAATCGACAGGTACACGGTGCAATCAGAGAAGTTCCCGATGAATCCTCCGGTCAGGTAGTACACCGAAGGCTCGTGGTACACGACACACTATTGTACAGTGATTGGGATTTGGTAGTGATGTACAGAGAAAGAGAGAGAGAGAGAGAGAGAGTGAGAGAGGCAATGGAGTTAACCATTGCTACGGCAGCCGAGGAGGAGGAGGAGGAGTGGAGGGGAGTTGGGCTATGGAGGGGAGGAGGGAGGATCAGAGAGGGGTGGGTGAAAGAGGGAATGAGGCCGGGAGGGGGTGGGGGAGAGAGAGAGAGAGAGAGTAGGGGTTTAACAAAAAAAAAGAGAGAGAAGAGGGAATCGTGTGCAATGAGTTTACTTCCTAACATGTCTAGTGGGCCCATTTAACATCTAAAATGTGCCACATCAACATATTTGTAAAGGAAATGGATGAAGGCTAACGACAAGTGTCTTAATTTGGAGATTTTGAAAATCTAGGTGTTTAATTGATATAAAGTGAAGTTTAAATGTTTCTGTGACATTGGAGCAAAAGTTCAGGTGCCATTTTGAAATTTTTCCTAATTTTTAAATGTTTATCCTTACTAGCCCCCGTGCAGGACTTTAAAGTTGATGATATCTTTGGATTCGTAGAGTTAAAGTTGACGATATCTTTGGATGTACTTTTTGCGTTTGTCGTTCTTTTATTTTTGTTGGAATTTTGCACATGAATGGATTTTTGTTGGGACCCATCGTACTTTTTAGAGATTTTGTCTCTAAAATGGAAGTAGGGTCTCCATATTAATTTGGAGAATCAAAGACAATTTGGAGACCTAAATATCTAAAAAGTACGATGGGCTCTCCCATAAAGTGCAAAAAGTGAATAAATTACAAAATTTCCCTCCAACATGTCACATTCATTCTCTATTTTGGAGTTTTAGAGATGGGTTGGAGAGGCTCTAATGCATTTCTGATGTATACTCAACCTTTTTCCAATGTACTTTTATTTAGTTTATAAAAAAATTCTTTTAGTTGAGGATAAAAAAAAACAATACGTCTTTTCTTCTTATTGTCACATTTTTAGCTTCTTTGAAATTATTTCAACTATTTTCATTTCACTCAAGTTTTGTCGTATGTATTCATTATAAATATTTATTCAAATATTTTGTATTAGTGTGCATCCCTCAACAATCACTACTTTGTGCAATAATGGCACGAGAAGAATGTTCAATTTGGGCAATTTTTAATTCCATTGATAGGTAAGAAGCTTTTGATTTCGTCTTTACGTACAAATTAAAGTTTCTTTCTTTTTTGGGAAAAAAATCGAAATGGTCTCTGTAGTTTAGCATTAGTGTCAATTTGGTCCCTGCAATTTAAATTGGCTTGATTTACACTCTGTAATTTCCATTTTATTTCAACTTGGTCCAATTACAAATTGCCGTTAGCCTCCGTTAACCCTAGACACAAATGGGTCCATTTTCTTGTGAATTATCAAACCCTTTCTTCTTGAACCTCGCAGACCTAAAGCCTTTTCCTAAAAAGCAAAACAGAGTCACTTTTTTTTTCTAAAAATTGGGTTCTCTGACCGGTGTTCTTTTTTCTAAAATACTTGAATTATTCTTCCGATATTCAAGAGGTGACCAAACGCACCTGAACTCTATGCCCGGTGGTGATGAGTTTTTTTCTAAACCCCTTTTGTGGCCCGAACTATGGCCAGACCTGATTCTCCTTTACCCGGAGATATGTAGGCAGCTTGAAGAAAGTTCGGTCCCTTTTGAAAATAAAATCCACTTCATTTTCTAAAATTCAAACATTTTTCAAAAGTATCTGAACCCCTTTTATAGAACACAAAACTCCTCATTTTTTCTTTCTTTTCAAGAACCAAGTCACAATCCATAGGAATCGTATCACTTATTCAGGCCGTAATCTCTCTCACTCCTTCCCCCCCGAAGGCGAACGAGACACGTTTTGGTCGAAGGTAAAATATCGGGCGCGACAAATGGAGAATGGAACCCGTGAAAAAAAAAAGAGAATGGAGCAATGAGGCTCTGTGTTTTGGTTCAGAGATATATTAGGGTAAGAGGAGAATAGCAGATTACGATTTTAACCCTAGAAAAGGAGCCCATTCGTGTCTGGGATTAACGGAGTCTAACGACAGTTAGTAATTGGATCAAGTTAGAACAAAATGAAAATTACAGAGTGTAAATTGAGCCAATTCAAATTGTAGAGACTAAGTTGACACAAATACTAAACTATAAGGATCATTTCGGTTTTTTTTTTCTTTATGTATTGTTATAACGGTTAACATTTCTCAATCACAACACAAAGAAAAAATGGAACGGATCCTTTATGAGGATTCTCTCTATAAGGATGATGTGAGGGTTTGCATCAACACCATCTATCTCGGCAATCAATGGTCCGAATTAAAAACAAAATTTTTCCGAGAAAGGGTCAACTTTTCCCCAGAAAAGTTTATTTTGAATCCCGATTATTGATTGCTGAGATGGACAGTCTGGATCCCATAGAAATCCTCATAGGAAGAAATCCTCATAAAGGATCCAGATCCGATTTATAGTATTAGTTTGTCATTTCTCTTGAAACTATAGATGATTGCAACATTGAAAAACCTATTTATCTAAAATAAATGCATTCTAAAATCATATCAAACGATATTTTTGGTACGAATGATTCTCTTTAAAAGTAGAAAGATCATGATCATTTAGCAGGACCAGAAAAAGGGCACAATAAATATTTCAATTGGATCCTCCAACCACAAATGAAATGAAGACACCTATTTCAATTCTGATTAGCCATCCAAGTTATATATGTATGTTCCATTAATTAAATTAATGGCTGACCGTCTACTAGGACTGGCCTTGGACCTAGGCCCATCAAGCGGTGGTCTAGTGCCTTCCCAAAAAGCCCAAAAATTAGGGCCCCTCATCATTATAGGTTAACATAGTATACTAGGAGTCTTTAGACCCAACATTTATACCCAAAACTAATTTAACTAAGTGAGGCCATTCAAAAACTAGGGCCCAAATGTTTTTGTAAGCTCAATTTGGCCAATTCCTAAACTCTCACTCTTAAAAGAAAAAAAAATACAGTAGAATTTTATACAGAAACAAACCCAGTCGACTTCTCTCACCCCAAAATTTCATCTCCTGCTTGTGGGTTGTGGCCTTAACCCTCAAATTCCAAATCAAAGCAAACCCCCAAAATACTTTTAGCACTTGAAGAGGTAAACGTGATACAACATCCAAGAATCGGTTTTCGCTGCAAGGAATAAATCTACCATTTAAATTTGATATTTTGATTCGGTATCGCCTTGTCGGATTGCTTTCTTGCCTCTCGGAATCCTCTTTTCATTCCAGGTATGGCTATGGGCATTAGTTAGGGCAAATTTCACTTACCTCCCCTGAGGTTTCTGACAATTATAGACACCTACCCTCAAGTTTCTAAAATTGCACTTACCTCCCCTCTGCTTTAGTTGTCGGCCGCAGATTCCCCCATCCGTTAGTAGTTGACTGTCACTAAGTATGACGGAAATTGCTGACATCATCCATTACATCTATGATACTACCCATTTTACCCTTGAGTCAACAATTTTGCTTAAGCCATTTCAAAATATAAATTAATATAAAATTACTTTTATCTTCAAACTAACCAATACTAAGTTTTGATGAAGCTTTAGGAAAAAATTTAAACTTTTTTTTAAGCCATTATATTTGTATAATGTAAAAAAGAATTAGTTTCCCTTTCTCTTTAATGAAACTTCAAGATTTTTGTAAATACCCATATCTTTATTTGTATTTACTTATAAATATCATGACATATTATATATACTAGCGAATGCCCATGCCTGAAGGCACGGGTCGAACAATGAGCAAAGGGAGTACACGTTGGGAACAAAGTAAATTGCAGTATATGAGCAAAAAATGGATAGGAACAAAGTAAAATACGGTATATGTGCAGGACAATCGAGGTGCAAAAAATATGCAAGTAGGTCAAAAATTTCCAAAATCCATAAATCACCCAACACACGTAATAAAAATTAACTACTGTCAAACCAAATATATATTTGTAAAACTTAACCTATCAAATAAAATGTTGTTATGAAATTTCCAATATCTTAAAAAGCTCTTATCACGACGACCCCGTTATCCCTTTGCCAGTCCTCGACATTCCTACATAAATAAGATTAAGAATTATTAAAGTCATCACAAAATATGAACCGACAATAAAATCAAAAGGACAACTTATCACCTCTACAATCTTTGTAACCATTACATTTGAAAATGTGCCAACACTCTTCTGACCGTGCCTTCAAATGGTCAGCACACGCAAATAAACTCTGGACTCGTGTGCAACATATCAACCCCCGCTCAACGAATCCAACTATGCAGAACACAATAACCCAAACATATTCATTGACCTGTTTAGCTTGAATCAGCAAATAAAGAACACTTAATTTTTCAATCCCTACCAATTGTATCGGTGCCTTAAGACATAACACAATACGTTCACAACACATTCTCAACAAATGAGCCCATGCCATAAGTCACTTATTAAAAAGTATTAACCTGATATAAAAGTTTCTTGTACTATCAACAATACAATTGCTTACTCTTAATCAAAAATATTACTTAGGGAATCAAAACCGTTTTGAAGCAGCTATTCAAATCACAAACATTCACTAAGTCAATCAAAAGAGAATTTGTCACTAAAGACTATCGAATTCAGTACATAGAGGGGCCAACCCACCAAAATTCGAAGCCACCATAGTTGATGTAGACCTTAAATGCTACCAACAAAAAAGTTAGTATGGTAGCCAACACTATGAAAAGAAGAAGATAAAATGGGAGTCATTCGGAAGAGGATAGCCAACAGTATGACCTCCACCACCACCTTCCATCTCTGGATACCTGCATATTAAATCTAAATGTTGGCGCAACATGATTGAATAGGATCATTCAATTTTTGTTTAGAAAAAATCTTTTGTTCAGAAACACATTAAAAAACACTACCAAGAATACTTCTCCTTCAACTCTAAGTGCTCCCTCAAAAAGCACGATCATCACCTCCTTCCTACTACCATAGAAAGTAAAAAGCAATTCATCAAAAATAATTAGGAACTGTAGCGGAAATTGAAAATAAGTAAAGAGCTATGGACACAATGTTATAGAATCTTATGAAATGAATGTAAACTCGCATTTTCCGAAGATTTTATATTTGCTCTAATATGACCAAGGACACAACAAATGAATTTTACTACACCACAAATCTTTTAATATTTATAATTCACTTTGTGGTATCCCCGGCTTGTCCCACCATTAAAAATATTAAAATCTAATGGACACGTACGTGTTCTCGACATGCTGCGTGTCTAAGGAGTGTCTAACACAAATGTGGCGATCTTTAAGAATGTTAGTGTTGGATAGAGTTTCACCAAACCAAATTAGGTACCTACACCAGTAAACCTGGTACTTCCCACAACCTATTCCACTAAGCCATACCCCACAAATACACAGAATTTGGTTTTTAGTAGGTTAACCATGAACTTCTTCACATCACTACCGATGGCATTGCGCATGAAAACCATAAGAAACGTCCAAAAAGACCAATTAATGTCCATGTTTATGAAGCACCAATAATAGGCCTGAAGAAAAATATTACAAATGTCCTGAATCCTGATATAGGGAAAAAGGTCCCAATATAGGATCATACCAATTCAAGATTTTACATCTTGAATCTTATTGATTATGAACATGTGCGAAGCATAAATGACTATGGTGCCTTGGTTGTGATGTAAAAAACAGGTCGAGTACACATGGTAAACACAATCAAACCTTCATGGCTTCATCCAAGTGCCAAATGACCCTGGAAAAATTTGAGATCTCATACTCTAATTTTCTAGTAAGTACACAAATTTAGGCATATCCTAGATCCACTACACCACTTCGTAAAACCTTTTTGATAGAAATGAAACCCTTTTTATATTGGAGGTATATTCACAACTTCTTTTTTTATAAGCTTGGTGTCATCACAAAAAAATTAGCCTGTAAAATTAGCCTGTACAGCATAGTTTGAGTTTCTAATTCTACAAAAGTAGGAAACAAAAAGTAAGGAAAACAATGACAGCATAGATTTGAATAGCTTGGGGGCTTGGGCCACTATGAATCAATTTTATCAATTATTAGCTTTAGGCGACTAACCCTTGCATATATAAATTTCAAGTAATTTTCCTGCTTGGGCACAACCTCATGGTTGATTTCTCCTAGCAACTATAGTTACTAAACCTTGCCTATGGTACCACCAAAACAATAAACCTTGACAAAAAAGAAAGCAAATCAAAGCTTTATCTTTACCTCTTAGGAATTGTGTATAGTCATCAGAATTTGGAAAGAACAATGAAGATGGCTTACTATAGAAGTCATCTATGACCATTTCAAATCCAAAATTACAAAAAAAGTAAACTAACACAAAATCATAATTTAGATAAACAAAAAGCATCTCTCTAGCTATATGCCTGATGAGGGTTTTAATTGTTACCATCACAAAGATTCTTCAAGAAATTAATAGTTGCACCAGGTCCTGTCAGTTTGTCTTGGTTAAAAGAGAGAGAGATACCCTTCCTCACACCATTCTGTATGTCAAACATTTAGCCAAACCGACAGTTGGGAATAAAAGCTGCACATAATTAAAAATTGGCACAATCTGGAATATAACGATCAAGGTGACCAAAAAAAAGTTCAAAAATACAGATGGCAACAATCAAGAAACTTACCTTCATAGGAGCTTCGGAAGATTTCGCAACACTAACCATCACAGGAGTAAAGAAAATCCAGAGAATATTTATTTTCGCAGAAAAAGAATCAGAATAAAGAACTAAGAGCTTCACTTTGCTCTTAGTTACATGTGCTCATTTGATATGTCTCATTATTTTCAAGGACGAAGCATAGCAAAACTAAGAGCTTTACTTTTTCCAGCAAGGGGTAAAGTTGTTCAACTATTTGCGCAGATGGAAAGCTATAATCTTTAACAAAATCCATATGAAACCCATTTGTTTACCAATGATGGTGGGAGAGTTGTTACCTTTGACCTCGGTTGTTCCCGCGACTTGGGTGAGCGCAATGTTCGATTGGCCACAATTGGTGGTGCTCGGAAAGAGAAGAAATCCCTTGGAGAGAGAAACCCTAACCTGAGAAGCACTCGTACCTATGACAACATGAATAACATATGTAATCAGTGTCTATCGATCTATGCCATGGGAATGAACAAAGCCTAAACTCGTAGTTTTTATAGTGAAAGATGCGAATCATATACTGAGATTTCAAACCTTTTGAGGTGAAGATCATATGATGAGATAACTATACTAACTTATTATTGACTGTCAACCAAATCGGCAACAACTAACCAATTATCGTTTCCAAACAAAGTAGAATTAGCACTGCAAAACAAAAACGATACCTGAATCCAATCACGATTTAGCAAGGAAGGCTACCCACCTATACTATTACATACCCTGCAACATAGAGAAGACAGGTCAACACTACAACCACAACCATACTTGGTTACTTAACCTACTCCAATGATACGTCCAAAAGTAAAGCATCCACAATTCATACAATCAATCAGTATGGCTATTTTCTCCCCCCTATTTTTAGGGTTTTTAAACTATGGCATACAATTCAAATTCAACCGGAATGCTTACCACATGCAACCCTTCTGCTAGGATTTTAGTACTTCTGTTTAATCCATGGCCATCTGGAAGAAGAAAAATAAGAATTAGTCAACCATATAAAGGCTGCATTATGAATGGGAACCACCATCTCGTTTTATCATACAACGTTCAAGCTCTTTTGAGCCTAATTGAGAAATTTGGCCTATGGAGAACCCACATTGCTAAGCCTAACACAATTTACAATTTTACACCTTTTTCGTATTTGCTTATTTTTCTTCAAGTTGTTTCTATCAAGAAGACTGGTGCAGAAATTTCATTGAAAACCAAAAGAAATGAACAATTTTTTGAACCCTATTTGCTTAGATAACCCAAACTATCATACCAAAAACGAACCACGCCACAAAGCCACATAATCATACCAGAAACAAAACAATTAACAAAAAGTTGAAGGAAAATGTAACGCCCCGAATTTTGGGTACGTTAAGAAGACAATTTATTGATAAAATCTGTAACGCCCTGAATTTTGGGTACGTTAAGAAGACATTTTATTGATAACCTCAAAATAGAGTCTGGCTCTTATTACAACAAATACTCCTACAAGAGTTCAATATTTACAAAAATGAAGGGGGTTCTACGGTTCCTAACTACAGCTCCTCAGCTCCTCCATTCTTGCCAGCTCCTCAGCTCCAAAAGCCTCCACGGTGAACTGCTTATCCTGATTATCTACAAAATCTGACACATTATACCGGCGTCGCCACCCATATAATATGTCAGGGTCACCAAAAGGCAACACCGTGAGCTACAAAGCTCAGCAGAGTAATCCCATACCCGCTAACCCATAACTTATAAACAAGCTATAATACAACATCAATTTCCACATGATAAGTATATACACAGTTAATCAATGACACATCCACATTCATTAATCAACTATCGTTGGTGTCCAAGAGTTTCGTGTTTCTCCTACGCGACTCATCGTAGACCATGTCAACATTTTCATTTACAAAACAATCTTTCAAAAACCATTTGTTTAACACAAAAACATTTGCATTGGCTCCGTACCGCGGATAACCAAGCTACACACCCAACCTTTTTAAAATCATTAGCATTGGCTCCGTACCGCGGATAACCAAGCCACACACTTTCAAAATCATTTGCATTGGCTCCGTACCGCGGATAACCAAGCTACACACCCAACCTTGGTTCCGCCGCGCCGGGTTCCCAAGTATCCTCACAATGGTTCCGCCGCGCCGGGTTCCCATTGGCACACAAAAATATTTGCATTGGCTCCGTACCGCGGATAACCAAGCATACACACCCAACCTTGGTTCCGCCGCGCCGGGTTCCCAAGTATCCTCACAATGGTTCCGCCGCGCCGGGTTCCCATTGGCACACAAAAAATATTTGCATTGGCTCCGTACCGCGGATGACCAAGCATACACACCCAACCTCGGTTCCGCCGCGCCGGGTTCCCGAGTATCCTCACAATGGTTCCGCCGCGCCGGGTTCCCATTGGCACACAAAAAATATTTGCATTGGCTCCGTACCGCGGATAACCAAGCATACACACCCAACCTTGGTTCCGCCGCGCCGGGTTCCCAAGTATCCTCACAATGGTTCCGCCGCGCCGGGTTCCCATTGGCACACAATTGCATTGGCTCCTCTCCGCGGATAACCAAGCCATACCTCACCATGGTTCCGCCGGTCCGGGTTCCCATGGGAACGCACACAACCTCACAATGGTTCCGCTATTCCGGATCTCCATTGGAACACACACAACCTCACAATGGTTCCGCTTTTCCCGGATCCCATTGGAACACACACAACCTCACAATGGTTCCGCTATTCCGGATCTCCATTGGAACACACACAACCTCACAATGGTTCCGCTTTTCCCGGATTCCCATTGGAACGCACACAAAACACACACCACACAATGGGCTACCACGTCCGGCCACATTGTGGTTTTCACAATCCACGCAATGGGCTACCAAGTCCGGCCACATTACGAGTTTTCATACACACAACGGGCTACCAAGTCCGGCCACGTTGCGGTTTTCAAAACATTTCAAAAACCTTTTCAAATGTCTCTTTTATACACGCACACAACTCACATAATGTCACCCAAAACCGGTCATTATGTTGTTTCAAAAATATTTCCTTCCTCGGAGAACATTTCTTTTATTAATCACACCCTAGGTGTCATGTTTCTACTTTCTCGGTTCTCGTGTCTCGTTTACATTCAAAGACTCCGCGGTAGGACATGAATCTTTCTAACAAGATCATCCAATTCTATATTACTTTAACACGCTCAATCACTACTTATAGCATAACGCCACATATACGGACGCCTTTGGAGTGTATCACTTATGCTTTATTCAAAGCACAACGCCACATGTACGGACGTCTTTGGAGTGAAATCACTTATGCTTTATCACATACCACAAGTAATACAAGCAACTCATATACGCATATTCATAACTATCTTAAAGATCAAAATACGAATACTTCTAATCAAACGATAAGTACGTAAATAAAGATAACCTACTTTGTATTTGAGTAAGTAAATACATAGGGAGTAAGTAAGGATTTCCTTACAGTTCTTCTAGGCGGTAGTCGGCTACGGAAAGTACGTCGGCTACGGAAAGTACGTCGGTGGTCGGGCGGAGTAACTTCCTACGGTGGTCTCCGGTAGCTTCGAAAGAGAAAGGTTTCTCTCGAAACTTCTATTTGACTAACACTACTACTACTTTTGGATCGAGAGGGTGGTCGAGTGGCGGTCTAGTGGCGGCCTAGGTTGAGTTTCTTGAAGAACTCAAGAACTACACAAGAACAAAGAAAGAACAAAGGAATTTCTAGAGAGAGAAGTTGTAGAATGGGAGGTGTGAGTTCAATGCTTGGAATGGGGTCCTATTTATAGGAAAAATCTTGGCCCTCTCCTCCCTCTCATGGCCGGCCCCCCCTCTCTCTCTTTCTACCTCAAATTTTGACACATGTCATGCACTTATGGAAGATCAAAGGCTAAACCCTAGGTTTGCATGGCTAAGATTGTCCTTGGATGGGATTATGGGAGATTTGGTTGGAAGATTTGGAGACAAAGGTACAAGATTTGTTTTGAACAAATCTTAAAAGTACAAATGGGAGTTAAGTTTGGTTAGGAGAAAGATTCTCCAAAGATGAAGAAAAGATCAAGGAATGATCATGGAAGGTCATGCAAGGTACAATCCCATCTTCCTCTTTCTTTCCTCCTCTCTCTCTCTCTCTCTCTCTCTCTCTCTCTCTCCCTAGTACACACACACACACACACATATATATATATACATATAAAAGTACAAGCAACAATAAACAATGGGTACCTTTGGTACTAGGGTCAAGGAAACTTAAAGGCTAAGTTTCTCCTACTAACAAATAAATAAGCACATGTCACTTTAAATAAATAAACTAGGGTACTTTTAAGAATATTAGGCCTTAAAGGCTACAAGGCTACTAAGTACTTTCAAATTAAAATATGGGTACTTCATCACATGGGTTTTAAGAAAAAAGACTAGTTTAATAAGCCCATGTACTTGGTGAAAGAATAACTCTATTACCCAATGGATAATAAATACCCTAACGGTTATCGTCCAATGGATAATAAGGTACGAGTACTTTAAATCATAATTTAAGTCTTTTAAAAGACTACATGTCCTTTTGAAATTTACCCATGCTTATATATAAATGTACTTGCCAAATAAAATAAAGGAAAGGCTTTTGTCCAATGGGTAAAGATTAACCTAACGGTTATTGTCCAATGGTCCAAGGTTACTTGGGTACTTTTATTAGAAAAAATAATCAAAAGTACTTTTCAAAATAATTATAAAAGTCTATTCAAGCACTTTGCTCAAAACCCCTTTAATATAAAGAATTGGGTTTCTATTATCCAATGGATAATAGTTCCCCTAACTTTTATTGTCCAAAGGACAAAGAATAAAACCAAATTAATAAAAAGAAATAAATAAGTAATTTCTAGGGTTTGAAAAGTTTGACTAGTCACATCAACTTTATTGGAAGGTTTTCTAGTCACATCGGTACTTTATTTGATCAAAAGACTTTATTACCCAATGGTTACTAACTTCCCTAGCGGTTATTACCCAATGGATAACAGTTTCCCTTGCGGTTAATAACCATTGGACAAAAGAATACAAGTATCTTTTATTAAAATAAAATTTTGAAAAGACTACATGTACTTTTATATTAAAAAGTTTATTATCCAATGGACAAAAATTACCCTTGTGGTTATTAACCAATGGATAATGGAGGGGTGGAAGAATCCCCAATAAACAATGCATATAAGTACTTTGCACATGTTTTTATAAACCATTAAAATATTATATCTAGTACTTTACCAAAATATTTAAATGGGGGGCCTATTGTCCAATGGACAAAGATTACCCTAACCATTATGGACCAAAGGGTAAAGGCAAAGGTTCAAAAGGTCCAAAGGGTTCAAAAGGTCCCACTAGTAACTAGGTAAGTTGGTTGCTTGGTTCCTCCAAGTAGTCGGTTGAAAACTAACTA
Source organism: Rhododendron vialii (assembly GCF_030253575.1). Classification (NCBI taxonomy): domain Eukaryota; kingdom Viridiplantae; phylum Streptophyta; class Magnoliopsida; order Ericales; family Ericaceae; genus Rhododendron; species Rhododendron vialii. The sequence goes on from NC_080560.1 coordinate 29,539,825, forward strand.
AATTGGTCACGTAGGTTTTTCTAGTCAAGAGTTTAACCAATGACCAAAAAAATCTAACTACGACGGAAATTAATAAGCAATCATATAGTCACACAAGAGAAAAATAAGTAATTCAAATAAAATTCAAATTTTTAACGAAATTTTTATTGACCAAAATTCAGGGTCGTTACAATCTATCCCCCTTAAAACAATTTCGTCCCCGAAATTGGCGCGCGACTACAGATTAGGCTAAGTCACTAGACCGATCTCGGAATCATCGACTATCCCCCTTAAAAAGAATCGAGTAGGTCACCATCAATCGAATTAAGCCTCATCACTTGCTTAACGAGATGGGGTTGAAGTTGCTTCTACCGTCGAACAGCTTGCCTCGTCGTACGCCTTCGGTAAGGTCTCCACCATAAATACCAACGCCAAATGCAGAACCTCTACCAAATCGTCATGCGGACTAGCATCCCACAAGCATTCCTAATACATCCTTGTTGAACCCTCATGCTCCTTGATATTACATCTATTTCCAAAAGTAGGAAACAATGGGTCCATCCTTTATAATCGTAAGGCATAAGCTCTCCATTGGACATCAGTAAGCAAGCCCTACGATACTCTTCAGTATTTGCAAAGGCATTGAAAGAACCTTTGCAGTCCCGAGAAAATAAGACCTTGGCAGCGTCGACTTCTAGCGGCTGCTTCCAATCCAGTACTACTTTGACCTTGATTCCATCCTTGGATACCACGTGCCCCAAGAACTTAACCACTTCTGGCCAGAACTTGTCTTGGCGTAAAGTTAGCTATCTCAGAGTACTCGTAGTACCATCCGAAAGTGTCCTTCGTGCTTCTCTTGATAAGTCATCGAGCCTTGGCAATAGATACCGGTTCTTGATGGTGACTTGATTTAGCTCTCTATATAGTCGAAGCGTGCCTTCTTTCTTCTTCTCGAACGATGTCGGTGCTTCCCATGGTAACGTACTCGGTCTAGTAAATCCTTTGTACATCAGTTCCTTCGATTGGGTCTCGAGCTCCTTGAGTTCAGCAGGGCCATTTGGTATGGCGCCATAGAAATTGGTGCCGTTCCTGGCTGAAGTTCTATAGAGAAGTCTATTTCTCCTTAAGGCAATAAGCCAGGAAGTTCTTCAGGGAAAACATCGGCATACTCGTACACGATGTGTGGAAATCCCACTTCCATTCTATTGGCTTCCTCCAATTGGAGACTAGCGAGCCATCCAAATAGTTGGTTCTTCCATCTGATACCAAGTTGTGGATTCTGCTACCTCGATCTTTTTGTCGCCGAACTTGTTGTCCGTCTATCCCCCTTAAAAGGAATCGAGTCCCTTCTAGGGTATAAGCTGTCACCATTCTTCTGATGGCAGTCTACGATCGCTTGACGTGCAGATCGCCGGTCCAACCTCAGGATTACGTCGAAAATCCGCCATGTTGATCACTCGAAGGTCGCAAGTTAGGCACAGGTCGGCTACTCCTAATTTGCACTCTCGACGCACTAGACTAACAGCTATACTCCCTTTAGCAGGTACGTGGCCAAGGCCACACGATCTCCATCCTGGGTAACTCCGAAGGTGCTGATGATCATCTTGACCTCATTCAGCCACGTCTCGTCTACGATAGGGTTGGTGTCTCCGTGAAAGGTCGAAGGTCGACGTTTGTAGAACTCGTTCATCGCTCGGGCTCGGGTCATAGGTTCGTCGTCGTGGTTTTGGTTTTGGCGGTTGGCGTTCAAAGCAGCTATGAACGATTGCACGATCCGGGTTAGGTCGGGGTTCGCGTGGAAGGATTCTCCGTTATCGTATCCTAATCCGCGGCGCGTATTAACAATCTACGAAGGAAAATCGAAGGGGGTTTTTGTTTACTAAAACAAATTTTCTTTTTGCAAATGGTCTAACTTTCAAAAGCCAAAGGTAGTTTAACAAATAGTATGCAACGGTACTCTTTAAAAAAATAAAGCAGGTTTTTCATAGATAAGAACATCATTCAATCATAAGCGTAGAATTACAAACATAACATAGAGTTCTACTATAAAACAAATAGATTAGAACACGATTTCCTACTACAAGCTGAGATGGTCCTAATCCTTATCATCCTATATCCCGAAGGATTACAACGATTACTAGTTTTATTCTATGCACGCCTAAGCAATCTCCTTGGCCTTTACTGATCTTCTAGGGCCTCGTCCTCCTCGAGATTCACCTAACAGATTTTCCTCCTCGGTTACCTCATTGGCGTCCTTATCGCCATCAATTTCTTCCTCCTTAACTCCAACCTCAAAGTTCTCCATCGGGGGTAAAACACCGAAATACTCATGGTAAGCAAACATGATAGGAAACATCACAGGGAACCAAGGGTCCACTTCAACGGGAATAGGGGTATTCTGCTGCACTCTTTGGAAATCTCTCTTTTCCTTAAGTACTGCGGCAATAAAGGCAGGATCTTCCAACATTTGTGCTGTCAGGATTTCTATGGTATTTCTGGGTTGATAGGCTTCGGCTAAAAGATCAACCAGACGTTTCATCTACAAGAAAAAGTGTCAACTTCAATTAGGAAAATTTTAGGACAGGGTTTTGCTAATACTAAGAAAACTTTCGAGTTTCTAAGTTCCACATTCGACTCTTGATTTAAGTCATCATCCAATTGTTCGGGAATTCCCAGGTCAGCGGTACTGCCAATTTCCGCGCCTTGGTTCAATCCGAGGATTGTTTTGACAGAATTCCACCCAATTAGGGACGGTAAACTTAAACTCAATTCACGTTCGTGCAACGGTCAAACTTATCTCGTGGTTTTACCCATTCTACCCATGGCCGAGGTTTTGAACCTAAAGCTCTGATACCAAGTTGTAACGCCCCGAATTTTGGGTACGTTAAGAAGACAATTTATTGATAAAATCTGTAACGCCCTGAATTTTGGGTACGTTAAGAAGACATTTTATTGATAACCTCAAAATAGAGTCTGGCTCTTATTACAACAAATACTCCTACAAGAGTTCAATATTTACAAAAATGAAGGGGGTTCTACGGTTCCTAACTACAGCTCCTCAGCTCCTCCATTCTTGCCAGCTCCTCAGCTCCAAAAGCCTCCACGGTGAACTGCTTATCCTGATTATCTACAAAATCTGACACATTATACCGGCGTCGCCACCCATATAATATGTCAGGGTCACCAAAAGGCAACACCGTGAGCTACAAAGCTCAGCAGAGTAATCACATACCCGCTAACCCATAACTTATAAACAAGCTATAATACAACATCAATTTCCACATGATAAGTATATACACAGTTAATCAATGACACATCCACATTCATTAATCAACTATCGTTGGTGTCCAAGAGTTTCGTGTTTCTCCTACGCGACTCATCGTAGACCGTGTCAACATTTTCATTTACAAAACAATCTTTCAAAAACCATTTGTTTAACACAAAAACATTTGCATTGGCTCCGTACCGCGGATAACCAAGCTACACACCCAACCTTTTTAAAATCATTAGCATTGGCTCCGTACCGCGGATAACCAAGCCACACACTTTCAAAATCATTTGCATTGGCTCCGTACCGCGGATAACCAAGCTACACACCCAACCTTGGTTCCGCCGCGCCGGGTTCCCAAGTATCCTCACAATGGTTCCGCCGCGCCGGGTTCCCATTGGCACACAAAAATATTTGCATTGGCTCCGTACCGCGGATAACCAAGCATACACACCCAACCTTGGTTCCGCCGCGCCGGGTTCCCAAGTATCCTCACAATGGTTCCGCCGCGCCGGGTTCCCATTGGCACATAAAAAATATTTGCATTGGCTCCGTACCGCGGATGACCAAGCATACACACCCAACCTCGGTTCCGCCGCGCCGGGTTCCCGAGTATCCTCACAATGGTTCCGCCGCGCCGGGTTCCCATTGGCACACAAAAAATATTTGCATTGGCTCCGTACCGCGGATAACCAAGCATACACACCCAACCTTGGTTCCGCCGCGCCGGGTTCCCAAGTATCCTCACAATGGTTCCGCCGCGCCGGGTTCCCATTGGCACACAATTGCATTGGCTCCTCTCCGCGGATAACCAAGCCATACCTCACCATGGTTCCGCCGGTCCGGGTTCCCATGGGAACGCACACAACCTCACAATGGTTCCGCTATTCCGGATCTCCATTGGAACACACACAACCTCACAATGGTTCCGCTTTTCCCGGATCCCATTGGAACACACACAACCTCACAATGGTTCCGCTATTCCGGATCTCCATTGGAACACACACAACCTCACAATGGTTCCGCTTTTCCCGGATTCCCATTGGAACGCACACAAAACACACACCACACAATGGGCTACCACGTCCGGCCACATTGTGGTTTTCACAATCCACGCAATGGGCTACCAAGTCCGGCCACATTACGAGTTTTCATACACACAACGGGCTACCAAGTCCGGCCACGTTGCGGTTTTCAAAACATTTCAAAAACCTTTTCAAATGTCTCTTTTATACACGCACACAACTCACATAATGTCACCCAAAACCGGTCATTATGTTGTTTCAAAAATATTTCCTTCCTCGGAGAACATTTCTTTTATTAATCACACCCTAGGTGTCATGTTTCTACTTTCTCGGTTCTCGTGTCTCGTTTACATTCAAAGACTCCGCGGTAGGACATGAATCTTTCTAACAAGATCATCCAATTCTATATTACTTTAACACGCTCAATCACTACTTATAGCATAACGCCACATATACGGACGCCTTTGGAGTGTATCACTTATGCTTTATTCAAAGCACAACGCCACATGTACGGACGTCTTTGGAGTGAAATCACTTATGCTTTATCACATACCACAAGTAATACAAGCAACTCATATACGCATATTCATAACTATCTTAAAGATCAAAATACGAATACTTCTAATCAAACGATAAGTACGTAAATAAAGATAACCTACTTTGTATTTGAGTAAGTAAATACATAGGGAGTAAGTAAGGATTTCCTTACAGTTCTTCTAGGCGGTAGTCGGCTACGGAAAGTACGTCGGCTACGGAAAGTACGTCGGTGGTCGGGCGGAGTAACTTCCTACGGTGGTCTCCGGTAGCTTCGAAAGAGAAAGGTTTCTCTCGAAACTTCTATTTGACTAACACTACTACTACTTTTGGATCGAGAGGGTGGTCGAGTGGCGGTCTAGTGGCGGCCTAGGTTGAGTTTCTTGAAGAACTCAAGAACTACACAAGAACAAAGAAAGAACAAAGGAATTTCTAGAGAGAGAAGTTGTAGAATGGGAGGTGTGAGTTCAATGCTTGGAATGGGGTCCTATTTATAGGAAAAATCTTGGCCCTCTCCTCCCTCTCATGGCCGGCCCCCCCTCTCTCTCTTTCTACCTCAAATTTTGACACATGTCATGCACTTATGGAAGATCAAAGGCTAAACCCTAGGTTTGCATGGCTAAGATTGTCCTTGGATGGGATTATGGGAGATTTGGTTGGAAGATTTGGAGACAAAGGTACAAGATTTGTTTTGAACAAATCTTAAAAGTACAAATGGGAGTTAAGTTTGGTTAGGAGAAAGATTCTCCAAAGATGAAGAAAAGATCAAGGAATGATCATGGAAGGTCATGCAAGGTACAATCCCATCTTCCTCTTTCTTTCCTCCTCTCTCTCTCTCTCTCTCTCTCTCTCTCTCTCTCCCTAGTACACACACACACACACACATATATATATATACATATAAAAGTACAAGCAACAATAAACAATGGGTACCTTTGGTACTAGGGTCAAGGAAACTTAAAGGCTAAGTTTCTCCTACTAACAAATAAATAAGCACATGTCACTTTAAATAAATAAACTAGGGTACTTTTAAGAATATTAGGCCTTAAAGGCTACAAGGCTACTAAGTACTTTCAAATTAAAATATGGGTACTTCATCACATGGGTTTTAAGAAAAAAGACTAGTTTAATAAGCCCATGTACTTGGTGAAAGAATAACTCTATTACCCAATGGATAATAAATACCCTAACGGTTATCGTCCAATGGATAATAAGGTACGAGTACTTTAAATCATAATTTAAGTCTTTTAAAAGACTACATGTCCTTTTGAAATTTACCCATGCTTATATATAAATGTACTTGCCAAATAAAATAAAGGAAAGGCTTTTGTCCAATGGGTAAAGATTAACCTAACGGTTATTGTCCAATGGTCCAAGGTTACTTGGGTACTTTTATTAGAAAAAATAATCAAAAGTACTTTTCAAAATAATTATAAAAGTCTATTCAAGCACTTTGCTCAAAACCCCTTTAATATAAAGAATTGGGTTTCTATTATCCAATGGATAATAGTTCCCCTAACTTTTATTGTCCAAAGGACAAAGAATAAAACCAAATTAATAAAAAGAAATAAATAAGTAATTTCTAGGGTTTGAAAAGTTTGACTAGTCACATCAACTTTATTGGAAGGTTTTCTAGTCACATCGGTACTTTATTTGATCAAAAGACTTTATTACCCAATGGTTACTAACTTCCCTAGCGGTTATTACCCAATGGATAACAGTTTCCCTTGCGGTTAATAACCATTGGACAAAAGAATACAAGTATCTTTTATTAAAATAAAATTTTGAAAAGACTACATGTACTTTTATATTAAAAAGTTTATTATCCAATGGACAAAAATTACCCTTGTGGTTATTAACCAATGGATAATGGAGGGGTGGAAGAATCCCCAATAAACAATGCATATAAGTACTTTGCACATGTTTTTATAAACCATTAAAATATTATATCTAGTACTTTACCAAAATATTTAAATGGGGGGCCTATTGTCCAATGGACAAAGATTACCCTAACCATTATGGACCAAAGGGTAAAGGCAAAGGTTCAAAAGGTCCAAAGGGTTCAAAAGGTCCCACTAGTAACTAGGTAAGTTGGTTGCTTGGTTCCTCCAAGTAGTCGGTTGAAAACTAACTAAATTGGTCACGTAGGTTTTTCTAGTCAAGAGTTTAACCAATGACCAAAAAAATCTAACTACGACGGAAATTAATAAGCAATCATATAGTCACACAAGAGAAAAATAAGTAATTCAAATAAAATTCAAATTTTTAACGAAATTTTTATTGACCAAAATTCAGGGTCGTTACAGAAAAAAAAAACTAAAATTCGATGTGATCTACCAAAATGTGCAGATACAACAGATATGTATAAGCCCTCAAAAAACTAAACCCTAAGCAAGACTTTCTTTTGTTACCCCAAAAGCCACAAAAACTAAACCATTTTCAAACACATAAACCAAAATCCTGAAAATCTAAAACCACTATAAAAAAAAAAAAAAAAGAAGAGGAAAATTAAATGCATAGTAGTGCATAAAACTTGGGTAAAGGGTATATAGATCTCAACGTAACTCACCCGTACACTACCCTCGACTCTGTCCTAATCGATTTCCCGATCGATTCGGCCCTCCGATCATACGCTGGAGTTCTTGTGGGTATTGGTAGAAGAAGATGGAACGTTATTAGTGTCTGTTGCAATTGGGTTTGAATCGGGGGGTTTGTGGATTGGCAGGCGACGTCGATCCCTCTGACTGCTGCTTCCCAGTCGAATTCCTGGAGAGAGTTGAGAGAGTAAGGTATGGGAGAGAACAGATATATAGATATGTTTAAAAAAAAAGAAAAAAAGAGGGATTGTAAATGAACTCACATAGTTGAGGGGAATTTGGAAGACGGAGAAGAGGCGTTGATGGGATTTGGAAGACGGAGTGGTCATTCCTAGAGAGGAGAGAGACGATGGAGAATGGATCGGTGGCCGCAGTCTCCTTTTTCTTTTTCTTTTTGAAACAATTCTGACTTTGAAAGCTGATGAGTTGTTGACCTATTTCCGTTCTCTATTTTTGCCACAAAGGTATAAAGTATTTACGGGCATGCCATTTTGTAGAATGGAGGGCGTTGATTTATGTAGAAGGAGGAGATAAATCTGGAGCGTTGGTTGTCTTTTGGATTCAAACACAGCTCTGTTTTATTATATAGATATATATGTGTGTGTGTGTGTTAATTGAAATTCTTGTCCTAAATATTTTTTTCTTATATGCTAATTTAATGTTTAGCTAGTGAATACATGTTATAAATAATTAATTACTCCTCTAAACTAAATCAATTGTCTAGCTAATAAATATTGAAAAAATTAGTTTTAATGTTATTTTCAATGCTACAATCCTTTGTCTTTCAACCTATAATCATTCCACTATAAAACTAAGTCTCATAGTGATCATTAGTGGGAAAAATAAAAGCAAAAATAAAGTCGTAAGTTTTTTTTTTAATTTTTTTTTAGCTTAGGTCCAATTATGGATTTATCACCATCCAATATTTTTATAAATGTCTAAATTCTTTTATGACTTTTGTCCCTGATACGTGAGTAATTTACAATGTAATTGTAATAAATAAAAATGTGAGAATTTGAATATTATCATTCTTGCTTTTTACTATCATGTAAGTCCTTTTGTTAGTTTTGCGTTTATTTTTTATATAGTTTGATTGAATTATAGGGTTGTGTCAACAAGAGAAATCTAAAAAATATAAAATTATCCTCAAAATCATAAAAAAATTACTAAAGATAAAAGTAATCCTTTGTCCTTATTCAATTTCTTTTGCCATTTTAAAGCTCAAGCACATGTATGATTTATTTTTAGTATCGATTTACTTATTTGGGTGTTAGAATAAAATTTTAGACGCTATAACTATACTTAGCAAAAATAAATACAACATAAATATTTCACTAAATATGAGGGGAGGTATCTATTATTACTAGAAACCTTAGGGGAGGTCAACGAAGGGGTAAAAAAGTAAATTTGCTTTCCCCGTTAAAGTTTTTTAGCTCCTAACTCTGACAAGGGAGGTAAGTGCAATTTTAGAAACCTGAGGGGAGATGTTTGTAATTGTTAGAAACCTTAGGGGAGGTAAGTAAAATTTGCCCCATTAGTTATTGTAATGTCAAGTAATTTTTGTGACCTTGATATATAAGTATTTGCAAGTTTTATATTTGCAATGATTTGTATCTTTTGAAAATATAGCATTTCTAAATGTGAAGGGTCCCAAATTGATTAGTCACCTAGGGCTCCGAAAAACTCAGGGCCGGGCCTACCGTCTACTTGTCTAAATGAGATCATTCGACTTTTTAACCAATACTCCCTCCATCCTTTTTTTTTTGTCCAGTATTCCATTTTGGGCTGTCCCTTAATAAGTGTCCATTTTGTAAAGTTAGGGGGGTAAAAGTTGGTTTATTGTCTATTTTGTCCCTAAAAGTAGATTTTATTTTGAAAAGTTAGTGAGTAAAAGTGTAATGATGATGGATAAGTAGGGAAAGTGGAGAAAAAAGTTGATGTGAAAGGTGTAATGATGATGTCTTTTTAATAAGTTGAAGTTACGAAACAGGACACTTAAAAAGGGATGAAGGGAGTAGAAGATTAGGTCAGCCAAATACACTTTTGATATTAAAATCATCTCCAGTACCAATGTAGCTGTAGGCCATTGCCTACCGCGGGAATCTGATACCAATCACTGCATCTTAGTCAATACGAGTAGTTGATATTGATCGATTCAATACTTAAATGGATAAAATTTTATATTGTAGATTCATATAGAGTACATATCCGAGAGCCTTCAAAAATATATTACTTTGTTATATGATACAACTGTAATACGGTAATGTATTTTTGGTCTTCGGGGGTGCTTGCATGGAGCTTTTTCACATGGTATATTGTGATTTTCAGATTATTCGCGTTCGGGAGTAAATCTTGATAATGCATTTAACGATAATGGATTTTGGAATTTGAGACATAAAGTCACATAGCACAAGTTAATTACAATGATATTTATACAACAAACAAGCATGGCCCATTTCTAGTTTTTTCATATGTTCGAAGTTTATTAAGTAGTTGCAGTATTTTCCTCTATTTGGGATGTATCGAACTCTTATTCATGATCTAATGAAGTTCACTATTAATGCGGGAAAAAGATGGTACGTAGACGTATTGGGTACACTTGAAATGTCTTGTTATTTAAGGGGAGTGATTTTCGCACTCTCCAAATTGTTAGCAATTTGGGCATTTGGAAATTCAGGTTGTTACAATATTAACTGACTTGGCATTGAAGGGAGTTGGCCGGTACCATCCGGTTTCCTTAGTTCTTTCATGTCAGTCTATCAAAGGCATCCAAAACAGCTTCATCATTCATCATCAAATCAAAGATTTGTCTTTGTTTTTTCCTTCTGATTTTTGCATGTTTAATTAGCTTCATTGAAATCACCTCCATAGGTTTACCATTTTCATTTCAATTCAGTTGTAAAATATCGATTAATAGTGTATTGTGTGTACACTCAAAATTCGCTACTACGGAGTATATCATGAGAGTGATAATTTAGTTGGACAATTTACAATTCGTTTTCTGTGGTCAGGTAGCTAGGCCGGTGTTTGATTTGGTCTTTGCAAAGGTTTTTTTTTTTGTTGCTTCATTTATTAACAATTACTATTATTTAATCGCCACACAAAGAGCAAAAGTATGAAAGTTGGCTTATTTATCTTATTTTGTCAGTTTTTTTGTGTGTTGATTTCACGCTTTAGTATATAATTATAGTGGGTGATGTAGAATGAGATTTGGGTTTGATTTGAGTTTGGGTTGGATTGCCTAAGAAATGAAGAAAGAATCATGAAAGTTAAATTATTTCAATCTTTTGAAGGCAACTCGAGAATCCCGTCCATTAAGCTTCAAAAAATCATGTTGATTCCAATTCCAAATTAATACATATTTGAATAGTATATAAGAATATATAATTACGTAATGATGATGGTTAAATTAGGTAGATTAATTGTATAAGTATGAAATTTGAAGTCATTCTTGGGCTAAAAAACTATTTGTAATGGACCTTGCGGTCCAACCAATGAACTTGAGAGATTCTTAATCCTATTTTTTATTAGCTATGCGAATCATTTTCCTTAAGTAAATGTCTATGACTGGCGTCTATTTATTTAAGTGAGATTATTCAATTATTTTAATCAATAAAAAATGAGGTGCCAAACAATCTCAACGTCAAATCATGTCCATTGTGAATGAAGCGGCAGGGCAATGCCTATGGGAATCCAATGCCAATAACTTCATCTTAGTCAGATAATTGATAACAATTCAATAATTAGAAATAAAATAAAGGAAGTTTTTATATTCAATAAGTCTACAGCCCAGGTAAGGTCATCATTCGGCCCGAAGGCCCGCGGTCCGCCCGGCTCATCAGGCTTTTACCTGGTCCGAGCCCGTGAAATGGACGGGCTTGTTTGTATTGGGCGGGTTCGGGCCTATAAATTTTTACTCGGTCCCCTGTAGGCCCGGCCCGTGAGTCCGCCCGTGGTACCGTCCAAAAGCCCGCCCACGGGCCCGCCCATTAGCCCCAAATTCCACAAAATCCTTTCTTTTTTCCCTTGCCCAAGAAATTTAAGCCCACCCGATTTTTGGCCCGCTAGCCCATCAATTGGGCTAACCCATGAGCCAAGCTTGGGCTTCAATTTATAGTAGGTAGCCCAGCCCTCCCGGCCCGCAAAAAAGAAAAAGCCCGATTAGCCTGGCCCGTGGGTGGGCTTGGTAGTGCCTTAGCGGACTGGCCCGGCCCGGCCCGATGATGACCCTTAAGCCCAGGAAACGGACCCATGCCAAAAACCACGTGCTAACGTGGCCTGGGCTCCACGTTAGCTGCAGCAAAAAAAAGTAATAAAAAAAACGAAATTTGGGCTGGAACCAGAGAGAGGAGAGAAAGAAACGAAGAAGAGAAGATCGACAAGAAGAAGAGGATGACGCCATACTCCAAGGTCTCTCCTGCACTGACGCCATACTCGGTTCTTCGTCTCCGTCTCTCCAAAGTCCTCTCTCTCTCTCTCTCTCTCTCTCTCTCTCTCTCGCTGATATACCCCTCATCAATTGTGGTGTTGTATTGCCTCCATATTTTCCGAACACCCAACTCCAGTTTATTGGCTCTATTTATATTTAACTAAAAATCCAGTAAAATTACTGAGGAATAATTGAGTTTAAGCTTTAATTGATCATTTACAACTGTGATATGGGTTTGACATAATTTCATGTAAAATTTGTTCTTTTTTCATCAGGTTTGAGATTTGGATCGCATATTAGAATTTGGGTTTTGTATGCTTGGGTTTTTTTCCTTCCGAAACCATGAGGGAAAAGCTGAGATTTTTATTTTGCGTATGATTTATCGTGTGTCTTGTTTGAGTAAGTTTTTGGTAGAGAGGAACAGCTTGAGGAGGAGATTTTCACGAGATCTATTCTTTGGGGAGGCGATTTTTGTGAAGGGGTGCGTCAGTGGTCGCCAGTGGTGGGGGTGGTCGTCGGTGGTAGTGGTGGTCGCAGGTCTGGTCTAGCGTCTAGGGTTCTTCCTCCTCCTCTCTCCCTCTCTCTCTCTCTCTGCTTGAGGTCGTTCAAACCAGATGTGATCTCAGATGTGAGGGGAGAATGGTAGAAGCGTTTTTTTATTTTTTATATTTTGTTGCACTTGACGTGGGGCCCAGGCCACGTTTTTGGCATGGGTCCATTTCCTGGGTTGTAGACTTATTGTTTTATATTGTAGTTACATTTTAAATTTATTTGGAGTACATATCCGTGAGCCTCCAAAAAATATCGATACATATCTGATACAGATAGGACTCATATTTAGAAACATTTGGGCTTCATATGTTCAAGCAATACTCTGGCCATCACACAAGTTTACCTTTCATCTTCTGAACTTACTTCCCACATCCAAGTTGTGTATTGAAGTCGTACTGACCTTAAAATTCACTTTGAAAATCAAATAATTCGACATTAATTGGAAAATTACTTTTGCTTGGGATATGATAAGACAAAAAAAATGCTGGTAGAAGTGTGTCCAAAATTCAACTATTATAATTGTGCTTTGTTTTCGTCCAGCTAAGATAGCAATTTGCATCCAAATTTACTAACTTAGAAAGCCCAGCCATGCACAGTTCACCAAAATCATACTATTGACGGGAGTTAAAAAATTAAATACTATCTATTGCATGGATTTAATTATGACTAGAATTCATTTAAAAGATGACTTCAAGGGAATGAATGATCTGGGATGGAGCTAGGGAGGGGCCAGTAGGGGCGGTCGCCCCTGCAAAGAAAAAAAAATTAAAACTCTACTATTATATAGAAAAAAAATTCCCTCTAAAAATATATAGAAATTTTTTAGCTCATGGTTGCCCATGTGTAATGAAATTCTTCTCCATCTCTGATGATCAGTCGGTTGAACCAAAAAAAAAAAGCTTCAGAAAAAAAAAAGCTTGAGAAAAACACATAAATTTTAGTTCAAAGTATCTGGTACTTCAAAAATAAAGAAAATTATTAATTTTATTTTATGGACATAGGACTCACAAAAAGGCATAGTTGATTTCAAGCCCATGAGCCAGAAAAGATGAGGTCAATTTATAGTAATTAAGTTCAAAAATCCCCTGTATCTTGTAAATCCCAACCACTTGATTTTGATAAACAGTACTTCAACTCATTAACCAGTTGAATCTTCCTCTATATATAACCACTCCAACCAATTCTAAAACTTCATACTCCATCCACACATCCATCCTCCAACTTCTCCCTTTAGCTCATGGCACAAGCCAATCTGGTGAAGGTACTAGACGTTTGTAGGGTTGCTCCTATGCCTGATCACTCCCCCAACTCACCCACCCAAACATCGCTTCCTCTTACATTTTTCGACCTTTTTTGGTTGAGATTACGTCCGAGTCGGCGCTTATTCTTCTATGAATTCCCCGTTCCAAAAACAACACTCACAGATACCATCCTTCCCAAACTAAAACACTCCCTATCGGTCACCCTACAACACTATCTACCACTCGCTGGAAATCTCACCTGGCCTCAGGATTCCGACAAACCAATTGTCCAATACAATGAAGGCGATGCAGTTTCACTTACAGTAGGAGAGTCTGAAGACAATTTCTACCATCTCTCAGCAAACGGTTTCCGCGAAGCCGATAAATATCATCATTATGCACCGTACTTACTGGCATCTAAAACAAGAGTACCAGTTCTAGCCTTGCAAGTGACTCTTTTTCCAAACGCAGGCTTTACCATTGGTTATGCCGCCCATCATGCGGTATTCGATGGGAAATCCATAACCATGTTTATGCATTCATGGGCCTCTATTTGCAGGCGTGGTGGAGACTCAATTCTAATGCCTGAACCAACTCCGTTCTATGACAGGACCATAGTCAATGACCCATCCGATATAGAAAAAGCTTACCTAAATGGCTTGTTGGCACAAAATGGACCTAACAACAGAAGCCTAGAGATGTGGGACTTGAAAGCTCCACCAGATGTTATGTTAGGCACATTCCAACTGACACAAGCAAACATAGAGTGTATTAAGAGGTGGGTGAAATCTAAATGGCAAGAGAAACATACAGAGAAACCATCTTTTCATCCATCCACTTTTGCAGTAACAATTGCCTACACATGGGTTTGCTTAGTTAAGACCCGCAAATTAACGGCCGAGAAAGTTCATCTTTTCATAACCGTTGACTGTAGGGCCCGCTTGGAACCTCCCATCCCTTCTACCTATTTCGGTAACTGTATAACAGGTTGTGTCATAGATGGAGATACGAGCAAGTTGATGGCAGAAGATGGGGTTGCCATAGCAGCTAGGGCAATTGGTGAAGCTATAGGAGGAATGGATGATGGAGTTCTAAAAGGAGCAAAAGAGATGATACCTAAATTGCTTTCTATTAGGAACGAGGGTGGTTTGTTGATCAGTATCGCATCCTCGCCTCGGTTTGAGGTCTACAAAATTGATTTTGGGTGGGGGAGGCCAAAGAAGGTGGAGATCGTATCAATAGAGAAAAGTGGAGCTATATCTCTTTCAGATTCCAAAGATGGCAACGGTGGGGTTGAGATTGGGGTAGCGTTGAATAAACATGAAGCTGAAGCATTTGCTTCTTTGTTTGCAAGTGGTCTCAAATATCATCAAGTCCAAGAAAGTTGAGAGAGTGGGGACAAAAGAGTTTCAAGAGGACAGTCTAGGAATATGCATATTCTTGTATAAAATTAGAATACGCCAAAGGAATCTCATGTAATGCATCTGGATGTATGTATGAAAATTGATCTTTTGTTTACTAAAAATGTGCTTTGGATGCTGAAGCAACCCTGCACATATCATCTTCATCTAACGGTCTCTCTGATCTTCATGGATTAGCATATATATCTAATTTTTTTCAAAAGACAAGTTGTAATGCCCCAAGCAGATTACAAGTTCAGCACCATGATTTTGATCTACGAACAATACCACATGGCCCAAAAATTTAAGCACAAGGTACTAGTAGTAGCCCACATGATTTATTATATGCCTAAGATCACCCATGTAGACTTTCGATGTGGAACGGAGTATTACACAAGCCCTCACTAAATCAAGATCCAGTAATGCAAATATTTATTTTATTTGGGTATTGGGTTGTGCTGTACTGTTTTATTTTGTTGTGGATCCTGGTAGACCTTTGAGTGTTTTGGGTTATGCCCTTGTGGTGTATTTTTCAACTCATTGTTGGATCCTTTTCCCCTTTCTCGTTTTTTTTTAAAAATAAAATTTCATCTTTTGCCTATAATATATATATACTAGCGAATGCCCGTGCCTTATATTATACTAGCGAATGCCCGTGCCTTCAGGCACGGCGCAATACATTTTGAAGACAACTAAAGTTACGGGTCGAGCAATGAGCAAAGGGAGCATGTCGAAAAAAATGGGTAGGAACAAAGTAAAATATGATATATTTTTGTTGTTGCAAAACTTTGATATGCTAATTACCTATGTCTGTAGCACTCCGCAACAAAAAAATTTATTTGTTAAGCCCATACCCGTGTGTGCATCACTACCAATGATAATCCCAATCACATATACCGAGTTAATTGCATTGATAGGATACACACTGAACTATATTAATCCAAACCACAAAACTCAAAACCAATGCCATGTTGCATTCATAGAATCCAATTTTAACATACATAAAAAATCTAAAAATCTATATAGATTCAAATCTGATACACTACGTAGGGGGGGGAAAATGTGTTCAACATAGGTTTTATTGTCTTGAAATTTGTCTCTCCATCTGCCTCCCAAGAGTTTTTGTACCAACGCATATTTACTTCATCCAAAAAGCACAATTAGAAACATAAATAACAACCGAAAAAAATAATTAATGAGCAAGAATCCCTTTTTGTAAAAGTAAAATGATGACTAATAATAGTTACCTTAATTCTAGATCTTGTTTATTCGTCTCTCAACACCATCATAGTACAATCATGACCTTTGTAGATGTACTTGTGGATGTACTTAATAGATTTTAATCCAAGACAAATTTCCACATTGATATGAGAATTATATTTTCTCGAAAGGTATGTATTGTATGGCACCATATCCCTTTTATCAATTCGTTGACCCCTTACAGTACAACAGAGGGTGTAAAGTAATAATGGCATTGGTAGGCATACCCCATACATAAACATACGATTAACTTCTTGCTCATCGTGAATCACCACAATTACATTTTTTTCTCGAAGACACGTAACATTTGTACTTAAAATATAAAACAAAGCAAATATGAATCAAATATATAAAGCCAGATTAAGTAATGCAATTGAGTAAATAGTTCTTATATTTTCTGCAAGTTACCGTCGAGCTGCATAAGAAAATGAAGAATTCACCGAATGCATAGAAAACAATTAATTTGATTATTACGACCAAGGTATAAAATGAAACGGTTTAACTCACATGGCCATAGATGCTTAGATTGTCCATGATTAGTTAAAGTCCCAAGAAGTTATCTGAAATTTGAAAGAGAGTAATAGTCAAAAGTTATCATAGGAATAACAACAGAAAACGTTTTAAAGATATATATAGACTCCCATAATATTAAACTAAAGGTCGGGGCACACGCGATGCGTGTGCAAGTCGGATTTTCATAATATTTGTGAAAATTTGATCAAACAATAAGTGAGAAGTATTTTTACAAAATTTTGTGAAAATCCAATTTACACACGCATCGCGTGTGCCCCGGCCTCTAGTATTAACCTATTGTAATAGATAAACAACAATTAAATTCTCAAAAAATCAATCAAATTGTTATATACTATAGTAACAATTAATATGTATACACATATCTATACATTACCATGCTAATAGCCATTGTTTTGCGAATGTCGCTGCTGCCACCAATTTTGGCACGATCTAATACCTAAGTACTCTTCTATAAGATTTCGTAAATCAATTGTGTTAGCTCTCACGGAGAACATCCATTTTAAACCTTAAGTACAATTACAAAATTTTCTTTAATTTGTCAATAATGAGGGCATGTACAGATGTCAAACTTTGAAACAAAAGTGTCATTCCCACGCTTTTATAATCCACTTTCTTTTTTGGCTATATCCTTCCCCATACATAGAGAGAAACTATCCTTCCCCATACATACAGAGAAACTAATATTTTTCAATACAAAATTGAAGACACTCTTTAGTCCCTTACACATGCATGGAATAAGAGATTAGCATTTGGATTCTTATGTTACAAAATACTCTCTCTGTCCCTAAATAAATGACCGACGCCCAAATTTAGACCTTAGAATAGATGCATTCTTTTCATTCAAAAAATTAGCAAAAATACCTTGGTATCCTAATTTTAAAATACCAAATTCCGATGGTCACACCTAATAACATAACAAAAGAAACCCACTTCAGTGTTTTGAAAAAGTAGGAAACTAAAAGAAATGCATTTTTTTTTTGTTCTGAAAAGAGGAGTTCAATGTAAAGAGGAATATTAAAAGGAATCAGATCACAATAGATATGTAGGAACCTAAAGTACCTGTGGTTTGCACAAATCATTAGATTAGACCATATACATTCTCTAATTTTAAAATGTAGAAACTACTGGAATTCTAAAACTGCACCTAGGGTCTTTGAAGGTTTTTTTGGATCTTTGTCCAAAAGTTTTTGGAAGGAAAAAGTGGGAGAAGAAAAACTCACCCACAATGGCTACAATGTGGGTTTTGCCGAATCTGATACACATGCTCTTAGCCGGTTCCTTATGTTTCAATCCTCAACAGTCCACGCTATCTGCTCCCCCAAAAGAAGCAGATCTTCTCCTCTATTCTCCCCCCCCACTGGCGTGCAGAGTACATGAATGCATGAAATGTTTTAACCTTTGAGCGGTTGATGAGAATAGAACCCAAACGTTGTAGCAAAGAAATCAATTAACTAATTCGGTGTGGTAGGCGTACGTAACCTCTTACTTTCAAAATCTAAAAAACAAAAAAGTTAAGATACCATTAATTAGGACTAAGAATGTGGGGAAAAAGATACATACATATCGAAGCAAGGGTGGTGGACTTACGTTTTCGGCAATTGCATGCAAACATTCCTCTTTTGGTAGATTTGTGAGAGCTCAAGAGTAGAAGAATAGAAAAAGTGGATAGGAATTTCCTTGCGAGAGATAAAAGGGGAGAATGGTGGCTTAGATAGTGGTTGTGAACGTGGGTGAGTTTTTTTTTATACTCCGTAAAATTTAGTATGTGAAGTGTGAACGTGAGATGTGGGTGAGTTTTTTTTCAAAAAAAATTGTGAGTGTTTCTTTGTAAACGTGGGACGTGGGTGTTTTTTTTTTTTTTTTTATAAATTTTGCGAGTGTTGAGTGTTTCATTGTAAATCCGTTTGTTGTAGTGGTAACTGTTTTTGGGAGTTTTTTTTGTGTTTTGTTTTTTTATTTAGAGGGTATTTTAGGAAAGAAAAATACATGACAAAAGAAGGAGACACCAAAGGGTGCTCTCCCTTTATATATTAGAATAGATGAGTGACAAAAAACAAAAACAAAAAAGGAATACAAAACTCCAGTTTGCGGTGTGTTTGGTTAACATCATAATATTTTCATCGATGCATATATGGTAACGTTTAAAAGAGTGTCAATAACAACACATGTTCTAATGAAACGAAGTTTAAAAAAATGAGAAAAAAGGTTTACAATTACTCCATGTGTTAATCTTGCAAAAAAATGTTGTTTTGACAACTATCAAGGAAAAAAAGAATAGGGTGTTGCCGTTCAAAAAAAAAAAGAAAAGAATAGGGCATTAATTAGTTTTGAACTCTTTCTTTTCCTATGTCGGTAGATATTAAAAGACATTAAAAAAAATGCCCCTAGCCTCAAGTAAACACCCCAATTGCTTACAATTTTTTGTAAACATGTCTCTCATCATTCTCTTCTCTGTCATTTTGATTTTAGACTTTTTAGACATTCAGAGCCGGCTTCAAAACCAGTCTTATCTCCTTAATTTTAGGGTGTAAATATGGCCGATCTTCTTGTTCTCTTGTACAGTAATACAAATCTTAGGAATTTAGGATTCTGAAAATAAGGAATGGATAGGTTAAATCTTTATTTTTGCATCTATGTTCATAAACATTAAAAAACGCTGTGGTGTTAGCAAAATGAGGAGCGCAATCTACCAATATTCTTAAATCGTTCTATATCTATGAACATAAAAAAATCCGTATCGATCTATATCTATGAACATAAAAAAATCTATATTGTTAGCAAACGTATTGTTAAAAAATTTCATTAAACATGAAAATCTATAATAATCACCAACAAAACTCCAAACCACAAAAATATTAATGGGACCACTCATCACTTTCCCTCTTTTTTCAATACGTTTGACGCAAACTCAGGCATACATGGCATCAAAATATCAAGAATGGTATTTTGTTCATGTACAGAGCCTTAATCTTCATAGAATAGCGAAGGGCTATAATTCCGTTCTCGTAACGTCTTTGTTTTTTTAAACCGTAGAGAAGGGGATTTAGCTCCGTACATTAGAACTGGAAAAAACTGTTGAAGCAAAAGAACAAAAGATTACCTCACTATCGGTGTCTCGGTGATGTCTGCAATGGTCCTTATGGTTCAGTATCAGAAGTTGGAATAAAAAATTATCATTAAATTAGAAGTTGGAATTGAAAACTAATATTAACACATTGTATCATCCCGATTATAAAAGAACTCATTATATCGTCTTTCCTTTACCTTTATGGGAACCTTTTTTGCTTACCGCTTAACAGCGGTGGAAAGGGTGTAGATATCTATGTGTCTCTGTGTATGAGAGAGAGAGAGAGAGAGAGAGAGAGAGGAAATTCACTGCTGTGATTGTGATTGTAAAATTTTATAATAAACCTCACAAAATCACAGCTGTGATTGTGATTCCTAAACTGAAAAGGAAATTAAAAAAATTTAGTAATTGGCAGCCGTAATTGTGATTGTGATTGCCGCTTAACAACCGTAATTTTTTCCTCCTTGCAATTCATTAGGGTTCATTCAAACATACTTGCTATATATTTCCCAATTTATGAGATAATCAATAGAAATTTGAACGTCAATATTTGGTAAATGTGGTAAAAAATTAAATCTCTGAATCACAGGAAATCAATCTCAGGGATCCTTTTTTTTTTTTTTTTGATTAGCCGATTACCAAAATGCGATGATGATAACTCTTGAACAACCAACGGTCTAGATTTATAAAGGGGACAAATCTGAGCGTTGGTTGTCTTTTGGATTCAAACCCAGTCCTCTATATATATATATATATATATATATATATATATATATATATCGGGGCGGTTCCGGGGATACCTAAAAAAACACCTCATAGTTTCGATCAAATTTTAATGATCCGAGCAGCTCTATGTGATCAGAACGTGATTTTAAAGGTACTCGCGAGAAATCAACAAAAAAAATGACCGGAAAGGGTTTGATCCGAACAGTTTCAAACAGTTTTTTATTGAACGGTTTTAAATAAAAACTGCTCAAATCAAGCATTTTTCGGTCTTTTTTTTTTGCTAATTTCTCGCGAGCCCCCTTAAAATCACATTCTGCACACATTGAACGATTCGGATCATAAAAATTTGATCGGGAATTATGAGTTTGAGATTTGAAGTGTTTTTTTAGGTGTTTTTTTGGGTGTCCCTTAAACCGCCCCGTATATTTTATATATATATATATATAGTACATAACAGGAGGCAAACATGCTTTTTAACCACGATAAGTATTGAACGCTGAGTTTCCAACAACTCAGTTTGTTGAATGTAGACGCATGACGCATCTTAATATCTTTACAAGAGACAAACATGCAACATTAGCTAGCTAGGTAGATAATTAACACCAATAATTCTAGTGACACACCCAAACTCACACCCACACTTACATGAGTGATGGGCCCCATACACACACTAAAATGTGTATTGTGTGTGGAACCCACCACTCATGTGATTGATGAAAACGAGATTCAAAAGAACTACCAAACAGGCACACAAACCCTTGAACTGCAGTTAGTTACTGGCGAGTAGGGCTGTAAATGAACTGAGCCATTCGCGAACTGTTCGAGGCTTGGTTCAGTAAAAGCTCGTTCGAGTTCAATTCGTCTGCTAAACGAACTGAACCTGAACCTCAATTCTAGGCTCGTTCCGTAAATGAGCCGAACCTGAGCCTAACGGTATTCGGCTCGGTTAGGTTTGCGAACCTATACTTAAATTTAATTAATAATTCAATAGGGATCTATTTGTAAATGTAAAAAATTTAAAGGTTGTATATATAATTCAATACTTATTTTTCTCCCAAATTCTGTACGATCAATGAGAGAGTTTGGGTTCGCTTGAATTTAATGAGCTGAGCCGAATCAAACCTGAGTCTTGACGAGCTCAATTCGAGCTTAGATTCCGCTCGGCTCAATTCATTTGAGTTTAACGAGCCAAACTCGAGCCAAGATGTTCGAGTTTGAATCGAACCCGAGCCGAATCCGAGCCGAACTCGAGCCAGACTAGTATCTTAACGAACCCAACCGAGCCGAACCCGAGCCTTGAAAAATTTTAACGAGCCGAACTCGAGCCAAGTTGTTCATGCTCGAATCGAACTCGAGCTGAACCCGAGCCGAACTCATACCTTAACGAACCCGAGCCGAACTTAACAGGGTTCGGCTCGATTCGGTTCGTTTACAGCCCTACTGGCGAGTATTAAAATACTCCATCATGCATTAAGTTTATTGGTATCTTAGCGGCATGATGCGGGTTGTGACCAGGACCCTGGTAAGAACAAAAACCAATTTAGTATACAATGTGAGAAATGTTCTCAGTTAATTGGAATAAAATAACATATAGGAATAACATAACAGAGACAATAAAATAGAGGAAAAAAGAAAAATTGGCGTGCAAGATTGTGAGACCCGTAGTCGCTGTCCTAAAGTCATTGTTGCATATCTACGTGAAAGGTTTTACCAGATCAATGATACCAATGCCAAATCCAATGCTCCAAATATCCTCAGATAGATTATACACTGTGCTAGAGATAAATATATAATTGTCCCAATTGAAGGCCGGTCATAAACATGATAAAAAAAAATTTAAAAAAATAGGGTCAATTACATTGAGTGTATGATAAAAGTTTCTATTATATCATAGTTATGTGTTAAAAGACAATAGCACCTATAGCCTTACATGTAGTTGTATCCAAAACCATGTTTTTTCCAGCATACCAAATCATGTTTATGCTTTCCAAGAAAATATAGGAGATAGCCAGAGCAGCTGATCTGAACAAAGACGCTTAAGTACTGTTTCCTTTTATTCTTCTTCTTTTTCTTTCCTCTCCTTATAATATGTTGAAGGCTCCCTTAACTTCCACAACAGAGTACTTCACTTGCATCTTTTCCCTTCTAATAGAAATGGTTGTGGGATGAGCTGAACCACATTGTTGGGTTTCGAATTACGATGACCAAATATTGGAGAACTGATCGAGCCCATCTTCTACCATGTTATTGGGCGCTTCCAATCATGGCCCAATGTTGGAGACCTCAGCCCATCTTCAGTTAAGTTCCCATCGAATGTTGATTAGTTGTGATTGCGTGTGTACGTGTTGTACACAATTTGTTATGGTAAATTTCGTTAATTGAATAATTATCATAAAACTTTTTTTAATGTACGTTATTAATTTACTGCCAAAGTTAGAGTTTGGGAAGGATATTTTATAGAATTAGTATTTGTATGTGTTTTAGGGGATAGAATTTTGAAGCGAGAAAGATTAGAAAAGGGAGATTTAAAATATTAGGAGAGTGAGAAAGGGTAGTTTGGTATTGTTTATCTGATTTCAGGATTATTGTGCCGGTGATTTTGAGTACATGGTTGATAGTAGTTTGATTACTCCAAAGAATGAGAAGCTATCAAGAATCTCAATAAGGGGGTGCATAAAAAATTTGCCTACAAGAAAGGGTTTACTATACTCATTTGATAAAGTGGAAAATGACACCCACAATTTATACCAGCAACAGTTTTTGAATTCTATTTCACCAGGAGGAATACCTCGCATGAATTAAGATTGAAGGAGGGCGTACCTATTATGCTTTTAAGAAACCTTGATTCGAGAAATGGGTTATGCAATGGCGCAAGACTACTTTGTTGTGATTTGAAAAGTAATTTCATTGATACGGAGATATTAACGGGGTCTTTTACCAGAGCTTTTCTATATCAGACAGATTCCATTTAAGACGCCACTACTACATTAATAGATATGCGTCACGCTAAGGAGATTCACTAAGATCACGGTTTTCAGTGAAAGTGTGATAAAAAATGGTGCTTAAAATTTTTTTATCTCAGTTTAAGTCCAAAGCTGAGATAAAAAATGGGCTTTAGCGTGAAATAAAAGACCTCGCTCTTGCAGCGAGATAAAAGAAAAACAACCTCACCCTTGCGGCGTGATAAAAGATTTTAGGGCGGAAAAAAATGAGATAAAAGATCTCACTCTTATGGCGAGATAAAAGAGAAAAGACTTCACTCTTGTGGCGTGATAAAAAAGAGAAAATACCTCACCCTTGTGGTGTGATAAAAGATTTTAGGGCGGAAAAGAATAAAGTAAAAGATCTCATTTTTGTGGCGAAATAATAGAGAAATGACCTCACTCTTATAGTGTGATAAAAAGTGGTGCTTAAATTTTTTTATCTCAGTTTAACTTTCTTTGCTCTTCCTCAGCATTTCTAGAGCTTCCGTTGCTTTCGTCGTCACCGTAAGTGCATGCATTTCAAATGCATAAAATTGTAAGTACAACAAACCCATATTGCAATTTGCAAACCAAAAGGGAGTACTGATACATCAAATTTCTGCTGAGTTTCTCTACCCATTAATTAATCTCATCCAATTAAAATTTGTTTATGGAACATATTCTGAAAAAATTTTACTCCATCAAACCAATTCAATTTCATGTGGGCGGGCTGGTACTCATTTAGGCAGACTTTGAAAAGTTATGTGAGAAAAACGATGTCGTTTAAGAACTTTGAAAAGTTCTTTTTTTTTTCTTTTTTACAAAAGGTAAGAAGATAAGCCCTAATTATATCCCAAAAAATCTTTACTTTTCATCTTCATCTTCACACTCAAAAAGAGAGAAAGAGAAGACAAATCCCACAATTGGGTTCCAAGTTGTTTCTTCGACGACGGGCGGACTGTTCTACTAGTGCCCGATTTTCACGTGGGCGAGCCGTGATCTTTATGGTTTATTGTAGTAGTGAAATTTAGTTATTTCGGATGTCTTCCAAGTATGCGTTTGACACATTAGCCAGGTAAAAAAGCAATTATATTATTATGGCTTAGCCTTATCTGAAAAGGATTAAAAGCCACCATTGAAATTGAAATTCAATATAAACACAAAATCCATGTGAAATAGTTAGTTTATAAAAAAAATCAAAAGTTTGTCGATAATGAACAATCTGCAGGTTGTGATAATTTTCATAAAAATTAATACAAAGCGCACACCACAACAAAAAACACTATTATCTACTAAATTTACTAGCTAAAACTAAAATTTTCGCCGCAAGAAAATCTTTTGGTGATCAACAACTAATTTTGATTGGCAAAATATCTATTGTCATATTTTAAAAATATTTTAAACAATGTTTATATATGTATTTCAATATATTTTAATATCATATTAATTCCATTTCAAAAAATTCAGCAAATTTTAAAGGAAAAAAAAGTTTTTTCACTTTTAGAAGTAAGTATAAATATTTTTGTTTTCCTAATGTAACAGAAATTCTTGACTAGGTTAGTGGTAAGGGCTTGGGAAATCAACTAAGGGTGCGTGGGTTCGAAACTTGGCAATGACAAGAAAAGATGGTCTAGTAGATACAAAGAAAAGATCACATGCAATGGTTTTCCATCTCAGTTTATGGTGTGATCATTTTAGCCGTGATTGTTTCTCTCTTTCAATCACGGTTTATAATCATGATAAAAGAGAGTGACTTACAATCACACCTAGATCTATCACGGTAGCAGGAGCGTGATGAAAAAGTGACTTACAATCACACCTAGATCTATCACGGTAGCAGGAGCGTGATGAAAAACTTACAATCACGGCCAATAGCTGTGATCTTTATGGTTTATTGTAGTAGTAACCCCTAAGAATATGAAACTTTCATTTGAGATGACTCGATGTCAATTTCCCATTCGTTTGAGTTTCACCTTAACAATCAACAAAGGCACAAGGACAAACAATCCCCCACGTGGGAATTCATCTCCCGGAAGACATCTTTAGCCACGGTCAGTTGTATGTGGCGTTGTCAAGAGACACATCACAGAATACCACAAAAATTCTGGTGAAGAATGGAAATATTCGAAGGCATGAAGTAGTGTATGCAAAAAATGTTGTATATAAAGATGTCTTATTGCCGTTGGATTTAAAGTCGTTGTCGTTTTTATACGTACTTTAACTACTCATTGGTGGGTTGATGGGAAAATTCCATGAAATTAACAAAACTAATACTCCCTCCGTCCTGATTTGTTTGTTCCCTTTTTGACTTATACGTATTTCAAATTGATTGTCCAATTTCAAAATCAATGGCTCAAATTATGTAAATTTTTAAATTAATGGATTAGAATTGGTTTCTTTAATAAGTTAAAAAATTGAGATTAGACAAACAAATCGGGATGTAGAGAGTATATCACTTTTATTATCGGAAGCTAATATGTGGTAAGCGGATAGTTTCTTATACAAAAATTAATTGTTCTATGCTGCTCATCTTTTGTTATTATGTAGGAATGCCTCATAGAAAAATATAATTTCAACTTTGGAAAAATTGTCAAACATGAGAGTGATGAAGCGGCGGATGTAAAATAGGGAATGAGTAAATTTATTTATTCTATATTGTGGGGCCTATTATCGCATTAGGGAAAAAAATATTTGTGAGGACTCCGATCTCGATGGTTCGTCCGCCTAGCACCCTTCGCCTGACCTACACCACAGAATAAGACTAAAGACTACACCGGATAAGTTCCGGGATGGCCCTCCGGTGCAAGGATAAGTATAGTGCAGAGAGGAAAGCAAAAGACTAGGGTTTAAGTGTAAGAGATCATGTACCTCTCTACGATTGCTGTCAAGGGATATTTATAGAGCTCTTCTTTGCTTGCCCTCCAAAGATGCACATGTGCACAGCACACGTCGGCTGACGTCACTTCATCGTCAGATTAGGGTTTTGTATCCCCTTAGAGATGAGCTGACGTCTTCTCGAGCCCTTATCCTTATCTGAATGTATAACCGCTCGGATGATGTCACTGTCGTCACCATGGCTAAGGTGGTTACACCCACGTGGATGAGCTGGTAGCATGATCCTGCCGTCTGTTCACATCCGATCATGATGCCCGACTGTCTAAAGATCGGCAAGCTTGATTGGCGAATCCACCCTACTTGAGTGGAACTCTTGCTGAGCATTGATGTGTCAAGTGGAAGCCCCTTGGATCCGTCATGATCCGAACCCACTTGACTCCCTCCGCGGTAGGTTTAGTTGAATGCTCGGTATAGACGAAGGGCCATTATTTTGGCCTGCTACAATATTTATATAATTTTGTAATTGACACTATATTCTTTATCAAATAATAGGAATCAACTTTACAATCAATGCAAATAATAAAGAGACATTTATTGTGCAAAATGGATGTTCTCTGTGAGAGCTAACACGATTGATTTACAAAATCTGATAGAAGAGTACTTAAATATTAGATCGTGGAAAAAACGTTGGCAGTGATGGCATTAACATTGTAATGTATAGATATGTATATACATGGCATTATATAAATAATTCGATTGAATTTTCAAGAGTTTAATTGTTGCATATGTAGAATAAAAAAAGGGGCATTTAAGTAGCGGTCTTGTCCCCTAGAAATAATTAAGTCCCCAACCTTAGTGATTAAGTGTCCATCCCGACATTGAAAAAATGCCAAGAACACCCTTCCTTAATATTAATAAACCTTTCTTATTTTTGATAAAAACGAAATAACCGTTTTCC
This sequence comes from Rhododendron vialii, assembly GCF_030253575.1. Classification (NCBI taxonomy): domain Eukaryota; kingdom Viridiplantae; phylum Streptophyta; class Magnoliopsida; order Ericales; family Ericaceae; genus Rhododendron; species Rhododendron vialii. The sequence continues at coordinate 29,567,193 of NC_080560.1, forward strand.
CAAGGACGGGTTTGGTCCTAGTCCCTATAATTAAGGTCCCCTAATTCCACTCCCATGATCCCGAGAATCACGGGATTATTTTCCTCATTGCATATTAGTTCGCACCAAAGGCTCCGTTCAGTTGCCAGGAATATTGTACGGGAAAGTTATTCTCAGGAAAAGTCAAGTAAAGTGAAGTAAAGGAAAAAGAAAATTATTTTCCTGTAAGTGTTCATTTGACAAAAGAATTTTGCAAAAATAATTAAGGTTTAGTTGTTCATTTGTCAGGAAAAAGAAACTTTCGGGAAAATTTTGTGAGTGTTCACTTATTTTCCTTTTCCCGCGACGCAAAATCCTGTGTTTTTTGCAGGATCACTTTTGCAGGAAAGTAATTCCTGCAGGAAAACTAAAAAACATGTTTCCCACTACTTTCTTGCCAACTGAACACTACAAAAATCATGGGAAAGATGATTTTCCCATCCTTTCTTATACTTTCTTGACAACTGAACGGAGCCAAAGGAAAAAAAAAAAAGGAAAATGAAAACGGCAAATCCGGTGGCTTGTGATGAAACTGCAAACAGTTCACACGTTCGTACCGTCCACACACTCTTCTGTCGAAGCCCATCGCATCCGGCGGCTTGCGACAAGCACCGATCGTCGACATCAACCCTACCATCAAAGTCCCACTCTCTCTCCTCTTTCTTTCTCTCTCTTTGGAATACACCGCCATTGTCCGATGTCCATCCTAGCACCGTATGATTATTCTCACAAGGCCAATCCAACAAGTCCATTGATGTCGCCGCCACTCCACTGACGCCGTCCACCGTATCTCCTTCTCTGATGACGCTGCCGACCACCGCTCACTGTGGTTTGTGGTTATATGGGTCCCAAGGTTGTATTTTTCATGCGTGTTGATGCACGATCAATGATTTCGATGTGTGATGTGATTTTTTGGTTGATTAACAATTTTTGTTGCTAATGTTGATTTGTTGATACTGGAGATTTTCATAAAACCAATCTGGTCGCGCGGCATACGGGTCAGTGACAATTTGTGTTGCTGTTGGTGATTTCATGACCACTGTCGCTCTCAGTGTATTTATATTCTTTATTGGATTATTCAGTTTTTATGATCGATTTGCAGAAATAATCCATGAAAAAAGGGTGATTTGTTCGATTTATGATTTCCATGTAAGATTATGGTTGTAATTATTGAGCTTCAGTTTTCATCGGAGGTGCAGGAATATTACATGAAAGAAAGATCATTTTTTGATTATTGAGACTCAATTTTAATGGTAGATTTGTGCAAATTAATCTTGATAAACATGATCAATTGTGTAAATTAATGATGAAAATGCTTGTTTTTATGAAAAATATATAGTTGATTTTGAATACATGATAATTTTGCAGAAATAATTCATGATAAACATGGTTGATTTGTGCAAATAAATCATGAAAATTGTTTTTTTTTTCAAAATCTATCATGATAAAACACGGTCAATTTGAAGTTAAAAAAAACATGGTCGATTTAAATTTCCATGTCGGTGAGCCTTGTGCAAAAATATATCCCATATATTTTCATGAAATATTTCTGCAAATTTATCATAAAAACTAATGGTCTAAACCTCATTCCCAATTTGATGAGAGAGAGAGAGAGAGAGAGAGAGAGAGAGAGAGATTTTGATGGCTTAAAACATGCTTGCATGTTTGAAAATTCAAGACACAATCTTAAATTCAATCTTGGTTTTGGACAAGATTTTATGTAATAACCCGAAAATTTTAATTATTTAATAGTAACATTTTAATTCTAAAAATGTTAACCTTACCGACAACTCTCATTGAATCCTCACAACTACTTCACTGTTCTCAAAGGCACCATTAATTGCTTTTATCTTGTCCAATAATATGGCAAGCCACACCTCCCCATATTTCTCCTTCCCCATCAAATAATTCTCTACCAATTATTCATCACCCTCTCTCTTATTATATACACACATGCACCCTCTCCCAACCCACGAAATTCACGAGCTCACACACACTACAAAAAATTTGGGATCTCCCAACGGTATTTTTAATAATGCTTGAAAAAAACCGTCGGTATAAATGGTGTATAGCAACGGTTTACAAAACGTTACTAGAAACATGACTATAGCGACGGTTTTCATGCAACCGTTACTAGATTTCAAGACTATGGAGACAAATTTTAATAACCGTTACTACAAATTGGACTATAGCGACGGTTTCCAATAACCGTTACTATAAACCGGACGATAGCGACGATTTTTAATAACCGTTACTAAAAAATTGGATTAAGAAAAATCTAGATATATAATATAGTATAAATATTAGTCGGTGCTTCATTTTTACACAAGTGTTGTGCCAGCCCAATTGGTTCGTGCACGCGCATAAGAACTAGAGGTCCTGGGTTCAATTCCTAGGAAGAGCAAAATTTGTTGCACTATGCCATGCGGGCGCCACATACACGCCATGCGGGCGACATGTGGGTGCCACATTAGCGCCATGCAGGCAACACAGGGTTGACACGTCGTGCCACAGGGGTGATGACATGTGGGTGCCACATCAGCACCACATGGAGGACACGTGGCCATCATGTCCCACAACAGTGATTTTTCAAAAATAAAAAATTTGTCTTTAGCAACGGTTATAAGCATAGCTAAAGAAACCGTTACTAAAAAAAAAATCTGTATCAACGCTCGTCAAAACCATCGCTATACCTCTACAGTGACGGATGTATTGTGATGGTTTGGCAGACGGTTGGTGAAACATTGATATAGCATTTAGAGACGCTTTTTGTGTTCTTTAGTGACGCTTTTGATTGTTTCTAGATCCCAATTTTCTTGTAATGACACTACCTGCATTCCACAGAGAGAGTATTTTGGTTGAGGGTAGAGAAGGTGGAGTAAATGAGATGTATGCATGGCTGAAATGAATTTAATGGAGTGGTTGAATATTTGGTTATTGTAGACACCCCAATCCGGACCTCAAAGGGGCTTTGGATGTCCCGATGATGAAATAAAGGAGACAATACCTTTGCGATCTTGGATAAAGCATTTCCTCTGCCCAAAAGCCCAACCAAATAAACCCAAAAGCCCAGAACTGTACTCTTAGTACCGCACGACACATCTCTAACACCGCGCGGTGTAATGAATTTCATTACGCTGTATGAGGTCATGAGGTAAACCGCACGGCATTTTGGATAAAGTTCTGACTGGCTCAGCTAGCTGTCGGCCACGCCCACATGAGCCACAGCTACAAGTTGGCTAAGCTAAAAAAGCACTTTTGGTCCGCCCAGAAAATACCTCCACTCAAGGGAAAGGGGCCTTGAACCATCTTTCTCTCTCATCATGCTTTCACACCCACTCCTTACTTCCAAGTCTTGAGAAAGTTTGCTCCAAAAACATTCTCTGGGCTTTTCCTTTCTCATAGTCCTCCATTTTTCTCCTCACCATTAAAAGTGAGTCCTTTTACTCACTTTAAAGATCCCAACTACCAAATATACCCATCTACCACGCTACCCACACCTCTCTTTTCTCAACTGATTGTCCCGACACCCATCCACTGTCATCCGTCCTCGTCCAAGCTCAAGATCAAAGGTAAAAACCAAGTTTTCTTGGGTTAGGCTTAGTCCTGACCTTAAGGGAACTCTTTCTACTGTCAGACTTAACCCCATTTGGTTAAGTTTCGACTTAAAAATCATTTTTAGAAAAATAAAGCTGCCACGGTTCTGCAGGCACCACGCCGCACAGCGTTTCGATGTGTCACACGGCGTAGTGTGTTCCGACGCACGACATTTCATCAAATACTATTTTCTTATTTAAACTGTCTAAACCAAAGTTATCTTTTACAAGGCCTGTTTTTGTTGTTGAGGAACCAGTCATCAGTGTTTTCAGAATAAAACCATATCTACAAGCCATGTTCCATTTTTATAAACAAGGTTTTCTTGACTATCTCAAGCGATTAAATGTATTAAAAGTTATTTTATGCCCATGGCTTGATGAAGTGGTACTATCCTAGGGTGACCCAATGACTGAGGATCTTCGGATGCCTCTGAAAAAAAATAACGTTGTACATAATATTTTAAGAACTGATGACAGTCTGATAACAGAACAGATACCCCGCACGGTGTATTGTAAAGCCATGCGCGGCAACACAGTATGCTATGAAGGAGATCATAGTGGTCCAGACAGTTTATCCAGAAGCTTCCCTTTTCTTTTATGTACTGCATCATCTTTATCACCTTTGTACAGATAGCACCACGTACACGTCAATGTAATATATTTCCCATGTCCCTTCCCCTCTTACTTGTTTATTAAAGAGCTCTATTTTTCAAAAGATTCATGAAAATTTTCTCTTTTGAAAATGTTTAGTAGAGACTGGTTTCACCGGGCGAGTGGGGTGCTTTTCAACAAAACATTTCCCATTCATAACATGGCTCATGGACCCAAAGTCTTGACATTTTTTGCTAGACCAAAAGCCTTTTTCAAACGAGTCATCGGTTTCTCGGATCATCCATCTCAAAAATCCGGGTGGCGACTCTCTTGGGCGTGTGCCAGTTGGGGATCCCCTAGTGGCGACTCTACTGGGGACTTTACATTAATCAAAAGTTTTGAAATTAATACACAAATGAACAATCCTCTAAAAGTTTGTCAAAACAGCATGCTCCACGCTGCTGGAGAACGGAATGGTAACGTAACAGGATCTCATATCCGACCAATCCGAACTGAGACTTTTACTATTGTTCGCTTGTGTAGTTTTCTCCAAAGTATTGATTAATAAAGTGAGCCAAGCTTGAAAAACATTTTCGAAAGGGAATTTTTAATGTCTTTTGGAAAATAAAGCTCTTTTATCCTGTACACTTTGTACCGCACAAGCCTCGCCAGTGTGTTTCGGCAATCTTACCCGGTTCGCCGGTGACAAGCTCTCCTGGAATGCCTTGCAACCCTCGACGATGATGAGCCATTGTGCTGTTTGACCATTGTCTTGCAATGCACTTGACATGGGGAGTACATCTTTGCTCTAATCTGGGGACCCCTTTTGAAACCCAAATCGGCCTTTGCACTTGTACATAATCATAACAAAAAACTTGCCAAGTTCCTTTGACCCATACATGGTTCTTTCCCAGGCCGTGCCAAATTTCAAGACTTTCTATGACTCTGGATTGGCTGTGGAAGAAGCCTTACAGGATGGTACTTTGGAAAAGAAGGAAACGGGATTGAAGTCCAAAAGAGCGTACTCTGGTAACAGCAATGTCCTCTTCGGAAATACCAATCAAGCCGGAACTACTTCAGCCAAGCCCATAGAAGTCAACCAGATCTCTGAAAAACCAAAATTCCAGAATCGAGCTTTTACCTAATTCAGCAATCCCAGATCTACTTTACTCAAGAAACTCGCAAAAGTCGGGGTACTGAAACCTCTCCCGCCACCACAAACTATTCCACCAAACCTAAACTAAAGTGTTTATTGTGAATTTCATCAGATGCCTGGCCATACCACCGATAACTGCATTCTCCTTCGTCATGAGATCCAAAACCTCATCGACAATAAGGTGATTAAAACCCCTCCTTCAGATAAACCGAATACCGTTTCAAACCCCTTACCACAACATAATACCCATTTTCATATTAACCAAATCACCTTAACCCCAAATAAAACCACCCAAGATTTTGATCCAACCCCTTTCATTACCCCCGATACTGAGCCAAAACCGGCTGTGAAAATTCCCGAAGAAATTGCTCTTTGCTTCTTGAGGGAATGTGAAAACACATAGGGAGATCTTATTTCTGATTGGGAGGAATTCGAAGCAGCCAGTTTCCAGAGAGATGCTGAACCACCATTTGGGCCTGCATGGGAAGTTGATTGGCAAAATGTTTACGCTAACCCCCTTGATGGGTTTTCTCTATACATGATGCTCGAAGGGCAAAACAACGACTACCAGATCCCTCAAGAAGTTCCAGAGTGGGAATGGGACCCAACCCCGACTGAGTATCAACTTTTAGCCTGGAATGACCCGTTAGATACGTTCTCTTTACCTGTAATGTTTACTGAGGAATACCAACCCGAGATGCCAGCCTATGGTGGGCTAGAGCCTGTCCCCCTTTATCCAAGCTTTTACAATGAACCTCTAGAACCTGAGGAGGAGCTGGCTAGTAGTGAGTTTAACCCCATGGATTACATCGTGGAAGAAGCAGAATCAGAACATTAGTCACCTTCCCGAAAGACGTCAATGTCGCCATGATGAACTTATGGGAAGATGAACCAGGAGCCAAACCATGGGCCAGCTCCGAAGTTATCAATATAAAAGTGGGAAATGAGGAATGGACTGTGAACAAGGCAATAATGGAAGCTGAACAATGGAAACCAGAAGATCTTTGGGAAGATTTAGTTATCGCCGATTTAGCATCCAACTTTCAGGATACCTCTATCAGAACAAATGCAAGGCCCCGATCGACTTATGGAGTGAAGAATCAAAATACCGCCAGATCGATCACTTAACTAGGAGTGGCCGCATCTATCAATCTCCTAACCTTCAAATTGGAGAATCCTCTAACCCCGCAGCTCCACCAGCCAAAGAGCCCTCAAACCCTTTCACTACCCCGACCAAAAACACTTTCCAACTTTTCGCCCTACCAGCCAAAGAACCTTCCCGTCCTGAGAAAAATCCCGAAGGGATGGTCAAGTAACAACTCGAACAGACTCAAGCTAAAATGTCTATTTAGGATGTGCTCGTTCATTCCACTCGACATCGAGAAGGACTCATCTGTAGACACCCCGATCTGACTTCTCGATCGTTTTACTTTGTTCTTCGGTTTCTTGATTCCCCGATGATGAATCAGGTCGAAAACAGTCTCGAGAACTTGGGATGGCTTGAGTTTGGTGTACGCGGAACCCATCCTTAGCCCTAAAACCCTTGAATCAAAACCTGGACCTTGGGTTTGACAGTCGCGCGACACACTGGGATCCTCGCACGATGGTCCATTTGCCAGGTGGTGGTCAAAGTCAAAGCTTTGACTATTGACCCTCGCAGGGTTGGCTGGACCCTCGCGCGATGGTCCCACTGTCTTGCGCGATGGTCAACACCTGTCATTTTCACCCGGATTGCGTGGTGGTCAGGGGGCTACAGGCCTATGTGACCCCGTTTTCGTCGACTGAACAGCGTTCTGGGGGGCTACCCTTGCACCACCTCACCCCCCATTCTCCCATCACCTTTGCCACCCCACTTCTCCACCAAGCATTTGTGACCAGCCTTGTTGGCTGGTTACATGGCCTTGGCTAGCCACCAACCAACCCATTCTTCTATAAACCCCCCCCCCCCCCCATGCTTCATTTCAAAGGGTTACCATTTTTCTCTCCAAGAAAGAAGAAGCAAAGCTCAAGCACAAACATCTCATACCACACTCTCTCCCACATAATCACCTTCCAAGCCTCACCACCTCATTCAAGCCATCTCCAAGACACTCAAGCAAAGGTATAATACCTTTCTGCTCACTGTCCGAACCCCTGAGGGGGGCTGGCAGGGCCAAGGTTGGTAATCAATACCAGTTCTGGCCCTAAAGCTAGCAAGGTTTCAAGAGCCGTTACCAAGCACTCCCTCGAGCGATGGTCCCATACACTCGCGCGACAGTTCTGTCTGCGTGAGATTGGACCACGTGGGGAAGGGATGCTGGTCTTTAAGTTCCTTGTTGTGTTCATAGTCATTTTTAAGTCTTTTAAAAAGTATTAGCTCACTGCTTTGTATGTTAAAAATCATAGTTTAGCTTAGTTTATAACTTCCCTTGGTTCAGAATGCTCTTGGGATGCTCTTGAACATGTCTCAGAGCCTTGAGTATGCAAAGCAATTCCTGGAAGTCCAGTCTGAACAATCACGCGCCTGAATCACTCTGTCGCGCGATGGTTCTGGGTTTTCCAGGGACTGCCCTTGCATGAGCAGCTTGGCCTTGGCCTCTGTTTAGATACCCCCACTGTTTAGGGGTCATGTTTTCACAATATTTCTATCTGCCTGTTGTAATATTGTTTACTTTCAAGTACTCATAAACTGCTTGGTTTGCACCTGGGTGAGCACTGGTCCTTCCAAAGCCCAGAAGGGGGTGAAATTCAAACCATTGGTGAAGCATCAACACTCGCGCGAGTGTATGGTAGTGTCGCGCGATGGTTTGCTTGCATGTAGATGGATTCACACATGCAAGCTGGCCGTTTGTTCGTGACAAAATCATACACAGCACTGTCTTGATGTATGATCGATGTTTTGAACTTTATTCCATTTATTACTTGTCATCTCGCCAATCCGTGCTATATCTTATCACATCCTGCAAACTGTTACAGTTTTAATCCCCGATTAACTGTTCCCCCGCCCTAATTGGCTAAAAATTGATTAATCAAACAGAATCGCAAAACGTTTTTCGCAAATGCCTAAGTAGAGTCCGATCTCCGGATTGGGCGAGAAGGGTGCTGTAAAACCCTTCCCCTCTCGTAACCTGGCTCCCGAACCCAGATATGGTTATGACGGACTAGTTCCTTAACTTTTTCAAATCAATCAACGCGGCAAGTGCTTCGAAATACGGTTCCTTGGGTGTCGGACCTTCAAAACCCAAGTGGCGACTCTGTATTTTGCGAGCGCTTGCTTCCCCGCTCGCGCTCCCTCGATCTGGGCCCTTGCGTCTCGGAATCCGAAAATTTCGAAGGGCACGCTGCCTACATCATCCAAGCCCTCTCTCACCTAGAAGTTCCCTCAAGTATAACCCTAGATGAACTTGTGGCACTCATTAAAACCATACCCATCAAGCATGCCATAACTTATCAGCGAGCCGCCACGACCTTGTTGCACAACATGATCCATAAGGAAGTAGAGGTGTACGTTGATGACATGATCATCAAGGCCAAGGAACGAGAAGAGCACCTACCTGCACTCAGAAAGTTCTTTGAAAGAATCAGAAAGTATAGGATGCGCCTTAACCCAGCTAAATGCACGTTTGGAGTCACAGCCAGAAAAGATGCTCGGATTCATGATTACTACCTGGGGTATCAAGGTTGACCCATCAAAAATCAAGGCAATTCTGGAGATGGAGCCGCCATGCTCCAACGATATTTCTGGTCCACCATGGAGACAAAATGTGTGGAATACGTATGACGATGTCACAAATGCCAAATCCATGCCAACCTCACGCATGTTCCGCCATCTAAACTACATCAAATGACCTCGTCATGGCCTTTCTCAGTATGGGGAATTGATGTCATTCGGAGAATTATGCCAACAGCATCTAATGGTCACAAATTCATCTTGGTGGCCGTCGATTACTTCACGAAATGGGTAGAAGCTACTTTTTATGCCACATTGACTGCAGTTCAAGTTGCACACTTTATCAAGCAAAATGTCATCTACCAGTATGGAGTTCCTCAGGCATTCATGTCCGACAATGGGGTTCATTTCAAAGGATGAGCCAGGGAAGTCTTAGATGAGTTCCAGATTCAAGTACATAAGTCAACCACTTATCAGCCGCAGACCAACAGAGCTGTAGAAGCAACTAATAAAACAATCAAGACCATCCTGGAAAAGACCATTCAATCCGCAAGAGATTGGCATGAGCAGTTGCCATTGGCCTTATAGGGGTATCGCACGTCTGTACGTACACCAACAGGGGCAACCCCTTACTCTTTGGTCTACGGTATGGAGGTTGTACTTCCCATTGAGTTGGAAGTTCCATCTCTTTAGACTATGATCGAGTGTGAGGTCCAGGAGGCAGAGTGGTTAACCAATCGATTTGAAGAGCTCATGTTGTTTGACGAACATCGGTTGAGGCTTTCTATCATATTCAAAGGTATCAGAGGAGAATTGCATGCGCGTTCAATAAAAAGGTGAAGCCTAGGGACTTGTCAGAAGGTGATATGGTTTTAAAGGAAATTCGGGCATCCGTCTACGATTCGTGTGGAAAGTTCCGACCGAAGTGGTCCGGGCCATACATTATCAAGACCATCCTATCCGGAGGAGCTGCGCAGCTCATTGACTTGGATGGAAATGAATTTTCAACTTTGGTCAACCTGGATCAACTCAAGCGCTATTATCCCTGAGAGAAGCTCGCTAGGCTGAAAACCGCAAGGGCGGGCAGACCCAGACAAAAGTTAGAGCAAAAGCCTGCTAGGATGAAAATCCGGAAGGGCATCCTAGGCAAAAATTAAGGCATGCAATAAATGAGCTCACTAGACCGAAAACCCGAAAGGGCGGCACTAGGCAAAATTTAGAGTGCAAAAGGAGAGTGTTAAAATCAGAGCGAACCTTAACCTGAACTACGTTATGACCTGATTCCTTTGCCATAAGGATACGTAGGCTGCCTTACTCTAAGGCCCGGTCATGATCAATCAAAATAAAAATCCAGGTTGTGAGAATTCAAAGCATTGAATTAAAATAGGGAAACCCTTCACAACTCATTTTATTATAATAACTGTTTCTAATACATAAAGCTGAGCATGACTTTCAAAAGCAAAAAGTACAACACAAAGAAGATAGGGTCCACAATTTATTCCATGGTCAGGGTAGTAAGATTGAGTCAATTTCCTTGAGCTCCAACCCTCGCAGCAATATCTCTCCTAAGCCACTTCCGGTAGCTCCCGCGAACCATCACAGACGGATAAAGGTGTGCATCAGTCACTTCATGAAATCTCCAGAACCGCTGATAGTTGCAAAGAATGAAATGGCGAAACAAAGGCAGAACTACATCAACCATTACTTCTACAGGGGCCTCCTGTCTAAGGCCGAGTTGACGCTGGATCCGGTATGGGATGTAGAAAGTAAAGGTCTTCAAACCAACAAGGACGACCCACTGGGGGCCCATGAAGTGCACAATCATAGGAGGAAGATCTAGCCATGAACGCCTCCACGAAATGGTCTCAGCTCGCAGAGGCCTAAAGAAGTTGACCCACTCAGGAACTCGCCTGTCCGCAAACTCAAAGCATCGGAGGGACAACAACCTAGCCTCATATGCCCAATTGCCCGGAGGAATGGTCAGTACATTCACCTTATCACAAAGCCAGATCTAGAAAAGAGAGAAAAACAAGTAAGAAACTATAGAAAGCCGAACCAAGCAATGAGGAAAAATGAGAACGTGAGAAAGACTCAAAAAAAGAGAGTTGAGTGAGAAGCCAACCTGTAGGAGGATAGGACTACCCCCGAAAGTCTCAGTCTCTCCAGAACGAACTTTATCCAAACCTATTAATGTCTCAGCTAAAACCATCGGAATCACGTCCTTTCGAGCCTCGATTTGAATAGCAATGCTGACTATAGCTGAGCTAGCATGACCGGTGGAGGGTACCCACAGGTAGGAAGTAAGCAGGCACATGCAAAGGGCAATCATGCGCCGAGTGTGAAAAGTTATGTCCGCAAGATCACCGGGGGGAGAAAACATCTCAATAAGTCGCATCACGTTGAGGCGACCATCGTTAACTAAGTAGCGGGCAGCGCCGCTCTTCAATCCAAGTGTTGCGGATAAAACCTTGTGGATGCTCTCACGAGTAGAAGGGATAATGACTTCTCTCGAGCCGACTTGATGACAAGAATGATCAACTTAATGACCAACTTGATGACAAGAATGATCCTGAGTTCGCATCGGGGCACGAGTCGGAGGACACTGCGTAAGATTCCGAGGGGAATCCGAACGGTTCCGACGACCGTTCGGATGGCGGGAACGATGCTTCCAGGGAGGGGAACGACTAAGGAAGAAGATGATGAATAAGAAAAGTCAGGGGCAGTAGGACTTTTCTGTTTTCCTTTTGTTTTCTCTTTCTTTTTTTTTTTGAACAAATGTAATGAAAATCCCGGGGATTACCCCAGGTTTTATGGAATGAAAAGTCCCATTTTCTTACTACTTGCATCTGTCTGCTTTCTCTTTTCGAGCAAACTTCAGCGAATCCAAACAATCATATCCCCAAATGTCAGGAACCCGTCCAGAATTTGAATTGTCAAAATAGACCATAATGTCGTGCGTAGCTTACGAAGGTACGCACGGCACATTGAAACAAAGCAATATGCCGCGCATTTTAGTCGAAATGTCGTGCGGCGCTATAGGTTGTGAACCCGGTCCAAATTTAATTTCAGACGAACTAATTCGGGGGATATATGGGTGAGGCGTATACGATACGCCTCACTTCATTCGAAATTCCCACTCTCTCTTGTTTCTCCCTCTCTTGACTTTCTCGCTCTCTTTCTCAGCTCTGTCTCTCGACTCTCTCTCTCTCTCTCTCCCTCTCTCGGTCATCTCTTTCTCTTTTTCTCATCGCTCTCTCTGCTCCCATGTCTCTCTCTCTCTCTCTCTCTCTCTCTCTCTCTCTCTCTCTCTCTCTCTCTTTTGGTACTCTCTCTCTTTCCTATAATGATCATGGATCGCGGTGTCGATATGCCAGGTGGTGATCAACCACCGAAGGTCGAGGTTACTCTGCTCTCGATCCCTCTAGAGAGTGATAAAGCGATTGGGGATATTCCAAAAACCCCAAGGGAATCGGTTTCGGCAGCCATGGCCGAGGAGGCCACGGCCTCGGTGGCTACTATGGGGGGTAGCAACGGTGGCGATGGAGGAGTGGTCAATGGTGACCAAGTCTTGGAGAGCTCGGGTGCAATGGCGCCAAGGACCGAGGAAGGAGCTACGGGCCAATCGAGGGCCACGGGTGGTTTATAGGAGAGGGCCACGGAGGCCCACGGTGATGGTGGCTTGGAAAGGGCAGAGGAGGAGACGGAGGCCTCTCCCATGAGAGAGCCTCGGGTCGACTTGGGGAAGGCCCCCATTGTCGAGGAGAAGCAGGTCGGGGAATGGGAGACACCGGCCATGTTTGTAGGTAGTGAAGTGGGTGTAGGGTCATCGCGGCACATTGGTGTGGGCGATTATTTAGAGATAGCGTCCTTAGAGGACTTAATGGAGACACTACGAGGGGTACCTGGGCTTGGAGAGGCTTTGCTTAAGTCCCGCGATAGGGAATTGCGGGCCGAGCTTGAGACTGAAGCAGCCGAGGGGCCATAGGTTGAGGAGGAGGAGGAGGTTTTGGTTCCACGGAGGACCATGGTGGGTGAGGCAATCGCGGTCCTTGGGCGGGACCGGCCTTTTACCGAGGAGTCCTATGTGCCACTTCGGCATGCAGTGGTGCCTGCGCTGCTGGACGCTTATAGGCTAGAGAGGACTGCCTATGACAAGACTTTAGTTCTGAGGGACCCACAACAACACTTGTCCTTGCGCCGAGATGAGGTATGGTTTGATATTCATATATTAATACAATGTACTATGCTTTTCAATTCCATGCTTTAGAATATCACGCCCGTTCACTGAATCATTCCTCTTGTTGTATCAGGAGATAAAGATCTCATGCTACGGCGGTGCCGGCGATGTGCCCCAGTTTTGGGAAAGGCTCTTGGAGGCCTCGAAGGAAATGGTGAGGGAGGCAGGCTTCGGGGAGTTTGTCAATGTGCTGACGAGGGCGAGTAATGATTGCCAAGTAGTGAGGGCACTTGTCGAGAGATGGTGGGATACGACAAACTCGTTCCACTTCTTTTTCGGTGAGATGATGGTGATGCCATTGGACTTTGCGGCGATCACTGTTCTGAGGGTCGGAGGCGACCCTATCCCTTACGACGTTGCGACGGGGAGAGACCCCAAGCTTTAGAGACATCTCTTGGGATACCGGCCGAGGGTAGAGAAGGGGGATGCGCCGTATGCTCAGCTGTTGGACTTTTGGACGGAGCCTCCGGTGGGTAGGGTTCAGGAGGAGCAAATGGCCCGGTGCTTTTTGTTGTACATGCTCGGTGTGTCTTTATTTCCCAACAAACGCAACCGAGTACACTTGTCGTTCCTGCCGGCCCTGAAGAATATTGGGGAGATTGCTCGTTTTGACTGAGGCGGCGCGGCTTTGGGGGCGTGCTATGCCTTCATAGGGTCTCTTTCCTGAGGAGCGGGGAAGAGCCTCGGCGGCTATTGGCGAGTCTGGGAGGTATATCTTGAAACTTTGCTTTTCCTTTTAGTTAGCCTTTCATCATCCTTTGTATGTCTTGTGCTAACTCTTAATGCTTTGATTTGCAGCTTTGGACGTACGAGGTACTAGACATGTACCCTCCCACGACGTCGTGCCCCGACAACACGATACTTCCCCGAGCCCTTCGTTGGTCGAAGGAATATCGTGGGGTGAAAAAAGGGAAAGGCAACTTGAACGCCTACCGGCTATACCGAGACGAGCTACGTCCTAACCGGGTATCCATGCTTCCTTTGATTTCCTAATTCATGTTCTCAACGCATTTCAACCGCATCGATTTCCTGATGCATGCTTCTAATTGTAGGTACATTGGCGTATCTGGGATCACTTTGAGGTTCCATATGTGTCCAACGAAAGGGAGGGTGCTTTTGGAGTCCCCTTACGACTGGTAGTGGTACCTGGGCGACTGGGTATCACGTCAGTCGCTAAGGCTAGACACTTTCTTAGTCCCTGGACTGCTCCCTTCTCTTATGCTGACGACGAGTGAGTATACGCTGGAGGAGGTTGAGCGGTTCGCGCAGCCGGACCCTCAGCTCGAGCCGTTGTTTCAGGCCGGTGCTGACTATGCGGAGTACCAGGCTCAGTACCTGATGCAAGGCTTTGGGATTCGTGCTGCTTGGGAGACGCAACAACAGGCGCAAGGTGGTAGAGGTAGGAGAGGTAGAAGGGGAAGAAGCAAAGATGCAGGAAGAGGTGGTGGAGGCCATGGTGACGGCGCGGGTCAGAACAGGGCTAGGTTACCTGCGTCTCTTGGACGGTGGATGTGGTGACCGCTTAGGGAGTCCCTGGCCTGGTGGAGGTGCCACATCCTACAGTCGAGCCTCCGGAGTTCCTTGCTCAGGTATGACATGCTTTCATTTGTGAATGTACTATTGTTGCTACCCATTTTAATTATCCTTTTTATTACGCAGGTGACTTCGGAGTATGCTAGGAAGATGGCGCAGCCATGATGGGCTTGGAGCAACTTGTGCGGCATTATGCCATGGGCCACTCCCCACCGGTACTGACTCGCGCTGGAGGGACGATGGTAAGCTCTTAAATCTTAGTCATTTACCATTACCCTTGCTCATGATTATGATGTGAATGCTATAAGAATGCTATTGCATGCTAGAGGAGTAGCTGCTCGGGGGCTACACAGGAAGTCTGTTCGCATGCCTGTGCAACAGGCTTCTTCCGCTGGCTCTCGAGAGGAGCATCCATCGAAGAGACAACGACACTCTGGTGGCACCGAGGAGGAGCCTGTTACCGTTTCAGACGAGACCGGGGAGCCTACAGACATTGATCTGGAGGATACCTTCGGCAGTACCGTGCCCAAGGTGACTCGCACTCAGGAGGTCGTCAGCTCCGAGGCGGAGGAGGAAGTTTCTGAGGAGGACGAAGAGGAGGGTGAGGACAGAGATGAGGATGAGGACTGAGTTTTCTCTTTTGATGGAGCCTGCGTGCTTCCTTTTGTAGGGTGCCTGTTTACCCTTGGTAGATAGGATTTTGAGCAACAGGCTTACAAGCCTTATTCTACTATGTACTTCGACGGATGGATGCCCAGAATTTTATGTCTAGAAATCGTTCTTTCAATGTCCTTATCATCCAATCTCTTTTATTACTGCTATTCAACAAGAATGGAATAACTAAGACACTCAACATAGATCATAAAACTGAGTCCAATGCGTGGTTTGCAATGATTGACATCGACAAAGTAATTGAACAACTTTGGAAAAATTGATGCTTTACCCAAAAATTTACATAAATGCCCTTGTCACGGATTTGAATGACTATGACAGACTTCAAAGCTCGTTATATAACCTAAAAGTTTGACCTTATGCTTGGAATACGCTAGAAGACTAGGAAAAAGTTGACTCTGGAAGGTGACAACTTCAAATTTTGACTTGGGCCCCAAACCGAAACTTGAACTGAGTTACTTTCGACCAATATGACCTGTGTGACTCAAGAAAAGTGACTTGAAATGGCTTAAAACACAATTTGATGCTTCGACACGACTCAAGAATTAGATTATATCGACTTTTTGTACCACGACCTTGAATCTCGGGAGTTGACTCAAAACAAAACGTCCCTGAAGTCCCAAATACTTGTTGGAGTGTGTTCTAGTGGTTGCTGGTGCCCCGAGATCCCTCAAATCCATTACATGCTCTTGCTGTCAAAAATTGCAGAAATGCAGACGCAGTATGCCGCACGGGTCTTTAAAACGCCATGTGTTGTGTCATAAGATTCCGCAATATATCAGTAGGATACCGTGCTGATTTTTTGGTTTGGATGTGCTGTGCACGGCTCCCATATGCTATGCGTGGTTGTCTTGATAGTCTGCATTTTCTTGTTTCCCAAGACAGATTGCACGATGGTTGAAGTTTGATCTGTGTAGTGGCATTTCTGAGCTAGTGCATGTCTGCATTGTGCTTCCATGCTATGACCAAGCCTTTTCCCATTCAAGACTCATGGAAAATTTACACTTTTGAAACCCGAGACTCTTTGAAAGTTGAAATTGTTTCCTCCATCTTTCGTATAAATTCAAGCCTTCTACTTCAAATTCTTTCTATCCCACTCAACTCTCACTGCATTGTGCTTCCATGCTATGACCAAGCCTTTTCCCATTCAAGACTCATGGAAAATTTACACTTTTGAAACCCGAGACTCTTTGAAAGTTGAAATTGTTTCCTCCATCTTTCCTATAAATTCAAGCCTTCTACTTCAAATTCTTTCTATCCCACTCAACTCTCATTCTTCTAAAGCTCACTCTTCCTCCCAATGGCCCTTTCGCTCACCGGTTCGCTCTGCCCATGGCTAGTTTCAATGGAGGGCATCGATTGGCTCAACTTCTAGTCTCATGGCCTCTACTCCATGAGGCACCTTCGCAACATCCGTCTTCGCCCCGAGCTCTTAAGGGCAACTGTGAGTCTCTGGGATCCCGAGGTTCATGTGTTCCGCTTCGGCGAGCAAGAACTTTGTCCCACCGTGGAGGAGTTCCGAGCGTACCTCGGCGGTTTCGGCTCGAGAGAAGTCATTATCCCTCCTGTTCGTGAAAGCATCCATAAGGTTTTATCCGCAGCCCTTGGATTGAGTAGCGGCGCTGCCTGCTACTTAGTTAGTGATGGTCGCCTCAATGTGATGCAACTTATTGAGATGTTTTCTCCCTCCGGTGACCTTGCGGACATAACTTATCACACTCGGCGCATGACTGCCCTTTGCATGTGCCTGCTTGCGGCCTACTTTTTGGTACCCTCCATTGGTCATGCTAGCTCAGCTCTAGTCAACATTACCATTCAAATCGAGGCTCGAAAGGACGTGATTCCGATGGTTTTAGCTGAGACATTGATAGGTTTGGACAAAAGTCGTTCTGGAGAGACTGAGACTTTCGGGGGTAGTCCTTTCCTCCTACAGGTTGGCTTCTCACTCAGCTCTCCTTTTTTGAGTCTTTCTCACGTTCTCATTTTACCTCAATGCTCGGTTCGGCTTTCTACAGTTTCTTACTTATTTTTCTCTCTTTTATAGATCTGGCTTTGTGATAAGGTGAATGTGCTAACCATTCCTCTGGGCAATTGGGCATATGAGGCTAGGTTGTTGTCCCTCCGATGCTTTAAGTTTGCGGACAGGCGAGTTCCTGAGTGGGTCAACTTCTTTAGGTGTCTGCGAGTTGAGACCGTTTCGTGGAGACGTTCGTGGCTAGATCTTCCTCCTATGACTGTGCACTTCATGGGCCCCCAGTGGGTCGTCCTTGCTGGTTTGGAGGCCTTTACTTTCTATATCCCATATCTGATCCAGCATTAGCTCGGCCTTAGACAGGAGGCCTTTGCAGAAGTTATGGTTGATGTTGTTCTGTCCTTATTTCGCCATTCCGTTCTTTGCAACTATTAGCGGTTCTGGAGAACTCGTGAAGTGACTGATGCACACCCTTATCCGTCTGTGATAGTTTGCGGGAGCTACCAAAATTGGCTTAGGAGAGATATTGCTGCGAGGGTTAGAGCTCAAGGAAACTGACTCAATCTTACTACCTTGACCATGGAATAAATTGTGGACCCTATCTTCTTTGTGTTGTACTTTTTGCTTTTGAAAGTCATGCTCAGCTTTATCTATTAGAAGCAGTTATTATAATAAAATGAGTTGTGGAGGGTTTCCCTCTTTTGATTCAATGTTTTGAATTCTCACAACCTGGATTTTTATTTTGATTGATCGTGACCAGGCCTCAGAGTAAGGCAGCCTACATATCCTTATGGCAAAAAAATCAGGTCGTAATTTAGTTCAGGTTAAGGTTCGCTCTGGTTTTAACACTCTCCTTTTGCGCTCTAAATTTTGTCTAGTGCAGCCCTTTCGGGTTTTCGGTCTAACAAGCTCATTTATTGCATGCCTTAATTTTTGTCTAGGATGCCGTTGTGGGTTTTCATCCTAGCAGGCTTTTGCTCTAACTTTTGCCTGGGTCTGCCTGCCCTTGCGGTTTTCAGCCCAGCGAGCTTCTCTCAGGGATAATAGCGCTTGAGTTGATCCAGGTTGACCAAAGTTGAAAATTCGTTTCCGTCCAAGTCAATGAGCTGCGCAACTCCTCCGGATAGGATGGTCTTGATAATGTATGGCCAGGACCACTTCGGTCGGAACTTTCCACGCGGATCATAGACGGGCGCCCGGATTTCCTTTAAAACCATATCACCTTCTGACAAGTCCCTAGGCTTCACCTTTTTAATAAACGCGCGTGCAATTCTCCTCTGATACCCTTGAATATGATAGAGAGCCCTCAACCGACGTTCGTCAAACAACATGAGCTCTTCAAATCGATTGCTTGACCACTCTGCCTCTTGGACCTCACACTCGATCATAGTCCGAAGAGATGGAACTTCCAGCTCAATGGGAAGTATAGCCTCCATACCGTAGACCAAAGAGTAAGGGGTTGCACCTGTTAGTGTACATACGGACGTGCGGTATCCCCATAAAGCTAGTGGCAACTGCTCGTGCCAATCTCTTGCGGATTGAATGGTCTTTTCTAGGATGGCCTTGATCGTTTTATTAGCTGTTTCTACAGCTCCGTTGGTCTGCGGCCGATAAATGGTTAACTCATGTACTTGAATCTGTAACTCATCTAAGACTTCCCTGGCTCGTCCTTTGAAATGAACCCCATTGTCGGACACGAATGCCTGAGGAACTCCATACCGGTAGATGATATTTTGCTTGATAAAGTGTGCAACTTGAACTACAGTCAATATGGCGTAAAAAGTAGCTTTTACCCATTTTGTGAAGTAATCGACGGCCACCAAGATGAATTTGTGACCATTAAACGCTGCTGGCACAATTCTCCCAATGACATCAATTCCCCATACCGAGAAAGGCCATGGCGAGGTCATTTGATGTACTTCAGATGGCGGGACATGCGTGAGGTTAGCATGGATTTGGCATTTGTGACATTGTCGTACGTATTCCACACATTCTGTCTCCATGGTGAACCAGAAATATCCCTGCTTAAGGATCTTCTTGGCAAGCATCATGCCGTTCATGTGAGGGCCACACACACCTTCGTGGATTTCTTCCATCACCCTTATCGCCTTAGTGCCATGGATGCATAACTTGTGCATGCCGCAGTGCGACCTTTGATATAGATTTCCTCCGTAGATGATGTATTGAGCTGCCATCCTCTAGAGAGCGATCTTGTCTTTCTTGCTTGCTTCAACGGGGTATTCTCCTCTTTCCTCGAATTTCCAAATGTCATAATACCAGGGGTGATCGTCTTCAGGCTCGTCAACAACCATGACATGCTGGTATACCGGTGTGTCCCTTTGTTCGATCACAATTGGCCTTAGCTTGATACCGAGAGGGATTTCGACCATGGATGCCAGAGTTGCCAAGGCATCTGTAAATCGATTTTCGAGCCTTGGTACATGAGTGAAAGTCACCTTATTGAAATGGGGGATGAGCTCTTCGAGGTCTTGATGGTAAGGCTTCAGCTTTTCCTCATTGACTTTCCAGTCTCCGTTGGCCTGTGACACCACCAAGTTGGAGTCTCCCACCACTTCCAATTTCTATATACCGATCTCAATTGTTGCTTCCATACCCACGATGCAAGCCTCATATTCCACTTGGTTGTTGGTGACCTCAAAATTTAGCTTGAAGGCAAGCAGGATGTGAGACCCGTCGAGTGCTATTAATAACACACCAATTCCAAACCCTTTCTGATTCGCAGCGCCATCGAAGTATAACTTCCAAACATCCTCAGCTAAAGTCATTATGTCTTCATCGGGAAACTGAAACTCGGCATCTTCGCCTCCTTCGACTGGGCAGTCGCCCAGGAATTCAGCAACAACTCTTCCTTTTACGGATTTCCTAGTGACATACCTTAATTCGAATTCTGCTAGCATTAATAACCATCGTGCCATCCTCCCGGTGAGAGCTGGTTTCTCAAACAAGTACTTGAGAGGGTCCATTCGAGAAATCAGCCTCACTAGGTAGGCTAGCATGTAATGTCTTAACTTTTTAGAAGCTCAGACGAGTGCCCAACACGTTTTCTCCAACGGAGTATAACGCTTTTCACAACCCACCATCTTTTTACTCAAATAGTAGACAGCCCTTTCAACCCCATCGTCTCATTCCTGCGCCAGCATACACCCCATAGAGGATGGAGTGACTGACAGGTATAGGATCAAAGGTTCTCCCGACACAGGAGGCATCAATACCGGTGGATTTTGTAGATAAGTCTAGATTGTTTCGAAAGCTTTTTGGCACTTATCGTCCCATTTGAATGGCACACCCTTCTTAAGCAAGCGAAAGATTGGTCCACAAGTCGAAATTAGTTTGGCAATGAACTGACTGATAAACTGTACCTTACCGAGAAAACTCCTCACATTCTTTTCAGAGCATGGCGGCTCCATCTCCAAAATCGCCTTGATTTTTGATGGGTCAACCTCGATACCCCGGATAATAATCATGAATCCGAGCATCTTTCCGGCTGTGACTCCAAACGTGCATTTAGCTGGGTTAAGGTGCATCATATACTTTTTGATTCTTTCAAAGACCTTTCTGAGCACAGGTGGGTGCCCTTCTCGTTCCTTGGCCTTGACGATCATGTCATCAACGTACACCTCTACTTCCTTATGGATCATGTCGTGCAACAAGGTCATGGCGGCTCGCTGATAAGTGGATCCAGCATTCTTTAGTCCAAAAGGTATCACCTTATAGCAATAAGTTCCCCATTCAGTGACGAACGTGGTCTTCTCCCGATCCTCTGGGGCCAAGAGGATTTGGTTGTACCCGGAAAAGCCATCCATGAAGGAAAGCAAGGCATGCCCAGCAGTGTTGTCAACCAGTACATCAATGTGTGGTAATGGGAAGTCATCTTTTGGGCTTGCTTTGTTGAGGTCCCTGAAATCAACATAGACCCTAATCCTACCATCCTTTTTAGGGATGAGTACAATGTTTTCGACCCATTGAGGGTATTCAGTTACCATTAAAAACCTTATGTTGGTCTGTTTAGTGACTTCTTCCTTTATCTTAAGCACCCAATCGGGCCTCATGCGTCTCAGTTTCTGTTTTACGAGTTTTGCATCAGGATAAAAGGGGATTCGGTGTTCTACGATTTTGGGATCGATTCCGGGCATATCAGCGTGCGACCATGCGAAGACATCCTCGAATTCTTTTAGTAGACTAATGAGGGCTTGGCGCTCTTCGGCAGACAATGCGGAACCAATCTAAACTGTTCGGGAATCCCCCTCATCCCTCAAATTTATTAAAATAATTTCTTCTTTTACAGGCTGAGCATGCCTTTCTTCTTCCCTTTTGATTAGGGATCGGATTTCTTTGGGGACATCCCCATCGAAATTGATCTCTTCATCATCAGGGTCGACATAATTTATTCTGAAGTCAGGGAAGTAGGCGGAATCAGATTCATTTATTTCATTGTTAGCAAAAGCCTCTGGGCACCATACACACAGGTAGACCCAAATTCAAAGTACAGACTATGAGGAATGGGGCCAAGAGACACCGACTCTGACTTAACAGACTCAGAAGACTTGGATGACTCGGACTCAGATTTGGACTTAGCGTCAGACCCTTGGCATGTTACACTTGGTACGAAAGTCCAATTGTTGTAATCTCTTGCGCCATCCATGATGAGCAAAGTTGGGTCTTTGGGGAACTCCTGTCCCAGCATCAACATTTCAGCTTCTACGACTGTGCCCATTGGCTCGTCCTTCTTGAACAGGACAGCTAGACTTCCTATGTTGAAGACCTCAATCCAATCAGCTGGTTTCCCCGGTACCTTTTCAGCCTTAAACTCTTTCTCGCTTTCTGGCCAAACATAGTTGGCAAATATCTCAAACCTTGGCAGCAGAGTATTAGTTTCTGTCATGCCTTCGATTTTTAACATAAATAACAATACCATTTTAAATACAAATCCTCGCAATAGTACATACGATACCTCAAATCGCAATACAATTCCCAAATCTCACAAATCTGTCAAACTAATACAATATTCCAAACTAGAGAAAATAGTACAATGCAATTCGATTTACGAAGAAAGACAAGTACTTTAGAAAATAACTTTAGCTTGTGATGTCTGCATGCACTCCATACTCTCCATGACTGTGCTCCTGTGGTGTACTTGAAAATGATAGGTTAAGCTACACTAGCCCAGTAGATAAATCTATACTCAAGCTATGCGAAAATGTAAGAGAACATGCACCAAGAGTGAGTGAAGTTCAATAAGCGAACATAAGAAAACAAGGTTTACCACAACAAACAAGTGGGCTACAACCATAGGGTTCTAGACGTCTTATAAATATTCCTAACTGTTCACACATCAAACTAGCAACATTAATAAACTCGCATCTATATACCTCAATCATCTCATCGTCTCTCGTATGATAACACAATCTTTCTCACTTCCACCTCATTCATCATCAAACCCCTTCACCATGAAACTTTCCCTTCTGATTTCAAAAAAAAAAAAAGGTAAAGTATTACAAAACCAAATCAAGCTCCGTTGATTCGAGCTTAAATACCGGAGTCCGTTGATTTGTGCCCAAATACCAGAAACCGTTGATTCGCTCAAGAATATCAGAGGATTTTTTAGCAAAATCCTTTTCCTTTCAAAAAAAAATGATTAAAAGTCAATCTTTCATCATTTTTCCAATAATCACACATTATTCCACATGTCATCATTTACGGTCTTCGCATGTATCGTTCATAGTCCGGTCATATCACCAAGTAGTGATGCCCGTTCATTTGGATGGTTTGGTCATATCACCGATTGGTCATGGTGATACCCATTCATTTGCATTGTCCACAATATCAAACAATCATTCATTGTCCCATTTTCATTACAAACAAAGTACCATATCGTACATCGACAAATACACAAGTCCACGCCATACCTTTGGATATGTTCCCGCATCCTACACAACGTATTAACCACAAATAGTCTCTACTAAATCCAGTCTGCTAGTTTTTATGCTTAAATCCCATAGAACGAATACTTAAGAAATTTAGAGAAACCAATAAGACGAATCGCGAGGATAAAAAATGACAAGCCGAAAATGAAACAATCATCTAGTTCACCATCACATTCAAAGTGTCCCGTGTTTCATAGTTAATAAGTCTTTTGTTCCAAGTGCACATACCGGGTATTTGGGACCCCGTTCATCCCCTGCCGGTCATCACACCAATAGGTGGACCTGTTCATTCACTACCGGTCATCGCACCAATAGGTGGACCCGTTCATTCACTACCGGTCATTGCAGCAATAGGTGGACCCGTTCATTCTGGGTATTTAGGACCCTGTTCATCCCCTGCCGGTCACCACGCCAATTGACAGGCCCGTTCAAGTTTCCTTTAGCCATTTTATTACTCATGTCATCGATGCTTATTACATCACCAAGTCACAAAGTTCACAACTTGCATTTGGTGTTCGTGTGCTCCATTCCAATCATATTCCTCACATAGTGTCTTAAGTTCTCAATTCGGCATTTGGCAATCATATACATCAAGCTATCGTCATACTTCCCATTAAATGTAAATTAACGTCCTTGAACTCATAAAGATACATACCATTACTTATGGAAACGAACCATGACATTAGAATGTGAGAACAAGAGTTTTTACAAAAATCTGCAGTGGCTACGGGTAGGACCAAAAATGGACTACGGGTAGCGGAACAAATGTTCAGTTTCTGATCAGTGGCTACGGGTAGGACCAAAAACGAACTACGGGTGGCGCATGGAAATTTCAGCGCGATACACAGATTTCAAAGGCCAACAATACACTTCAAAACAACAATCAGACACGAGATTTAGGTACAAATTCAACTCATCAACGCATAGAATAAGTAAGAAATCTCTACCTCAAGGGTTTTGAGCAAAATCCGACCTTTTGACCAAGTCAACCGAGCTCCCACGAGGTCTGATCATGAATTTTCTTGGATATTCGAAAAGCCCGTGTTTCGTATAGCAACTTTAATTCTCGAACCTTGTCCGGAATCACACCCTAGGTAGATAAAATCGAAGAGAGAAGAGAGGATGGAATTTTTTGGAGGAGAGGAGGAGAGAGAGAGAGCCGAGAGTGAGAAAGAGAGAGAATGGGAATATTTCTCCTCCCGGAGAAATAATAAAGGTGGGGGAGTAATCCCCTACTTCTCACACCACACACTCACATGTGCACCTTTTGCACAATCACCCTTATATCCTTCCACGAATACGCCACACCAAATATCCGTACCGTTTATCTTGATGTGCCGTACGATTTCAAAAGAAAAATACAACCTAAAAAATATGGGTCCCTACAGTTTCCTTATCCCAAAATGGTTCTGGCTAACCTTGATAGACCTGCTTTGCCTTCTCTTTAACAAAATAAGTCTTTCAATCTGTCTCCATTGTTTGTCTTACTGCCATTTAAGGGCGAATAACAAAGGCCGGTAGTGCGCATGAGGGTTCCGTGGGCCTCAAACTTCGCAGGCCCTTGGAGGTTCTTTCCCAGTCCTAGACCTGGCATGTAGGACATTTTCTTCATTATCTTTATGGCGACATTGTTAATGACAAAGTCGTCATCAATTTTGACCGAGAAGACAGCATTGGAAGTATCCAACAAGAAACCTCCGAGAGCAATGTCTTCTTCTCCATGCTGGATTTCCAAAAGTGGGGCATTATCTTCAGTAGCTGCGCGGATCCCAGAGTCTCCATGAATGGTGAGCATTTCAGTCTCAAGTCCTAAATGGATTTTCTGGTGAAGAGTGGAAGGTACAACCATAATGTCTGGTCGATGCAGCCAGGGCCTCCCTAGTAACAAGTTGAAAGAAGTGGGGATACTTACCACATGAAACTCCACCTCAGTTTGATAGGATCCAAAAGTCATAGGGAGAATGAGGGTTCCAACCACATCACGACGAGTGTTGTCATATGCTCTGACCTTGACTTCTGATGGAGATAAGTCCTTATTTTTGTACCCCAAACAGTAAGCAACATGGAGTGGGCAAACATTGATGGCTGACCCATTGTCAATTAAAATCACTAGGACCCATTTGCCATGGCATTTTAAAGTGACATGGAGTGGCTTGTTGTGATCTGTCCCTTCAGCAGACAGATCTCGATCGGTAAGGTTATGGCATGCTTGATGGGTATGATTTTAATGAGTGCCACAAGTTCATCTGGGGTTATACCAGAGGGAACTTTCAGGTGAGAGAGGGCTTGGATGAGTCCTTCTCGATGTCGAGCGGAATGAACGAGCACATCCCAAACAGACATTTTAGCTTGAGTCCGTTCGAGTTGTTGCTTGACCACTCCTTCAGGATTTTTCTCAGGACGGGAAGGTTCTTTGGCTTGTGGGGCAAAAGGTTGGAAAATGTTTTTGGTTGGGGTAGTGAAAGGGTTTGAGGGCTCTTTGGCTGGTGGAACTGCGGGGTTAGAGAATTCTCCAATTTGGAGGTTAGGAGGTTGATAAATGCGGCCACTCCTAGTCAAGTGATCGATCCGGCGGTACTTTGATTCTTCACTCCATGAGTCGATCAGGGCCTTGCGCTTGGTTCCGATAGAGGTATCCTGAAGGTTAGATGCTAAATTGGCAATAACTAAATCTTCCCAAAGATCTTCTGGTTTCCATTGTTCAGCTTCCATTATTGTCTTGTTCACTGTCCATTCCTCATTTTCCACTTTTATGTTGATAACTTCAGAGCTGGCCCATGGTTTGGCTCTTAGTTCGTCTTCCCATAAGTTCATCATGGCGACATCGACGTCTTTTGGGAAGGTGACCGAGGGCTCTGATTCTACTTCTTCCACGATGTAATCCATGGGGTTAAACTCACTACTAGCCCCCTCCTCTTCAGGTTCTGGAGGTTTATTGTAAAAGCTTGGATAAAGGGTGATAGGCTCCAGCCCACCATAGGTTCGCATCTCGGGTTGGTATTACTCATCGAATATTGTAGGTAAAGAGACCGTATCCAACGGGTCATTCTAGGCTAAAAGTTGATACTCAGTCAGGGTTGGGTCTCATTCCCACTCTGGAACTTCTTGAGGGATCTGGTAGTCGTTGTTTTGCCCTTCAAACATCATGTATAGAGAAAACCCATCAAGGGGGTTAGCGTAAACATTCTACCAATCAACTTCCCATGTAGGCCCGAATGGTGGTTCAGCATCCCTCTGGAAACTGGCTGCATCGAATTCCTCCCAATCAGAAATGAGATCTCCCCATGTGTTTTCCCATTCCCCCAAGAAGCAAAGAGCAATTTCTTCAGGAATTTTCATAGCCAGCTTAGGCTTTGTATCGGGGGTAGTGAAAAGGGTTGAGTCAAAATCTTGGGTGGTTTTATCCGAGGTTAAGGTGATTTAGTTAATATGAAAAGGGGTATTATGTTGTGGTAAGGGGTTTGAAATGGTATTTAGTTTATTTGGAGGAAGGGTTTTAATCACCTTATTGTCGATGAGGTTTTGGATCTCATGACAAAGGCGAATGCAGTTATTGGTGGTATGGCCAGGCATCTGACGAAATCCACAATAAACACTTTAGTTTAGGTTTGGTGGAATAGTTTGTGGTGGCAGGAGAGGTTTCAGTACCTCGGCTTCTGCGGGTTTCTTGAGCAAAGTAGATCTGGGGGTGCTAAATTGGGTAAAAACTCAATTCTGGGATTTTGGTTTTTCGGAGATTTGGTTGACTTCTACGGGCTTGGCTGAAGAAGTTCCGGCTTGATTGGTATTTCCGAAGAGAACATTGCTGTTACCAGAGTACGCTCTTTTGGACTTCTATCCCGTTTCCTTCTTTTCCAAAGTACCATCCCGTAAGGCTTCTTCCACAGTCAATCTAAAGTCATAGAAAGTCTCAAAATTTGGTGCGGCCTGGGAAAGAACCATGTATGGGGCAAAGGAACTTGGCAAGTTCTTTGTTATGATTCGTACCTGTTTCTTAAGATCCGGTTTATTTTGCATTTAGGCGGCCTTGGTTCTCCAGCGTTTCACAAAATTAGCAAAGCTTTCTTTCTCGCCCATCTTAGTACTCTCTAGCTCTTTCGTGGTCATTTTTAGATCAACATTAAAATCATATTGAGCTACGAAGGCTGTCCCAATATCTTCCCAAGTCATTTTCTTAGATGGCTCGAGGGTGAGGAACCATTGCAAGGTTGGACCGGACAGAGACTCATGGAATAGCTGTGCCATGGCTTCCTTTTCAATCCCTCGCATGGTAAGGGATCCCACATACCCCTGAAGGTGCGCCTTTGGATCACCGGTGCCGTCAAATTTTGCAAAGTCCACACCTTTGAACTTTTCTGGCAATTTGGCATTCGGGAATAAGCATAGTTTATTCATGTCAACCTCTCCTTTCCCAAGTCGCCTTGTTTCTTGAATGGATTCCTCTAGCTTGCGGATCTTGGCAACGAGAGCGACCATCTTAGGATCCATATCTGGCCTTTCTTCTTTGGGCTGCTTGGGTTGTGGTGGAGGTTTGGTTTGAAGCTTATCACTAATTTCTTGCATAGCCTCCATCACCATGATTATGTCATTCTTTATGGACAAGACAGAAGTCTTGAGCTGTGCATCGACATTGGCAATGGACTGTTTAAACTGAGTATCTAAGGCGGCCATGTTTTGCCTAAGTTTTTCTAGCCTATCTCCTTAGTCAGCCATTAGTAAGGGGTTTTTAAGTGGTATTTCTGCTAACAGTTCTTATGGTGTTTCTATTGACGATTGCTCTTCCTGTACTACCGGAACCTCAAACAACTAAGTGCCTTCCAGAGTGTCTTTGCGAACCAGTGTTTGGAGGGAGCGAAACCAATTGGGTACAGTTTCTTCTCGTAGGCAACCAATGTTTTAGAACTGGCAGCAAAATAAGAGGGAAAACTCATGATTCAACACGGATACATAGCCTACCTTTCCTCTTGCCCTATAGAAACTAGGCCTAAGACCTACCGTGATCCGGACCTCATTTAAGGTGTTTGCACAGAAGATTTTCGACAATTCGGGTAGGTGCTGTCAGGCAGGTTAAGTTCCGAATGTTTCGAAACCAGAGCCAATCTCCTTACCTTGACCATCCGAGGCAGAGCAATACTATTACCGGAATCCAAATACGTACACACTTAAGTTTTGTCTCGGACCAGGGGAGCCATTCGAACACGGCAAACACCAGAGGTATCTCGAACTCCATGGATTTAAAGTCTCCTAGACTGACCGAATCCTAAGGGAGCCCTACCCTCTAGCCTGCAGAATGCAATGATACATGAATGATATGTATGTACATATGTATGTACAAAAGTGAAAAGCACATAAACAGGATATATCACATAAGTCATAACCACGGGTTCCTGTCTTAGTTGGGATGGTTCTATGGTTATGTACAAGTGCAAAGGCCAGTTTGGGTCTTAAAAGGGGTCCCTGGACTAGAGCCAAGATGTGCTCCCCATGTCAAGTGTATTGCAAGACAATGGTTGAACAGCACGATGGCTCATCATTGTCGAGGGTTGCAAGGCATTTCGGGAGAGCTTGTCACCGGTGAGCCGGGCAAGATTGTCGAAACACATTGGCGAGGCTTTGTGCGGTGCAGAGTGTACAAGATAAAAGAGCTTTATTTTCCAATAGACATTAAAATTCCCTTTCCAAAATGTTTTTCAAGCTTGACTCACTTTATTAATCAATACTTTGGAGAAAACTACACAAACGAACAATAGTAAATGTCCCAGTTTGGATCGATCGGAAACGAGATCCTGTTACGTTACCATTCCATTCTTCAGCAGCGTGGAATATGCTGTTTTGACAGACTTTTAGAGGATTGTTCATTTGTGTATTAATTTCCAAACTTTTGATTAATGCAAAGTCCCCAGCGGAGTCGCCACTATGGGCTCCCCGACTGGCGAACGCCTGAGAGAGTCGCCACCTGGATTTTCGAGATGGATGATTCGAGAAACTGATGATTCATTTGAAAAAGGCTTTTGGTCTAGTGAAAAATGTCGAGACTTTGGGTCCGGGAGCCATGTTACGAATGAGAAAGGTTTTGTTGAAAAGCACCCCACTCGCTCGGCGAAACCGGTCTCTACTATATATTTTCAAAAGAGAAAATTTTCATGCATCTTTTGGAAAATAGAGCTCTTTAATAAATAAGTAAGAGGGGAAGGGACATGGGAAATATATCACATTGACGTGTACATGGTGCTATCTGTACAGATGTGATAATGATGATGCAGTGCATAAAAGAAAAAGGAAGTACTAGACAAACTGTTTGGACCACTGTGATCTCCTTCACGGCATACTGTGATGCCGCGCACGGCTTTACAATACGTCGTGCGGGGTATCTGTTCTGTTATCAGACTGTCATCAACCCTCAGAATATTACGTACAACATTTTTTTTAGAGGCATCTAAAGATCCCCAGTCATTGGGTCACCTTAGGACAGTACCACTTCATCAAGCCATGGGCGTAAAACAACTTTGAGTACGTTTAATCGCTTGAGATAGTCAAGAAAACCTTGTTTATAAAAATGGAACATGGCTTGTAGATATGGTCTTATTCTGAAAACACTGATGACTGGTTCCTCAACAACAAAAACAGGCATTGTAAAAGATAGCTTTGGTTCAGACAGTTTAAATAAGAAAACATGAGCTGATGAAAGATCGTGAATCGGAACACACTACGCCACGCGACGCATTGAAACACCGCACGGCATGGTGCCTTCAGGACCATGGCAGCTTTATTTTCTAAAAATGATTTTTAAGTCAAAACTTAACCAAATGGGGTTAAGCCCGACAACAGAAAGAGTTCTCTCAATGTCAGGACTGAGCCTAACACAAGGAAACTTGGTTTTTACCTTTGATCTTGAGCTTGGACGAGGACGGATGACGATGGATGGGCGTTGGGACGATCAGTTGAGAAAAGAGAGGTGTGGGTGTGTGTGGTAGATAGATATATTGGGTAGTTGGGATCTTAAAGTGAGTAAAATGACTCACTTTTAATGGTGAGGAGAAAAATGGAGGATTATGATCAGAAAGGGGAAGCCCAGAGAATATTTTTTTGAGCAAATTTTCTTAAGACTTGGAAGTAAGGAGTGCGTGTGAAAACATGATGAGAGAGAAAGAGGGTTCAAGGCCCCTTTCCCTTGAGTGGAGAGGGGTATTTATAGACAAGAGCCAATGATTTTGAATTCAAATGGTGGAAGTATTTTTTGGGTGGGGCAGAAGTGCTTTTTTAGCTTAGCCAACTTGTAGCTGTGACTCAAGTGGGCGTGACCGACAGCTAGTTAAGCCAGTCAGAACTTTATCCAAAATGCCGTGCGATTTACCTCATGACCTCATACGACATAATGAAATTCATTACACCGTGCGGTGTTAGAGATGTGCCGTGCGATACTAAGAGTCCAGTTCTGGACTTTTGGGTTTATTTGGTTGGGCTTTTGGGTAGAGGAAGTCTTTTATCCAAGCTTGCAAAGGTATTGTCTCATTTATTTCATCATCGGGACATCTAAAGCCCCTTTGAGGTCTGGATTGGGGTGTCTACAGATGTAAATTTGTATGTGGAGAAATAGGGCTTGAAAGTGTATAAAATACAGTGCATTTGAGAGTTTATTCTAGAAAAATGCGGGTTATTAAATTTTAGGAAAAAATCTATTATAAAGTTTGAACCTCTAATAATAAAGCGTACAGTCGAACAAAAATCTATTATCAATATCAATACATAACCAGGGGCATAATCGAACAATAATCTATTTTCAGAATGGGAACATAAGTATTGATAATATTATGGATGTATACTTAAATAATCTTCTAAATAGCATTCTTATTTAATTTCTTCATAAAATAATGTGGGCCAACTATTGAAATGTCGCTATCTAGTTCTAATTTACTCCCCACCACAAGTACCGAGCTATAAAGGTTAAGTTGAATTATTTTCAAACTTAGGAATAAAACAAAATCAATTTTTAAGAATTTAGGAATTCTTTATTTTATTTAAAAAAAACTATTTTAAAATTCAGAAGCCAACAAAATGAGGATGGGTGTGTGCGGTGCACCCAATGGACAACACACGTGTTGTGCATGCAATATGGGGCCAACCCCGGATCTCATTATTTGATTTGAACCATTCATTTTATTTTATTCGTCTCGTTGAATACTTAAAAGCACATAAAAATTGAAGTTGATTGAACATCGATTTCTTTGTTTTTAGAATGCATTTTTCTTTGGAAAAAAAAACAGGTAAAGAAACAATTGTTAGGTGAATTTGTTTTACAAAATTGTAAGTTAATTGCTCATCGATCAAATGGTTACCCATGTACAATTAATCTGAATTTTTACGTAGGCTACATACTCAATCAGATGAACAAAATAAACTGTTTAAATCAAATAATGAGATCCAAATGGGCCTGTACTATGCATTGGTGGACATTACGCACCTCTCACAGAATCGAATGTAATTTTGTTTACCTTTTTTAAAAGAGGGGTGGATATTATTCTCCTAATTGGTTGAAATACAGTGAATTCCACTACAATGTGATATCATGTTTATCATGCAATATACTTTTTGATAAACATAATATCACTTTGTATTGAAATCCACGTCATTTCAATTGGGTGAAACTCCACAAAATCACGATAGAATATATGCAAACGTAATCATCCACAGGAAGTTGCAGTAGCGGAACAGTCCGAACGGCACTCTTCCATACCTAATTAATATCCGTTGTATATATAGCCCAAAAAAAACAGAAACGCTCTGCTCTCAGTTCATCATCGTCTTCAAGAACATGCCGTTCACACTCTCACTCTCTCCTTTCTCTCTCCACACAAACCACCGCCACCTAACCCGTATCAAGAAACCCGCCACCACCGCTACTTTCTCCATTAAATCCTCCATTGAGAAACCCTCCACACCAAACCCCAACAGACCCACAACCACCACCAACAACAACAACAAACCCACCTCGTGGGTAAGCCCAGATTGGCTCACAACCCTAACCCAGTCCCTATCCATATCCAAGAAAGACGACTCCAACATACCCATTGCCAGTGCCAAGCTAGACGACGTTTCTGACCTCTTGGGCGGTGCCCTTTTCCTCCCCCTGTTCAAATGGATGAAGGAATACGGGCCCATTTACCGGCTCGCCGCCGGGCCGAGGAATTTCGTGGTAGTCAGTGACCCTGCTATTGCCAAGCATGTGTTGAGGAACTATGGGAAGTACTCTAAAGGGCTTGTTTCTGAGGTCTCTGAGTTTCTGTTTGGGTCAGGGTTTGCCATTGCTGAAGGCCAGCTTTGGACGGTAATGCCTCGAATTTTGGTTTGGAAAATTCTATTCTTGTTGATTTTTTTAATAAAGCTTATGGAAAAGAATGAGGTAGCAATGTCATTTTTATGTTTAAATGCTATGTAGCCACTTTATTTTGGATAGAAATTGTAGATACTTTTTATGTTATAGCGTTAGTATATCAGTAATTAAATTCATGAAGGGTTCAAATTATTCCTATTAAATAGTCATTTCATTTGTCTTGGTAAAGGTCCTCGGTTCAAACTATAAAAAAATAATTAATTTGAATTATGCTGATGGAATTATGGTGTTAAACCACTTCTTATTTTGATTTGGTATCTGATTCAATGGACAATGTAGGTCTTTTTAGTTAAAATCGTTTGTTCGTAAATATAGGGGATAATTGCTATATTTATGGCATATGTTGGCGATTCAATTTTGGTTGTCGGTTTGGTGTGGCAAATTTGCATATGTTTCACATATACCAATATTCAGTTGAAGATGTAGTAAGTTGATAGCTTTATATATTAGACTACACGAAAGAAGTGGGGGTGTTGGTGCTAATATTGGTCCTTTAATGTTGGTGAAGTGCAACAATGTGTAGTTAGCTGTGAATATGAATTCCATTCGAATATCGATTCCCCTATGTGCCTATTCTCCATAAGTGAGCCCTGTTTGTCATGTTAGGGTGCGTAGTGGCATCACAATGACTCAATGACTGGACAGGTTCTTCTGATAATGCAAATGTTAACATTGAGAAACCATCAGTTTCTTTGTCATGTTGAAAAATTGAAGTGTCCGTCTACCATTGAATTAATACCCAAACTTGTGATGTTTACCATAGTGGCTGCAGTCATGATCCAAGTTCATACTTGAATTGCCATGGACCATGGTGATTGCCAAGGTCCTTTAAAATTCCAGGAAAGCTGGATACTTCGTTGGCTGATGGTGCTTGAATATTTCGTTCTGGCTACTTGGAAATGTTGTTTAATGTATATCAGGCAACATATATAGATAGATTGCATTTTTTAGGTTAGTTTCCCCAGCCATAAATTAAATTGACCTGGTTTAATGTCCTTAGAGCACGTTTATTGCGCATTTTTAAGTTTGAATCAGTCACCGTCTGAAGTTCCATATGTGCCATCTACTTTTATTACAGCCTTTGAGTGTAAGGTCTAAGTTGTGATAGGTGAGGCGCAGGGCAGTTGTTCCGTCCCTTCACAAGACCTACTTGTCGGTAATAGTTGATCGGGTATTTTGCAAATGTGCTGAGAGATTGGTGGAGAAGCTCAAAGCTAATGCACTTAATGGCTCTTATGTGAACATGGAAGAAAACTTTTCTCAATTAACTCTTGATGTTATTGGTTTAGCGGTGTTCAACTACAATTTCGACTCCCTTAATTGTGATAGTCCAGTTATTGAAGCTGTTTACACAGCACTAAAGGAAGCAGAAGCTCGTTCTACTGATTTGCTACCATATTGGAAGGCAAGTCCTTAATATTGCATCCTTGTCTTGCTTTTTCTGACCTCTTTCATTTTATGACTATGAAAGGACTCATTTCTTTTCTACGCAGATCGACGCTTTGTGTAAAATAATCCCAAGACAAATAAAAGCTGAAAAAGCAGTTAAATTGATCAGAAAGACAGTTGAGGAACTCATTGCCAAGTGCAAAGAGATTGTGGAAGCTGAGGGCGAAAGGATCAATGATGAGGAGTATATAAACGATGCTGATCCAAGCATACTCCGGTTCTTGCTTGCGAGCAGAGAGGAGGTCTGCAAATGCTTTATGCTTCTTGTGTAAGAACTATGACATGTTTTTCCTGTAAAATTGATAATTAATGGCTTAAAAGTTCACAATGCACAAATCCCCAAAGTTTTAGGCCGACTGGGATGCCTATAAATCATATGGTAATCCTAGGTGTTGGCTTCTACCCAATTTATGATTTGTTCAAGCAAAGAAAGGCTATGTTTCCTATGTCACTGGTCTAAAAAACAAAGACATTTGCAAGAGGGTGATGTGTCTATAATTAGCAAAATAAAAGTGTCGATCCCCACACATGTCGAACACTCTTTTGCGACGTGGCGGGCACTTTGTTATGATCAACAATTCTTAGACACTTGCTAAATGCAATAATAAAAGATTTTGGAATTTGACATCTCACTAAGGTGTACAATGTTGAAGAAATACTTATAACCAAAGTTTCTAGAGGCGAAAACACAAAGCAAGGTGGTTGACCGCTCATGAGGTGGCGTAAGCCTCAAGGCATCCAAAGGGTTGTAAGCCTCAAGCCGTCCAAAGAGTTATAAGCCTCAAGGCGTCAAGACATAAGCCTTTGGAGTTTTTAGTTTTTGGTTATAAAAATTAAAATTTAATTATAAATGGTATCAAAAAAGGGGATAGTATTTACACCATACAAAGGGCAAAAGAGCCTGTTAAGAGAATAACAACATAGTGCATTAATATATGCAACCTTTACCGACTCTTCTGTTACCAAAAGAAAAGAACCTACTCTTCTGATATGTTCGCCTCCGTCATTTTGGCAAAAAAGGTGTGAAAAGTGTCCACCTCCGTATGCGTTGATGGATGGGCGAACGCCTTTGTGGTTCCTTGCTTATAAATCAAAGCCCAAGAGTGTTTTGATACGTGCCTTGCCTCAAGGTGAGTACCATAATTGCCTTTGGAAACACTGATTATGACTTATCAAAGTTAAATTATTAACTATCATTAAATTTGAAGAGACCTTTCTAAGGACATCTTTGACGATTCCTAGATTCGCCATGTTTTTTTTTCTAATTGTTTATTTCTCTAGTCCCATATCAATCTGGATTCCTCATAACTTATTCTATTGAATCTATTGTTTGATTTGGATGTAAAATTATGGTAGTGTATATACAAAACAATATGCATTCGTGTGTGTGTGTGTGTATATATATTTGAAGATACTCCAACATGTCCGTGTCATACATTTTTTATAGTAATTACATTTCAACGTGTCTGTATTTGTGTTGTCTCTGTGTCCGGTGTCTGTATTTGTGCTTCTTAGTTGCTGGTATCATTTTTAAGCATGCGTTTATGATTACAGATTAGTTTATTTAAATACTCTTCTTTCTCCTGCGCGAAATGCCAATAAGATATGTCTTTGTTGCAGGTTTCAAGTGTACAATTACGAGATGACCTTTTGTCAATGTTAGTTGCTGGGCATGAGACAACTGGTTCAGTGTTGACTTGGACAACGTATCTTTTAAGCAAGGTACTGTATCTCATACTCCCCGTGTTATCTTAACGGCCAGTGTTTCCTTTTTCTGTGTTTACTTTAGAAGATTCTACTACTTTTGAGGGTTCTCTTGCTATTCATTCAATGGCTGATGGTCTTAGGTCAATTGAACAAGAGGTTACTGGTTTATTTAGTAACCACCCTCCATTATTTTCGACAAGTGCTTTATCACAGGATTGTAGTCATCTACTTTCAGTGTGTACCACATGAGCTAAAACCTCAATTAACTATAAACCTGAAAGCGGCCCAACAAATTTGCTGTGGCTTGTAGGTTGAAAATGTCACCACATGTATACTGTAACAGAGGTGGAAATCTATTTGATGTAAAAAAGACAGCCACAGCCTTTTTTTATGAAGGTTTAATTTCTTTTTGTGTTCTGTTTTTTGAGAGTTCAAGTTTTTTGGGAGTTCACGATATCATTTTCTAATGTCATTAATTGTTTGGCTTCTAACCTTCAAGTTTGTAGCCGAATAACTTATCAGAAAAAAAAAAGTTTGTAGCCGAATAAGTTCCTATGTAGCATGTTCTTCAATTGCTTTCTGTTGTTCCTAAAATGTGCACACGCAGGACCCCTTGGCCTTATCAAAAGTGCAAGAAGAAGTTGACCGAGTTTTAAAGGGCAGGCCTCCAACCTATGAAGACATTAAGAATCTCAAGTTCTTGACTTGTTGCATAAATGAGTCACTTCGTCTCTACCCACATCCTCCAGTAAGTTGCAATTCGTGTATTGACATGAGAAAAGTCTTTTCTTTTTCTGTTAAATTTCCCTGGAAAACCTGATTTTTGCCAGGTTTTATTACGGAGAGCTCAAATTCCTGATGTGCTTCCCGGAAATTACAAGGTTAATGCTGGTCAGGACATAATGATTTCAGTTTATAACATCCATCATTCGCCTCAGGTATCACCTTAATTTCTTAGCTTCTCACATTAATATTTTATTTCAATTGCACAAATAAGTAAGAAAGGGACTTATGTTGTGTTATTCAATATGTAGTGTTTTCCATATGTGTTTGCTTGTTTCGCATGTAAATCAAAGTTCCTTTTCAAAAGTGAAGAGAAGAACTGAAATTACCCATAGTAGGCTTGATGCAGCAGGACTGTTCTCTCCCTCCATCTCTCTCACACTTGCCATCCTGTATGAGCCCTCCAATACCCATTTCCTGATATTTGCGTCCATCACACTATGATTATCATACTTGTTTCACATATTTCCGTTCAACTAATTAGTGGAGTCCCTTTCTTCTCTTTGTATAATGAAGTGAAAATTTAAAAAACCCATCATTAAGAAACATTCATTAACTGTATCAAAGTTCAATTGCTTACACAAATGGGGGCAAGATAATATAAAATTTAACACCTCTCCTATTCTCTGATATGTATTGCGTGTATCTTCATCTTGTGTAAAATGTTCTATTCCAAATTTTGTTGGCGTCGGTTTAAAGTGGTAAACAAAAATTACAGTGTCCATAGTGTCCATTTTATTTTGATTGCACTATCATTTCTACATTAAGTGGTTCCTTCCGCTTCATTCTCTGCATTTGTAACAGGTCTGGGAGAAAGCTGAAGTGTTTGAACCAGAAAGATTTGACCTGGACGGTCCTTTGCCTAATGAGTCTAATACTGATTTCAGGTAATCATTTGAAATAAATGTTTCTCTTTCTTTGGCTTACAGGTTCTGCAAACCGAAATGCATGATTTGTGATTACTGATCTTTTTTCTCATCAATTTTTATTCTATATGGAAAACTACGC
The DNA here is from genome assembly GCF_030253575.1 of Rhododendron vialii. Lineage (NCBI taxonomy): Eukaryota > Viridiplantae > Streptophyta > Magnoliopsida > Ericales > Ericaceae > Rhododendron > Rhododendron vialii. Next base: position 29,604,900 of record NC_080560.1, read on the forward strand.
AGATTCATCCCATTTAGTGGAGGACCACGTAAATGCGTTGGGGATCAGTTTGCTATGCTAGAAGCCATTGTGGCTCTTGCAATCTTTCTGCAACACATGGATTTTGAGTTGGTTCCAGACCAGAACATTGGCATGACTACTGGAGCCACTATTCACACAGCAAATGTACTTTTCTCATTCTATAACATTTATGATTAACTGCACGAGTTCTCATTTTACTGCTTAACCTAGATTTCCAAAGAGAATGATTAATTTCAACTCAGTGTCGTATAGCGTTATAGGAAGAAACCATGAGAGCTTCGGTGATTAATTGCTGGTAAATTTAGTGCCCTTATTGGATATGAATACAGTTTTGGCAAGGAAAAAAAGGTCGCTCAGCAGAGTGGATCAAAATTTAGCTCCAAATTTATTCCTGGTATGGGCATTTAAACAAATAGAAAAGGGTGACTGTTGAAGATTTACTCCAATAGGATTGGTACCATGCACACAGGAACAGAAGCTTGTAAATCCGTGGCTTCCCATTTTAATTGTTTTGCAAACTCCAGGATTCTATAACGATAATAAAGCATAACTTCAAAATGATCAAAGTAAATGTACTGAAAAGTGAATCTCTGTACAGATATGAGAAGAATAAAGTTGCACCTAATTCTGATCACAAATGATCCAAAGAATTTCCTAATCAGTATGCTTTGCATCCTAGTGTTTGTTGTTGGTTCCATTTTAAGAAATTCTGCAGCTTATGCAACAAAATAATGTACAGTAGCAGTTCATTGGCAAGGAAAGAGGGAATGGAAAAAGACAAACTGAATGTTCCATGCAGAAATTTCGATGTAGAAATTCTCTGTATACTTTCTGTTTGTGCTAATTTTACGATATTTTTGCAGGGTTTGTTCATGAAATTGAGCCAAAGGAAAACTAAATCTGCATTGGCATTATCATCGTCTCGGTGAGCTTGTGTATTTTTATATGCAGTAGAAACCAACAATTAGAAATTGTATCTAACTGTTACTCGGCAAGGTTGTGATTTTTTAAATTACCACTTGAAAGATGGTTGGCTGATGGAAAAATTCGTTATGAGAACAATTCTTTACAGATGTCAAAGAAATAATGCTCCTATGACTACATTCTTGTATTCTCATGCAAGTTTTATGCACTAAATTTTTATTGCATTCTCATGCAACCTCTGTTTGTTTGATTTGTTTGGCTGTTGATAGCATTTGAATTTACAGTATTAACAATGTGTTCAAGAGATCAGTTGTTTACAGATGTCGAAGAAATCTCTTATGACTATATTCTTGCATTCTCATGCAACTTTTATGCATTATGTTTCTATTGCATTCTCCTGCAACCTTGGTTTGTTTTTAATTTGGCTTTTGATAGCATTTGAACTTGCAGTATTAACGTACTTTATCACATAAAGTAGCACAGTTTGGAGAATTTAGTCAAAAAACCATTTGGTGACCATTGAAATGGTGGTGATTTCATTTCCATATACGTGGGCATTCTGGAGGTGCAGAACCCGGACATAGGTGTGGGACTGAGTTATATCATTTCCATAGGTGTGGGACTGATTTATATCATCCCAGATTAAGAGGCCCTTCCCATCTCACCTATTAAACAACAGTGCAACACTGTAGGGCCTCTATCCCAGGCACTAGAGCATCTGCACAAAAATAGTGACTAGCTACTTCAACCAAGCCCGAAATAAAGACTTGGATTTCTATCTCCATGTTTGGACAGTTCTTCAGTGCCAACACTTTATCCTTGGCACCTTTTGTCATACGCCGAGGCTATCTGCTTCTATTTTCTGTTTTGGGACCATTGGTCCATTGTGCCTCTAGGATCGCATGGGTGGCCCATACCTTGGATCGCATAGGATGTGACTGGAAGTGGCAACGGAAAGGGAAGTGGAGGATCATAGAAGCTCCTCCTGGGAGCACTGGGGAGTGTTTACAAAGAATTTATAAAAACTTTAAATTACATCCAAGAAAATATCATAGATCGTAATTCTTATCAACAATATTGTTTTAGCGAGTACAAGTTTTTGAGTATATTTTAGTTAATATTTTTCTGGTAGATATCTTATTGTTACTTTGTATTTTCGCTTGCTTGGTATATTTTTACTTCTGTTTTTTGGGATTTATATGCTTAAGAAGTTCTATCCTAGTTGGGAGCAGGCTTCTTTCTTGATGGCAGCGAGGTTCCATCAAGAGCCCGATTTTGGAGCATGGGAGCGAGGCCCATACACACCCAAAGCTCACTACATGGGAGGTGTAGAGCTTGGACGAGGCTTGTGCGCAAGACTACAGAAAAGGAACAGTGGAACACCTTGTGTGGTAAGAAAGGAGAGTTGCATTTGATAGCGAAAATGAGATGTTTAATTCACGAAAAGATGTGGTTACAATGCTTTAAGAATGCAGAGAGTTGTTATTACACAGTGCTAAAAATGCATTGGTAGAAGACTAGTTAAAGTCGTGGGGATGGCTCATCTTCATGGCCCTAGATCTAATCTCCTTAGTTATGTCTTTGATCAAGACTGACATGTTGATGTGAGCAGATCCTCCTTCTTCCATGGCCCTCCTTGCTATTCCTCCAAGCTCTTGTGCTCTATTTCTTCTGCTTTCTCCTTCTTCATCCCCTCCCATTAGCATCTCTATCGCCTTCTTAACATCTTCTCTCCTGACCAATACCCCAACTTTCTCTTCATCCCCCCATCTAACAGCAACTTCAACGCCTACTCGAACCCCAATCCTCAAAATCTCAACGACTAGTTTCTCGTTGAAGAACTGTTCTGCAAACATAGGCCATGTTATCATTGGCACACCAGAGCACACACCTTCTATGGTAGAGTTCCAACCACAGTGGGTTAAGAACCCTTTGATTGCTGGGTGGGACAGAATAAGAAGTTGAGGGGCCCAACCTTTGATCAGAAGTCCCCTTCCTTGGATTCTCTCCTCAAATTTCTCTTCTAACAACCATTTCTCTAGCTCTGAAAATCTTTCCCCTGTTTTTATCACCCAAATAAATGGGTGGTTTGATGCTTCTAAGCCCAGCCCGAGCTCTATCAATTGCGATGGGACAAGGCGGCATTGGCTACCAAGGCAAGCATAAAGAACAGATTCTTCTTTCATCGAGTCAAGCCATGCCATGCATGTTTTCTCACCAATTGAGGCATTATTCCCTCTCTCGAACTTGTCCGAAGTTTCCTTGTTACACAGGGAAACTGGTCCAATACACCACACCTCTTTTTGTGTAGCCTTCCTGTACGCCTCTACACAGTCGTCCTCCAACTCACTGAAAGTATTTACCACAACCCCATAAGCTGTTTCTTCGGCCTCTCTCATTTGGTCTCGAATGATATCCAAGTCCGGGAGAGAAACAAATGCTCCTGGCAACTGGGCTTTTGTTATTTCAACCCTTTTTGGCATTCCGGGCACTAGAAAACGTTCTGAGTCTGAATTGACGGAACGGTGAGAATTATGTAGCTTAACGTTATGAGAGCTTAAAAGTGAGAAGCAACACATCCCATGGAAGACTAGCCTTGGGATGTTGAACTTTTGGGCTGTCTTTGACGTCCAGTAGAGGCACTTGTCTGAAACTATGCAGCTTGGTGGCAGCTTTTGCTTTTCCAGATATTTCTCTAACGGTTGTTGTAGCTTATCCATGGCACTATAAAAGTTCTTGATTAAGTGTCGCGAAGGTACGGAATCGAGGTTTTCACATCCCGGAGGGAGCCCCATTTCTTGGCCTGGAAATGGGATTTCGAGGAGTTGTATCGGAAGCCCTGAGTTTATAGCGCGATGAATGGTTGACCCGAATCTGGACGCGTTGTGAGGGGTTGTGACCAAGGTGGTTATAACACCGTTCCCGGCAAAAAACCTGGCCATGTCTATCATGGGGATCATGTGTCCTTGTGCTAGTAATGGAACAAACACAAAGTGGAGCTGGTTTGAGGATGATGCCATTGGTGTGGAACTGGTTGGTTTGATGTCGGATGATAGATTCAGGGGACTTATAAGGTGGTGGCGGTAATAGCACACAATCTGTTTTTTCCAATTTACCGGCCTTGACTTAGACTAGTTCAATAAGCAAATACTACCAACTTGTAAAATAACGTACCAATGTGGTATTATATAGAGATTTTCAACCGTCACATGGAGCTCCCCGCAAGGACCGCAACAGCCTGGACTGTAGCTGTCTCCTTCTTATCTATAACGGGGATCTTCTTCTGACCCTTCCCTTGACTCGGTCTGGTTTCTATTGCTGGGAAACTGGTTTGGTATTGTCAGAATTTATAATAGTAGCAGCTTGATGAAATGACCATGGTATGCATTTTCTTGGATATTATGGTAAGGCCCCGTTGTGTTGCTCGTAAAGGAAAGAAAATTACGGGAATATCTAACTTTTTCTGTTTTATTCGTATTTATTCACTTAGGAAGAACCTCTTCTTTAATAATTTCAAGAGAATTTGTTTTAATCCTCACAAGTTGTCTTTGTTGGAGGAATCACTTTTTTTTTTTACTAACTAGTTCCTACACAAATTACTACATACTGTCTAAATTTTCTACTTCCTGCTAGCATATGTCCAACTTGCTTTCTTGATTTCACTCTATTTCCTTCAGCAATAATTTTTCTTTCTTCAAATTATTTGATTGTGCTTCATGATTGGCAAGTATAATATCAAGCTTATAAAACGATTCTTAAGTTTTATTACTTGGGGTCTATTATATGAATTCGTTTTTTTCTATTGAACTTTGACGAGGGTATATACTCCGAACAGATGGTCACCCTCCGATATACTTCAATGTCGATATTGTGTCGGTGATTCAATAAATTTAGGCCCATGCCTTACCAAATAAAAAATAAGAAGGCGACACATTTTTGGCCGAAAGACTAGAACAGCTGAGTCAAACATGTTATATCACACAAGTCACTGCTAGCGTGCCAATTGGGCCGACCTTTGTATATTTCTGACTGCAAATGAACATTTCGTGGAGAATTCACACACCAAATGACGGGGTCTTTTTTTGGCACTTTCATTGCACACCGAAACAATAGAGTCTTGCTACTGACACAGCAAGTCTGTGCACAGATTACGTTGTGGGGCCCACTAAGGGTTTCATACAAACAATCCGATCCGTTAATTATGTTTAAAATACTTTTTTAAGGGCCTCCGCAAAAAATTAGCTCAATCCGATACGTATAATTGTTTGATCTAATCATCTAACTTTTCATTCAGGTTTTTAGAGAATGAAAAGTTAGACGATTAGATCAAGTACTTATAGGTATCGGATTGAGCTAATTTTAAGCGAGGGCCCTTGAAAAAATGTTTTAAACATAATGAACGGCTTGGATCACTTGTGTGGGACCCGTAGTAAGCTCCACATAGCAATTTGTGCACGATCTGTGCACAGATTTGCTGTGTCCACAGACTTTCTGGAAACAATATTCATACCGACATCAATTCCAGCTTATTTTATTTTATTTTAAGTCGTCAACATCATATCATATCAAAACTCTAGAGGCAATACAATTTTTCATCACAAGATATATGAGTAAACCAAAACTACCAAGACGCAAGCACCTACTGCAAAAGCAGGCTTACAAGAACGTTACACGTAAGAACCAGTTACAGAAAAGATAGTAGAGAATCTTACAAAGACACCCAGCTCAAACTCCAGAACGAAAAGTGAAAACGGGGCTCCATCAACCACCAGTCGCGAGACTCGCTCCACGACTCCAGGACGACCTTGAGTGACAAACCATTGTCGACTACACGGTAGAGAAGATGGAGAGGGTGCGAGTAGGGGACGTGGTGGAGTCGCACAGCCGCATGGAAGCTGTTGACAGGGGAGGAAGGGGGTTAAAGTGATGAAAAGAGGGATAAAACTCTCCGATCGGGATTCGGAGAGAGGAGAGACCCCTGAGGGGTAGTCACCCTCCCCTCCCCCGCCTCTAAAGGGTCGAAATCCTGGGGCCGGGGAGGGGAGTAACAGAGGTGAGACAGCTAGGGTTTCTTTTCTAGGGTTTTTTTAGAGAGAGGGGACATCAACCACATCAATTCCAGCTATTCTACCACTTTTTCTCGTTTTGGACCCATTTTCGTTTTGTCCGTTAGAATTTTGGACCCAATTTTAGAAGTTCGAAAAATCCAATTTGGGTAGGATTTCCCTCGGGAACTGATTGGCAGAACAAAGGCCAAAGGTTCTCGACCCAATAACCAAGCGATAAGATTGATTAATTGATTTTAATTCGGGTTATTTACAGGTATATACTCCTATCACACTCCTACGTGTAGTTCATTGATGGCAAGTGGGAACGATAGCATGTTGGTATGTATACTCCAAGAGTAATTATTCATCGTGTGCTCTGATTGATACCATATCATCATATGAAGGAAAAAAAAAAAAAAAAAAGGAAAAACCATTTGCACCAGGCGCACCACGTTGTCCCTTGTCACCTTTCTAAGTCAAGTAATGGTGACTCAACGTTGACTCGAGCTTCAAAACATGTTGACGAAGACCTTCCAACCGAGGGTTCGGTCAATAGAGGCACTCACAACCATTTAACGTTATCCCTTCACTTTCATTGGGTGGTTGAAAGACAAAAGTGATCACCTACATTGTGTAGTGGTGATATTTCATTTGCAGGGAATATTGCATAAAAATCTCACATGGTACTCCATACCTAACACTAATAATTAGTTGTTTTCTATTCATTTACTAATTACACCTAACACTACTGACTTTTGTCAAACAAAAAATATAGGTCATTGTTGTGTTTTGTTAGAAGTGGAATTTGTGGTGGCTCAATTGTTCGTCGTAATCTTCAATCGTATCATTATTATTTGTACGTAATGGGCTTTATGGTGAGTGGAGGACATGCAATGCAAGTGGAAAATATTCGGCGAATCTTATCTCATGGCTATGGATGAACTTTGTGGGATTCTGAAACCCATATTCACGCCAAACCTGGTTATAATTGTCCGTATTCCGGGTCAAGTTGTTGTTTTTTTTTTTTGCAATGCAGGGTGTTTTGGGTCAGCTTGCGCGAACCTCAGACTAATCCCTACAGCCTCTCCCACAGTCGTTTCACATGCTGACGCGTGGAGGTGAGGTGCTCCCAAGAGTTGTTAGTAAAGAGAATAGAACTTGAAACCTTAAAATAGAGCAAACACCTAAGTACCATCCCAAGACCACTTGGCCAATCCCTTGGTGTTATTCCGGCTCTAGTTATACAGTTCATGACGCATAACTTGGGCCAACAGAGTTTTTAGACCGACCACAATTTCCAGTAAACTAGGGGTGTGAAATGCGGATTATAATGAAAGTCTGTAAAAATGTTTAAGATGATTCGTGCATAGTAAGCATAATCCAAAGGAATTTGTGACTGAAAGTATATATAATCATAATCCAAAAGACTCCTCCAGCTAGCGTTGATTTTTTGGATTTATATTCTCTAGTTCATTTGTGATAATGCAAGTCGTCAGAATTCATATTCAATATTAGCGTCTAATGTATTGATGAGCCACCCAAAAAACGCCCATGCAGCTCGCAGATTGGCAAAAGACATGGTTTTGAAGGCGATAGGTCATTTGGAAAACCGAGTAGACTGTTCCTTGGTCTTACCAGCATGGATGAAGTCAATGGAGAGAAGAGCTACCCAATGATTTCAAAAGGAAAAATTTATATAAATGGTCCTCATAGTTTCATCCGAGTCTCATTTTCATCCTCCAAGTAGCAATTACAACTCTTTTGACCTTCAACTTTGATTTTCGTACCAAATTGGTCCAATTGATAACTTCTGTCAGCCAAACTAGACGGAAAAAATCAGATAGATGAAGTTTGGACGTTGCAGTTCGCCAAGTTGGTCCAATTGATAACGTCTGCCCTCAATCTAATTTTTTCCATCCAGTTTGGCTGACAAACGTTATCAATTGGACCAACTTGGTACGAAAACCAAACTTGAAGGTCAAAAGAGTTACAACTGATATTTGGAGGATGAAAATGAAACTCGGGTGAAACTAGGAGGACCATTTCTATAAATTTCCCTTTCAAAAAGTTACAAAACTTTAATTATTAAATCTCAAGGAGGAAATTCAAAAAGTTACATAATCACGTGAGTACTTTCAATATTTTCAACCAAGCTATATAAATCGGCCACATCTCTAGTTGCTTTCTTATTGTACAAAAATTCAAAAGCTAACATTTCGACATTGATTTGTCCCGACAAGGCTACTCAAGAGTTCGACCGATGTATCTATCACGATTTGTGTATTTCTTCTTACAAATCTAGGTAACAATGCAACCACAGTGCAAAAATTGGACTTACACTGATGTAGAATAATACTCCTAAATAGAATGGTTAGATGCATGCATGGGAGAAAAACTGGACACAATAATCAAGGGGCTAACCCACCCTAATTAATAAAGTAATCGGATCGATAGAGGGAAAACATGTGATGAGTTTTTGTTATGTGACTGAGTCAGAAGAATTAATCTGACCCAAACAAAGGGCCAAAATGGCACAATAGAGATACTTGAACCACCCCATAACAGCTGGTAGATATTCATATATATTTTAAGTTGACATACAGCGGTTATACTCATTTGCTTGATGGAATAGATTATTTGTTCGGGGGTTTACGTGCACTTTGTGTCTTTGAACTAATGAGGATCTCCAAATGCCCGTCTTCTTGCTAAAATTATGGAGTAAAAATTGGAGGTTTGAAATTGGAGTCATAGTAACTAGGTTTGAGTACTCTTCCGAGTTACGTACAATTCTTAAAGGTTAATATATCACATCACTGGATCTAATTTCTTTCTTATATATTAGCAATATATCTAAGTAGTTTTTCTAGAATCTAGTTGGCAACTGGATTTGTTGCTCCAAGCATCGTTAGCCAATAGCTAAGTGACCTCCCCTTCTCCTTAAACCAAATCGACTCAGCTTCAAAAAAATGTTAGTAATGGAGTTCGTTGCCATTATATATCTAGTCATTTTGTTTTTTATCAGAAAAAAAGATTTTCATTATCGTTAATGATACATTACTAACATTTTTTTTATAAGAAATTACATCAAAAACACCTTGTTGGCAAGATACCAACTACATCAAGCCCAAAACTCCCATGGGCCTGGCCCGAAACCCCAAAATACACACCTAATGGGCCAATTTTCTAAACACCAATTGGGCCAAGTCCGAAACCAAAATATTTACAACAAAAACCTAGCCAGCAACCCTAGCCGTCGCTGCTCAAACACCTTGCTGCTGCCGCCACCTCTTTCATTGTCAGTCGTCACTGCCTATTGTCGCCATGCAGAGACCACCAATTGCTGCCGTGCCATGCTGTCGCCTCCCCATTGTGACTGCTCCTTTGCCGCCGTACCTTCCAGCAAAACACCCCTTAATCATGAAACCGCCGACCGACCCCTTGCTACTACTAACTACCCCTAAACACTGACGACCCTTGAATCAACAGCCCTAAATCTACTCTTACAATCAGCCCTAAAACTGCTCCAAAATAGCCCCAAAATAACCCCTAAAAACAATAAAAAAACAATAAAAAAAAATTAACCTAAAACAACCGCTACTTGGGTTTCAATTAACCTAAAATTAACCTAAAACCAATTGGCAATAATTAGAGTAGCCTCTAAATTTTATTCCCTCCGTTTCACTTTGTTGTGCCCTTATTTCTTTTTTGGATGTCCTAAAATAATGTCAATTTTGGATGTCCATATTACCTCCACATTTCTCTCTCCCAAATTTAAATTTTGAACTTGATTTGAAAGGAAAGTGGAGCAAATTAATGACATGACAAGAAAAAGTTGACAAAAAGTCATAAGTTACAAAGAGATAAAATGGTAAAATTGACACAAATTCAATATAATTATAATATTTTCTTAAATTACGTGAAAGTCAAAATAGGCTCAACAAATTGAGACGGATGGAGTATTAACCAAGCTTGCATGACTTAGATGAACGAAGTGGGATAAAGTCTAACAGTTTAGACGGTCCGCTTCAGCTTATTAATTTTGTGTGATTCGCTATATATCCAGTTAAGGTAAGAAGTAAGAACCATATTTATTGACAGGGCATCTAATAACAGATGCTCCAACACTAGTGATCTTTATCTTGACCGGAGTCGCTAGATGCTTGCTCTTCTTGTCTAGTAGTAGCTTCATATAGATGTCCTTTTTCTACTATCCTCGGAGTGCAACTGTATGGCATTTTTTTTATTCGTTGGTACTCAAATTTTGGTCCTGGTGGAAGTAAGAATGAGCATTCAAGCCCAGCAAAAAAGGGCCCTTTATCATAAGTAGGCTAATGTGCATGATCCAACTGATTAATTGCCTCTGTTATTATACAGTATATCCCTACCTTAACTGCCATAGTAGAAGCGATGGCACCCGTGATGCATGTACAAATGCTATTACACTTTGTTATGCTTTATCTTGCATCGCTCAACTGATATCAATTGATGCAGAAAGGCATGTTGAAAAGAAAGAACGGCGCAATAAGGATCGATAATCACAAACAAGTATGAACTAGAGGTACTCTCTCCACGAACACACAATTATAAGAAAACTCTCAATTTTCTTTAATTCAATCAAAAAACAACCCCCTAGCCCTAAGGCTTACATCCTTATTTACAATGATAGTCTAGAAATACTAAAAAGGAAATAAAATAAAGGAAAGCTAAAAATCTAAATCTTTGGGAACAAGAAAATAGGAGTATTAAAAAGGAAATAGAATCAACCTAAATAAGAAAACCTAATATTCTAGGCAATTTATACTAAAATAGAATGATTCATACTAAAATACTAAATTCAAAATAATAAGCTAAAATTTTAATACTTTTAGATTAATTGGAATATTGGCCTGCATTAGTTGACAAGCTTGAAGACAAAATTTATCGTCTCGACATAGAGAAATGCCAACTTAGGCCTTCTTCACATCTCCTTTCAAGGGGAATTTTCGATCGTTATTTGTAGAGAAAGGTCGTTTGAATAATGCAATTTGAGGTTTGAAGATGAAATATACACTGCTTGGAATGTGGAGATTCGCTGTTTTCGTCTCGAAATAAACAGTCTCCCGAATGCAATGTCAAAGGAATTTTCAGATTTCTATTGGTCAAGCCTACAACGAGAAAAAATGGTAAGCCTAAACTTTGATCACTTCGTTGAAAGTTATAATCAAAATGAAAAGCCAAAAGCCTTTTTCTTTGACTCGGCGGGAAAATTTGCTTGTCCAAAGTGATGGATTTTCCGAAATTGGCCAATAAAATTAAGTTGCGTCGCTATGGGAAATAATTTTGATCCATTCAAGGTTGAAGAGGATATATATATATAGCCAGCCTCCATTCATAGAATTTTTCAGCATTTCACAAAATGTCATAAATTATCATTCTCGGAGGCCACTGTTTGGCTTGAAATTTAAGAGTGTTGACACCCACCCACATTGGATTGGTGCGGCACATCAAAGCCTAATTTTATTAAATTGGCCCACACATACAGAAGCAGCAAAGTAACTTTAAAAATCTCGTGTGTTGTCAATAATTTTCCAAGGCCGAACAATGTGTTATCTTTCCATCTCCAAAATTGAGAAAAGTGTAAGAACTTCGGCCAAAATTTGTCGGGTCATCAAAAAACACTCTTCATTTTCAAAGAGTAGTCAAGGACTCAAGGAGGCAGTATTTATACCGAAAAAAGACCGTCCGCTAAAAAGTTGCCACGGAGTCCCGGCCGGGCCCATAGACTTTTGGTGTAGCCGAATTACCATTGGGATTAGTTGGAGATAAAATACTTGAAATCATGGGGTTCATGGAAGTTGGTTTTTGGAGTAGTTCATGGGACACTTGGCTTTTTCACAGTTGATGGATGCAGCAAAAATCATCCCCAAAGGAAATCCCTTTGTTTCGATATATACCCACTTGGGCAGGTTTTCTCTCTCCGGCCCCCACAGATCATGCTCTCCTAAGTACAAAGTTGCAAGACATGAAAAAAGGTGCATGCCCGGCCGGCCACACAACCAATGCTAGCTCTTCTTTTGTGGAGTAGTATATTTCAATTTCCATAGCCGACCACAAATTTTTTTATCTCTTTTTTGCAAATTTTAATAAATTCTAGCAACTCCATAGTTGTAATTTTTATTTTTCGGTAATGGAAATCCTTAGCATTTACAATTTCAACGGCATTTTTTTTTACGTTTGAGTACCGCACTCGCAAATTTTTCTACATCGCTTGAGGAAATTATAAAGTCTTCTTCATTGAGGCAAAAAAGAACCAGCGGTTAATTTCATCTACCTCACATAATTCACTTGAGGAGAAGTACGTCAATCTTTCCATACTCGGATCAAACACAGCCTTAGGACACCCGCGCATCTTAATCTCTCGACCAAGGCGCTATTTGCATGAAGGGGTGTCTATACAAGACGGATAAAAGAATGAGCATCTCTTGTAGGCACCCTTTACAAGAAAAGTGCGTACAAGAGACATGATCATTCCCATAGAGTGTCTACAATACGAGATATTACATGGAGTATGAGTATCACAAAAGGGTGTCTATATGTTTATAAATAAATTCTTTGTAAAGCTATTCAGCACACCAAAAAACACTCCATATTGGATTGCTCTCTCTATGCTCACTCTCTTTTTAGTATTTTAGGTATACTGAAATTCCATTATTCTACAAAATTAAAATTTCAATTCTTGGTTGTTTTACATTTGCTTAGTGGATATTAGCGTTGTGCCCGTTCAATGCACAGATAAAAAAAAACTACATTGATTTTTTCGGCCCTATGCATCGAACGGGCACAATGCATAGGGCCGACGGTGTAACTATCTGTTTCCTCCAGATTAATTACATTGAGTCACGTCATCAAAACAGTGATCTCAATTAATAGAATATTGCGACATAACGCAATGTAATTGATCATTTGAAAGAAACAAATGTTTACACCGACAGTGTAAAAAATTTAATCTCTTGGAAAAAAGTTCAATATAGTAATAGTAAATATATTGTTCGCATGGGGTCGCCCAATCCCTACAACCTCAAGTATGGCATCGTGGTGGTTGGTGGAAGGGACGGAGTCAGGATTTTACTCTAGTAGTGGCGAAATGTGAAAAATTGGAAGAAGGATACTTGGCAGCGGTGACGAGCGGCCGATCTGACCGTTCATCTCGACACGGATGACTTGGATCTAATCCGAGTACATAAACAGCCGGATTGACCGCTCAACACTGTTGCCAAACCCTCCTGGTTGACAGTATCCCCGGGTCTGCAAAATGTATACTAAAAAATAAAAAGATGTATATTGCAATATGAATAGTCATCGACTCTAAGGAAAAATTAAAGAAACATAATAAAAACTATAGTAAATAATGTTTGTCGTTTGCATATAGGGTACGAAAAAGACTAATATAGTTTTGGAATACTCCCTCCGTCACTAAATAATTATCCGGCATGCAAATCTAGGCTTTTAAAAATATACATTTGTTTTGTTAAAAAAATTAAATTTTATTCACAAATGAATAGATAGTAATGAGTTCTATTAGATTGTGAAAAAAATTTAGATTTTTTAACAAAAAATATGCATCTTTTGCAAGGTTTAGGTTTGCAAGCCGGAAACTTATTTAGGGACGAAGGGAATACTATTTTGGGTCTCATTCCTTTAAAAAAAAAAAAATTACTCTCTTCATCTCTTTTTAAGTTTCCTGTTTTGTAACTCCAATTTATTAAAGAAATATCATCATTACATATTTCACATCAACTTTTATCTTCACTTTCCTTACTTACCTTTTATGGAGACATTATCATTATACTTTTACTCATTAACTTTTCAAAATGGAATTTACTTTTATGGGCAGAATGGAAAATACACCAACTTTTACCCACTAACTTTACAAAATGGACAATTATTAAAGGACAGCTCAAAATGAAATATTGAACTCTAAAAAAGGGGGACAGAGAGAGTAGAGGATTTAGGACTACTATATAGCAAAAAATAAGGAAAAAAAATCTAGCAGTGGCGAGTCTATATAAGTTGGGGATAACCTTTTTTTTTTTTTTTACATATAATAATTGCATTTTCTAAAATTCTTGTCGTGGCGGTCACCCTTACTAGACCCTCCTGGCTTCATCCTTGGTTGGTGGCGATGACAGGGATTAATGGAATCGGTGGTCGATGACTGTAGCAATTGCGCCATGTTGGGCTAGTAATTTTGCCACATACAATATGAATGATTGTCGACTGGAGGGTGTTTATGCTAGCGATTAACTGATTCAGAATAAATTTTTGGTTCAAAACTTGTTCAAAATTTTTTTTTTTTTGCATTTGGTAGTTTTATGCCAAATTTTTATGTGATATCGGTGAGTAACGCTGAGAGGAATCCGAAAGTAAAAAATTATGACTTTTAAACAAGTATTTTGGGAAATATTCAAGAAAAAGTCAAAAAATTGACTTTTTGAGCTTTTCTTTGAATATTTCTCAAAATACTTGTGTATAAGTTAAATTTTTTTATTTTTTCAATTCTTCTCATCCTTACTTATCCATATCACAAAAACTAACAAATGCAAAAAATAAATAAATAAGGACAAAATTAAAAAATTATGGTGCATAAATTAATCACTAGCGTGAACGAGGCCGAAGTGGCCCTGCATGGACATGGATACTAGGGGAAATATATATAGAGCAAAGTCCACTTTCACTCCCTGTAGTTATCGTCATATGCGAATATCTCCTCGTGATTTAAAACTGATCACATAACCTACCTGCGATTTAAAAAATGTACGGATAGATCCCATGCCGTCATATTTTTCATCCATTACGGCAGGTTTAGTCTCATCAGACTAAATCAAAGTGGACTTTGCCCTGCCGTAATTTGATTTATGCTTTGTTTGAATTGAAATTTGAAATTATTTTTGAAAAATAGTAGAGATAATAAGTGGAGAGAAATAGAGGGAGAAATGTTAAGAGTAGGAAGAATCTAGGAGAAATTTAGGAAGAATTTTTTTAAAAATTCTTTTTAAATTGCAAAGAAAACAAAGTATTAGTCTAACGAGACCATATATATTAACCACATGCCTGCATATAGATCAATTCATGCATGTGCTTGATTTTTAGTTCGGTGCGGGTGACGTAAGTGCTTACATGAGCATGGATTAATACTCCTACCTACTCCGGATCACATGCATATGTACTAAACGTCACATGTCAAAAAAAAAATGTACTAGACGTCAGGATACTGCATTTAGCTTGTCTTTTTCTCATTTAAATTATGGGATATATATATATATATACACACACACTATGTCTGAAGAGACGAAAAAGATTTGTAATTAGGACAGATAGGATATGATAAGTCATAATTTTGTGTTTGCGGTACTTTTCCATCCTGTATTTGCAGAGGAAGATGATCATCCACTACAAGAAGAAAGTATATTCGGTGACGAAAAAGTGGCGACAAAATTAAATTTTCGTCACTAAATGAGTATATTTGGCGACGAAAAAATAACTTCGTCTATTTTGACAACTTCCGTGACGAAATTATTTCCCCACCAATTATACCTGTTTAGTGACGGAAAAAATATTTTTGTCACCAAAGGTACTCATTGGTGACGAAATACTATTTTCGTCGCTGAAAGCGTAAAAAATGTGACAAAATTATTTTTCGTCACAAAACATAATTTATTTGGTGACGAAAAATAAACTATTGTATTATACTGTTATTGTTGGTGTAGACTGTTTAGATTGTACGTTGTAGTAAATATGGCAGAAGTAGTCGTATGTGTGAATAGTAAAGGTATAATAATAGGTGTAGTGCTGATGTACCAATAATTGGTTCTTGCATGGACTAGCAACATTGGGGTGGCAGGTTATAGTACGAACTAATTGTATATGAGTACTGTTTGTATGACTGATGTAGTACTTCCTTGCGCCTATAAAAGGAAGGTTCACTCCATTGTAAAAATCAGGCCAAGGAAGTACTACATCAGTCATACAAACAGTACCCATATATAATTAGTTCGTATTATAACCTGCCACACCACTATTGCTAGTCCATGCAAGAACCAATTATTGGTACATCAGCACTACACCTATTATTATATTTTACTATTCACACATATGACTACTTCCGCCATATTTACTACAACGTACAATCTAAATAGTCCACACCAACAATAACAGTATAATACAATAGTTTATTTCGTTGACTAATTTGGCAACGAAATATTTTTTTTGTCCCCAAATGCTTGACTTTTGCGACGAAGAATAATTTCATCACCATTTTTACGCTTTCGGTGACGAAAAATATATCTCGTCATCAAATTAGTACCTTTGGTGACGAAATTTATGAATCGTACTTTTATCACTAAATGTATTTCAGGCATAACTCTTTGCTCATAACTCCGATTGAGATAATTCAAATTGAATTGGAACAATAATATAAAGGGCTACAATTTTCATGTTAATCAAAATTCCTAATTTTAATGTATAAAGGTTCAAAATGACATTCAAATTGTATTTTAAGGTTTAAAGTATAGGTTATATATCAGATATTTCAAATATATATTGAAAAGTGTGTGAAGCAATTGATCGAAACTTGTGCAAAAAACTCAGGAGACTCGGATTTGAAACCCAACAGAAGCAAGAAAGTGGGATTATTTTCCCACATGAAAACATCCAAAAAATTTCATCGTCGATTTCTTATGTTGGTGACAAGAAATTTCATCACTGATGGGTCTCGTCACTGAGGTGACCCATCGGTGATGAATTTTTTAGTTGTCAAAAAGCACAATAGGCAAGAAAAAAATTTGTCAGCAATTATTCACATTTTGGTGAATAAATATTTCGTCAGTCATCAAAAGGCACTATAGGTGATGAAAAACAGATTTTGTCACCAGGTGGCAAGTGGAAATCCTTAAAGACCCTTAGTCGACAAAACATATTTCGTTACTCATACTATTTGTGATGAAAAAACATGTAATTTGTGATAATTTTCTTTCGTCTTTAAATACCAAATTTCTTGTAGTGTGAAAACAACCGGAAAAAGCTAGTAATCTGAAATTAAGTTCGTATATACATCAAAATTGACACTCTTTCCCTCTTTTCAAATACGGTGTCTTTACAAATGGTGGTTACCTCCATTACAAATACAATATATTAGTTAAATTGGAATATCACTCTTTAAATGGTGCATAGCTCCCTTCAGTAAAAATCAATAAATTAATAAAGTTTGAAGTGCGGGTTGGAGTCACAACTTCAAAAACTACAAATATGAACAGTGCTCAAAATGTCACATATGTCGAAACCTCTATTTTTTGGTTATAATAAAATTAGAAGAGTGACTTGGAGATATGGTTGTAGGTGGGATAAAACAAACAGTTGCTAGAACAATTCTATATTGCAATAGCTACTCGTGTTGTTCGATCGGAAACCTAAACCCTCTACCGGAATCTTAATCTGCAAAACAGACAAGGGGTGAGTGCACATTTGTCCCTCGTGGCAAAGGCCCTCCGATGCCTAAGTTAGTATATCGTACTTTAGAAAACCCTAATTACCATTAGGAAAGTGTGGAATAGATACAATGTATTGCGTACCTTTTACCTCTAGGTTAACCTTGTTTATATAGGCATACGTATGCTTGCTGTCCAAGCATCCTTATTGCCCTAGGTTTCTTATCACGTATAGGAAACCCAGGATCCTTTGGATTCTCATTCCCTTACCTATTTATTACCCTAGTCATTTTAGGACTCTTTTCTTTGACTGGCCGAACATCTCATTCTAGGTATATTTTCTAGATCCTACATTCTTGAGATCTTATTCCTTACGGGGTCCCACTATTCTGGATCCTTCTAGAATGTTCCTTCTGCTTTAGCATTCGAGGCTGCTTTCTCAAAAGTTCTTTCCCTGTTCGGCCACCTCATTGTCGAACAGTCCATCTGGACCAGTGACTTCACATGTCACTGGTCTTTATCAATTATTTGGTCTAATGACTTCTCATGTCTCTTGTCCTTTATCTGCCAAACCGACTGTCTGGAACAGTGACTTCACATTCCATTGGTCCATATCACCGATCACTGCCTTCCACGGCGGTTTATCTTATCGTATTTATTTTGTGGCCCCACGTACCACTTGTTCTGGCCCTATTTATGCCTGTTCGGGAATACCTTCCTACAATTGCTTCTCAGCTTTGCTCATTGCCACTGCTCGGGGACTGCAGGTAAAGCTAGAAACAAACCTTGAGCTGAACTCGTTTGATCCCGTGTAGTCATGGGTATTTATACTTATTGATGTTTTTAGCACCTTAGTCATTAAACCTTCTCGAGGTAATGACTCCACATGGCGTATTTCGTACACCTTTCATTTGATTCGAATTGACGTGTAACAACCCTGATTTTGGTCAATAAAAATTTTGTTAAATATTTGAATTTTATTTGAAGTACTTATTTTCTCTTGAGTGGCTAAATGATTCTTGTTAATTTTCGTTGTAGTTAAATTTTGGTCATTATTTAACTCTCGACTAGAAACCCTACGTGACCAATTTAGTTAGTTTCCAACCGACTACTTGGAGGAACCGAGCAACCAACTCACCTAGTAGCTAGATGAACCTTTTGGACCTTTTGAAACTTTTGAACCTTTTGCCTTTACCTATTAGTCCATAATGGTTAGAGTAATTTTTGTCCATTGGACAATAAACTTTTTATTATATTTGATTAAAAGTAGATGTAGTCTTTTCAAAATCTTATTTTAATAAAAAGTACTTGTACTCTTTTGTCCATTGGTTATTAACCGCAAGGGGAATTATTATCCATTGGGTAATAATCGTTAGGGAAGTTAGTGACCCTTGGGTAATAGAGTCTTTTGACCAAATAAGGTACCGATGTGACTAGGGAACCTTCCAATAAAGTAGATTTGACTTGTACTTTATTATTATTTTAATGGAGAGAATCCTAGCCTTTTTATTTAATTGGGGTACTTGGTACCACACCTATATTTAAATATAGGGCTTTTGTCACATGCTTTAAAATACTTTTTTAATTATTTTATTATAAAAAGTTTCCTTGTTACTATTGTCCTTTGGATAATAAAAGTTAGGGAATTTATTATCCATTGGGTAAAAGGCTTAGTCTTTCAAACAAGTATATGGGTTTATTAAAATAGTCTTTTTCTTAAATTGTCCATGTGATAAAGTACATAATATTTTATTATGAAAAGTACTTATTAGCCTTGGTAGCCTTTAAGGCCTAAGATTCTTAAAAGTACTCTTTTATTATTTTATATTGAGGTTTTGTACCCAATTGGATTAGTTTAATGGGGAGTTGATCTTCCTAGAATACATTAGTACACTAGTTTATTTATTTAAAGGGACATGTGCCTAATTGGATTTCTCTAATGGGATTTTAGATTTAGAAAATCTAGTACTTTGGTACTTTTGACTTATTCTTTCTTGTTATATATATATATATATATATATATATATATATATATATATATATATATATATATATATATATATATAGTATACTAGGAGGGAGAGAGAGAGAGAGGTGCCGAGAGAGAGGAGGAAAGAGAGGAAATTTGATTGTACCTTCCATGATCTTTCCTACATCTTTCAAATCCACGGGTGAATCTTTCTCCTAGCCAAACTTAACTCTCCTTTGTACTTCTATGATTTGTTTAAAACCAAATCTTGTACCATTGTCTCCTTTCTTCCAACAAATCTCCCATAGTCCAATCCAAGGACTAACCTAGCCATGCAAGCTACCTTATTAGGCCTAAGTCTATTTTGCCTAAGGACACCCTATGATGGGCCATTATGACACAAATCCTAGCCTTTATTAGCCTAAGATTTTGACTACAACCTAGACCTAGGTTATAATTACCTAGATTCACCTAGAAAGCCTAAGATCTTACTTGATTCTATAGCCTTACACCTAAGATATGATTGGACAAAGCATGGCTTGACATGTGAGGTGATTTGATGACTTAATGGAGCAAATCCATGGAGGATTTGGAGAGAGAGAGGGCCGCCCATGAGAGGGGAGGAGAGCCCAAGATTTTTCCTATAAATAGGACCCCATTCCAAGCATTTCAACACATACCTTCACCTAGCAACTTCTCTCTCTAGAAAAATTGTGTTCTTTCTTTTGTTCTTACCTTGTTCTTGAGTGTTCTTGAGTTCTTCAAGAAACGCAACCTAAGCCGCCACTAAGCCGCCACTCGACCACCCTCTCGATCCAAAAGTAGTAGTAGTAATAGTCATAGTCAAGTTTCGAGAGAAACCTTTCTCTTTCGAAGCTACCGGAAGCATTTCGTAGGAGGTTACTCTGTCCGATAGCCGACGTACTTTTTGTAGCCGCCCTACCGCCAAGAAGTAAGGTAGAATCCCTTGTCCCCTATCTCTACGTATATATAGAATCCCTTGCCCCTAACTCTACGTATAGAACCGTATGTTAGAAAGTAGATTATCCTAAACGGATTTCGAAAGATAGAACTTATCGTTTGTTTAGAAGTATTTGTATTTTGATCTTTAAGATGATTATGAGTATGCATATATGAATTGCTTGCATTACTTATGGTGTAATAAAGCATAAGTGATTTCACTCCAATGGCGTCCGTACATGTGGCATTGTGCTTTGAATAAAGCATAAGTGATACACTCCAAGGGCGTCCGTACATGTGGCGTTATGCTATAAGTGGTGATTGAGCGTGATAAGTAATATAGAATTGGATGATCTTGTTAGAATGTTTCATGCTTATTTTTGTCCTACCGCGAAGTCTTGCATGTAAACGAGACACGAGAACCGAGAAAGTAGAAACATGACACCTAGGGTGTGACTAATGAAAGGAAATATTTTTCGAGGAAGAAAGTATTTTGAAACTACATAATGACTAGTTTTGGGTGGCATTATGTGAGTTGTGTGCGTGTGTAAAAGAAACATTTGAAAATGGTGAAAAGTTTTGAAATCCGCAATGTGGCCGGACTTGCCCATTGTGTGAGGTGTGTGTGTGTTCCAATGGGAATCTGGGAAAAGCGAAACCATTGTGAGGTTGTGTGTGTTCCAATGGAGATCCAAAAAAGCGGAACCATTGTGAAGTTGTGTGTGTTCCAATGGGAATCCCGGAAAAGCGGAACCATTGTGAGGTTGTGTGTGTTCCAATGGAGATCCGAAAAAGCGGAATCATTGTGAGGTTGTGTGTGTTCCAATGGGAATCCGAGAAAAGCGAAACCATTGTGAGGTTGTGTGTGTTCCAATGGAGATCCGGAATAGCGAAACCGATGTGAGGTTGTGTGCGTTCCCATGGGAACCCGGACCGGCGGAACCATGGTGAGGTATGGCTTGGTTATCCGCAGAGAGGAGCCAATGCAATGTTTTTGTGTGCCAATGGGAACCCGGTGCGGCGGAACCATTGTGAGGATACTCGGGAACCCGGAACGGCGGAACCGAGGTTGGGTGTGTTAAACAAGTGGTTTTTGAATGGTTGATTTGTAAATGAAAATATTGACACGGTCAACGACGAGTCGCGTAGGAGAAACACGAAAATCTTGGACACCAACGATAGATGATTAACGAATGTGGATGTGTCTTTGATATTGTCTTTTGTAGCTGTGTATATACGTATCATGTGGAAATAGATGTTTTATCATATCCTGTTATTTGTAAGCTATGGGTTAGCGGGTAAGGAGTTTTCTATTGAGCTTTCGTAGCTCACGGTGTTGCTTTTTTGGTGACCCTGACATATTATATCGGTGGCGACGCTGGTATAATGTGTCAGACTTTGTAGATGATCAAGGTGAGCAGTATACCTTGAAGGCCTTTGGAGCTGAAGAGCTGGCTCAGATGGAGGAACAGGCGGAGCTGTAGATAAGAACCTTAGTTCCCTTCCCTTGTGTAATAAAAATACTCTCATGAGAGTTTTATTGTAATAACGAGCCAGACTCCATTTGATTTTATGAATAAAATATCTTTTTAACGTACCCAAAATTTGGGGCGTTACATGACGTTTTAGCCAAAAGGCGTCAGAACGATATCCACACGTACCCGCTTTCCGTTACTTTTCCTTGTAACAGTGTGAGCGATGACGTTTCATCTCCGTCTCACACCCTTATAATCTTTGCAGAGGTTTTTTTAGGTCTTTCACCCATTTTGAAATCCTCTTTCTCTTTCGTACCGAATCCATGCGAAAAATTTCTTCTTTTTTCGCCATCGCCGCCTTCTGCAACTTGTTCGTGTCTCAGGTAACCGCTTTATCAATCTCGTAAGCATTCCATTCCCTACTCTCATTCTATTTCGGTCTGAGCTTTCGATCCCAAACTCTCTCTCTTAGGGTTTTGATCTCATTCATTCTCAAATTTCCCTTCTATTTCATTATTTCTTCAGCATCTATGGTGGATGAAAACGAAAATCGCCTTAGGCCTAGCAACTTTTGGAAACTCTGCGAAACTCCTGCTGCCATGGCAGCCTTTAGGCTAGGACTGAGTATAACGTTTCTGATAATATAGGGCTTGAACTCGCCCCTTTAGGTGCGGATAGGGATGGTGGTTCGAGGGCGGAGTTCGTTTCCCCCTTCACCCACTGCTTCATCACATTCTAAACTGGTATCGACCTAAACCCATGCAAGTGTCTACCAACTTCTTTCGGCTCGTAATGGGAGTTGAAGCCCTAAACAGGATTCTGGAGACCCAACTAGGAATTTGGGATATCCAATGGTGGTATAGTATCGTGCTAAATCTTGAGTACAACACCTACTATTTCAAAGTTAGGAGAGCAGACAAGTGTCTCGTGCTAAACTTGCCAGACTCTGCTCGCAATCATGAAATTGATTTTCTTTATGTTACTGGAGGCTTTGAGCCAACAGGGGAAGATGGTCAAATGGTAGACTTTCATTGCCCCCACATTTGGGGCTACCCACGTATACTCCTAATTTGCTTCGTGCTTTCTTGTAAGTCCTATTTACTGTCTTTCTGTACTTTCTAACTCCTGTTTATGCCTTTTGTAGGGGGATGAAAACAACAGGTGCTTAGAACGGCACTAGATTGCAACAGCTACTTGTGCCTCTTCACTGGAATCCTAGTTCGTCGTCGGGACCCTAATCTGTAAAACAGACAAGGGGTGAGCGCACCTTTGTCTCTCGTGGCAAAGGCTCTCCGATGCCTAAATTAGTATCATGTACTAGAGAAATCCCTAATTATCAATAGAAGAACAATATTAATGCAACGTATTGCGTACGTTTTACCTCTAGGTTTACCTCGTATTTATTGATTCATAGATGTTTGTTGTCCAAGCATCCCTGTTGCCCTAGGATTCCTATCTCGTATAGGAAACCCAGGATATCTTGGATTCTCGTTCCCTTATCAGTTCATTACCTTAGTCCTTTTAGGACTCTTTTCCATAACTGGCCGAACATCCTACTCCCGTTGGGTATCTTTCATGGATCCTATATTCTTGGGATCTCATTCCTTTACGGAACACCACTATCCTGGAACCTCCTAGAGTATTCCCTCTGCTCCAACACTTGATTGGAGTTCTTTCCTTGTTCAGCTATCTCATCATCGAACCGATTGCCTAGACCAGTCACTTCATATGTAACTGGTCCTTTATCAACTACTTGGACCAATGTCTTCTTAGGAACTTTCCTCCTGTTCGGCACTTTTGCCGAACAAACTACTTGGACGAGTGACTTAACATGTCACTGTTCCTTTATTAGTCTCTTGGTCCAATAACGTCTCATGTTCACTGAACCAAGACCTCATACAACCTTCCTGGACCAATGACTTCTCATGTCATTGGTCCACATCGCTGACCATCGTCCTGCTCGGCGACTGTCCCCATCGTATTTATACTATGGTCCCACGTACCACGTGTTTGAGCTTTATTTATGCCTGTTTGGGATTACCTCCTTACACCTTTAATCTGTAGCAACTAACGCTAACAAGCGCCCAAACGAGAACCCAGCTACGTCCGAATAGCGAACATCAATAGGATCCTCAAGTATACGGGGGAGCCTGGTTCTTTGACAGCTGGTCGGGGTCGCAACGCAGACATGCTCTTGGGTTACGATCCTAATTATAAGGGTTTATTGACAAAAGACTTAGCAATCCAAGCACCAGTGCTGTCTCAACTTCATCAACTCCCCAATCAAGAAACCTAAGGTCAAGCACTGGCATAACTGTCACCGGGCAACCATGTGAGGTACCAATTTCTGAAGGCATACTGTTACCTCGTTTGAGACTCAGAAGATCCACACAACGACAAGTAGAATAGCCATTTCCTGACCGTGATACCAGCCAGTCCTCGTCATCTGGGTACTGACCCTCGCCTCCTCTGTCAGGTACGATGCTGGCCGGGTGGTGCTGGCTTTGCTCGGGGACACGGTGCTAGCCGGGCGGCATCAACTGGTCATGCCCCGCCACCAACTCATCATAACAGGGGGGGTTCTACCTGGTCTTCCTCATCTCCCTGAGGTACCGACACCGTTCATGAAGCCAGTGATTCTCATCAGGACAAACGTCCTAGAACCGAAGACTCCAGGATGCCGCCGCACAGGTCGCAGCTTCGGTTCGACAACCTCCTTCGCCAAGTACCCAAGTATTACCTCAAATCTGGGCACCCCAACTCGTCAGGGGTGATTGGCCTGTTCATGTTATAGTGCTAGCTCTTCGGAGACTGCACTCGCCCTTGCCCAAGGCCTACTTCTTCTCGTGGACATGTAGAAGGAAGCCGCGTCTACTCCTGATCGGTTAATATCCACTGGTTTTGTCAGTGGGATCAAGGTAAAAAAAATGTCATCTTATCCTTAATCGAATTACAAATTGTCTTATACCTTATTGGTTCTCAATTTCTTTCATCGTACTTGGTTTGTCCCAGTTTATTCAGAAGATGGTGATGCTCGGCCAGAAGCTGCAAGAGATAGAGCCCGAACGGAACAGACTCCGGAGAGACAACACCAGGCAGCTGCAAACTATCACCAGGCTGGAGAGAGAGAGAGACAAGGCAAAGCTGGAGGTAGATGGATTAAAGACAAGGCCCTTAGCCAAGCACTGTTTGAGATTGACAGTACTAAGAAGGCTACCTATGATGATGGCTATCAAAAGGGTTTTGATGTTGCAACAGCCAGCTATGTTGAATAGATGCTGGCCATTTAAGACCAGATCTAGGCTGCATGCTGGGAAGCGTGCTTGACGAAAGTAGGTGTTGTAGATGATTCTCCCCTTTGGGTTGAGAATGACTTACCATGCAGTGACCACCCATGAACCTGTGGAGAATCTGGAAGATGATATTGAGCAGCAGATTGAGGAGTTTGCTGATGTCGATGAGAATATCCCAACAGAGTCTTATGATGCCCCAACTGGCCGTTCGCTTATTCGGGAGACACCCGACGAGACCGATGAGACCATCAACCTGGAAGAGAGTGTTGCTGGTGGTGGTACCAACACTGAGGGTAATGCAGAAGCTCTAAACGAGTCTCCTCCAGAGGTCCAAGATTTGGACTAGTTAGTAGGTAGTCCTCCCTAAGACTTAGAACAATTTGCAGGTCTTGCATGACCGTAGTCTTTAGCCCTGTGTGGCACCAGTATACTTTTAAAACTTTTGGTAATACTTTGATAACACAGGTATTCGGCCCCTTGTGGTATAACAGTGTGTTTTTATGGCCATGCATGGCCTTTTATTTTGCTCGGCCCTTCGTGGCCTTGGAATCACGTTCCATTTGATGCTCTAAGTATTTCGTATCAACATTGATAAATGCCTTACAATTCATAGTTTTAACAATATACTTACCAGGTTTAGTGTGTATGCTCGTATACACCTATTTGTATACACCAGGTTTTAAGTTTCTCGTACTTTTAAAATTGTTTAAGTTTCTCGTATTTAAACAAAATTAAGTTTTTCGTACTTTAAACAAAATTAAGTTTCTCATACTTAACTATTGTGCCCATGTACCCAAGTTACTCATACTTGGTAAGTCTCTTGTACATAATTATGTTGACCATTCATGCCCAATCCCTGCTCCCCATTATGAAGGGAAAAAAGGGAAACGAATTTGAGGTTCGTATTAAAATGTAAGGAAAGAACAAAGTTTCACAAAATTGCAGATGTACTTGCAAAAAATAGGATTTTATTCATAATCTTGAAACTCAATGGGGCGTTACTCGTACCCCTTGCAACTAACGAAAGATAAAAAACAAGGGAATTCTATTTGTAATTCCCACACAATCATGATGTTCATCCTAAAACAGATTGAAAGAAAAAAAAAACCTAAAACAGATTGAAAGAAAAAAAAAACTAACTAAAGTCATTTAAAAAAAAACTTCCTCAGATTGTGGACATTCCAGGGCCTTGGCATCAGGTTCCTGTCCAGGTCCACCAATCTATTTGCCCCAATGCCCACAATTTTTAGTAACTCGATATGGGCCCTCCCAATTGGCCCCCAACTTGCCTTCGTTGGCCACCTTGGTATTACTAAGCACTTTTCAAAGCACAAGGTCTCCAATACCAAATTCTCATGCGTGGACGTTTTTGTTGTAGCTTTTCAGCAGCTGCTTTTGATATGAGGCCAAATGCACCAAAGCCCTCTCTCTCCGTTCCTCGGCTAGATCCAACTTGATCTCTAAGGCTCTGTCATTGCCTCCACTTTCAACCAAAATGGTCCTGTTGGTCGGCAAACCCACCTCTAACGGAATAACAGCTTTTGTTCCATATGCTAATGAATAGGAGGTTTCTCCCGTAGACCTCCTAGGAGTTGTTCGGTGCGCCCATAGGACCAGTGGTAATTCATCGGGCCACTTCCCCTTTGCTTTGTCCAACCTCTTCTTAATCCCGTCAAGGATAGTTTTATTGGACGCCTCTGTCTGCCCATTACTATGAGGGTAGGCTGGGGTTGAGTAATAATTTCTTATGCCATATTGGGCACAGAAAGCCTTAAACTTCTTTTGAAATTGGGACCCATTATCCATAATCAACGAATAAAGGACCCCAAATCGAGTAATAATGCTCTTCCACACGAACCTTTCTATCATAGGTTCAGTGATCTTGGCCAATGGTTCTGCCTCAATCCATTAAGTGAGATAATCTGTTGCTACCAACAGAAATTTTCTATTCTCAGTTGCCTTGTGGAGTGGACCCACGATGTCCATCCCCCATTGTGCGAGGGGCCAAGGACTTGTCAACGGCACCAGATCTTTGGCCGGTGCCCAGATCATTGGTGAGAATTTCTGACATTTCTCACAAATTTTCACATACACTTTGCATCTTCTTACATATGTGGCCACCAATAACCTTGAGTAATTGCTCGGTGGACAATGGACCTACCCCCAGCATGGCTTCCACATGTTCCTTCGTGAATCTCATGGAGAAACTTTTGCACCATTTCAGGATGCACACAAAGTAAGTATGGCACCGTGAAGGACTTCCTATACAACTTCCCTTCAAGAGATAGCCAAAACCGTGCAGACTTTGTTTTTATCTTGTGAGCCTCTATTTTGTCAGTGGGGAGTGTCCCATTTCATAAAAACTCCACGATTGGATCCATCCAACTTGATCCTTGGTTCACGTCTATGACCAATTCCACACTTCTTCCAATACTTGGCTGAACAAGATAATCCACTGCCACCTTCCTCCTAAACTCGGTTGGCACAGCTACAGCCAACCAAGCTAGTGAATCTGCATGGGCATTCTGCCCAGAACTTATCTCCTCAACGTATACAAAAGTGTCAAGTACATCCTTGGTGGCTTCCACGTAGGCTGTCATCTTTAAATTTCGGGCTTCGTATTCCCCGGACAATTGGTTTACCACAAACTGTGAGTCACAGTACACCCTTATTCTTTTCACCTTTAAGTCTTTGCACTCCTCAATCCTACTAAGAGTGCCTCGTACTCTGCTACATTATTGAATGCACTAAAACCCAGCCGAACAGATAGCTTGAGCACTACTCCTGCGGGTGGAAAGAGCACAACCTCAATTCCTGAACCAATGTTACATGTTGATCCGTCAACAAACAATTTCCATTCCAGGGGATCCTGCTCGGCTAGGGCTTCCCCTTTCTCGGCAGCTACCCTAATTGCCTCCTCCTTTCTCATAGGCGGCTGAGGTGCCATTGCAAGTGAAAATTTTGCCACAAAACCAGCCAACACTTGGCCCTTGATTGCAGTGCGCGGCTGGAAGTCAATGTCTTATTGGCTTAACTCGACGGACCAAGTTGAGATCCGTTTGAGAAGTCTGCTTTTCGTAGTAATGACTTTAATGGGAATTCAGTATAGATGTAACCTTATGGCTCTGAAAGTAATGAGGTAACTTCCTCCTGGCTGTCCTCAATGCCAGGACCAATTTCTCAAGGGGCAGATGTCTAGTTTCTACGTCTAGCAACATTTTACTCACATAATGTACTGGGATTTGTTCAGGTCCCTTATCCCTTAACAGAACCACACTCACAGCATGTTCTGAAACTACTAAATATAAAACCAAAGAGTCACCTGGCTCTGGGATTGACAGAAGTGGGGCTTTTGCCAAATACTTCTTCAAATCCTGGAAAGCCTGCTCAAACTCCGCTCCCCATTCATATCCTTCCTTCTTCTTTAGCAATTGGAAGAAGGATCTACACTTGTCACTTGACCGGCTAATGAATCTATTGAGGGCCGCATCCATTCCAGTTAGCCTTTGGACCTCTTTGGTTGGCTTGGGACTTTGTAGCCCTTGCAAGGTCGTTATTTGATCAGGATTTGCTTCTATCCCTCTTATGGTCACAAGGTGGCCCAAAAACTTCCTCAGAACCAATTCCAAATGCACACTTCGAGGCGTTGAGTTTTAGTTTGTACTTCCTCAGGATTTCGAAAGCCTTCTTCAAATCTGCTATGTGTCCTTGGCTGTTTTTACTTTTCACCACCATATCGTCTATGTAAACCTCCATGGTTTTTCCAAGCAAGTTTTTGAACATGATGGTTGCCAGCCTCTGGTACGTTGCCCCTACATCTCTTAGCCCAAAGGGCATGACACTATAACAGTACAACCCTCATGGTGTAATGAAGGAAGCCTTCTCCTGATTAGGCCCAAATATGGCAATCTGATGATATCTTCGATATGCGTCGAGAAAACTCATCCGTTCGTATCCAGCAGTTTCGTCAACCAACTGGTCTATCCTTGGAAGAGGGAAGTTATCCTTTGGACATGCTTTGTTTAGGTTCGTGAAATCTACACAAACACGCCATTTCCCATTTTTCTTTTTTACAACCACAGTGTTGGATAGCCACTCCGGGTAGTAAACCTCTCGTATTGCTTTGGCTTCCAACAAACGATCTACCTCTTCGATAACAACATCAACATGCTGCACGGCTGCCCTTCTCTTCTTCCGAATCATAAGCTTATGCTGAGGATCCATATTTAAGTGGTGGCAGATCACGTCTGCATCTACTTCGGTACCCATGCAAACACATCAACATGTTCTTTCAAGAAACCCACCAGTTCAGCTTCTTCAACTGTTGGTAATGATTCCCCAATTAGAAAATACCTTTCAGGATTAGTCTCGTTGATCTGTATTTTCTTTAGGCCTTCTACTACTTTTTCTGCTGGGTTTCTTCCGACGTCCTCGATAGTCGGTTGATCCTGAACTTCTGCCATATGAATATGATGGGCTTTTAGGACTTTTTTGATGATGGAAATCAAGCACTGTTGTGCTATCTTCTAATTACCCCTGATCTTTTCAACCCATTAGATCCTAGGAACTTTACCATTTGGTGGTAAGTAGAGTAAACAACCCTCATCTTATGTAACTAGGTCCTTCCTATAATCGCATTATAGAAGGAGGGAACATCCACAACCAGAAAATCTGTCCTCAAAACTACTGATCCTACCCGAACAGGCAGCGTTACCTTCCCAAGAGGCCATATTGCTCATGCACCAAACCCAACCAAGGGTGTTGTTGATTGCTCTAAGTCTTCCTGGGCCATTCCTAACTTCTTAAATGCATCATAGTACAATACCTCTGTGCAACTCCCTAAGTCCACCAAGATTCTCTCGATGTCATACTCCCTAATTTGTAAGGTGATGACTAAAGCATCATTATGAGGAAGCTGGACTTCCCCCAAATCTTCCTCTGTAAAGACTATGCCTTCATTGTATATGTCACTTCCTCGTCCCCTTTTGCTTCCTAACCGCATAACGTGCTGGTCGTGTTTGATTTGCCTTTGGAGCAATCTCACCTCATCTCTCATGTAAAGTGTAGCCAATCCATGTATCATATGGATCACACCTTTGGGATTATGTTCGTAATCCATCTCCATGGCTTTCCCTTTATCTTTGGGGTCTTCCTGGATAAATTCTTTGAGGTAACCTCGAGAGACTAGATCATCAAGGTGCCTCTTGAACATCTCATAGTCTTTAGTCATATGACCCCAATCCTTGTGGTAGCTGCAATGCTGATTCATAGCTCGCTTTGCATATTTATCTCCTCCTAAACTTGGGGGCCATTTGAAGTAGGGCTAGTTCTTTATTCGATAAAGAATCCAATAGATTAGTTCCTTCCAAACCGTGTTGATTGAAAAGAAAGACTTAGGACCAGGTGCTTGCTTTTCTTTGTACGGCTCTTTCTTAACCTGCCCGTACTCTTTCCTTTCCCTATAGGTCTTGGGCTCTGGTTTATCCATTTTCTTTGCTGGTATCTTGGACTGTTTGGCGACAGCCTTGCCTTCTTCTCAGAGTATATCATCTTCCATTCTGGCATGTTGCTCAATTCGCTCCATTAGCTTAGCCAGTGTTGCTACTGGGTGCATATTCAATGACCGGCGTAGCTTTCCCTGAACAGGCAACCAGTTTTGAAAGTAGCAATCGCATACTTTTCACTGCAACTCTCAATCTCATTGAAAGCCTCCTAGTACTTCTTAGCATAGTCCCTGATCGGCTCGCTCTCCATTTATTTCATTGTGGAAAGGCTTTCAAAAGTCTTTGGGGCTCTCCTGCTTGTCAAGAATCAAGCAGTGAATTCCTCTCCAACTGCCTCCATCCATGTATGGAGTGCGGTCCCAGTTTATGAAACCAAGATAAAGCCACCTTCCTAAGACTTGATGGGAACATCTAGCACATAATTGCATCATCCCCATCGTGCATGAACATTGCATGCTAGTAGTGTTGTATGTGCACTACGGGATCCGTATTTGTTTCATAGAGGATGAACGTACCGTGCTTCACCCTGCTCAGAAGCCTTGCCTCCTGCAACCTCCTTGCAAAGGGGGAGGATGCTATATTGTGAGGGCCTTCCGTGCTGCTTCTCTTGTAGACATGGTCCCCTCCTCACGTTCCTTTGTCTTGTTAGGAGCATTCTTTTCCCAATCTGAATTAGGTCTCTCGTACCTGTCTCTGTGACGTTTCCTGGTTCCTTCGTCCTCGGGGGTGGAGCTTCAGCTCTTGCTTCTTCTTTTTCATGAAGAAGCCCTTTGTCACTCTGGTGTTCGGCTTTTATTTTTACTCATCCTTTTTCGTGGAGAAGCCCGGTTCCGCTTAGGAGTAGGACTCCTGCTCCTTCCTCTTCGTGAAGGAGCCTTCTTGTACTCCACCATGGAATTCCTATCTCCCCTGGAATTTCTTCGTGAAAGTCCAGAGTCCTCAAGATGCTCTTGAATCTGTTCTAACTCTCGAATCTCATGTTCCCATCTCTTGATCAAACAAGCGTATTCTTCAATTTCTTCTCTTTTTTTCGAGGATACTTTCACTATTGTGTACGCTTCTTGAGTGTGCAACTGACTCCCCTTCACAATGGGATTTACTCTTCCGTGTGGACTCTATGGCCGTTCTGCCCTCCCTATTCTTGGAGCAATCCAGGACGGTCAGGGGTTTGCCCTTGCTTGTTGCCTTTTTCCCATGTGGCTTTCTCAGAGCCCCTGGAGGGGACTTATTTCTTCCCCCTCCCAACAGGTTCTTTGGGTTGAGTGGCGTCAATGGATCTCCTTCCACCATGGTCATTACTCAAAGAAAACTCTTTCGTTTCCCACAGACGGCTCCAATTGTAGGTGGGATAAAATAAATAGTACCTAGAACAACTCTATATTGCAATGGCTACTCGTGTTGTTCGATCAGAAACTTAAAGCCTCCACTGGAACCCTAATCTGCAAAACAGACAAGTGGTGAGCGCACCTTTGCCCCTCATGGTAAAGGCCCTCCGATGCCTAAGTTAGTATCTCGTACTTTAGAAAACCCTAATTACCAATAGGAAAGTGTGGAATAGATGCAATGTATTGCGTACCTTTTACCTCTAGGTTAACCTTGTTTATATAGGCATACGTATGCTTACTGCCCGAACATCCTTGTTGCCCTAGGTTTCTTATCACGTATAGAAAACCCAGGATCCTCTGGATTCTCGTTCCCTTACCTATTCATTACCCTAGTCCTTTTAGGACTCATTTCCATGACTGGCCGAACATCCCATTCCTGTTGGGTATCTTTCCTAGATCCTACATTCTCGAGATCATATTCCTTATGTGGTCCCACTATACTGGATCCTTCTAGAATGTTCCTCCTGCCTTAGCATTCGAGGCTGCTTTCTTAAGAGTTCTTTCCCTGTTCGGCCACATCATTGCTGAACAGTCCATCTAGACCAGTGACTTCACACGTCACTGGTCTTTATCAATTATTTGGTCTAATGACTTCTCATGTCTCTTGTCCTTTATCTGCCGAAGAAACTGCCTTGAATAGTGACTTCACATACCATTGGTCCATATCGTCGATCACTGCCTTCCATGACGATTTATCTTATTGTATTTATTCTATGGCCCCACGTACCACTTGTTCAGACCCTATTTATGCCTGTTCGGGAATACATCCCTACAATGGTTAACAAAAAGTGAATAAAAAATGGATTTATTATAACCAATATTCTATATTCCGATAATTAGTACCCCCTGAATAAATATATCCAACTATCAATACACTTGTAATAAATGAACGTAGAATGGTAAGTCAAGGCATGCATTGAAAATACAAAATTGCCCTCGTAAGGTTTGTCCTTCGATTTGTTTAGCTGGGAGTAGTTTAGGTATTGTATGTCTTCCTTCCACTACAAGAAAAGTAAAGCTTCCTAAGTGTCCTTACATTACTATTGGTGCGGCAAAATACAATTGGTGCGGTTATAAATATATCCAATACATCAAGACAATCTCTCTCTCTAACTCTCTCGCCATGAACATCTCGAAGGCACCACAAGTACAAGATTAACGAGAAGAAGTGCACGTTGCTCTTGTCAAGCATATCATAGCCCCTGTTGATTTTGTATACCACACACACACACACACACACACACACACTCTCTCTCTCTCTCTCTCTCTCTCCATCTATGAAAAAGTGTGTGTGTACGGCTATAGATACAGACATACATGCCTGGATTAGGCAATTGAGTTTGTGATTTGCTGTTTATTCTAATTTTTTTGATTTTTAGCTAATTACATGGAACGGATTGTTGTAATGCGATTGAGAATCCCTGATTTATTTTCTGCTATAGCAGCCTAACAGCTTTTGGACAAAAACATGTGAAAACAAATAATCTAGCAATTTTCCTTCATAAAGTGCTTTGCCAACAACTCTTCCAAGAAACTCAATCCTCTGGATACCATTGTCTATAAACCTTGCCGCGGTGTTAGGAATAAGGAGTGTGTCTGAAGTTTAGATCTAAGAGAATAGCCCATGCCTTTGACTGGAAACAAAAAGAAAAAGGTTGTCAGTCGAATATTTGCAGAAGTTCCTTTTGTGCCTATCATTGAAGGATTAAACCATTTCAATAGCGAAATAAGGGTTCCTTTTGCACCTTAAATAAGATAGAGGTACCAATTAACTTCCTTCCGTTTGTTCAATTCAAATTCCATAAGATCTGTGGTTCAATTCAATAACATATTTGCTATTTCTCTATTATCATCACAACGAAAACAAAAAACACTTCTCGACTGCAAATTCATCTAATGAGCATGTGGAAATGTGCGAAACACGGGCATTGCACTAGTATACTATAAAGCTCCAGTTGCTTTTTAGTGACCTCTGGTGGTGGTGGTTTTTTTTTTTCTTTTTGTACTTTTTAGTACAAAAAATGTGTGTGTGTGTATATATATATATATATATGTATATATATATGTATGTATATATGTATGTATGTATGTATGCTAGAAGAAAAAACCTCTATTTGAACTAGTCTTACATTTTACTATAATTTTTCAGTATTGGACATCAGCATATATGTTACTTTTGAATTAATAAGAAGTAATGTAATCTCCTTTTGTTAAAAGAAAATGAGCTTTATTGAGCTGACCATATGTTCAGGCTTTTTCATAAATTTTTTGCGAGCTCGGCAATATTTAGGCTTTTTTATTAATTTTTTTGCGAGCTTGAACTGAATAAAAACTTAATGAACCGAGCTCAAACGAGCCAAAAACAAGCCGAACACCGAGCCGTTCACAAATGGTTAATTTGGTTCATTTGCAACCCAACTTTACACTCTGCAATGAGTGCAAGCGAGTTGAGGGAGACGTGCTAAACTGTGAGAGCATTTCTCTCTTCGGAGAGAGAGATCTTCAGCCGCCCCCTCTTCTTCTTCTCTCCCCTTGCCTGAGGGCTTCTGCTTCGTTTGTCGATATATCAAATAAGATCACCCCAAGCGTAGGGTATAAGCGTCCAATTAAAGCATAATAATCTGGAAGACCGGGATCGTACCCAAGGGAAAAATTAATACGGCTTGGTTGGATTTGTAGATGTAAGCAAGGGCTTTCGGCTTTTAGATAGCCAACTTTGTTTTACGTTTGCGATGGAAAGTAAAAAGGCTAAATTGAAAGTGAATAAACTAAGATAAAAAGTAGGTTAGGTCTAGGAATTACTAGCACCCACGACTCGAATGAAATCACATTTTCACCCAATTACGTGATTTAAGAAACTCAACTAAGGTTCTTAATCTAGAAGATAGAATGGTTCGATTACCAAGCTAGCTCTAGAATTTTTTTAGCAAATACCTCGAGCGACAGAGCTCCAAGCATCATATGTGGTAAGTAGACAATGCTCTTACCTACACATGATCAAGGAGGTTAACACCTTAGCAATTTGACAAATAAACCCGAACCCCACATCAATTTTGGAACTAAAGGTTTTAAACTTTATGGTGAAAAATGCAATTTTACTTGAGCCATGAGGTGCTAATCACCCCATGACCTAACCCTAGAAAACTACTCACACATATCTATGAAGAAAAGAACAAGCAAAAATCTACTTAGCATAGTGAAGTAACAACACTTCAAGAAAATTAGATTAGATGATAGATTGGAATAGTGGCTACAACTTTAATGAAGACTACAATAGCAAAAATTAATTAACTAAAGCAGAAAATTAAATTTAAAGTGCTGGAAAATGAAGAACAATGAAGAACAATTCAAAAAGCTAGTAAATCGAGGCTAGATCTAAATTAGGCAATACAAAAGTTATTCTACTTGTTTATACAAAGTGCCATCACGGGCTTTTATATTTTCCAAAGTACGTGCATGGAATATTCTCTTGGAGATCCAAAAATTCTCTACTAAGGCCCCTCGGTACCGATGGAGAACAAGCTATGCTGCTATTAAGGAGCTCGGTATCAATAGGCAATAAAAAATGGTACCACTACCGAAGAACAAAGGCTGCTGCTGGGAACTTCTCTGTACTGATTGGAATTGGTGCAAGGTATCGATACCGAGTGACAAAAGGTTGCTGCAGAGACTTGATAATGCAGTTGATACCGATGGGAGGACATCCATGGTACCGATGCCGAGTTGATTATGGCCAGCCCTTAGTTCTTGCTCTGCTTTGTCTTGCCTTGCTTTGGCGAGCCGTTGGGTCACCTTCGGGTCCTTGAACGCTTTGGCTTGGATTGCAATGATTCCGTTCTTGGTCCTTTTTGATCTTTGAATATCCATGACAAGCTTTTGGCTTAAGAATCCCTATTTTGAACAGTTTCTCTACAAAATGAAACTAAAATACCTTACGAGCAAAAGCAATTAGAAACAACTAAATAACGCTTAACTTAACTTAAAATTAGATAACTAGCGCACCCTACATTGCATTATCGGGTGCTTATCACACCCCCCAACTTGAGGTTTGCTAGTCCCTAGCAAATAAAATGCAAAAACTTGGAAAACTAACAACTTTGCAATCCTTCCCCTTCATAACTTAGAACATGCTCAATATTGTAAACTAGCAAGAGTTTAGTCAATTCGGCTTTTTATTTCATTTCTACAATTCACAATTTCAGCATCCAACTGAACAGGCCAAGCATCAAGCAAATCTAAGAGCAAGCATAAAAAGGTTTGTGTCCTCAAACAAAGGGAGGATACGGGACACAAAAACTGCGAATTCAGACTAGTAACCATATCCCACGAAGAAGTGCTTTATAAACAGGCAACAGCGAACAAAAAATACTATGCCTTAACAACGAAAGCACTTTATTCAACAGAATTAACAACTAACAGATGAAAGTTGGATAACA
Source organism: Rhododendron vialii (assembly GCF_030253575.1). NCBI lineage: Eukaryota > Viridiplantae > Streptophyta > Magnoliopsida > Ericales > Ericaceae > Rhododendron > Rhododendron vialii. The sequence goes on from NC_080560.1 coordinate 29,641,377, forward strand.
ACGGGAAAGCATACCATGCAACTAACTTACGCAAATATCAAATAGTCAATCACAAAGGAATCCATGCGCGCAAAGGATCAACTAAGGTCTTTTTAAGCTTGTAATGATCTTGGTTTCAAAGAACAGGTTAGCAAAAATGGGCGACGGTCTATTTCTAGCTTGGTTAACTACCCGAGTGACCGCCGCCAACTCAAAATGAACCAAGTCAAAGGCCAAACCGGCCAAACCAACTACTAATAATGTGCAAAACTAAACTACGAATTGAAATGCAACAAAACAAAAGGATAGAGTGGTTGGCATGTCAACCAACCTAGACCCCAACCAAGTAAGGGGATTTTCCAACCACCGACTCACTACCTCCTCACATCATCATAACATCACCTCAATCAGCCAATTCTTCACTCTCATACCCTGCAAAATCATCATTAACTTCTCCCTCATCCACTGGCTTCGGATCATATTTCACCCCGTGCTGTTGCTTTGAAATCGATGTCTGCAAGGCTATCTCTCTCCTCTGTCTCTCTTGTTCTCTCATAATCTATCTCCTTTCTGCCTTCTCCTTCTTTCGAGAATTAATTAGTGCAACCCCTTGACAAAATAGCTTCCAAATCCAAGATGATTGTTTCTCCTTCATGGATGGCATTGTGGTCAAATAATCCCCCCTTTGAACTTGTTTATCCCTTCGGGCAGGAGTTTGGGACAAACTCTTCTCATCGAACACGTCATCAAATGGCCCTGGTGAAAGCTCTTCCAACTTCTCATACGCCCACCCCTTAACTCCTTTTTCTTTGCATAAACTAGTGATCATACAGTGAAAAGGTATGCTGGCAGTAACCAACGTATTAGCTTTGAAATCTCGTAACTGAGTGAAAATGAACATTGCCCAATCTACTACCAAATCATTTGTCATGAAAGCAAACAGAAGTTCTCCACTTTTCCTAGTTGATTTATGCTCTGGCCTCGAGGATATAGATTGAAATTGATAACTTCGTTCAAGAATCTAACAGAAGCTTTGAAATTACCAAGCACATGGGGTATTGTAGCCAACGTGGGGTCACTATAGAGGGTTCTATTCACCACTTGTATATCTAACATCTCATCTTTTCGAGGATAATTCACCAAATCAGGAGGGGGGCGCTGAATTTTCAAATACCGAGCAATGTCATCGGGGGTAATATCAACTTCAATACCCCCTATCTAAGAACTAATTTTTACAGCAGGGTCATTCTCCCAATCACCTTCAGGTATTTGCATGTACTTATAAAATTAAATAACAACATTCTTATTATATCCAATTAACGGTTCAGTTCAAAATTGCAAACCTTTGCGCATGATGTAACGGAGGCCCATATGATGAGGTTTGAATTTCCCGGCATCCACTTGACGCTCATTTTTGAATTTCCGACTGTCAAAACTGCCTTCCCAATTTCTCCTTTTGACTGCTGCAATCTCAGCCGGGGTACGCCTCCTCTTCCTACTTTGAGACCCCGAAGCTTCCTCCGGCTGACTTTCTTCTTCCTCTGTCAAAAAATCATCCTCCTCCTCGATCTCCAGTTGAGAAGGAGGAGCACAGTGCGCTGTTTGTTTAATCCTCGGCATTGTGGGTTGAAAGGGGGTTGGGGTTTTGATTTTTGGTATTTTCAGATTTTTGGGTAGATTGTATCTAGGGTTTTGATTTTTGGTGGAAAATATGGAATGTAGGGTATAAATGTGGTGGGGTAAGGATATATGAGTGAAAAAATAGGAAGAAAGTTCATATTTTTGAGGAAAAACAAGAAAATTTCGGATTTAAAAGAGGAAAAATGTATTTACCTCTTTTTGGGTAGAAAATCACGAAATTGGTGGATGAATCTTGAGTTTTGTTGAAGGAGGTAAGGGATTTGGTGGGTTTATGGAAGATTATGGAGTCTTTGGATGGAGATTGAAGGATTAAAGTTAGGGCTTTGGAGAATAATGGAGGTTTTGAGAGAGGGAGAGTCGGTTGTTGATGATGGAAAGGTTTGAATTGTGCTGATGAGACTGGACTGATCTGTAACTGAAAAGGGCTCGGTATCGATAGATATTATAACTTCCAATCTAGAGCAATCCCATTAATCACATTCTTAAAAGTAGGAATATTGGGGCACGTCTCGATAGAATGGCCCACAATCTCACAATAACACATACTTCCTCCACTTGGCATACTGCTTTCACCTCTTGAGATTGAGCACTCTTCAATTCCAACTTATCAAGCTTCTGAGCAATCTCCTCCAATCGAGTTTCGAAAGCTGTATGCTGCAATAAAGAATTTTCCTGAACCAGTAGGACCTTTTGCAAACTGCCAAGACTGGGTCTTCTCAGCTAGTGACTCATAGTAATCCCAAGCATCCTCCGATGTCTTCCCCATAAAATCACCTCCACCCATAGTATCTAGAAGTTGTTTACTCTATTGGGAACACCCTGTGTAGAAATAGTTAACTCTGAGATACAATGGAAAGTTGTGATGAGGAACCGACATGAGCAAGTCTTTGTATCGCTCCCAATACTTGTGGTAAGTCTAGCCATCCCTTTGCTTGAAACTTTGAATCTGATCGATAAGTAACTTCGTCCGGCTGGCTGGAAAGAATTTAGTGGTGAAAGCATCCTAGACATATCGCCAGTTACGCAAAGATTGAGGCTTCAGAGAGTTGAACCATTGTTTCGCCTTGTCCTTGAGAGTGGATGGGAACAACTTCAGGCGAGCTTGATCAAGTTGCCCTGGAATTGTAATGGAAAAGTGCAGAATATTCTCGAACTCACGGATATGCAAATAAGGATCCTTCAATTCTCGCCCCCGAAATTCTGGAATTATCTGAAGACACTCAGCTTTGAATTCAAACATATTCCCAGCGGTCGGAGTTGGAATAACGATAGGTGATACTTGAGGAGCCCATTCTGGATTCAGATAATCACGCAGAGTACAAACTGGAGCTTTTTTAGCGATTGGGCCTTTGCGATTGCGATTGCAATTTAATTTGCGAGACGGAGAGTGGGCAGGATACGCCCTAGCAATGCTATGGATTCTTGTTGGTGAAGAAGAATGATGAAGCCGATTGGAAATTGGGCTTCGATAAACAGGCATAAACAAAGAAAAATGCTAACTAACTATCAACAAACTACCAGATTGGAGGGGCTATCCCGCCACCTCATCTCATCAACAGAATATGCGAGGGGTTATGCCACCACCTCGACTAAGCAATGCAATCAAATTTAAACTAACTAACTAAATTAACTACACTAACTAAGAACAATCTCGATATTTAGCCTGGCTTCGTTACACCTCAGGTTTTGTATGAAATCAGGTTAGAGGTATCCACCAAACTAAATACGAATTACTAATACATAAACTACTAAACTACTACTACTAGACGAAGGCGGGATACTTACAGTGGTTTGTCGAACCTCCAAGAAAGCCATAATAAAAAATCCCCGGCAACGGCGCCAAAAATGGTTCGTTCATCAATATATAAAATAAGATCACCCCAAGCGTAGGGTATAAACGTCCAATCGAAGCATAATAATCCGGAAGACCGGTGTAGACACCCCAATTTGGGCTTCCAGATCAGTTTACTTACAGTATTTGATTCCCCGATGATGAATTGGATCAAGAACACCCCGAGAATGATAAGTGTTTGAGCTTTGAGTGTTTGCAAAACCCTTGAACCTAATCCTAGCTTAAGCCACTTCAAAAGGCCAAAAACCCTACTGACGCGCGCTGATTTGAAGCCTGCGTGGGGAGATCAACTGGACAAATGTTGGTCAATGGTCAAAGCTTGACCGTTGACCAACGCGTGAGTAGGTTGTACATGCGCGCCAAGGCACGACCATCCTATGCTAGGGTGCAACCATCGCACGCCAGACTAAAACCATCAAGCGATGGTCAAACTGCCAGGTGGTGGTCAACAGTCAAAGCTTGACCGTTGACCATCGCGCGCAAGGCGTACCATCGCGCGCCAGACTTACTCCATCGCACGATGGTCCAAGATGTCTCCATCACCTTTATCAGCTAGTAAGCTTAACCACCAAGTAACCTCAGCCAGCCTCGTGGACTGGCTGAGCTCCTCTCCTTACACCAACCAGATTCACCTCCCTCTCTCCCTAAAAACACCCCCATGGTTCATCCATTAAAAGGGTTACAATTTTGAAAGGTTACAAAGTTCCAAACAACTCAAGCCATCTTGTTTCCTTGCTTCAATCATTCATACGCCCTCAAGAACATAGCTTGTTCTTCCTTTTCAGACAACCTCAAAGCTCAAACACTTTTCAAACTCAAAAAACCAAAAGTATAGCTTTCCTTTGTTCTGTTTTCTGTTCTGATCCCTGATGGGGGCTGGCAGGGCCAAGGCTGGTAATCAATACCAGTCCTGGTCCTAAAGCTGGCAAGGTTTCAAAAACCGTCGAGGTAGGAACCAACGCGCGATGGACCCACTCACGCGCGCGACTGTCTCAGTCATCGCACGATGGTCCTCGTGGGGATTGGTGTCCTACTGTTTTATGTTGTATTTTGTATATAGATCACTCTGCAAGCATGTAAAAAACCAGTTTACTGCTTTATTTAGTATAAACTGTTAGCTTTGTAGTTAATTTGCATTTCTGTTGTTTTGGAGTACCACTGGGATCATTCTGGACCTATCCCAGAACCCAGAAACGTGTAAACCAAACACTGGTTAAAAGGCTCAGACCATCGCGCGCTAGAGCGCGAGCATCGCGCGTCGAAGCGCACCATCGCACGCCAGAGTGCATCCTCGCGCGACGGAGTGCCATACTCGTGCGATAGTCTGCCTTTGACCAGTGAGTGGCCTTGCACGGGTAACTTGATTTTAGGCCATTATTTTGTCTCCACACTGTTTATGGGGTGTTTTGTTAATTTGTAAAGCTTTTCAGCCTTTAAACTACTTAGAACTGTATATTATGCTGCCTATAAACTGCTTGGTTTGTCATGGGTGTACACTGGTCCTTCCAGAGCCCATAGGGTTTGAGAATAAGAGTTGTGGGTTTGAGCTCACTGGCGCGTGCGTGTCTTAGAGTTGCGCGCGCAGGAGTGAACAGCATGCAGTGACTTGTTCAGTGCATGTTGGTTTCTTCCTGTGCACGTCACTCCAAAACATGGGCCTCCCAGTTTGTTTAAATTCCCACAGCAGTTTGTTTTCATCCTATATTAACTATTCATCCATGCTATCATTCACATCCTGCAAACGTGTTACAATTTTAATCCCCATTAAACTATTCCCCGCCCCTAAATGGCTAAAGAATTGATTAATCAAACAGAATCGCAAATGTTTTCGCAAATGCCTAAGTAGAGACTGATGTCCGGATTGGGCGAGAGGGGTGCCATAAAACCCTTCTCCTCTCGTAACCTGGCTCCCGAACCCAGATATGGTTATGACGGATTGGTGCCTTCACCTTTTTCAAATCAAACAGCGCAGCGAGCATTTCAAGTTCGGTTCCTTGGGTGTTGGACCTTCAAATGCATGTGGCAACTCTGAATTGAGAGCTCGTCTGCCAAAAAAGCGCACTCATCGATCCGTCCTTCTTTTTTCCCGGCACGCTACCCACAGTAGCGACTCTGCTGGGGATCGAATCAATATTGATCTATACTTAGATTTTAATATGCTTGAGAACAATCCCACAAAAGTTTGTAAAAATAGTGAGCTTCGCGCTGCTAAAGAAAGGATTGGTGATTTAACAGGACCTCGTGTCCGGCCATCCTGACTAGGGCTTTTCCGATTGTTCTCTCGTGTAGTTTCTTCTAAGTATTGGTTAATAAAGAGAGCCAAATTTAAAACGGCATTTGCGTACTTTTTGATTCTGTTACATTAATCAAACTTCTTTTGCATCTTCATATGCATCGATGTGGGATAAGACTCGTTGGATCGTTTGGCAATCCGGCACGTTTTACCGGAGCCCGGGGACCCCAAATGACCGACAACCTTCGACCATGATGAGTTATTCTACCGTTCGACTGTTGCTCTGCGGTTACGCAAGCAGTGGGAGGTATATCTTCACTCTAGTCCGAGGAACTTGTTACAAGCCAAAACCAACCTTTGCATGTACAAAGCATTAGAACTCTCCAAACTAGGACAGGTACCTATAAGGTAAGATCTACTTGCATCTAACAACATATACTGTCTACGTGATACTGTTTTCCCTATCGCATGCACTGTACATACATACTGTTTTGCGTAGGAGCATGTTTAGGGCGGCTTCTAGGTTGTCTCTCTTTCAAGTCTGTCCTATGCTTATTAGGACGTTGCCATGGCCCGATGAAGAGTCATGCATCTTGATGGTGCATGTTATCAATTTTCAAAGTCCTTAGATCAACAAGACTTTGGGAAATCAAAACTTTCTAAGTCCTTGTCTACATACCCAATCGAGGTTTCAAACAGAAAACAAGGAACAACGGAGAGAATGCCGTGATGCTTATACCACCTTGGTTATCGTGCGCATCACATACACCTTTAGGCTATGGCGCTATGTCACCTACGCCGCCCCAGTTATGGTATCACGTCATCTACACCGATTTGTTCTGACTCCAAAGTTGAAACTTCGAGAATGGAGTAGTCGGCTTAGACTGTTTTGACATCTCTTAGTGTTAGTCGATTCAAATATGGATACACCTTCGAAAAGATTTCTGAGGATTCTTGCAGCGTCTGAACATCATGAGATAGACTCGTCTGTAGTTGTAGAGTCTAGGAGGACACCGGCGATGATAACGTGTGCATTGCATTTCTTTTTGCAATTAACTGCTGCTGCAGGCAGGAACGCCACTGAGCTTTCACTTACTTTACTGTCTAGTTCAAAGCCATTGCACCAAGCAAGTGGGTACCGAAAGGAAGGGCCAAACCTGCTTGAGAACGTCTGCCGGGGTTGTTACATCTTTACTTCCAAGGTCATATCGCCTTCCTCATTCATCAATTCAGAATGGCAGCACAAATGGAGCTGGCTGAGCTCAAGAAAGCTGTAGAGGAATTGGGTCACAATATGGACAAACAAATGGTTATGGTCCAGGGATTGATTGGCCTCTTTACCTCCATAGCCCCGCAACCAGATATGGGGCAAGTCAAGGAACCCTCTCAAGCCTGCCACACTCGTACGGTTGATCTCAAGTTGTGCTCGAAGGACATGTTCAAAGACATGGCTGAATTTCATGAGGCCAGGACCTACTCAAAGGAGGATGCTGGGTCCTAATTCACAAACATTGCCGAAGGGGAGGACATGCTTAGTGATGAATTCAATTCCAAAGGCAAAAGAATACATCCTGTTGATGAGGCGATGTGGTGCAATTGCAAAGCAAACAAGGGTTCCGTTTTAAATTCTCAATTCACTCGCCGGAACCCACAGAGGATTTTCTCATGCTTCACTGCACCTTTGGCCTCAGTTTATGAGAAGCTCCATGATGCTGGTTCTATCAAGCCCCTCAATCCAACTCCATTACCTAAGAATCCACCTGCCAATTTCAAACATAACCTCTACTACGCCTACCATCATGGGGCTGGCCATTCTACCAATGCCTGTTTTCGGCTTCGACATGCCATTCAAGATCTCATCGATTGTGGCATCATCACAACCCCACCTCCATCAATAGCGGATACTGTCTTCAAATCCTTCCCTCAGTCCAACTCTGGCTCGCAAGTTGGTCAGACATCCACTATCTCCACTCAAATCAACCCAAGCTTCAAGCCGACTGTACCCATCTCGTCTGAGCCCGAGGACAGCCTGCTGGCTGCTGTTTGTGCAAATGGGACTTTCTCTACCAACATCTGGATTTGATAGTCAGGAGGAACTTTCAAAGGAGCGGACTGACGGGCTGAGGTCCATTGTTCATGGGAGCATCGAGTAAGTTTGGTCGAAGAAGCTGAGGAAGCTGAAGTGCTGTTCCTTGGGCCTGACACCTGTTTGATCCCACCTCTCTGTGAGGAAACTAAGGGTAGCTTTTGAAATTGCATTTTCAAACCGCGTCTAGTTGCATTGACACTTCTGAGTCTGAGTCTAACACGGTGTCTGTCAAGTTGTCGAGTCGGAGGTTGTGCCTCTTGGCCTTCCATGTCGTAGCTTTTATTCGAGTCTTTTGTTGTACTTGGCAGCCTCGAGGGGCTTTCTTTTGAATGCATTATCTTGCTTTTAAGTACTTCACTGGCTTTTTGAATAAACTGTGTCAACCCTGATGACAAAAGGATAGATTTCGACGGGATCATCCTCAAGGAAATGTGTTCCCTCGCTGAAAGGGAAGACGAAAGGCATGCTCAGCCTATTAACTGAAATAGTAGTTTTTAAATAAACATGAAAGATGAGGTAGACCTCTGAATGGTTCAAATTGGTTCAACGCTATCCCCAGAAGAGCATTGTGCCAAGCAGGCTCGAAGAGTTCATCGACAAATTGGCAGGGTCTTGCAAAGACACGCCTGGTGTTGATCCTGAGATAAAAAATGCATTGAATCCCTTTGTTACCGGGTGCCAAACCATGTAAAGCAAAGCTCAAAAGGTCCAGCGCCACATACCATGTTCAAGTTTGCAGGAACAGCGGTCCGCTAAGCATAAGTTAGAAAGTTCAAATTGGCCTGGAGCGAGGCATGTCAACTAGAGCCCTCTGGACCCTGTGCTATCAAAGCCATTTTATCTGGGGCTGTGGCTGAAGGTCATCAATCTCGACAATAATAAATTCAGTACTTTGGTCAAATTGGATCAATTCAAAAGCCTTTTTCCTGAGAGAAGCTCGTTGGGCTGAAAACCCTAAGGGTGGGCAGTTCCAAGCAAAAGTTAGAGCAGCCTACTAGATCGAAAACCTATGACGGCGGTCTAGGCAAAAGTACATAGGCAATATTTGAAAGCTCGCTAGACCGAAAACCCGAACGGGCGGCTCTAGGCAAAAGTTAGAGCGTAAAAGGAGAGATAAAACACACAAGTGAACCTTAGCCTGAACTACATCTTGACCTGATTCCCAAAAAGGGATACGTAGGCAGTCTCTCTTCGAGACTCGGTCACAATTTATCAATTTGATCCAAGGCTTTGGTGCATCACTGTGGTCGAGAAGGAGATGAGCTTCATCTATGTAGAAAGGGGGAAAAACCTTTCATCTTTCAATTTTGTTTCAAACTACTACTTCAATTTCAAAGCTGAGCAAAAGCCTTAAAAGATTTTAAGCATAAAAAACAGAACGAAATGCTAGCGAGGTCTAACGGCTCATAGTTTATTCTAAGTTCACTGAAGTCTGGTGTAAGCAGCTGCGGCAGGTTTGTATTCAGGCACACTAGTTTGAGGTTCACGTGCCCTTGTTCATAGTTATGTGCATTGGTCTCAACCCTGCGCGCGCTGTTTCAATTCTAGCAGCAAACAATAGCAGTCAGCTACTGCCTTCGAGTCCTGTTCAAGGGGCTTTTGCCAAGTTTTGTTATACCGTGTAGACCTAATGTACTGTACGGGGGTGTCGGTTTCAGTCCGGGCCTATACGAGTCATCCTGTGTCTTTATGTCTGTTTTGTGACATTTTTCCAACTTTTCAATCCATTGTCGCATCGAGATACTTTTCTCGGTTCTTGTTGGTTTGTACAAGTCATTGTACAACTATTTGACCTTATGCAAGTGTCAGTTTCACATGTCTAAAGGGATATTGTGAGTTTTGGCACATTAATGCCTAAAATTTCATTATTTTCCATGTGTCTAAGGGTCCGTGTTGAATCCTGGGGCTCTTTCTCCCTTTTTGTTCGAGCTAGGCGAGTCTGTATATATATGTGTGTCTATGTTGACTCAGTTCGCTTGTCAATGCAAATTAGATACTAGCGCATTGTTTACATGTCAATAAACTAGAAAATGCAATTTTTACATTACTCCCCTAGTATCTGTAATCCGCAAGCAGTGGAATTTCGTGGACGGCAAGGTCACGTAGGCCCAAGGCCAAGCAAAGCATATCTCTGGGGCACGTCTATGCAAGCACCAAAGAATGCACACTCAGGCCCAATGCCGCTACTCGATCAACTGGGCACGCCAGCCCACTCAATGTCTCTTTGTCTGGGTGCACATCTCAGAAGCAAAGGCAGTAAAGTAGTAGGGCTCAGTGATAGTCCTTAAACATCGTTGTCCTCCTAGTAGCCGCCCTTAGCTAGGTCTGCATTTTCAGTTTGTGTATTCATATAGCATACATCTTTGCATATTGTGTATATCAACTATTGAAAACAGAAAGGTGGCCAGTTTGTGGGAGCTTATGCTCAAATGGTTTCCATCAAGTCTTTGTTGCCGAAGGATGCGATGCAATCTCCTACAGTGTTGTTCTATTTGTTTAGCGGAGGCAATGGAAATCTCCTTACTCTCGATTTGTTGGCCGACGGATGCGATGCAATCTCCTGCGGTTTTGTTATTGTTAGTCAGCGGATGCGAAGAAATCTCCCTAAATCCATGATTTGTTTACCGAAGGATGCGATGCAATCTCCTGCAGTGTTGTTCTGTTTGTTTAGCAGAGGCAATGAAAATCTCCCTAACTCTCGATTTGTTTGCCGAAGGATGCGATGCAACCTCCTGCGGTGTTGTTCTGTTTGTTTAGCAAAGGCAATGGAAATCTCCTTAACTCTTGATTTGTTGGCCGACAGATGCGATGCAATCTCCTGCGGTTTTTTTATTGTTGGTCAGCAGATGCGAAGAAATCTCCCTGAATCCATGATTTGTTTGCTGACGGATACGATTGAAAATCTCCTGCGGCATTGTTCTCAAAGCAGGATGCGATAAAATCTTCTGCGGAACAAATCAATGACAGTCGGTCCTGTCCAATTTCCAATGGCTCGATCACTTTGTATAGTGATCCGCCCTTTCAAATCAACGACAGCCGGTCCTGTCCAATACTCAACGGCTTGATCATTTAGACTGATGATCCGCCCATTCAAATCAACGACAGCCGGTCCTGTCCAATCTTCAACAGCTCGATCATTTAGATTGATGATCCGCCCATCCAAATCAACGACAGCCGGTCCCGTCCAATGCTCAAGGGCTCGATCATTTAGACTGATGATCCGCCCATCCAAATCAACGACAGCCGGTCCTGTCCAATGCTCAAGGGCTCGATCATTTAGGCTGATGATCCGCCCATTCAAATCAACAACAGCCGGTCCTATCCAATCTTCAACGGCTCGATCATTTAGACTGATGATCCGCCCATCCAAATCAACGACAGCCGGTCCTGTCCAATTCGCAACGGCTCGATCATTTAGACTAATGATCCGCCCATTCAAATCAACGACAGGCGGTCCTATCCAATCTTCAGCGGCTCGATCATTTAGACTGATGATCCACCCATTCAAATCAACGACAACCGGTCCAGTCCAATCTTCAACGGCTCGATCATTTAGACTGATGATCCGCCCTTTCAAATCAACGACAGCCGGTCCTGTCCAATCTTCAATGGCTCGATCATTTAGACTGATGATCTGCCCATCCAAATCCACGACAGCCGGTCCTGTCAAATTTCTCAACGGCTTGATCATTCCGCACACTGATCTTCCTGTCTTCAGTTCAATGACAGCCGGTCCTGTCAAATTTCTCAACGGCTTGATCATTCTGCACACTGATCTTCCCGTCTCCAAATCAACGACAGCTGGTCCTATCCTATCCACAATGGCACGTTCGTCCTAAAGTATGATCCGCCGGTCCTGTCCAATTATCAACGGCATGATCATCGTGAAGTATGGCCAACCATATCATCAATAATAATCAGCCACATCGTCTTTCTCTGTCCATTCAGCAATAAGAATTGGCCATGTCGTCTGTCTCAGTCCATTCAGCGATGTTCAGCCATATCATCAACGACGATCAGAATATGGTTCAATGGCCCACCATCCGCAACTAATTGTTCCCTAGGAGAGTCCGCCTTGGCCGGCCCTGAACGACTACATCTACTTCAGTCTAGCTTCATGCGCATCTTCCTGCAGCCTTATTGCTCTGTCTCGGATGGTATTTGATAAGGAGATTGGATCTTATTCCCAACAGATGGAATTCAACCTGCCTGACACGACCTACCCGTGTTTGTTGGAATGCTTTGTGCCGACGATAGCTTGATCCCCAGCAACGATGGCCTGTCCCATCTAAATCTGCAGCGATAGCTTGTCTTGTCCTAATTTGATCAACAAGCGGCGATTCACTCGTCCATTTCTACTTCCATCATCGGCAATGGACCACCCGTCCATTCCACCAATCAGATTCCTTAAGTTTACAAGTCTACTTTGCTAGTATGCTTTGTTCTGGATTATCTTGAGGGGTGTCTAGAAATCTTTGACGTTACTTGTACCAAGTCGATGGTGCTTCAAGTGCCGTCAAAGAGGGTCTACTATAGACACCCCAATTTGGGCTTCCAGATTAGTTTACTTATGATATTTGATTCCCCGATGATGAATTGGATCAAGAACACCTCGGGAATGATAAGTGTTTAAGCTTTGAGTGTTTGCAAAACCCTTGAACCTAATCCTAGCTTAAGCCACTTTAAAAGGCCAAAAACCCTACTGACGTGCGCTGATTTAAAGCCTGTGCAGGTAGATCAACTTGACAAGCGTTGGTCAATGGTCAAAGCTTGAGTAGGTGGTACACGCGCGCCAGGGCACAACCATCGCGCGCTAGACTAAAACCATCGCACGATGGTCAAACTGCCAGGTGGTGGTCAACAGTCAAAGCTTGACCGTTGACCATCGCGCGCCAGGGCGCACCATCGCGCGCCAGACTTACTCTATCGCGCGATGGTCCAAGATGTCCCCATCACCTTTATTAGCTGGTAAGCTTAACCACCAAGTAACCTCAGCCAGCCTCATGGACTGGCTGAGCTCCTCTCCTTGCACCAACCAGATTCACCTCCCTCTCTCCCTATAAATACCCCCATGGTTCATCCATTAAAAGGGTTACAATTTTGAAAGGTTACAAAGTTCCAAACAACTTAAGCCATCTTGTTTCCTTGCTTCTATCATTCATACGCCCTCAAGAACATAGCTTGTTCTTCCTTTTTCAAACAACCTCAAAGCTCAAACACCTTTCAAACTCAAAAAACCAAAGGTATAGCTTACCTTTGTTCTGTTTTCTGTTCTGATCCCTGATGGGGGCTGGCAGGGCCAAGGCTGGTAATCAATACCAGTCCTGGTCCTAAAGCTGGCAAGGTTTCAAAAACCGTCGAGGTAGGAACCAACGCGCGATGGACCCACTCGCGCGCGCGACTGTCTCAGTCATCGCGCGATGGTCCTCGTGGGGATTGGTGTCCTACTATTTTATGTTGTATTTTGTATATAGATCACTCTGCAAGCATGTAAAAAATCAGTTTACTGCTTTTCTTAGTATAAACTGTTAGCTTTGTAGTTAATTTGCATTTCTGCTGTTTTGGAGTACCATTGTGTAGACACCCTATTTTGGGCTGCCCGGGGTAGTTTCCTTACAATCTTTTGATTCCCCAATGATGATTATGGTCAAGAACACCCCGAGGCTAGTGGTGTGTTTGAGCTTTGAGCGTCCTGAACCTCGTTCAAACCTTTGTCAAGCCCTGCCCAAACCCTTCAAGCCAGAACCAAATGGCCTCAGCAAAACCATACTCGCTTACGTCATTACCGTGCTTGCGTGCACCAGTCAACTGCCACATGTCAGTCATCGATCGTTGACTCAATTGCCACAGGCGCACGCAGGTACAATACAAGCGTACACTAGTCAAACCCGGTCAAATATCACTATTCAATCACGTGCTCAGGACTTTTGTGGCCACCCTGACGTAGGCTACAGTTCCCCTGATGATTATACTCTGCAGAGACATTCCTCTCTCTCTCTCCTACATCCCCCATCACCTAGTCTTATGCATTTAATGCATGGGAGACTCCCTCCTTAACTAAACCAGCCCTTAACCAGCTCGTTACTGGCCCTCTCTCAGCCTCTCTTTGCCTATAAATACCCTCCTTGCATTTATATGCAATGGGTTCACAAGAGTTACTCTATTAAAGGGTCATAGCACTCTTCTCTCTCTTTTTTCTTTTGTTCCTTGCTTCCTTTTCTTTCATTTGTTGAAAGAGCAAGCAAAGAACTCTCCTCCATTTTGCTGCAACCTCTCACTCATCATCCATCTCTCAAACATCAAGCTCAACGCTCAAAACCTCCTTTCAACCTCCCAAAACCAAAGCTATACCACCTTTGTGACGCTTTCTATTCAGAACCCTGAGGGGAGCTAGTGAAGCCCAGGTTGGTAATCAATACCAGTCCTGGCCTCAAGCTGGCAAAATATTAACAGCCGTATGAAATGAGTAATGGCGCGCGACAGTACTAAAAAGTCGTACGCCAGTAATGGCTGTATGTGCACCACTGGCGTAGGGATCATTGATCATCAATCTTTCTGTTTTCTTCCATTTTATCACCTTTATGCATGCTACGAACCAGTTTATTGCTTTCTGTATCTTAGAACTGCGTAGTTGCTTATCTGTTATTTCTGCTTTAAATGGCCTTTGGGATCCTTCTGGTCATGTTCCAGAGCCCAGATCATGCAAAGCCAAGCACTGGCCAAATAGTGTAACTGGCGTACGGGGTTTCTTGACCGGCGTACGACAGTTTCAAGCGAGTCCAGTGATTGGCCCTTGCATGTTAGCTAGTTCTGGCCTCTATCTACTTCCCCACACTGTTTATGGGGTGCACCATTCATCTTATTTCTTTGGATCCACTGTTGTTGGCTGTAGCCGCGCTTATTCTGCTATATTAACTACATGGTTTGTCTTGGGTGTGCACTGGTCCTTCCAGAGCCTAAAGGGTTGAGAAATAGGAGCTGTGAGTTTAGATTTACCAGCGCACACCAGTATAACGGTGGCGCGCGTAAGTCGTCTCTGCATGCAGTGGCCTGGCCAATGCATACAGCTTCCTCTTGTGTGCTTCATTCTGAGACAGCGTGCCCCAGTTTATTTGAAACATTCACAGGTGCTTGTTCTCAATCTATTATTATCTGTTTCAACAAGCATCATTCACCATCATTTTGTCATATAATGCACCTTGTTACAGTTTTAATCCCCTTTAACTGTTCCCCCGCCCTAATTGGCTAAAAAAATGATTAAAGAGAGAAAAATGCAAACGTTTTTATAAAATGCCCGAGTAGAGACCGATCTCCGGATTGGGCGAGAAAGGTGCCATAAAACCCTTCCCCTCTCGTAACCTGGCTCCCAAACCTCAGATATCGAAGGTGACAACGGTCCAGTCTACAAGCCTTTTTCAAATCAAACAACGTAGAAAAACGTTTCAAGTTCGGTTCCTTGGGTATTTCACCTCTAAAACCTGAGTGGCGACTTTGAATCGAAGCATTTCGCCGCGCTACCCAAAAAGGGCGCACCCGATTTTATGCACAAAAATGAGAATTTTTGGAGTGTGTGCCCACACACTGGGATCATTCTAGACCTATCCCAGAACCAAGAAACGTGTAAACCAAACATTGGTTAAAAGGCTCAGACCATCGCGCGCCAGGGCGCGAGCGTCGCGCGCCGGAGCGCACCATTGCACGCCGGAGCGCATCCTCGCGCGCCGAAGTGCACCATCATGCGCCAGAGCGCATCCTCGCGCGACGGAGTGCCATACTCGCGCGATAGTCTGCCTTTGACCAGTGAGTGGCCTTGCACAGATAACTTGGTTTTAGGCCATTATTTTGTCTCCACACTGTTTATGGGGTATTTCGTTAATTTGTAAAGCTTTTCGGCCTTTAAACTACTTAGAATTGTATATTATGCTGCCTATAAACTGCTTGGTTTGTCCTGGGTGTGCATTGGTCCTTCCAGAGCCTAAAGGGTTTGAGAATAAGAGTTGTGGGTTTGAGCTCACTGGCGCGTGCGTGTCTTAGAGTTGCGCGCGCAGGAGTGAACAGCATGCAGTGACTTGTTCAATGCATGCTGATTTCTTTCTGCGCACGTCACTCCAAAATAGGGGCCTCCCAGTTTGTTTAAACTCCTACAGCAGTCTGTTCTCATCCGATACTAACTGCTCATCCATGCTATCATTCACATCCTGCAAACGTGTTACAGCTTTAATCTCCATTAAACTATTCCCCGCCCCTAAATGGCTAAAGAATTGATTAATCAAACAGAATCGCAAATGCCTAAGTAGAGACCGATCTCCGGATTGGGCAAGAGGGGTGCCATAAAACCCTTCCCCTCTTGTAACCTGGCTCCCGAACCCAGATATAGTTATGACAGACTAGTAGGGCTATTACGAACCCGACCGGACCGAAAAAAACCGAAAAAACCGACCGATCGGTTCGGTCTTCGATCGGGTTAGTGGCGGAATTTTTTCGGTTCGGGGTGAATCGAACCGAACCGAACTAATTTCGGTTCGGTCTCGGTTTTCTGTAATTGTGGACCGAACCGAACCGACTAGGACCGAACTGGACCGAACCAAACCGACTTATTTTTGTTATATATATATTTTATTTATTTATATAATTGGCATTAATCTTGGCCGTAAATTACTTTTATCTTTTAATCTCCACTGTCCATACAAACCAACCCTACAACTTCATCTCTAACTCCACCTTCACGCCCTCAGTCCCTCACAGCCTCACTCTCTCTGGCTCACTGTGTCTCACCCTCTCTCCCTCACGATCTCAGCCTCTCACTCCTCCTAGTGCCGCAACCCGCAGCTCTCATTCTCCCATCCCTTCTCTCACTCTACCCCCTCTCTGGCTCAATGGCTCTCATCAATGGACATGGCTGAAGGTTGAAACTCACAGATCGCACTTCTACCTTTGATTACGTTGAAAGCCTGAAACCCTGGCCTTCTCCCTCTGAAAGACTGAAACCCTTCTCTGTTCTCTATCACAGATCGGGCCTTTCTTCGCCATCGGCCGACTGACCACATCATCGAGTAAGTCCTCTCTCTCTCTCTCTCTCTCTCTCTCTCTCTCTCTCTCTCTCTCTCTCTCTCCGTTTGTTTTTTTTTTATCCGATCTCGAACGATTCGAACGTACAGAATGTGGAATATTTTCTGAAATTGTTTTATATATTTTTTTCTTAAAATTTTTGAAAAACCCTTTTTATTTTCTCCTGATTTTAGATTTTGGGGTTAAAGGGTTTGTGAAAGTTTTGACGTTTTTCTGATTTTTTAAGAGCTCTGTGGAGGGTAGGCTGTGGTTTTTTTTTTTTTTTTTTGATCAGATTATTAGGCTGTGGTTTGAAAAGAAAAGAAAAGGATGGGTAGGATTAAAGGAGAAACGGTGGTGGGGACTGAAATGAGAGGCTCGGGGGGGTGAGGCTGGGGGTGTGTTGAATAGGAGTGTTTGAATCTTTTGTATCTAGACTAGATACATCAAATTAGAAAATTTTCAACTTATTATACTTCGAAATCAAGTTGTACGTAATTTCTTAGGCGGCTTTACTCATTTCTTTAACTTCTTTTTTACTTACGGCTAGTGTTGTTGTTGAAAGGGTTTGTGAAACTGTTACGGGGTTAAAGGGTTTGTGAAACTTTTTTTTTTTTTTAAGTACTTGATAAAGCAAACTTGTGTATTGTGATTAATTGTAAGACGTAAATTTTTGTTATGTTTGTAGCTATTGAGAGAGATTTTTTAAAGGTGTGGGGGCACACTTGTTTTGGCTGCGCCCAAGCTTTAGGCTCACGTGGAATTTCAACCTCGACGACGCCGGCAACATGTCTGACCATGAGCTTGACCATGAGCATGAGGTATTTAATCTCAAAATCCT
The DNA here is from genome assembly GCF_030253575.1 of Rhododendron vialii. Taxonomy (NCBI): domain Eukaryota; kingdom Viridiplantae; phylum Streptophyta; class Magnoliopsida; order Ericales; family Ericaceae; genus Rhododendron; species Rhododendron vialii. Next base: position 29,659,060 of record NC_080560.1, read on the forward strand.
AATTTATTAGTATTTGCAAAATACTTTTCGCATGAGCATGATCTGATGGACTGAAAATAAGATTAGTGCATGAACTTTGGAGTTTAGAGCATGAGAACACAGTTTATAACTTCATATACAATTCAATCAGATTACTAGATTAGTGCCTGAAAATTAGAGTGTGATTATGTTGATTTTAATTTTCATTTGTTTTAGATGGATGATATTGATGATGATGATGATGATATTATGGATGATGCTGCTGAGTTTGATATTCCTCAAAATGCTGAATTAAACGATGATCAAGTGCCTGAAAATAAAGTTGAGTCAAAAAAGATTGTTGGTAGTATTGCTAATAAGAGGGCTCCTTGTTGGAAACACTTTAACATTATTACACCAGAGGGTCATCCGAAACCTAGGGCTACATGCAAATGGTGTCGGAAGGATTATGCATGTCATTTGAAGCTCAATGGTACAAAATCACTTACTCATCATTTAAAGTTTCAGTGTTTCAATTATCCCATGAGCACGAAATTTACGGGTAGTAGGCAAAAACTTCTTAGTTTTCAAAAAAAAGAACACAATGGCGAAACAAGTGCAAACCTTGTGCCTGTGACTTTCAGTGTTGATGCTTGTAAAAGAGCACTAGCGAAGATGATAATAATTGATGAGTTGCCATTTTCATTTGTTGAGGGGGAAGGATTCAAACAGTTTATTGAAGTTGTTCAACCAATGTGGAAGCCTCCAGGTAGGCTTGTGATGGCCAAGAACTGCATGCTTGTTTATGGGGAGGAGAAAATGGCATTGAAACAAATACTTAAGCATCAAAGGTTGTGTCTTACAACGGACACTTGGACTTCAGTCCAAAATTTGAATTACATGTGTCTTACAGGACATTTTATTGATGAGAATTGGAAATATCAAAAGAAAATTCTGAATTTTTGCGTCGTTCCTAATCACAAGGGTGATACTCTTAGTAGGATGGTTGAACAATGTTTGTTGGATTGGGGGGTTGATAAGTTTTTAACTGTTACGGTTGATAATGCATCATTGAATAGTCTTTTAATTGCTTACTTGGAAATAAAGACCAAACATAGGAAGACCACCATTTTAAATCACGAGTTCTTGCATGTGAGATGTTCGGCACATATCTTAAATCTAATCATACGTGAGGGATTGCAAGAGATAGATGTCCCAATTGGAAGGGTGCGAAATATTGTGAGATATGTGAGGTCTTCCCCTTCTAGAATGGTGGAGTTTTGGTCATGTGTTGAAAAGGAGGGCATTACATGTAGGCTTAAACCTTGTTTGGATGTGTCTACTCGTTGGAACTATACATATTTTATGTTGGAGAGGGCTTTAACTTATCAAAAGGCTTTTGATCGATTATGTGATGACCCGTCCTTCAAATTAAATGTAAGAGAGGAGGAGATTGATGAGGAATTTGATGATGTTAATGGTTTTGAGGGTATGGGTAGGATAATTGAAATTGAGAAAAGAAAGAAAATGAGAGGGAGAGGGCGGAAGGAAAATGTTGGGCCTCCAACTTCAAGTGATTGGGAAAAAATCAAGTTGTATGTAAAGTTTCTTCGAGTGTTTTACCTTGCAACTTTGAAATTTTCGGGTTCTTTGTATGTCACTTGCAATGTCTTTTTTGATGAAATGGTGTTGATTCAACAAGATATTGTGAAGTTGTGTGAAACCGATGATAATGAATTGCATGATATGGCACTTGGTATGCGTGAGAAGTTTGATAAGTATTGGGGAGATTTTGATAAGATTAATCAAATGTTGATGTTTGCGGTTGTTCTTGACCCTCGATGCAAAATTGGGTTCTTTGAATATTGCTTTCGAAATACTTTGGGCTATGATAAGACGGTGGTTGGTGAGTTGACAGATAATATAACAAATGGAATTACCCGTTTATTTGAATGGTATATGAAGAATAATGCAAATTTGAATGTGCGTAGTCAAGAGGTTGGGGGATCATTGGACAAAGGAGATTTGGATGGAGTTGAAATGGAGATTGGTAGTCATAAATCTTTGAAATCTCAATTTAAGATGCACATGCAAAAGGAAACCAACATGGCATGCAAATCGGAATTGGAAAAGTATCTTGCGGAAGCAAGTGAGGATGATAGTGACAAATTTGATGTATTGCGTTGGTGGAAGTTAAACTCTTCTAAGTATCCAATTGTCTCTCAAATGGCACGAGATGTGCTAGCTATCCCCGTGTCCACGGTTGCCTCTGAATCTGCTTTTAGCACGGGCGGACGTGTGATTAATTTTGTTTAAAAATCGGGTGCGGCCCTCTTTGGAAAAGAGCGCTGCGAAACGCCTCGATTCAGAGTCGCCACTCGGATTTTAGCGGTGAGAGCACCCAAGGAACCGAACTCGAAAACATTTGCCACGTTTGTTTGATTTTGAAAAAGGCGTAGACCGGTCCGTCGTCACCTTCGATATCTGAGGTTTGGGAGCTAGGTTACGAGAGGGGAAGGGTTTTATGGCACCCCCTCTCGCCCAATCCGGAGATCGGTCTCTACTCGGGCATTTCATAAAACGTTTGCATTTTTCTCTCATTGAATCACTTTTAGCCAGTTAGGGAGGGGGAACAGTTAATAGGGATTTAAACTGTAACAAATTGCATTTATGTGACAAAATGTTTATGGATGACTTGCTTGCAATGATAAATATAGATTGAGAAGAAGCACTGAGCAACCCTAATAAGTTGGAGTACGTTGTGTTGAAGGAACGCGAGCAGGCTCCACACCAGCATGCACTGGCCGAACCAGTGCATGCTGATAAGACCTGCGCACGCCACAAATAAACTGGCGTACTCCACTTATCTAGTTTGTCAGTCTTTGTTTGAAATCCTCTGGGCTCTGGAAAGGGACCAGCGCACACCCAAGACAAAACACGAAATTAATAGAGCAGAATATATATATTTAATGACAGATGAGATGGCTTTAAGCCATGAAAGACAACAGAATGCCCGAAAAATAGTGTGGGGATATAAAAGAGGCCAAGACTAAGCTAAGATGCAAGGGCCACCACTGAATCCTAGGAGCAACTGCCGTACGCCAGTGATAATATGTCGTACGCTAGTTTGACCCTTATCTAGTGCTTGGCTTTGCATCATCTGAGTTTTGGAACATAACCAGAAGGATCCCAGAGGCCTTTTAAACAAGCAAGGAGTAAACACTAACTACTACAGCTATGCAGTTCTAAATGTACAGAAAAAGCAGTAAACTGGTTATTAGCATGCTAAGGTGATTGACAGAAATATAAGTTAACAGAAACGATGATCAATGATCCCCACACCAGTAGTGCACGTACTGCCATAACTGGCGTACGGCATGAATTTTACTGGCGTGCGCCATGTTCGATCCCATACGATTGTGATATTTTACCAGTTTGAGGCCAAGACTAGTATTGACTACTAGCCTGGACCTTATTGGTTCCCCTCGGAAGTTAAAAACAGAGAGAAACACAAAGGTGGTATACCTTTGATTGGGATGAAGAGATGACTTGAGCTTTGATTTGGGGAGATGGAGAGTGACAATGTGAGGGATGTACCAATGGGGTGTATGACTGAGAGGCCTCTCTTGCTTCCTCCTTCAATGGAGGAGAAGAGAGAGAGAGAAGAAAAAAGGATCTTTTTAGCTCTTTATGTGAACCCTTTGCAAATGAATGCAAGGGGGGTATTTATAGAGGAGAGAGGAACTGAGATCAGTTGGGTTAAGGCCTGGTTTGGCTGGTTGGGTTAAGAGAGGGAGCCTCCCATGCATTAAATGTATGGGACTTGGCTTGATGGAGGGTGTAGGAGAGAGGGGGAACGTCCCTGCCGAATGTAATCATCAGGGAGACTGTGGCCGACGTCAGGGTGGCACAAAAGTCTTGTCCATGTGGCTGAATAAAGTTGATTTTGACTGGGCTTGACTGGCGTGCGCCACATATGTACCAGCGTGCGCCAGTGATAGCTGAGTCAACGGTCGATGACCGACACGTAGCAGTTAACTGGCGTGCGCTAAGGGAACAATGGCGTAAGCCAGTTTGGGTTTTGCTGGGGCTGTTTGGCTCTGGTTTGAAGGGTTTGAAGTGGGTTTGAAAGAGGTTCAGGACGCTCAAAGCTCAAACACACCATCGTCCTTAGACTGTTCTGGACCATAATCATCATTGGGGAAATAAAAGATCGAAAAAAAAAATAGTGTTATCTGGACAGTCCAGAATGGGGTGTCTACAATAGCCCCCTTTGATGGCACTTTGAGGTACCATTGACTGGAGACAAGTAACGTCAAAGGTTTTCTAGACACCCCCCTCGAGGCTATCCAGAATGCATGAATTTTGAAGGACCTGTTTGATTTGAAGTTGGGATAGATCGCCGTTGACTTGAAATTGGACGAGCGGATCGTCGTTGATTTGAAATTGGACGGATAGATTGCCTTGTACTTGAAATTGGACGAGTGGATCGTCGTTGATTTGAAATTGGACAAGGGGATCGTCGTTGATTTGAAATTGGACGAGCGGATCGTCGTTGATTTGAAATTGGACGGACAGATCATCGTTGATTTGATTTTGGACGGACAGATCGTCGTTGATTTGATTTTGGACGGACAGATCGTCGTTGTATTGACGGGCCTCTGATTGGGGATGGGTCCATGTGAGCTAATGTGAAACCGGGCCGCCTTAGGCTTTGATGTGGAAGCAAATTTGAACCTTTATAAGAGAGTTGGGCCTGAGGCCCAAACTATAGTGGCGTACGGCATCAATACACTGGCGTACGCCAGAAATCTTGGTCGAACCGGCCCAGATCCAGCCCAGAGCCGGCCCCACGTCGTATAACTTCTGCAGAGTGTTTGAAATTGCCATCCTTTCGGTTTTTCGAACTCCAAAACTCCCAAAAAAAACTCCCACACTCTTGAATCTCTCACTCAATCTTCCATCTTTCTCTAAAACCCATGCTCCTTTACTCATCCATGGCAGAACCCAGCGGTAGTGGCGGCAATGGCAATGCCGGCGAGGAGGAAAATCGGCCACAGGGTGGCATCGAGATTCCGGGGTCTCCAATCGACGATCAACCTGCAGAGGAGGCTTTTTCGGGTATCGGTGCAGCGGTTTCAGGCAGTGGCGGCGGCGACAATGGTCATGCAGCAGAGGGCGGTGACGGCGATGGGCGGCGTACACCAGGGCTGGTGGGGCGTACGCCAGGTGTTATTGAACCAGGGGGCCCACAGGTTCGTCGTCTGGACTTCCAAAGCGGTGTAAAGGGGCTCATCGTGACGGGCCTGGGCTCGGCTGGGGTCAGCTGTAATAGCAGTGGTGGTGGTGATGATGGTGGTGATGGTGGCCGGCCGGAGACACCGGTGAGAGATCCGGCGAGGGGCAAGGGTCACGTTGTTACGGAAGAGGTTTCCGGAGGAGTACCCACAGGGACGGTCGAGTTCATGCCAGCGGTAGGGTCCTCGGCGCATGTACCCATCACACGAGGGGATTTTGCAGAGTTTGTGTCCGAGGAGGAACTTGGTCACTTGCTCCGAGAGAATCCAGGGGTAGTGGCTGCAGTGCTGGTAGCGCGAGAGGACAGGCTCCGGCAAGTTGAGAGGGCTCAGGAGGAGGAGCGTTTAAGAGACGAGGCCGAGAGGGCCAGGGCCGAGGAGGAGGCTTTTGTGCGCGAGACTGGGGTAGCCGAGGAGGCTCAGAGGGAGGTGTGGTCCTTTGAGCATGCAGTGACACTTGCAGAGTCCATACGGCTGGCACCCCGTGCTAGGTTTGATGCGGCTACGTATGCCTCGCCCGAGCCACACTTGTTCATACCGTCCGGGGTTTGAGAGCCTCGCACCTTTGCGAGAGAGCTATGACGCAAAGCTCATACTTAGAGACCCACAGAGACACCTGTCCGTGGATTGGGCACACGTACACTCCTGAACTTACTTCGATATTCATGCTTTGTCATTTGTAGCCATATGTAGCTTGAATTGGCGTAGTATAGCTTGTAACGCGCGTAGGCTAGAACCTTGACTTGTAGCTTGACTGAGACAGTAGAATATGGATAGCATGCCTCGACTTTGAAACTTGACTTGAATGATAGAACACTTGACGTAGCTGAATCGACTTGCAGAACACCCATAATTTCGATAAAAACCGTTAGTGCCAGGCTTGAATCAATCATAAGCTGTCTCGACCAATAAGATAGTCCTTTGAACTTGAATTCGACTAAGGACACTGCCATGATATGTTGAATGCTCGAATGGCATGTCCAATAGTTTGAATCGACCAGTTTGACAAGCAGAACACTTTTGAAATCAACTGAGAGGTGTACCCAGGGGAGAATAAGGCCTTGTGGCCCGGAACTTGACTGAGAAATGTCTTTGAGTTGATTCGACTGATAGCAGAACTGGATAGAGTAATACGAGCGCCCGGTAGCTTTGTTCGACCCTTATGATTTCTGTTTCGACCGTAGAGTTACTTTTGAAATTCTGAATTCGGCTGACTGTTTAAATTGCAATTACTGATGAGACTCTTTTTGTTATCTGCCTTTGCATGCAGAGAGGAGCGGCCAGCACTCGGGGCCATGGAGGTCCCGCGAGCTCGCTTGAGTTGTACCGAGGGTTGCCCGAGCGAGTCAGGGCTTTGGTAGATGCTGCAGGGTTCCGGCCGTTCATCCTCACGTTGACGACCGTGAAGAGTGGCCATGCTCTGCTTACAGCGCTAGCCAAGAGGTGGTGGGATTCCTCGAATACCTTCCACTTTTCGATCGGGGAGATGACGGTGACTCCGTCTGACTTTGCAGCTCTCACCGGCTTGAGGGTAGGAGGAGAGCCTATCCCGTTTGACTCGGAGATTTACAGGGACCCCTGGGCTTTGGAGTGGTTCTTAGGGCAGGCACCAGCAGGCGAGGCAGAGACCGTTCATTATGACCAGTTCAGACGGTATTTGCACGCGAGGGAGCCGAGCTCGGAGTTGGAGGCGGAGCAGATGGCGAGGGCCTACCTCTTGTACTTGTTCGGGGCTACGCTGTACCCGAACAAGCGATCCACGGTGCACCTATCTTACTTGCCGGCCCTCTATGACTTACGCTCAGCTTCACAGTTTGACTGGGGATGAACAGCTCTGGGATCGTGCTATGGCTTCATGGGGGAGTTCTCGCGAGGGAAGAAGGCGACGGCCGGCTACTGGAGAGTGTGGGAGGTAAGAAATAAAGCTTGCAATTCATTTCCTATTTTCCCTTTCTTGCACTTGTCTTTGATTTGCATGTGAACTGTATTCTGATGCTTTGATTGTCTTGACATTTGCAGCTGTGGGCTTATGAAGTGCTGAAGATGTACCCACCGGAGAATAAGTGCCCGAACCTGAGGATGCTCCCACGTGCTATGATCTGGGGGCCCATGTACAGTGGCAAGAAAAAGTCGAGAGGGAGCCTCCTAGCCTTCAGGTCGTACCTTGACGAGCTGTCAGGTACTCAGGTAAGCAACACGCCAAATTGACCATTTTGCCCTTAGAATTGCTTTAATGCTGTCGCTGATGACTTTGAATCTGTGCAATTGTCTTGCAGGTAGAGTGGGACCCATGGAGTAATGCGGAGCCCGAGCCTGAGTATTTGGCTAGGAGCAGGGTGGTGACAGCGAGCCGGGTGCTATTGGAGTCAGCCTTCGGGTGGCGGTGGTACTTGGGTGACCGTGTGACACGGCAGTCATTGGGCTTTCTTGAGTACCAGGTTCCTGGGCCACTTCCTCCTCACGCCTCTCATACAGACAAGTACACTCTGGCTGAGTTGCGGCGCTTCACTGTTCCGACCGGCCTTGCTGCTTTTCTGAGGCCCGAGCGTGACTATGCTGTCTACCGGAGGCAACGCTTGGCGGGGCCACTTGGGGTTTTGGAGCACATCGCCGTGCAAGGTGAGGCACTGGAGGCTGGCGAGGAGAGGAGGAGCCGGGAGAGCAGGGCAGCTTGGCCGAGAGAGAGGAGCAACTATGCCACAGCGACCGGGCTGCCTCAGCTTTCTTGGACACTAACGGTGCGGGATGCGCAATGAGAGGAGGCCATAGTTCGGTTTAAGCCTGCCAGGACAGAGCCAGCAGAGATCACAGTACTGGTACGACACTCTTCATCCCTTGTAGTTTCCGTACTTTACTTTCGGCATGTATATCTGGCTTGCATTCTGACTTTTGCCCAAAATTGTAACACAAGCTCCGATGGAGTGGGTGCGGGAGGCGGCTTGTTTGATGAAGGCCATGGAGAAAGAGTTTCACAAGATAGCCGGCGGCGCCTCTTTGCAACTACACTACCCAGCTCCAGCTCCTGCTCCTGCTCCTGCTGTACAGCCTCTGGTATAACCTTCCATTCTGGTTTTGGATAGGATTGTTTTCAACATTTCCTGCACTTAACATTTCAATATATACAATAAAAACAATGTATGCTAAATGACTTGAATGACCATGTAGGGACATGCTAGGGCGGCTCCTAGGAGGAAGAGTGTGCGGCCTCCTCCAATGAAGAAGATAGCACCGAGCTCTTCTCGGCCAGTAGCGAGGGTACAATGGGGAGTGCAGATCACTCCGGCTAGCGAGGAACTCCAGCTCCGCCGAGAGCTGAGGAAGAGACCTGCGGAGAAGAGGCCTGCCGAGGGACCCTCACAGAAGAGAAGGAGAGAAGAGGAAGAAGAAGAAGAAGAAAAGGAGGAGCAGACGTCCCTCAGCTGCGACTCTGACTCCGTAGACGACCCCAGGTTCCGGATGGACCCTCGAGAGATGGAGGATAGCGAGGAGGAGGACGATGACGAGGACCTTTTTGATGACTGAGGGCTATCACCGAGCCTTGGTTTATTCTGCTGATACTTTGACACTTTTGAGATGGATACTTTGATTTTTGGGATAGGGCCTACGTGCCCTTTTGACTTTTGGGCGAGTGTGCCTTGATACTTTTAGTTCTGCCTGGGCCATTGTGCCGCTTTGATACTTGATACATTTCTACCATTACGTATTGGCATAGCAGTATATAACTTCTGCATTTTCTGTTTATCGTTTTCCCTTGCTTTGATGATTTGGTAAAGGAAAAGAATAAACCCTCCACTAATATCTAACATGCATTGATGAATGCTCTGAATCGACAAAAGACACTTGCACATGTACATAGTTGACTTAGCTCGAAGAAAAAGAGGGACAGAGAAGCCCTAGGATACGACACGTATCCCAGACACGCGGAGGATACGGGAGACTTGGGCGTCAGTAGGCCAAACTCCGAGATTCTCCCGGGGGAAGGAAACTGACCCTTTTAAAAGGTAACACAGCTGCATAATGACTTGTACAAATCGCCAAAACTGGTACCATTGTCCCGGTACGAGGAAAATACCGAAGAAAAGCTAAAAATGCCATAAAAATGGACATAAGACGCAAAAGATGACTCGATATGGTCCCGGACTGAAATCGACACCCCCATACAGTCACATAAGTCCTATGTAACATGCACGGTATGACAAAACTTGGCAAAAGCCTTTGAAATGAGATTTGACCTCCCGTATCCTTGATTAGCTTGAAACGGGCCACTGAGGGTCCAAAATCTCCATCGGGCGTGGCTTTTGGAATTCGATGCCTCGCCATAGTCGCAAATGACATTTGTGACTTGTAGGAATCAACAAATGGCCAAAGCCAGCCCCGGAATTGAAAATGACCATGCGGAGGCAGTAGCTGCTACAAACTGGTTTCTGGTGAACGTTACTGGCGTACGCTAGAAATTGGGCCCCGTACGCCAGTAAGTGGGTGACATGCATACGCCAGTTACAAACTGGCGTACGCTAGGTTTCTGAGTGCCAGATCCACTTGACTGACCAACTGTCCTTTTTCAGGGGCCACTTTGTTTTTACCCTCACACGGTTTGCACACGATTTCTGAGCTCCCAGAAGGCAGTGTCCTTTGCAGGGGTGTAGTTTGGAAGCTAGCATGGTGTTTGAATGAATCATTGGTAATGGGAAGGATGGCCAAGGCCTATAAAACAGAGACATATGCATTGTGGCCTTCACGGCTGCACTGCTTCCTCTTTTCTTCAGTATATTTCGGCACTTTCCATGGACAACCCTCTCCCAACTTTACTTAGGCCCTGGTTGGCGCAATTTCTAAGCGTAGACTAGCTCAATTTCCAATATCACGGTCTTGTTTCATTCCGCTTTCTTCGACACATGCCGCTCCGCCCAGCACTCCTGCGGGCCGCCCTCAGATTCTGGGACCCTGACGTCCATGTCTTTCGCTTTGGCGATGACGAAATGTGCCCGACCGTTGAGGAATTCCAGGTATACCTCCAAACCTATTCGTCCTCTACACTTGTTGTCCCGCCTTATCAAGCGAGCATGCCCAAACTGCTAGCCAGCTCGCTCAACATCTCCTGGGGTTTGGCGAACGCTATCCTTGAGGGTGGCCAAATGAACATCATGCGGCTGATTGAGATGTACAGTCCAGACGGAGATTTGGATAGCGACGAAATTCAAGCGCGCCACCGCTTTGCCTTAGTAATCTGCCTGCTTGCCGCCTACCTACTCATTCGGGCCCACGGGCAGGTCAGCCCTTCGCTTGTGAGCGTTGCTGCCCAGATGGGGGCACGAAGGAACGTGATCCCTTTGGTCCTGGCTGAGACACTCTTGGGTTTGGATCTGGTATACACGGGCCAGTCGGCCGTCTTCAGCGGGAGCCCGCTTTTACTTCAGGTTACCTCACTCAGCTCACCTTTTTCTGGCTTTTCACATGTTCTCATTTTACCTCGACACTCGGCTTAGGCTGCTTCCTAGCTCCTTACTCGTCTTTTCGCTCAGGCTTTTTCTGACTGCTTACTTGTCTTTTCGCTCATGCAGTTGTGGTTGTCAGACAAATTGAGTTTACTGCACCCACCAGTGGCGGGTTGGAATCTCTTTTCGAAGAGGATTCATCAAAGGGAGATGCGGTATCCCGACATGGATATAGAAGGCTGGTACAAGTTCATGCAGCAAATGCAGTCTGATGAGATCGCCTGGAGGTGCCCCTGGCTGGACCTCCCGGATATGGCTATTCACTCCGATGGGTTCGACAGGATGGTGATTGCAGGACTGTCGAGCTTTACTTTCTACATTCCCGGTCGTATCCTTCGACAGCTGGGCGCCTCTTAGGAGAATCACCGCATTAGCATTGGGGACTTTCGTGTCCCGAATTTCAACGCCCAAACACTCAACGGTTACCAGAGGTGCTGGGGCCTTAAAGCCCTTCGGGCTGAGATGCTAGATTTTACCACAGGGCTAAGGAATCGCTACAGACAGTGGCTAAGAGCGGATGTAAATGCAAGGGAAAATATTAACTGAATCCGGGCCACTTTGCTATGCTTAGAATAAACTGCGAGCCGTTAGGCTTCTTAAGCATTTTGTTCTGTTTTTCATGCTTTAACTGTTTTAAGGCTTTTATGCTCAGCTTATGTATTAGAAGTAGTAATTTGCAATAAAGTTGAAAGACGATGGGTTTCCCCTTTTCTGATTTTCTTCAATGCGACTGCGACTTGTGCTCGACTTTCTCAAACTGCGACGTGGATCCGAAAATGTCAACCCTGGATCAAAACCTTGATAGAATATGACCAAATCTCAAGGTGAGATTGCCTACGTATCCCTTTTCAAGGAATCAGGTCAGAACGTAGTTCAGGCAAAGGTTCGCTCGTGTATTTTTACCTCTCCTTTTACGCTCTAACTTTTTCCTAGGACCGCCCTTTCCAGGTTTTTGGCCTAGCGAGCTTTTGACTTTTGCCTATTTATTTTTTCCTAGAACCACCTCCTTAGGTTTTCGGTCTAGCAAGCTGCTCTAATTTTTGCTTGGAATCGCCCACCCTTGTGGTTTTCGACCCAACGAGCATCTCTCAGGGATAGTAACATTTGAGTTGATCCAGGTTGACCAAGGTGTTGAATTAAATACCGTCAAGGTCGATGAGCTTAGCAGCACCCCCGGATAGGATGGTCTTGATGATGTAAGGCCCGGATCGCTTCGGCCTGAATTTCCCGCGGGGATCAAACACTGGAGCGCGGATTTCCTTTGTGACCATGTCTCCTTCGACCAAACCCCTGGATTTCACCCTTTTGTTGAATGCGCGAGCAATTCGACGCTGATACCCCTGAACATGATACAAGGCTCGGAGCCTTCTCTCATCAAACAACATCAGCTCGACAAACCTCCCGCTTAACCATTCAGATTTCTCGAGACCACTTTCGACCATGACTCTCAGCGACGGGACCTCAAGCTCGATGGGAAGCACTGCCTCCATCCCATAGACTAAGGAGAAAGGAGTTGCACCAGTTGAAGTGCGGATAGACGTTCAATACCCCCAAAGGGCGAGAGGCAGCTATTCATGCCAATCCCTTGCAGACTCGGCAGTCTTCTTGATGATCATCTCGACATTCTTATTCGCAGCCTCGACCGCTCCATTTATTTGCGGCCGATAGGTCGTCGAATGATGGATCTCGATGCCGAATTCCTCAAAGAGCTCCAGAACCCTTCCTTTGAAATGACTTCCGTTATCCGACACAAACGCCTGAGGGACTCCGTACTGATAGATGATGTTCTTTCGAATGAACTGAGCAACCTGGACCGTTGTCAGTGTCTTGTAGGATTCGGCCTCGACCCATTTGGTGAAGTAGTCTATTGCCACCAGTATGAACTTATGGCCATTCGAAGCAAACGGCCTGATCATCCCAATAACATCGATGCCCCAAACAGAGAAAGGCCACGGCGAGGTCATGCCATACAATTTAGACGGAGGGACATGTTGGAGGTTCGCGTGGATTTGACATTTGTAACAGCGTCGTACGTAATCGATGCATTGCGTTTCCATCGTAGACCAGTAATAACCCTGCCTGAGGATTTTCCTAGCGAGCATGACGCCGCTCATATGAGGCCCGCAGACTCCCTCCTGAACCTCTTCCATTATTCTTGTTGCTTCGACACCGTTGACATAGAGCTTGTGCATCCCGCAGTTAGACCTTCGATACAACTTCCCTCCACAGATGATGTACTAAGAAGCTAACCTCTGTAAAGCAACCCGATCCTTTTTCGTGGCCTCGGCAGGGAATTCCCCACACTCCACAAAGTTCCAAATATCATGGTACCAGGGTAGGCCATCATCGACATCATCAATGGCGTTGACATACTCATAAGCAGGCAAATCCCTCTGTTCAATCACAATCGGCCGTAGTTTAACGCCTATTGGAAGTTCGATCATTGAAGCCAAAGTCGCCAAAGCATCGGCGAACTGATTCTTCAAGCGTGGGACATGGGTGAAAGTCACCTTATTGAAGCGAGGAATCAGTTCTTCCAAATCTTGGTGATAAGGCTTCAGCTTTTCCTCACGAACTTTCCAATCTCCATTGGCTTGGGAGACCACCAAGTTTGAATCTCCAATTACTTTGAGCTTCTCGACTCCTAAAGCAACAGCAGCTTCCATTTCGACAATGCAGGCCTCGTACTCAGCTTGATTATTGGTAACATCGAAATTCAGCTTGAAAGTAAGCGGAATATGAGCGCCGGCGGGCGTAATCAACAACTCTCCGATCCCAAATCCCTTCTGGTTAGCAGCTCCATCAAAATAGAGCGTCCATACTTCCTCGACCACTATTAACACCTCTTCGTCGGGGAAAGTGAAATCCACGTCTTCCGAGCCGTCGATCGGGTGATCAGCCAAAAATTCAGCAACGGCGCGCCCCTTACAGACTTTCTCGTGACGTGTTGGAGTTCGAACTCAGCCAGCAGAAGCAACCAACGTGCTAGCTTATGGGTGAGCGCGGGCTTCTCGAACAAATACTTGATAGAATCCATCCGAGAAATCAGTCTCACCGAATAGGCTAGCATGTAGTGTCTAAGCTTTTTGGTAGCCCAAACCAGCGCCCAACATGTCTTCTCCAGAGGGGTATAGAGCTCCTCGAACCCCACCATTTTCTTGCTCAAATAGTAAACAGCCTTCTCGACCCCATTGCTCCCTTCCTATGCTAGTAGACATCCCATGGCTGTTGGAGAGACGGACATATAAAGAATCAATGGTCGGCCTGGCGTAGGCGGCATCAGTACAGGCGGACTTTGTAAATACCTCTGAATAGACTCGAAGGCGACCTGGCATTTCTCTGTCCATTCGAACAGGACTCCCTTTTTGAGCAGACGGAATAACGGCTCACAGGTTAGAGTTAGCTTGGAGATGAACCTGCTGATGAACTAGACCTTCCCTAGAAAGCTTCGCACGCCTTTCTCAGACTTTGGCGGCTCCATTTCGAGAATCGCCTTGATTTTGGAGGGATCCACTTTGATTCCCCTTGTGGTGATCAGAAACCCTAACATCCTGCCTGCCGTGACTCCAAATGTGCACTTTTGTGCGTTCAGACGCACATTGTACTTACGAAGCCTTTCAAGAAATTGCCTGAATGAAGGAAGATAGTCCTTTTCCTCCTTTGCCTCCACAATCATGTCGTCGACGTAGATCTCAACGGTCTTATGTATAAAGTCATGGAACAAGGTCGTTTGGGCCCTTTGGAAAGTACACCTGGCGTTCTTCAACCCAAATGGCATCTTCACATAGCAATAAGTGCCCCACTCCGTGACAAATGTCGTTTTCTCTTGGTCTTTGGGCGCCACAGAGATCTGGTTGTATCCTGAGAATCTGTCGACAAAAGAGAGCAAGGCATGCCCCGCCGTGTTGTCCACAAGCACGTCAATGTGTGGCAAGGGAAAACTGTCTTTGGGGCTTGCCTTGTTTAAATCCCTGAAGCCAACGCAGACTCGGATTCTCCCATCCTTCTTGGGGACAAGCACGATGTTGGCCACCCATTTGGGGTACTATGCTCCTTATGAATCCTGCGTCAATCTGCTTGGTAACCTCATCTTTGATTTTCTGAACCCAATCTGGCCTCATCCTGCGAAGTTTCTGCTTGACAGGGACAGCCCCGGGCTCCAACGGGGTTCGATGCTGTACTATTTCAGGATCAATGCCGGGCATATCCTTGTGGGACCATGCGAATACCTCGGGGAATTCTTTGAGGAGCTCGATTGTTCCAGCGTGATTTTCCGGGGACAGATTTGCACCAATTTGCATCATGCGGGGGTCACTTTCGTCTTTCAAATTTACAAAAATTACTTCTTCTTTTAGAGGCTGAGCACGCCTTTCGTCTTCCTTTTCGATGAGGGAATGCAACTCAGCCGGGATGCTCCCATCGAAGTTTGTTCCTTCATCGTCAGGGTTGACACAGTTTATATAGAAGCTAGCAAAGTAGTCAGAAGCAGGATCATGCATTTCATAAAGCCCAACATGTCAGACGTGGAGTGAAAATGCAGTTATTAATACTTCCCTACGCCTTCACGATGAGGGAGGTAGGATCCTCGAGAGCATCCGATGAGTCGGGCCCAAGCATCAGCACCTCAGCTTCTTCACCCTTGCCAACCAAACTTACTTGGGAGAACAGCATCTCCAGATTCCCTTGATCGAAAGCCTTCAGCCAGTCAAACTTCTCTTTGGTCTGACCCAGCTGTTTCTCGAATTCTCCCTTAGCAAGCTCCTCTTCGGCTGTTTCCTCTTCACCGTCGGACCAGGTGTCCGCAGCAAAGATCTCGAATCCTGGCAGCCAAGTGCAAGTCTCTAGATCCCAAAACGGCTCTATCTGTCCCGAATAAGCAGAGCCTCCTCCTTCTCGAACAAAATAGCTGTCGGGGTTACCAAAAAGGGTCCGAGATTTTCCCTTGTCTTTCCTCTTTTTGACGTCCTTGGCCGGCGGGGTGTAGCCCAGACCAAAGCGGCCTTCGGTGAAAGGAAAGACAGGAAACTCAGTGATCCCCTGTTGGTTGACCCCGAGTCCTAGGCCAGGCATGAATGACATTTTCCTCATCATTTCGAGGACAGTTGAGCTTATGGTGAAATCATCATCCATGGCGATGGCGAGGACTGAGCCTGACGTGTCGAAAGAGAATCCTCCAAAGTCTGAGTCTTCTTCCCAGTGCATAATTCCCAAGACAGGCGTTCCGTCATTCGTGAGTGGGCGGATCCCAGAGTCCCCGCAGATTGTCAAAGTCCCGGTAGAGAGTCCCAGCATGACCTTCTGATGCAGAGTTGAAGTCACCGCCATGATGTTGGCCCTATGAAGCCATGGCCTGCCCAGCAGCAAGTTGAAGGTGGCAGGGACATCGACGACATGGAACTCTACGTCCATTTCAAAGCCTTCAGCATCGAGTTTCAAAGTCAGAGTTCCTTCCACTATACGGCGAGTGCTGTCATATGCCTTGACGGCCAGATTGGAAGGTGTCAAGTCACCCTTTGTGAGCCCCAAGCGGTAGGCAACCCTCATCGGGCAAACGTTGATGGCAGAACCATTGTCGATTAGCACGGTTGGGACCCAATGTCCCCGGCACTTGACAGTGATATGCAACGGGCAGTTATGAGCGGTCCCCTCGACGGGCAGATCCCTCTCGGTGAACGTGACAGAGTGCTTAAAGAGGAGCAGCAGTACAAGAGCAATCATGGCATCGGGGGTAATGTCAATTGGTACCGTGAGCCGAGCCAACGCAGAGGACAGCCTTTCACGATGCTCCTTTGACGATAATATTAAACCCCAGATAGACACGGCGGCCGAAATCTGTTCAAGCTGTTTCAGAATGGCGTCTTCTTCAGGAACCCCACTCGAAAAGACCGGATCATTCCTCTAAGCAGCGGGAGCGGTGGTTCTCTGAGCAAGCGGATTGGACGAGCTTCCAGCCTAGAGATTAGATGGCTAGAATACTCATCCACTCCTAGTGACATTGGCAACATCCCACCAAGAAGACGAGTCAACAGAATCCCACAGATCGGCCGGCACCTCTTCCAACTTGCGCTTTCCTTTGTCTGCTGACGCAATCGTTGCGGTCGAGTCTGGCCCCAGAGCTGAGTCCCATTCCAAATCTTCCATCACTAATCCTTCCCAAAAAGTAGGATCCTGCACAGCATCTTCCTCAAAGGGCGCCCCCGGGTTGGTGACAAACGGAACGTCCCGGAATCCTCCATAGACAAGAGCAGTGTTGACAGTCCACACTTCGTTCCCCATGTTCAAATCGACAATATTGTCCACATCTCAAATATCGGCAGGCGGTGGAATTTTAACGATTTCCTCTGCATCCCAAAGGTCGGCAGGAGGCGCATCCAGGACCATGATCGAGCAGTCATCTCCGGAAGTAGAAACAATAGGGCGAGGCTGTTCTACGGAGACAATGTCGAGAGTCGGGTCAAACTCATGGGCGCAGCGGCCGACCATACCGGCAATCGTATTCACCAAAGGTAGCATGGCGCCGAGCGGGCGGCGGACATCAGACACGATCTCCCCTTCTTGATAGTAATCCCAGTATTCCTCACTGATGTCATCCTGGTCCAAATCAGCCTTGAGATCCTGACCTATTTGCCATTCATCGGGTTGCAGATCCCACACGTATTCCTCGGCTTCTTCCTCAACTTGGTTTGGCTCAGGCTGGTAAAAGAGTGCGAACAAAGAGAGACCGTCCAGAGGGTCAGCCTACGCCGCATTCCATTCTTCTTCCCACTAGCTTAGCCATATTTGATTGACTTGAGGGTGTGCGGGAAACCCCATGTTATACTATTCGATCCAATCATTGCAAAGCTCCTCCCATTCCTTGGCTTTGTCTTCCATGGCCCATCCGGCTGCCATCATGTTAACGCATGGCTCAGAAGGCAAGGGTATGATTGGTCTAGGGTTGTTGGCTGAGGTAATATGGTCGGTGGGGTTGAATATGGTGGAGCTGAGAGTTATCTGGTTTACTTGCGGGTTAGGGTCGTGTTTAGGCAAGGAATTGGTAATGACATTGGGTTTGGTAGGTGGAGTTGGGAGAGTGCCATTGTCCACCAAATCTTATATCGCATGACGAAGGCGATAGCAAGAGTCAGTGTAATGGCCGGGCATCTGGTGGTATGCACAGAAGGCATTGGGGTTATGACTGGGGGTGGATTTTGAGGAAGTGGAGTTGGGGCTAGAGGCCTAAGGTGTCCAATTTTGACTAACTTTTCCAACACCGAGGAAAGTGGCGCCTCGAAATTGGCAAAGTTACGGGGTTGGCTGTGGTTTTGGGGTCTTTGAAGGGTTTGAACTTGGTTGACATCGGCAATGTGGTTGGAGCTTTGGGCAGAGGCATTGTTGGCAGAGGTTGTGTTGGCATAGCTGTTGCCACCAAACAGAGCAGTGATATTTCCGGTATACGCACGGGGCTTTGACTTTGAAGCTGAGGTAGAGGAGGAAACGTCACTTCTAGGTAGAACACCAGTTTGGAGAGCTTCTTCGATGGCCAAACCAGAGTCGTAGAAAGTCTCGAAGTTTGCTCCTTGAACTAACACGAGATTTTTGGCAAAGTCTGGCTGCACATTGCGGGAAATGATGCGGATCTGGTCCTTCTCGCTCGGGCGATCGGGCATGAGAGCGGCCTTGGCCCTCCACCTCTGGATAAAATCTGCAAAAGACTCATTCGTATTCCTCTTAGTGGATTCCAACTCCCGGGTGGTCATTTTGAGCTGGGCATTGTAACTGTATTGAGCATTGAAGGCCGTACCGATGTCTTCCCATGTCCGTCTCTTGAAAATGTCAAGTGATAAGAACCCCTGGAAGGCGGGACCAGCAAGAGTTTACGGAAATAGCTGAGCCATTGCGTCTTCCCCAACACCATGTAGTTTCATTGCACCATGATAGGCCAACAGGTGAGTTTTCGGATCTCCGGTTTCGTCGAACTTCGCGAAGTCGAGCATTTTGAACCGATCGGGCAGCCTGGCGTTCGGGAACGGGCAAAGGCGATCCATGTCTAACACTCCTGCCCCTTTCCTTTCGGACTTAGCGACTGCTTCTTCCAATTTTGCCATTTTGGCGACCAAAGCTGCCATTTTCGGGCTTGGAGCAGGATTTTCGATCAGAGGGTCCTCTTCGGCAGCGGCCTCCCGCTCTCGTCTTTCGCCGCCTTCCCCTCCTGCTGCAAGAGGAAGCCATTCTTCGATTAGGGTTCGGAGATTGGCCATAGAGGCGTCGGCCTGGTCGGCCCTTTGCTGCATGATTGCTAGGTTGTGCTGAAAATCCGCTAATACGGTAGCGAGATTCGGAGGCGGAACATCTGCCATGGCTAGAACCTCTGCCTTAACAAGCTTTGGAGATGCTGGCGGAGACAGAGTAGATGGAGGGGACTCGTGCAAAGTAGTCGATGGCGAATCCTCCCGTGACACAGTGCAGGCCAGAGCTTCCGTTGTGTCTGACTGAAAGACGAACCCCAAATCAAACTTTCAAATGGACTCGGCGGACGGCCCCAAGTAGGTTTGGCTCTTGATTTCGGAACCCTATTTTGATATCGACATGGCTTGACAGCAAAGTACAAGAACTCAGTGACAGCCTGCAATCATTTTATTTGAAAGAATGGAAAATGAGCATGCCAACGTCGTCGGTGTCCTCCTAGACTCTAGAGCTAGAGGGAGTCTGCCTCACGATACTCGAACATTTGCCATAGAATCCTCGGATCTTATTTTCGACGGTGTATCCTTGATTGAATCGAATGTCACTAAGAGATGTCAAAACAGCCTAAGCCTTTGGCTTTTCCACTCTCGAAGTTTCAAAGTTTGATTTCGGAACAACTTGGTGTGAATGGCGTGATACCGTGACCGATGCGGCATAAACAGCACTGTGCCGAAGCCTGAGCGGTGTAAGTGATTAGCACTTCTAACTTGGGTGGTGTAAGCATCACGACAGTTTCCCCGTTGTTCCTGTTTATTCGATTTGAAACCTCGATCGGGCGTTAGATAAACACTTAGAAGGTATTGATTTCTCGAAGCCTCATTGATTAAGGACTTGAAAATTTTTGGTAACGCGCAACATCGAGATGCACGACTCGTCATCGGTCCAAGGCAATGTCGAATGGGCGCAAGACAGACTCGACGAAAGACATCCTAAAAGCCGCCCTAGCATGCTCCTACGCAAAACGGTCATGAATGTATGTACAGGCTTGCGATAAGGAAAGCGATAACACATAGACAGGATATAGGGGTTAGATGCAAATAATCCTACCTTGCGGGTTCCTGTCTTAGGTTGAAAAGTTCTAGTGCTTTGTAAACGCTGTAGAGGCCGGTTTTGGCTAAAGGGGTTCCTCTGACTAGAGTCGTGATATACCTCCCATTGCAACGCGTAGAGCAAAGCAATGGTCGAACGGTAGTACGACTCATCATCGTCCAAGGTTGTTGCGCGTTCGAGGACCCCGGGCTCCAATAAATTATGCCGATTACCTAAAACACCTCAACGGGGCAGACCAACCATCGATGCGAACGGAAAATGCCGAAGAATGATTCGACGAGAGAGAAATGCAACGCTTTTGAAACAAATGCCATTTGAAGTTTGGCTCACTTTTGTTAACTAATACTTGGAGAAAATTACACAAGTGAACAATAGTAAAAGCCCCAGTTCGGATTGGTTGGATGCTGAGATCCTGTTACATTACCATTCCGTTCTTCAGCAGCGCGAAGCGTACTGTTTTGACAGACTTTTGAAAATTGTTCGATTATGTATTAATCACCAAATACCAATCAACGCGATGAGTCCCCAGCGGAGTCGCCACTGTGGGCACGTGCCCTTGGAAATTTTCAATTTTGTTTAAAAATCGGGTGCGGCCCTCTTTGGAAAAGAGCGCGGCGAAACGCCTCAATTCAGAGTCGCCACTCGGGTTTTAGCGGTGAGAGCACCCAAGGAACCGAACTCGAAAACGTTTGCCACGTTTGTTTGATTTTGAAAAAGGCGTAGACCGGTCCGTCGTCACCTTCGATATCTGAGGTTCGAGAGCCAGGTTACGAGAGGGGAAGGGTTTTATGGCACCCCCTCTCGCCCAATCCGGAGATCGGTCTCTACTCGGGCATTTCATAAAACGTTTGCATTTTTCTCTCATTTAATCACTTTTATCCAGTTAGGGAAGGGGAACAGTTAATGGGGATTTAAACTGTAACAAATTGCATTTATGTGACAAAATGTTTATGGATGACTTGCTTGCAATGATAAATATAGATTGAGAACAAGCACTGAGCAACCCGAATAAGTTGGAGTACGCTGTGTTGAAGGAACGCGAGCAGGCTCCACACCAGCATGCACTGGCCGAACCAGTGCATGCTGATAAGACCAGCACACGCCACAAACAAACTGGCGTACTCCACTTATCTAGTTTGTCAGTCTTTGTTTGCAATCCTTTGGGCTCTGGAAAGGGACCAGCGCACACCCAGGACAAACCACGTAGTTAATAGAGCAGAATATATATATTTACAAACAGATGAGATGGCTTTAAGCCATGAAAGACAACAGAATGCCCCAAAAACAGTGTGGGGATATAAAAGAGGCCAAGACTAAGCTAAGATACAAGGGCCAGCCACTGAATCCTAGGAGCAACTGCCGTACGCCAGTGATAATATGTCGTACGCTAGTTTAACCCTTATCCAGTGCTTAGCTTTGCATCATCTGGGTTCTGGAACATGACCAGAAGGATCCCAGAGGCCTTTTAAACAAGCAAGGAGTAAACACTAACTACTACAGCTAAGCAGTTCTAAATGTACAGAAAAAGCAGTAAACTGGTTATTAGCATGCTAAGGTGATTGATAGAAATATAAGTTAACAGAAACGATGATCAATGATCCCCACACCATTAGTGCACGTACTGCCATAACTGGCGTACGGCATGAATTTACTAGCGTGCGCCATGTTCGATCCCATACGATTGTGATATTTTACCAGTTTGAGGCCAGGACTAGTATTGACTACTAGCCTGGACCTTACTGGTTCCCCTCAGAAGTTAAAAACAGAGAGAAACACAAAGGTGGTATACCTTTGATTGGGATGAAGAGATGACTTGAGCTTTGATTTGGGGAGATGGAGAGTGACAATGTGAGGGATGTACCAGTGGGGTGTATGACTGAGAGGCCTCTCTTGCTTCCTCCTTCAATGGAGGAGAAGAGATAGAGAGAAGAAAAAAGGATCTTTTTAGCTCTTTATGTGGTTAACCCCTTGCAAATGAATGCAAGGGGGGTATTTATAGAGGAGAGAGGAACTGAGATCAGTTGAGTTAAGGCCTGGTTTGGCTGGTTGGGTTAAGAGAGGGAGCCTCCCATGCATTAAATGCATGGGACTTGGCTTGATGGAGGGTGTAGGAGAGAGGGGGAACGTCCCTGCCGAATGTAATCATCAGGGATACTATGGCCGACGTCAGGGTGGCACAAAAGTCTCGTCCATGTGGCTGAATAAAGTTGATTTGACTGGGCTTGACTGGCGTGCGCCACATATGTACCAGTGTGCGCCAGTGATAACTGAGTCAACGGTCGATGACCGACACGTGGTAGTTAACTGGCGCGCGCCAAGGGAACAATGGCGTAAGCCAGTTTGGGTTTTGCTGGGGCTGTTTGGCTCTGGTTTGAAGGGTTCGAAGTGGGTTTGAAAGAGGTTCGGGACGCTCAAATCTCAAACACACCATCGTCCTCAGACTGTTCTGGACCATAATCATCATTGGGGAAATAAAAGATCGGAAAAAAAAAAGAGTGTTATCTAGACAGTTCAGAATGGGGTGTCTACACGGACCTTCAAACCCAAGTGGCAACTCTGAATTGAGCGCTCGTCTGCCAAAAAAGTGCGCTCATCGATCCGCCCTTCTTTTTTCCGGGGCACGCTGCCCACAACCGGGATCGTACCCAAGGGAAAAATTAATACGGCTTGGTTGGATTTGTAGATGTAAGCAATGGCTTTTGGCTTTTAGACATCCAACTTTGTTTTACGTTTGCGGTGGAAAGTAAAAAGGCTAAATTGAAAGCGAATAAACTAAGATAAAAAGCATGTTAGGTCTAGGAATTACTAGCACCCACGACTTGAGTTAAATCACATTTTCACCCAATTACGCAATTTAAGAAACTCAACTAAGGTTTTTAATCCGGAAGATAGAATGGTTCGATTACCAAGTTAGCTCTAGAATTTTTTTAGCAAATACCTCGAGCGACAGAGCTCCAAGCATCATATGTGGTAAGTAAACAATGCTCTTACCTACATATGATCAAGGAGGTTAACACCTTAGCAATTTTACAAATAAACCCGAACCCCACATCAATTTTCGAACCAAAGGTTTGAACTTTATAGTGAAAAATGCAATTTTACTCGAGCCATGAGGTGCTAATCACCCTATGTCCTAACCCTAGAAAACTACTCACACATAACTATGAAGATAAGAGCAAGCAAAAATCTACTTAGCATAGTGAAGTAACAACACTTGAAGAAAATTAGATTAAATGATAGATCGGAGTAGCGGCTACAACTTTAATGAAGACTACAATAGCAAAAACTAATTAACTAAAGCAGAAAATTAAATTTAAAGGGCTGGAAAATGAAGAACAATTCAAAAAGCAAGTAAATCTAGGTTAGATCTAAATTATGCAATATAAAAGTTATTCTACTTGTTTTTACAAAGTGACATCAGGGGCTTTTATATTTTCCAAAGTATGCGCACAGAATATTCTCCTGGAGATCCAAAAATTCTCTTCTAGGCCCCTCGGTACCGATGGAGAACATGCTACGCTGCTGTTAAGGAGCTCGGTATCGATAAGCATTAAAAAATGGTACCACTACCGAAGAAAAAAGGCTACTGCTGGGAACTTCTCGGTACCGATTGGAATTGGTGCAAGGTACCGATACCAAGTGACAAAAGGTTGCTATAGAGACTTGATAATGCAGTTGATACCGATGGGAGGACATCCATGGTACCAATGCCGAGTCGATTATGGCCAGCCCTTGGTTCTTGCTCTGCTTTGTCTTGCCTTGCTTTGGCGAGCTGTCGGGTCACCTTCGGGTCCTTGAATGCTTTGGCTTGGATTCCGATGATTCCGTTCTTGGTCCTTTTTTATCTTTGAATATCCGTGACAAGCTTTTGGCTTAAGAATCCCTGTTTTGAACGACTTCTCTACAAAACGAAACTAAAATACCTTACGAGCACAAGCAATTAGAAACAACTAAATGACGCTTAACTTAAAACTAGATAACTAGCGCACCCTACATTGCATTATCGGGTGCTTATCAGCTTCTACCTCACTTCTTTCCCTTTCTTCTCCTCTCCTCTCCTCATCCTCTCTCTCCTCCATATGATTGTGTGATGGTTGAGACAAAAGTTCTTCAACTCACCACATCATTTTTTAAAGGTGCATGGTGACCCAGATCTTATTTTTCAGATCTGAGTCATTTGGTCCTCAGATTCGATCGGTCTAGGCTACAAATCTATGGGATATCCAGCAACAGTGGTGGTAGCATCAGGCAGCAGTGATTGCGGTGGGACGGTGAACTCCAATGCCAATATGATTCATCCAACTTCCTTCGGCCACATCCACGAGTGAATCAAAATGACTCCTTCTCTCTCTAAAAAATGGGACCTTATCTCTCAAAGATTTGGAATTGGCTGCCCTTCTTCTTGGGTTTCCTGGCTTGAGTTTTCGCCGATTTCCTTCTCAGGGGTTTTCGGTTTCCTAACGGGTAGGTTTGGCGGGGGCGGTGGGTGGCTTGGCCTCGTGATTTCCCACCAATCTCGGATGTTGGGCGTTTTCAGTTGTGCCCAACGGCTTGTTGGTGATCTCGTGTTTTTCTACAGGCATGATCTTCTTCTCTGACGATTATTTTCGTCCAGTGGTCCAGCTCTATTTTGTTTCGGTGGTTAAGCGCGAGCGTGCATCACCACTCTTTGGGTTTTGGCTCAGATCGTCTTTGGTGGCTGCTGATGGCGGAGATTGGCGTTTGTGGTTAGGCTGCTGGACTGTTATGGTGGTTTGTGGATGTTTGGGTTGCCTTGTTGGCGGTGGGGTGGTGTTGGCGGGTTGGGATGGTGGTGATTTAGGGTAGGTATAGGGTTTTGTTTTGTAGGTTTCTGGCTGATTGTTGCGGTGGCGGGGGTTGTGGTTGTGGGGAGTTTGAGGGTGATTTCGGCATCAGGTTTGTAGGGGGTTTGTAGGTGGATGTTGGAGGCGTTTGGGGCTTTGATTTGGTTTCGATCCAGACAAGTGTTGCAATGGCGGCGATGCGGGTGGGCTGTGGTGGTGGGTTTTTGGTGGATGTTGGTGTGTTATGGTGGGGCGGTCGGGTCGTTCTCCGAGGTAGCAACAGGGACTTGTTCCCTGAGCTCCAGGGACGGTGGTGGCAGCGGCCCGTCTCACTCCAGGTGGCCGCAGTTGGTGGTGGGTAAGGTTACTGTTTAGGCTGGCCTATGTTGTCTATGGGTTGGTCTCTAGCTAGGCCTATGTTATCTATAGGTTACTCATTTTAGTTTTTGGGTTTGGGTTTCGGCGTTTTGGGCTTATTTGTTATATTTGGGTTTTGAGTTTCTTGTAGGCTTCATTGTTATATGTATACCTTTTTAGACCTCTTTGGTGTTCTAGGCTTGGCCCTTTGGGTGCTCTGTTGGTTTCTTATCAACTTGAGTTTTGCTTTGTAATCCTTTTTTCTTATCAATAAAATTTTTTGCTTCAATGTTCAAAAAAAAAAAACATCTACGAGTGAATCGGTGGTCTCCAATATTGCAACAGTTATTTTTGGAAGATTTTTATTTTGTTATTGTTGTTTGTTTTTCTTGTTTTTGGTGGGACCTTTTGAAGTTTTTTTGACACTATTTTGTATTTGGTTTATGAATATATGTTTTAATTTCTAAAAAAAAAATTGAGCAGGCCATTTATCTTCATTAATCATGTGAGAAAATTTTAGCTTTGTGTCTTTTTTTTTTTTAATAAATTACAAGTAGGATGTACTTCGAGCAAAACAATCAAGTAAACCAATGGGAGACAAGGATAGAAATTGAACTAATGTCACGTGGACTAAAACATAGGTTCAGCTTACCGATCAAAAAATTAAAAACTACTGCACACCTATTTAATGCATGCAAGAAAAGTGCGAACCACGTTTTCATGACCATGTGATGTGTCACAATTACAGTATATTGGTAAAATGTGACTCAAAGCATGATAAATTAGATACATTCAACGAATATAATGGTAAACACATTAAATGATATTCAAAATTAATGTGATCACCAAAATATTAGTGTTTCGTAATTAAAGTTGCTTTTGGTGATCTACTTTTCTAAGAAATTTACTTGACATAAATAAAATTGCTTTGGCATGCAGGATCACAAGGCCTTTTGTGGGCTCACCGATCGGCGCGCTTGAGAGTTGCTACCCGAATTTTTGAGATGGATGACCCGAAAAACCGACGGTTTGATTTGAAAAGAAGGCTTTTGGCCTAGTGAAAACGTTAAGACTTTGGGTTCGGGAGCCACGTTACGAATGGGAAATGTTTTGTCAAAAAAACACCCCATTCGCCTGGTAAAAACCAGTCTCTACTTAACATTTTCAAAGGGGAAAAACTCTGAATATCATTTGGAAGAGTAAACTCTTAGAAAACAATTAGGAGAAAACATACATGGGATTGAATATATCACATTGGCGTGCCCGGGGTGCTTACTGTATAGTAGACGGCAGATGAATGATGTGCAGAAATGAAATGATAGTACAACAACAGTCTGCCTCAATCAAAAACAATACCGCACGGTGCACCGAGATACCTTGCACGATTTCTGGTACATCTCGCGGTGTACCTTCTCACTGACAACCCATTATTATTACTCAGAATTTTTCGAATGGTATAACTGACTACATTGTATGTCGTTCTTCAAAACATCGTACGGTGTAACTTCAGGCATATTTTAGAACAGCTACGTATTTTCAAGATGAAGCAAATCATTGATCCAAACAGTTTTCTTTATATTATTTTTATTGATTTTTCCATAAATCAATTTGCAAACCCTTTTTGATTCACTTGATCATTGAGAATGAACATCAAAATCACTTTTAGAAGACTAAAAATATGGTTTTTAGATGAAGCTTCATTCTGAAATGCACCTGCAACTATCTCTCAGTAGCATTAGCATAGCCAACAGTAGATAGATATGATCAAGACAAACAAAATAAATGAATGATGAACAACATAAAACCGCACGTCGAATCCTACTACATCGTGCGGTGTATCAGAACACCTCACGGTGTAGTGTTTCTAGTACAGTTGCTTAGCTAATAACCTTGCCTTCGAATAAGGTTGAATACCCCAAGCGAAGGGCTAGATCGTTGAGAACATAATAAACCAGTAAGTCCGGGATCGTACCACAGGAAATCGGTAATAGCTTGTTTGGATTGAAGGTTTTATGTAAGGATTGGGGCGTTTAGGACGGCCAACTTTTGGTTTTGCTTTTAAACTGGAAATACTAAGGCAAAGACTAGAAAAGAGTTTAATTAACTTAAAAGAGGCAAGCTTAGGGATCATCCATCTCTTGACAAAGGCCATTATCGGTTCTCGATTATAACTCAAGCGAGAGTCACGGCCGCATGCTCACACTCAGAAGATTTAGCCTTAAAGACTACGTCTATCAAAAGATGTGATTTATCGGAGGCGAACTAACTTGTTTAACTCATTAATCGAACACGTAGGAGGCCACGAGCTCTAGGCATATCGCGTGCCAAGACCGCTTGACTAAACGACATGCCAAGGAGTTAACACCTCTAGTTAAGACCAGAAATGTAAGATTAGCTTTTATTCCAAAAACCATGCTTTTAAGCCCGAGGGTTCGATAACCAAGCAACAACCTAAGTCTTTGGGAAAGATTAACCCAATACTTAGGCAAGAAACTACTCACACATAGCTAAAGAACAAAGCAAAGCACAATAATGAGACATGTTATTTAACCGTAGGAAACGAAAATAAACTTGATATTGCTAAGGATCTAGTCCATACAAGCAACTTTAATGAACGAGAAATTACCGAACAACAATTACCTTAAGGAGTTCTTGAACAATTAAACTAAGAAAGCTTAAGAAAAATTATGGAGAAAACCTATAGCATAAAGTAGATAATCACTAAGGGGGAGAGAGAGGGGTATATATACATCTCACACTCTTTCTCCACAAAATATCCTAACACTTGCCAAAAGTGGCAAGTATTCCATAAGTTGAAAGTCCAAAAAGCAACAAAAATCTGCAGAAAAAGGTCACCATATCAATACAACCAAATGATTGTATCGATACATCAATCTTTTGACGTTTCGTTCAATCCCTCTGTCTTGCACCGGTATCGATATGGCAGAAACAATTGTATCGATACCACAGTGTTATCCTTGCATACTAGCCTCAGTTTCAGCAGGCAGCTCTCAGCAGTTTCACAACTTCTCAGCATCTTATTTTCATTCTCTAAACTTAAGTAAAGACTACATTTTAAACCTTTCTTTTACCTTTTCTTTACTTTCATTTATTTAATAAAAATAAGAAAGTACCCCCTATTTGGAAACAATGGCATTACCAAAATTTAAATATTTCAATTAAATCAAAATGTCAACCCCTCACTTTTAGTGTAAAATGGAAAACTACACGTTTTTCTCTAGAGGAAATGGCCCAAAACATGACCTTGCTCCTCAAATAAAATCTTGCAACTTTGTAGTTACTCTTAGAAAAATTGAAGGATCAATTACCACCATATTTTATATCGAAAATCGATACTTTTATGGAAAGTCATTTTTCCATACTTAGACAATTTTATGGGGCCGATAGGGTCTTCGGGTACTTGGAAGCACTTGGGTCATCCATGGTGTAACACCCCAACTTCTTAGAACGAAAAATGTAAGGGGATGAAAACAATTGATGCTTTGGATCAATTGGATTGCTAAGGCTTGTTCGTGCCTTTTCACCGAAACCCTAATTTGTCGTCGGAACCCTAATCTGCAAAATAGACAGGGGGTGAGTGCACATCTGCCTCTCGTGGCAAAGGCCCTCCGATGGCAAAGTTAGTATCACGTACTTATCAGTAAACCCTAATTATCAGTAGGAAATATCAAATAATGCAACGTATTGCTTTCCTTTTTCCTCTAGGTTTACCTCACATTTATAGATTTGCGTATGCTTGCTGCTAAAGCATCCTTGTTGCCCTAGGATTCCTATTTCGTATAAGAATCCCTGGATATCCAAGATTCTCGCTTTCCTTATCAATTCATTACCTTAGTCCTTTTAAGACTCCTTTCCATAACTGGCCAAACATCCCATTATCGTTGGGTATCTTTTTCAGATCCTACATTCTCGGGATCTCATTCCTTAACGGAATACCACTGTTTCTGGATTCTTCCAGAATGTTCGCTATGCTCTAACACTTGATTGGAGTTCTTTCCTTGTTCGGCCATCTCGTTGCCGAACAGACTGCTTGGACCAATGACTTATTGTGCAACTTGGTCCTTGTTTAGCTATTTGGACCAATGTAACGGTATGCTACTATCTGCCAGACAGAAAGTTTCAACCAATGACTTCTCATGCCATTGGTTCGTATCGCCGACCATCGCTCATGGTGGTTTATCTCTATCGTGTATAACTCGTGATCTCTCGTATCACGTGCTTGGTTATTATTTTATCTGTTCGGCAATACCTCCCTACAATTGCTCCCCAGCTTTACTTATTTTCCACTGTTCGGGGGTAATGGGTGAAGCTTTAGAGACAAACTTTAGACCGAATTTCCTCTGATCCTGAGCAGTCATAGTATTGATACTTATTGATGTTTTTTGGCGCCTTTGTCATTATACCATCTCGGAGTAGTGAGTCCACGTGGCATGCTTCGTATGCCTTTCATTAATTTTGAACTGACGTTTTATCAAACGTTGTCAGAACGGCACCGGCTTTTCGTTACTTTAACTTGCAACGGTGTGAGACGAGACGTTTCGTCTCCGTCTCTCTCATTTAAATCCCAAAGAGGGATTTTCTTTGGAATTTTTACCCAAAACTCTGTGTCTCGTCTTGTCTTCCTCAAAAGTTAGGCGAAAAAACTCCCTTTCTACCGCCATAGCCGCCGCCTGCAACTTGCTCGTGTTATAGGGACCTTTTCATTAAACTCGTAAGATCTCTATTTCTTCTGTTTAGGTTTCCCATTAAGATTTCTCTTCTGTTCCATTTGTTTCCATCTGAGATCTCTTTCTCAGATTTTGGATCACTTCTAGGGTTTCGATTAGTGCCCATTTCCAGTTTTACTTTTTCTTTGAGTATACTCATGGCGGATGCACATGATCCAAAGCCTAGCAAATTTAGGAAACTCTGTGACACCCCTGCTGCCATGGCGGCATTTAGAGCTAAGTATAACATTCCTGAAAATGTAGGACTCGAACTTGCTCCATTAGGCGCGAATAGGGATGCTGGTTCCTAGGACAGGATGTGTATCCCAATCGTAGCTATCATTGAGGGCGGAGTCCGTTTCCCCCTACATCCATTACTCCGACAGATTCTGAATTGGTATCGTCTTACTCCCATGCAAGTTTCAACCAACGTTTTTAGGCTGATAATGGGGATTATAGCCCTAAATGGGATTCTAGGGACCCAATTAGGAATCTGGGATATCCAATGGTGGTATAGTATAGTACTAAACCCCGAGTACAATACTTACTACTTCAAGGTTAGGAGGGCAGACAAACGTCTCGTACTTAATCTGCCAGATTCTGTTCGCGACCACGGGATCGATTTCTTCTATGTAACGGGAGCATTCGAGCCTATAGGGGAAGATGGCCAAGTGGTGGGGCTCCATTGCCCCCACATATGGTGCTATCCACGTATGCTCTTGCTTTTGACTTTTGCAATTCTCGTTTACTGTCTTCTCGTAGCTTTTCTATGTGTCTAATTGTAACTTCTGAATTTCGATCTTGCAGCTGAAAACGCTAATAGGCATCCTAGACGAGAGCCAAGCTACGTCCGAACAGAGGACATCAACAGGATCTTAAAATACACAGGCGAACCTGGTACCCGAACAGCAAGTCGGGGTCGTAACGCTGACATATTGATGGGGTACGATCCTGTTTACAGAGGTGTCATTGACAGGAGACTTGCCCACACCAGCACCAGTGCCGCCTCTACTTCAACTGCTCCCCAGCCAAGGAGCCAAAGAGCTAATGCTAGAGTGACGATAGCCGGGCAGCTGGGTGAAGTTCCTATTTCAGAAGGCGTCCCACTACCACGCTTGAGACTCCGTAGATCCTCTCAAAGTCAAACTGCCCCTCAACAACAACCCAAACGTCCTGCTTCTAATCGTGTTACTAGCCAATCTTCTTCCTCATGTTATACTCCATCTCTTCCCAACTTGGATACTATGACTCGTCAACCTCTAAATCTCAGCACCCTTCTCACCGCCTCCACTCGGGGACGTGGCGCGGGTGGCTTCAACTGCCCCCCCACCCCCCACGATCTCGTCGTAATAGGGGGGATCAACACGATCATCTTCTTATCCTCGGGAACACGATAGTTCCCTCAAGGCTGTTGATGCTCATCGGGACAAACATCCCAGGAGTGAAGAAGCCGGAGACGCCACTGCCCAAGCCGCAGCTTCACTCCAACAACCCCAATCGCTGAGCACTCAGGCGCTTCCTCAAAGCTGGGCCCCCCAACTCATTAGGGGTGATCGGCTAGTCCACGTTGGAGATAGTGCCAGTTCTTCAGAAATAGCACTTGCACTCGCTCAAGGTCTGCTGCTTCCTGTTGATATGCAGAAAGAGTCCGAGGCCGCACCTGATCGGCTTATCTCTCCACTGGCCTCGTTAGTGGGATCAAGGTATAGTGTTCTCGTCACTTTTGAGCATGCTTCATGTTCCTTTTGTTTTCTTACATTAACATCTTGTTGATTTTCTTTGTAGTTTATTCAAAAGACGATTACACTGGGACAGAAGTTCCAGGATGCTGATACCGAACGGATCACGCTGTTGAACAACAACACCAGGCTGCTCCATACCATATCAAGACTAGAGAGACAGAGAGACAAAGCCAAGGTTGATTTTGAAGAGGCAAAAGTCAAGCTCGGGACAACCGAAGACAGCCTTCACCAGGCTTTGGTAGAAATAGAAAAAACCAAGAAGGCTGCTCAGGAGGAAGGCTACCAGAAGGGATTTGATACTGCCACGGCCAGTTACGTGGAACAGATGCCAGCTATACAAGATCAAATCTGGGCTTCCAGCTGGGAGGCTTGTCTGACGAAGGTTGGCATTGTAGAAGACTCAATCCTCTGAGTGGAGAATGATCTGCCGAGCAAACATGCCTCAAGCACTGTAGATGACTTAGAGGAAGACGTGGATCAGCAAATTGAAGACTTTGCTGAGGCTGATGAGGAGACCCCTGCTGACAACCGTGGTACCATTGTTGATGATTCACCTGTCCATGACACAACCATTGAACCCATCATCCTGGAGGAGAATCCAGATGGAGATGGTGCCGTGACCGGGACCAGTACTGACATTCCACATGAAACTCCTCCAGAGGTCCAGAATGTGGACTGATAGGTAAGTTGTTGTGTTTATGAACTGTTTTTATGTTTTGGAAAAGTTTGGTTGGTCCTGTGTGACCGTAAGTTTTTGGCCCTTCGTGGCACCAGTACTATTAAGTCTTTTGATGATACAGGTATTCGGCCCCTTGTGGCATAACTATGTAATTTGCTCAGCTCCCCTCATATATTTGCATGTGTTCAGATGCATATAGTTTATCTAAGTATTTCGTACTTTGATCCCTTAATCACTTGTTTGCTCATGTATGAGTACTTTAGCAAATCCTGTAATCGTACAAGTTTTTTCATACTTGTACTTATTAAGTTTCACGTACTTAAAAACCATACAAGTTTTTTCATACTTGTGTTTGTTAAGTTTCACGTACTTAAAAACCACACAAGTTTTTCATACTTGTGTTTGTTATAGGTGCCTATAGGTGCCTGTTCCCTGCTCCCCAATACGAATGAGGGAAACCAAGCCCGTAGTTCGTATTTTAAAGACAAATACCAAGAACACAATAGTTATACTGCAAAAAGTGATTTTATTTATAATCTGTGAAACTCAAAAGGGCGTTATTCGTACCCCTTTCTAATAACAAAATTAGAACAAGGGAATTATTTTCGTAATTCCCACACAATCATGTAGTGAAATCTAAAACAGAACTTAATGCTTCTTAAACAAAGAATTTTCGTAGATTATGGACATTCCAAGGCCTCGGAATTGGATTACCATCTCGATCTGCCAATTTATAGGCCCCTATGCCTACAATCTCGGTTACTCGATACGGGCCTTCCCAGTTGGCCCCCAGCTTGCCTTCGTTGGCCACCTTGGTGTTGTCGAGCACCTTCCGTAGTACAAGATCTCCAACACCAAATTCTCGAGGATGAACGTGCTTATTACAGCTCTTCATCAATTGTTCATGGTAGGAAGCCAGATGGACTAAGGCCCTTTCTCTCCTTTCCTCGGCGAGATCAAGCTCAATTTCATGGGCCCTGTCATTGCCCCCACTTTCGACTAATGCAGTCCTGTTGGTCGGAAGACCAACTTCCAGAGGTATGACAGCCTCTGTTCCATATGCCAATGAATAGGGGGTCTCTCCCGTAGACCTCCTAGGCGTTGTTCGGTGAGCCCACAGCACTAATGGTAAGTCATTAGGCCACTTCCTTTTGGCTTTGTCCAGCCTTTATTTGATTCCGTCAAGGATAGTTTTATTAGACGCCTCTGCCTGCCCATTACTCTGAGGGTAGGCTGGGGTAGAATAATAATTTCGTATTCCATACTGGACACAAAAATCCTTGAATTTCTTCTGAAATTGGGATCCATTGTCTGTGATCAATGAGTAAGGGACCCTAAAGCGAGTGATGATGTTTTTCCACACGAACCTTTCTATCATAGGTTCAGTGATTTTGGCCAATGGTTCTGCCTCAATCCATTTAGTGAAATAGTCTGTTGCAACTAGCAGGAATTTTTGATTCCCAGTTGCTTTGTGTAGTGGACCCACGATGTCCATTCCCCATTGAGCAAATGGCCAGGGACTTGTCAAAGGCACCAAATCCTCGGCGGGTGTTCGAATCATTGGTGAGAATTTTTGACACTTCTCATAAATCTTCACATACACCTTTGCATCTTCCTGCATGTGTTGCCACCAATAGCCTTGGGTAATTGCTCGGTGGGCAATGGATCTGCCCCCAGCATGGCTCCCACATGTTCCCTCATGGATTTCATGAAAAAATTTCTGCACCATCTCAGGATGTACACATAGCAAATATGGGCCTGCGAAGGATTTTCTGTATAACTTACCCTCTGGGGATAGCTAAAATCTAGCAGATTTGGTCCTTATCTTGTGAGCCTCCTTTTTGTCAGAAGGGAGTATCTCATCTCGTAAAAACTCCACGATTGGGTCCATCCAACTTGGTCCTTGGTTCACGTCCAAGATCAAGTCCACACTTCTCCCAATGCTCGGCTCACTCAGATATTCTACTGCCACCTTCCATTTGAACTCAATTGGTATAGCTGCAGCCAACCAAGCTAATGAATCTGCATGAGCATTCTGTCCTGAACTTATCTGTTCAATGTATACTCTTTCGAAGGTATCAAGCAGGTCTTTGGCTGCCTGTACGTAGGCCACCATCTTTTCACTTCGAGTTTCATATTCCCCGGATAGTTGATTGACCACAAGCTGTGAATCGTAATACACCCTAACCCATTCCGCTTTCAGGGTTTTTGCACTCCTTAATCCAGCCAAGAGTGCCTCATACTCAGCCACATTATTTGACGCACTAAAACCAAGCCGAACAGATAATTCGATCAAAACTCCTTCAGGGGGAAAAAGGACAACCCCAATTCCTAAACCAGTATTACATGCTGATCCATCAACAAATAACTTCCATTCCATAGGGTCCTGTTCGGCTGGGAGTTGATTCTTCATGGGTGATATCTTAGTCGCATGTTCCTTTCTCGTAGGAGGTAGGGGAGCCACCGTAGAAGAAAACTTCGCCATAAAATCAGCCAACACTTGGCCTTTGATTGCCGTGCGTGGCTGATAATCGATATCATACTGGCTTAACTCGACGGACCATGTCGAGATCCTTCCCGAGAAGTCTACTTTTCGTAGCAGTGATTTCAATGGAAACTCAGTATAAACTACAACCTTGTGGCTTTGGAAGTAGTGTGGCAATTTCCTTGTGGCTGTCCTAAGTGCCAGGACAAGTTTTTCTAAGGGCAGATATCTTGTCTTTGCATCCAGCAATGTCTTGCTAACATAATAAATAGGGATTTGTTCGATTCCCAAATCCCTCAACAGGACTGCACTTACTGCATGCTCAGAAACGGCTAAGTACAGAATTAAAGACTCACCTGGCTGTGGAGTTGACAAAAGTGGGGGCTCGGCCAGATACTTCTTCAGGTCCTGGAAGGCCTGCTCGCACTCTGCTCCCCATTCGAATCCCTCCCTCTTTTTCAATAATTGAAAAAAAGGTCTGCACTTGTCACTTGACGTGCTGATGAATCTATTAAGTGCTGCAGCCATTCCAGTCAACCTTTGGACTTCCTTAGTGGTTTTGGGATTTTGTAGCCTTTGTAGGGCTGCGATTTGATCTGGGTTAGCCTCAATCCCTCTCATGGTCACCAAATGGCCCAGGAACTTTCTTGAACCAACTCCAAACGCACATTTCGAGGCGTTGAGTTTCAGTTTGTACTTCCTCAGGATTTCGAAAGCTTCTTTTAAATCTGCTATATGCCCTCATTTATCCTGACTTTTCACCACCATATCATCTATGTAAACTTCCATAGTCTTTCCAATGAGCTTTTTGAACATGATGGTTGCAAGTCTTTGGTATGTTGCCCCAACATTCTTTAGCCCAAACGGCATAACACTATAGCAGTACAACCCTCGTGGTGTGATAAACGAAGTCTTCTCTTGATCAGGCCCAAACATAGCAATCTGATGATATCCTCGATATGCATCGAGAAAACTCATTCGCTCATAACCAGCGGTTGCGTCAACCAACTGGTCAATCCTTGGAAGAGGAAAACTATCTTTTGGACATGCCTTGTTTAGGTCTGTGAAGTCTATGCAGACACGCCACTTCCCATTCTTTTTCTTCACCACAACGGTGTTGGATAACCACTCTGGGTAGTAGACTTCACGTATTGCTTTGGCCTCCAATAAACGATCGACCTCTTCAATTACTGCATCCACATGCTGCACGACTGCCCTCCGTTTTTTCTGAATGATCGGCTTATGCTGAGGATCAACGTTTAAATGATGACAAATCACACCTGCATCTACTTCGGGCATTTCCTCTGGTACCCATGCAAATACATCAACATATTCCTTTAGAAATCTTATTGATTCAGCCTTTTCATCCGCTGTTAATGATTCTCCGATTAAGAAATATCTTTCAGGATTAGTCTCGTTGATCTGAATCTTCTCCAAGCCTTCAACCACCTTTTCAGCCGAATTTCTTCCAACATCCTCGATAGTTGGTTGATCTGGTATTTCTAACGTATGGACATGGTGGGCCTTTGGGGCTCTTTTTATAATGGAAATCAAACATTGTTGGGCCACTTTCTGATTGCCTCTAAGTATCTCAACCCCATTCAATCTTGGGAATTTCACCATCTAGTGATAAGTCAAGGAGACTGCTCTCATTTTATGCAGCCATGTTCTCCCTATAATGGCGTTATAGAAGGAAGGAACATCGACTACTAAAACATCTGTCCTCAACACTACTGATCCAGCCCAAACAAGTAGTGTTACCTTTCCAAGAGGCCAGACTGCTCCTGCACCGAATCCAAACAAAGGTGTTGTAGATTGCTCTAAGTCTGTTTGGGCCAGCCCCATCTTTTTGAATGCATCGTAGTACATCACCTCTGTACAACTCCCTGAGTCCACTAGAATCCTCTCAATGTCATATTCCCCAACTCGTAGGGTTATGACCAAAGCATCGTTGTGGGGTATTTGGACTTCTCCCAGGTCATCATCTGTGAATGCTATGCTCTCATTGCACACATCATTCTTTCGCCCTCTCTTGTTTCCCAATCGCATTACATGCTGATCGTGCTTGACTTGCCTTTGTAAAAGCCTAATCTCGTTTCTCGTATAAGGTGTGGCCAACCCACGTATCATGTGGATTACTCCTTTAGGATTTTGCTCGTAACCCAGTTCCATGGCTTTCCCTTTCTGCTTTGGATCTTCCTGGATAAATTCCTTGAGATAGCCCCGAGAGACCAAATCATCAAGGTGTCTCTTGTACATCTCGCAATCCTCAGTCATATGGCCCCAATCTTTATGGTAACTGCAATGCTGATTCGTAGCACATTTTGCGTCCTTGTCTCCGCCTAGACTTGGGGGCCATTTAAAATAGGGCTGATTCTTTATTCAATAAAGAATCCTATAAATTGGTTCCTTCCAAACCGTAGTGATAGAAAAGAAAGATTTGGGGTCAGGAGCTTGCTTATCCTTGTACGGCTCTTTCTTAGCCTGCCCATACTCCCTTCTCTCTCTATAAGTTTTGGGCTCTGGCTTATCCACCTTTTTGACAGGTGCCTTCGGCTGCTCGGCAACAGTCCTACCATCCTCACGGAGTATGTCATCCTCCATTCTGGCGTGTTGCTCTATCCGTTCCATCAATTTAGCCAATGTGGCTACCGGATGTTTATTCAATGAGCGACGCAGCTTTCCCCGAACAGGCAATCCAGTTTTGAAGGTGGCAATTGCATACTCCTCACTGCAGCTTTCAATCTCGTTGAAAGTTTCCCAGTACTTCTTTGCATAATCCCTGATCTGTTCATTTTCCTCCTGTTTCATGGTGGAAAGACTTTTAAAAGTTTTTGGGGCTTTTCTGCTTGTCAAGAACCGAGCAGTGAATGCCTTAGCCAACTGCCTCCATCCTCGTATGGATCGTGGGGCCAGTTTATGAAACCAAGCTAAAGCCACCTTGCCAAGACTGGAGGGGAACATCTTGCATAAGATGGCATCATCCCCCTCGTGCATGAACATAGCCTGTTGATAGTGTTGTATGTGAGCTACGGGATCCGTATTTGTCTCGTAAAGTACGAATGTACCGTGCTTCACTCTGCTCGGCAACCTAGCCTCTTGTAGCCTCTTTGCAAAGGGAGAGGCTGCAATATTACTTAGGGCCCTGCGTGCTGCTTCTCGTGCAGTCACCGTCCCATCCTTGAGCTCTTTCGATTTATGAGATGTAGCCTTGACCTAATCAGCATCAGGCCTCTCGTACCTGTCTCGATGATGCTTCCTTGTTTCCTCCTCTTCTGGGGTGAAACTTCGGTCTCTGATCCTCATTTTTCGTGAAGAGGCCCTTCTTTCCGGTGTTCGGCTTTTACTTCTGCTTCTCCTCTTTCGTGGAGAAGCTTCATATCGTCCAATGATAGGACTCCTGCTCTTTCTCCCTCGTGAATGAGCCTGCTTATGGACTACCAGAGTCCGTCTGTTCTTCTGGGAACTCCTTCGAGAAAGTCCAGAATCTTCTGGGTGCTCTCGTACCCGCTGCAACTCTTGTATCTCGTACTCTCGTTTTCTAATCAAACGAGCGTACTTCTCGATTTCCCTTCTCTTTTATCGAGGACATCGTTATCATTGTGTATACTTCTTGAATGGGCGACTAATTCTTCTCTTCGATGAGACTTACTCCTTCTCGTGGAGCCAGTAGCAGTTTTATCTCCTTTTTCTTTGGAGTTGTCTCTGTCATGTCTACCAGTGGGCTTTCTCGGAGCACCTGGTGGGGATTTATCTCTTCCCCCACCCAACTGGTCCTTTGGACTAAATGGCGTAACTGGATCTTCTTCCATCATGATTATTTTTCAGAAAAATTTGGTTCGATTCCCACAGACGGCGCCAATTGTAAGGGGATGAAAACAATTGATGCTTCGGATCAATTGGATTGCTACGGCTTGTTCGTGCCTTTTCACCGGAACCCTAATTCGTCGTCGGAACCCTAATCTGCAAAATAGACAGGGGGTGAGTGCACCTCTGCCTCTTGTGGCAAAGGCCCTCCGATGGCAAAGTTAGTATCACTTACTTATCAGTAAACCCTAATTATCAGTAGGAAATATCAAATAATGCAACGTATTGCGTTCCTTTTTCCTCTAGGTTTACCTCACATTTATAGATTTGCGTATGCTTGCTGCTCAAGCATCCTTGTTGCCCTATGATTCCTATTTCGTATAGGAATCCCTGGATATCCAGGATTCTCGTTTTTCTTATCAATTCATTACCTTAGTCCTTTTAGGACTCCTTTCCATAACTGGCCAAACATCCCATTATCGTTGGGTATCTTTTCCAGATCCTGCATTCTCGGGATCTTATTCCTTAACGGAATACCACTGTTTCTAGATTCTTCTAGAATGTTCGCTATGCTCCAACACTTGATTGGAGTTCTTTCCTTGTTCGGCCATCTCGTTGCCGAACAGATTGCCTGGACCAATGACTTATTGTGCAACTTGGTCCTTGTTTAGCTATTTGGACCAATGTAATGGTATGCTACTATCTACCGAACAGTCAGTTTCAACCAATGACTTCTCATGCCATTGGTTCGTATCGCCGACCATCGCTCATGGTGGTTTATCTCTATCGTGTATAACCCGTGATCTCTCGTATCACGAGCTTGGTTATTATTTTATCTATTCGGCAATAGCTCCCTACAAAAAAGAATAAGGAAAAAGTAAGGGGATAATCATTTAACAGGCCACTTACCGTTAGGATTTAGGGAGTAAATTGTTTGTGACTTATTTTCTGTATATGTGTCAATTTATAAAATGTTATTGCCTTAACCCTGTTAACATTATCCCTGCGAACCAAAACAATTAATCCGGAAAGAGGCGACATCTCATTATAGGGCGAATCGGATCAAATCCTATTTGAATATCCCTAGATTTTAGATAATGAAATATTATGCAAGATCCTTCTAGATACACTAATTCTTGCAAGATATGATAAGATTATAATTGGATTTTGATTTGGAAATATTTGGAAAGATATTGCATGATATTGTTAGATTATATAAGATATTATTAGATATTATTAGATATAGTTGGATTCACTTAGATTATATAAGATTTGATTTAGATATTATTAGATAGTATAAGATTATGTTTAGATATTATAAGATTATGATCTATGATTTGATTTGATCTAGAATCTTCCTTCATTAGTATAAATAGGCATGCCCTTTCACATTCTTTCCACACACCTCAAAAACATCACACCACACACTCCACCAAGAAATAGAGAAAACAAAGAGAGAAAACAAAGGAGAGAAAGAAAAGAAGAGGAAAGAAGAGGAAAAGAAATAGGTACGAGTCATTCAAAGTAGTAAATCATAAGCCAAGTTGGGCGGAACGAAATATGAGTTATGAATTATCCCTGTTACATGAATTTTTCGTAAAATTTATATTTTGGCTTACAAAAGTATGATTATTTAACATTTGAATTCTTTTGTAGCAAATATACAATGGAATTATGATGATTTGAACAGTATATGAAAACGTATTACCTATACATCTGAACGATGTCCTTGAATCTAGGGGACGTTAAAGATACTAGTGGGAATGACGTAATAAGGGCGGAATGGAAAGGGGCACAGCCGGGTGTCCGCTTGAATTGATCAATTCACTGTATATGCGTTGGGGGTCGCTCCCTCAATACCGGTAGAAATCGTTAAATGGTATATCGTATTGTGTTATATGCAGTATTATGTTATGTGCAGTTGATTTGGTTACAGTTCAAGCCATGAAAAATTGAAGTTATGATTCCTGCTTTTCTTTGATAAAAAGAATTCCATGGTAGCTCATGTAACTCTGGTAATTTATAATCTCACACAAGCAGTGGCTTATGTAGTTGAAATTTTTCCTTTTTCAGGTAACCAGGATTAGGAGGGCGGGCCGAGTAACAATGTTATTAAGCTTATGTTATGGTTATGAATGAATAAGAGAAGAGTGTAGCCTATGTTGATCTTAGCATAATGAATAAATAGTGATTGTTGATTATTAGAGAAAGCTTCCATAAATGTTATGGTTATTTCTTTTTAAAAGAAAAAAAAAGGAAAAAAGAAAAGAGGGTCAATAAAGGCCTTTGGTGAGACGGACTCACTGGCCGGTCACAATATTCAAATCCGTTAGATTTGCGTTGTGACACATGGCGTCAAAACACGCCTTATTTGCACGGTTTACCTGAAAACACTAAAAACACACCTTACGTACAATATCGCTATAAAAGCTAAATAAACACAAGATAAAACAATATAAAACGGGACTAATCGCACCAATTATCTACAATATCATGTGCTCATCAACAGTCATTAGTTTTTGTTTTATTTTGCTTTTGAAAATGATTTTAAATCAACACTTAACACAAACAGGTTAAGTGTGATGCAGAAAACTCCCCTCAGGACTAAGTCTAGGCTTAGCCCAAGAAAACTTGCTTTTATACCTTCAGCTTTGAGCTTGAATGAGGATAGCTTTGGAGTGGTGGAGTTCCAAAACTAGTAGTGTACTAAGCTTTGGAGGGGAAGAAGAATAGAATTTTTGTAGAGAGAGAGAATGTCAACAGAATGTCGGAGTAACTTTCTCAAGACTTTGAGGGGTACCTTTCATCTAAAAAGGAGGGTGTATTTATAGGCAAAAGCCAAAGAATATCAATGCAAATGGCGGAGGTGGCTTCTAGGCTGGCCAAGCCGATTTTCAGTAATGGCTCCAATAAGCGTGGCTGACAACTTTCTGAGCTAGTCAAAACTTTTACTAGAAACACCATGCAGTATACCTCAAGACCACATACGGTGTAGTAAAATAAATTTTACTACACCGTACGTTTTAGTAAGTATGTCGTTCGTTGTCCAGGTCCCAGTCCTGGGCTTTGGCGGGCTTTTTGGATTTTTCTAGCTTTTTGGCCTTTTTATGGTTCTTTAGGCTATGAGAGTCCACATTCAAACTCTCAAATGTATCATTCTTTTATTTCATCATCGGAGAATTTAAAGAACTTTCGTCCGGTACACAACGGCACGTATATCCGTACAACCACATTAATAAACACACAACTTAAATTTCCAAAATATGATCTTGTATTTTAACAAATAATTAAAGAAAATAAAAATACTATACGGGTCTTTATAATGTCTCCTATTATCATAATATTCACCATAAATAATATACCATTGCTCATATATATATATACAGTCCGGATCTCCTAAGGGATCCCGCACGGGCTTACCGTGCGGGACTCCCCTTTCCCGGTTGAATTACGACGATCTGATCCGCTCAAAGTGATCAGAACGTGATTTTAAGGGTACCCGTGAGAAATCAGCAAAAAAAATGATTGGGAAAGGCTTCATCCGAACAGTTTTTTATTGAACGGTTCAGTAAAAAACTGTTCGGATCAAGCCCTTCCCGGTCATTTTTTTGCCGATTTTTTGCGAGTACCATTAAAATCACGTTCTGCACACTTTGAGCGACTCGGATCGTCATAATTCGATCGGGAAAGGGGAGTCCCGCACGGTAAGCCCGTGCGGGATCCCTCATTGGATCCCGAGTGTGTGTGTGTGTGTGTGTGTATATATACATACACACACACACACACACACCACGGATCAAGTGAGGGATCCCTCACTTTGTTAAAATGCGGGACTTTCATTTCCCGATCAAATTTTATAAATCCGAACCGTTCAATGTGTGCAGAACGTGATTTTAAGGGTCCCCGCGAGAAATCAACAAAAAAATTGACCGGGAAGAGCTTCATCCAAGCAGTTTTTTTTTTAACCGTTCAATGAAAACTGCTTGGATGAAGCCCTTCCCGGTCATTTTTTTTGCTGATTTCTCGCGAAGACCTTTAAAATCATTTTCTGATCACTTTGAACAGCTCGGATCATCGAAATTCAATCGGGAAGGAGAGTCCTGCATTTTAATAAAATGCGAGATCCCTCACCGGACCTTGACTCTGTGTGTGTGTGTGTGTG
This sequence comes from Rhododendron vialii, assembly GCF_030253575.1. NCBI lineage: Eukaryota > Viridiplantae > Streptophyta > Magnoliopsida > Ericales > Ericaceae > Rhododendron > Rhododendron vialii. The sequence continues at coordinate 29,701,850 of NC_080560.1, forward strand.
TATATATATATATATTATGAATTGAGCGCCCAAATTATTAGAGGGGTACCTTAGCATTTCTTATGATCTTCTACCAACCGTATAATCTTTGATAGCGTGAATAGGGAAGATAGGATATCTTATCGTAGATAAAGACCAAAACCTGTGTGGAGGTAGGGGCAGATGCGGCCAAGTGGATCAAGGCATGCAGGGGATTGTGAATCCACCGCGCACGGGTTCAATTCCCGTTGTTCGCTCATCAATAAGTGGACCATTTGTTAGCACAAGATAAACCTAGAAAACATTTCTTATGCAAGTCATCTCAAGGCTTTCAAACACATCCAAGCAATTGGTATCCGATTGAAACATTCGGCAAGGAATTACCCATTACTAAAACATATAGGAGAGTGATTTTCGTCCACCTTATTATTCAAAAAAAAAGGAAAAAACAAAACCAAGACCACTCACTTTTTTATCTTTAATATGCAAATTTAAAAAGTGACCTTCGATAAGTGTACGGAAAAAATTTTAGAAAATGAAATGATTGTTTTGCAACTCGATCGATACATGTACACAATATTAAAAAGATGGTTTTTTTTCAAAGTGATTTTGAAGATCTAGAAGTCATTCGTGTTCTTCCTTTGGTCCCATGCCATTGACATGTTCCATCATATCTTGAATCAACAATTCCACATTCAAATAAGAAGAACCACCTTCTTCCACTGCCTTCTTTGCCATCTCTCCATATTCTCTCGCCCTTTTTCTCCTCTCTTCCGCCTTTGCTCCTCCGGCCATCACTTCATCCACCGCTTTCCTAACTGCTTCCCTCTCCACTGCCACCACCGCACACTTATCATCCTCATACAATTCCACAGCCGACCGTGACCCAATGCTCACTCCAATCTCCAGTACAACCTCCACCAACTTCTCATTGATAAATTGCTCCGCGAAAATCGGCCATGTTACCAATGGGACACCAGCACATACTCCTTCCAAAGTCGAATTCCACCCGCAGTGGGTCAAGAAAGCCCCCACTGACGGGTGGTCTAATATGAGTACTTGTGGTGCCCAACCACGGATAACAAGTCCTCTCCCCTTCACTCTCTCCTCAAACCCGTCTTCTTCGATCCACTTGTACACATTCTCGGCTTTCTCATTGCCTCTTATAACCCAAACAAACGGGCGTCCGGATAACTCCAAGCCCAACCCGAGCTCAATTAACTGCGAAGGAGACAGACGGCTAATGCTTCCAAGACAGGCGTAGATTACAGACCCTGGCTCTTGTTCATCTAACCACTTCAAACACTCGATTTCGTCAATTGAAGCCTTGTTTCCTCTTTGGGCTTTATCCGAACTATCTTTGTTGCAGAGCGAAAGTGGCCCAATGCACCATACTTTTCCTCCCTTCACCTTACGAATTCCGTTTACGTAACTTTGCTCCAACTCATGGAAACTATTAACCACGGTCCCATAGGCTTCGGCTTCAGCTACTCTTACTCTTTCGCGAAAATCCTGCATATCTATTAATGAACTCGGATTGAACATTCCGGGGAGTTGGGATCTTGTCAATACAATAGTGTCAGGAAAATTTGGCAAAACAAAGGGCTCTGATGCAGGAACACTTTCATGCGCTTTGGATACATATAGAGTGTGAAGACAGAAGAGAGAGAAGCAACTCATGCCATCGAAAACGATTCCCGGGATCCGAAACTTACGGGCAGTTTCGGCTGCCCACGGGAGATGTTTATCAACTATCATGCAAGTCGGGCTGGGTTCCAGCTGTTCCAACAATTGTTCGAACGGTTGTCTTAACATGTCTATGGCGACGAAAAATTTCTTCAGCAAGTCTTTAGAGGTGACAGTTTCGAGGGTTTCGCAGCCATTCGGTAAGCCAGCTTCCACAGGAAACGGGAGGTGGAGGAGGCGGAGGGGGAGGCCGGTGGCGGCGGCGCGGTTGATCGTATGGCTGAATCTGGCGGCGATGAGAGGGGTGGTGATGATAGTGACAGTTGGGCCGTGTTGGGCTATTAATTTGGCCATGTCAATGATAGGGATGAAGTGGCCAGGGGCCATTAATGGAAATAGGACAAAGTGAAGCTGATGGGGTTTCTGTGAAGCCATGGAAATTAAGCATTACTGGGGTGGGATTCATTGACTATGAGTCAAGAAATTTTTGACATTGGATTCTATGTATGTGAGCCCTTGTGTTTTATATTGAAAATTGAGACGTAAGTGCCTACATGAACATCAATTATGAGTGAAGAAATTTTTTAGGATGGATTTATGTAGGTGAGCCCTTCTGTTTTATATTGAAAATAGGAGTGCAATTTTGTTTACCTCCTTAAAAAATGGTAAACATTATCCTCCTTCTTATTGGTTAAAATGGTATAAGTCCCACCTGTGTAATACACTTTATGATAAGCATGACATCACTCTGTGGTGTTCAACTAATAAGAATGAGGGTAATATTCACTCTCTTAAGTGGAGGGTTAACAAAACTCAACTCTAAAAGTAGTGATGTAAGTAAGTTAACTCTAAAGGGTTGGCAACTTGGCCAAGTGGTCTTGGCCTGAAACTTAAGTATTTGCTCCATCCTAAAGTCTTAGGTTTGATTATCCTTTTGCCAAAAAATCTCGAGGCCACCTCACCCTCACGCGTAAACGTGTAAAATTAACATGCAAGGGGTTGTAGGAATTCGTCTGAGGTGCGTGCAAGCTAGCTCGGCATCCTATAATTGTATTACCACAAAACAAAAAAAGTGACGTAAGTGCCTACATGAGCATGAATTATAAATACGGAAGGATAGAAGTTGGGATGAAAGTAACATTATGCAGTTGGTCCGGTGGCCAAAGCAAGATATTTGGCGATTTACTTATTTTTTAGATCTCAGATTCGAAGCTTTTTAGGTACTATCGATTATTTTGAGGTAATTTCATATGGGATTTTGTCTTTATTTTTTAGTTCGGTTGGAATTGATCTCCTAAAATTAATCGAGATTCATGTAAACTAGGTTGGATACCAAAGTTTATATATAGGAAAATAAACGAATTTGGATGCACTCGGCTTGTCTTTATCTTCTTTGAATTTTGAGAAATTTTTATTGATGTCTTGATGACTTCCTCCAATATACTATCTAATAAATCCAAAGCAAGACCTCATTTCTATATCACATCCAGGTCACTGGGTGCCACTGTGACACGTGACTAATAGTTGTCGTTAAATACTGGAGTATTATTGAGAGAGAGAGAGAGAGAGAGAGAGAGAGAGAGAGAGAGTTGTCGTTAAATACTGGAGTATTATTAAGAGAGAGAGAGAGAGAGAGAGAGAGAGAGAGAGAGAGAGAGAAACCCTTCGTTATGCTCGTGATGATTTCCCTGCAAATATATGGTCCTAGCACTACATAAAAATTCATATACGTTAAACAGTGCCGGTATAACCGGAAACAATATTAATGAATAGTGAATACATATGTGAGAGAAAAAAGGATAATCAATCCGAAAAACCATAAGCAACCAAATAAAGATCGGTCTTATACTATATGGAAGAGTAACGAAACCGATCAATCGTAGAAAAAAAAATTAGTAAGTTTATACTATTGGGGGAAAATTGTTAAATCAAACCTATTGCATCTCTATGACCAAATTCTTTTGTTTTACATGATTTTCGGCGAATAATAATGCATGCGTATTGAATCTTTATGTTTAAAAAAATTGCAAATGGGTTGAATGTATAAAAAAATGAATGCAATTGAAGATTAAAAAAAAAGACCAAAGAGTTTGAACATTATCAATGCGAAGTTGGTGGAAGTTGTACTAGAGATTGGAGTGAGCATTGGGGCGCCTTCGGTTGTGGACTTGTTTGGAGATGAAATTCAAATACCATACATTTTGACGAAAATTTACAACAATTGCAAAATTATGCATCATTACAAAAATTTGTAACAATGGATGATAGCTAATCTATTCCATCATTCTTGTGACAGTTGAACGAATATAGGATTTGAAAAGCTTTTTTTGCTCGAATGCAACTTTAACGGGAATAATTAAGAGTATTACTGATCTATAAGCAATCCATGCATGTGGCTAACAACCTGTCATCAATTTTAATTCTCTGCGCATCTCTTCCCTTTTTATTTAATTTTATTCATATAGTTGAATTTGTATTTGGGAAATAAAATGTTCTCTCACACAATTTGTGCTTGAGAGTGTTGTATTTATATAAGAGAATCTGTTACAATGGATACACATGGAAGTATATTTGAATTTGAATATCTAACAACCATTATCTCAACACTGAATAATTATCTCAACAATCATTATCCAACAGCCCCCCTCAAGATGGAGGATCCAGTGGATGGATCTGCAGCTTGTCACGTAGAAACTGAAAAGAGGATATAGGTAGGCCCTTGGTAAATATATCAGCTACTTGTTCCTTGGAGGATATAAACTAAACTTGGAGTTCTTTGCGAACCACTTTATCATGCACAAAATGAAAATCAATCTCGACATGTTTTGTTCGAGTATGAAATACCGGATTTTCAGATAAATACGTGGCTCCAAGATTATCACACCACAAAATAGGAGGTTGCGAGAAGGTGATATCAAGCTCAAATAATAGAGACTGTAGCCAAGAGAGTTCAGCGGAAGCGTCCGCTAGAGCTTTATACTCAGATTCTGTTGAAGAGCGTGCGAAGGTGCGTTGTTTCCGGAAAGACCATGATATAAGATTTGAACCCAAGTAAATTGCATAACCTCCTGTTGACTTACGATCATCCATGCAACCAACCCAATCAGCATCAGAAAATGCTTGGAGATGTGTTAGGGAAGATTGTTGGATAAAAAGACCATATGTGGAGGTATGCTGAAGATATCGGAGAATGCGCTTAACGATTTGCCAATGTTCCTCGGTGGGAGAATGCATGTATTGACAGACCTTGTTGACAGCAAAGGAAATATCGGGTCAAGTGAGGGTAAGATATTGGAGAGAGTGATGCAGAATGAAAACAGTTTACTATTTAAGAAATAGATATCTAGTTTTTTTATTTTGATAATAAATTATTTTTGAATATTCCGCTTTTTAAGTGCCATCTATTTTGGCATGTTTTCTTTTATTCTCTAGTATTTAGATTTGAGAATATCTCAAATCTTTTGATTTTGGTAATTATTGAGTCAATTAGCGATTTACCAGGATTCAGCTTCTTGTTTTGCTGATTCCTTTTTTGTCATAGTTTTTTAGTATAAAATAAGTTATAGGGTGACATTAAAAGTTGGTTGTTTATTGAATTAATGAAAATTGAGAGTTTTCTCACAATTGTGTGTTCGAAGAGAGAATACCTCTAGTTTATACTTATTTGTGTTAGAGAATCTTTAACATAAGCAAGTTCGTAATCTCTTCTTGCAAATAGTTTCGTAAAAAGAGGCTGCATCAGAGAGCCAACAATCTGACGGTAGAGACTCGGATCAGACATAGGTGTGCCACTTTTAACGGTAAGTTTGGTGGCGGTAGATATAGGGGTCTGGACGGGCTTGGAATGAGCCATACCAGATTTTTGTAGAAGATCTGAGATATATTTCCGTTGAGATAAAAACAAACCCTTGGAAGAAGTACGGGCTTCGACACCCAAGAAATAATGAAGCAAGCCAAGATCCTTGATAGCGAACTCTTTGCCAAGTGAGGAAATAATGCGCTGGATTTGCGACGAACAATTGCTGGTGACAAGAATGTCATCAATGTAAATAAGAACATATATAATGATACCGCTTTGCCGATAGATAAATAAAGATGAATCTGCTTTTGATGGATGGAAGTGAAGGGTGAGCAAAAATGTCGTGAGCCGAGAAAACCAAGCACGAGGGGCTTGTTTTAAGCCATAAAGTGACTTATGTAACTTGCACACATAGACTGGATGGTTGTTGTCAATAAATCCCGGCGGTTGCTGCATATATACCTCTTCAGTCAACTGACCGTGGAGAAAAGCATTATGAACATCCAATTGATTAACAGGCTAGCCATTAGATACTGCAATAGAGAGGACTATCCGAATTGTAGTTGGTTTTACAACTAGACTGAATGTCTCAAAATAGTCGAGTCCTCTTGTTGGTGAAATCCTTTGGCAACTAAACGAGCTTTATGATGCTCAATGGAACCATCAGCTCGGCGTTTGATATGGTATACCCATTTGCATCCAACAATGTTCATCTTAGGAGAAGGAGGATGAAGGCTCCAAGTGCCGTTCCGAATGAGAGCATTGAGTTCTTCAGACATGGCGTGACGCCACAAAGGGGATTTATTTGCAGTTGAAAAACAAGTGGGTTCAATGAGATCAACTAGGTTAGAAGAGGAGTGGGTAAGTAAAGCTTTGGGCGTAGAGGGCATGTGACGAAGTTTCATCAGATGAGTACGATGTTTTATCGGAGCTGCGGGAGAGGGTTTGGAAGTTAAGTCCACAATAAGATTTAGACCACGTGAATTATTGAGGAAAGCTTGGGGAACTTGACGAGTTGTTGTGTGAGGAGATGAGAAAGATAAAGATTCATTGGGAGTTGGACTCTCCGAAAGTGTAGTGAGACTCTTGATTGAGGAAGAGATTTTAATTGGAGAATATTGAGATAAGGAGTGGGCCGGTTGAATTTGGTGGGGAGTGGTTTCACGAGCTAGATGCCGAAATTGTGGGAGACCGAGGATAGGATGGAGTTTTTAGAGTGGGAATTTGAATTTGGGAAGTAGTGGCACCTGAGTGGGAATTTGGGTTGGGATAAGGATGGAGTATTTGTTTTGGAGTTTTTGATAAAGGCACAACAGAATGAGCATATATGTAAAGGAGGGGATAAGCTTGGGCACGGGGAATTGGGTGGAAAATTGGTACGCGGACATTTCGAAATTGAATTTGAAGTGTGGAGAGGGTATGATGCATAAGGCACAGAATTTGGTTGCGAAGACATATATACTAGAAGATGGACTTGGAATTGATGAACTTAAAAATGGAAAATTAAATTCATCAGACCGGACATGCCGGGCTATGTAAGTACGACCGGTAGATAGACATAAACACCGATAACCCAGATGAGATGGGCCATACCAAGGAAAACACAAGCGGCAGAACGAAAGGAGATTTTATGCTTATTGTAGGGACGAAGAAATGGATAACATATAGACACCCAAAAACTCGTAAAAATTTGTAATTTGGCGGTTGACGGAATAGATTTTCAAGTGGGGAAATATTGCTGGAGACGCGAGAAGGCATGCGGTTAATCAAGTAAACCACTGTTTCAAACGCAAAAATGCCAATATTTATGTGGAACAGAAGCATGAGCAAGGAGAGTGAGGCCAGTTTCCACAATGTGACGATGGCGTCGTGTCACAACCCAAATCCGACGGGTAGAAATTTCGTGACATGGCCAGTGATTTAAAAATCACCCCAGGCCTAGATATCACACAACCAAAAAAAAATTTATCATTATTCTTTTTATTCAAAACTCCCAGGACCGTAAATTAAAAATAAAATATTATATTCAGAACTGTCTAGCGTGCTCACTAATTACAACTTTAAAATTATATAATTGTAGCTCGCACACAGAGCGCCGCTCACTAGCATGTTATTTCCTTATTTAGCCATGATAACTGATATCTTTCACTCGCACTGATAGACCTTCTTTAACCCGAATTTCCTGAAAAGGTTTTATGAAACACAAAACCAATCTAGTAAGTTACGATATACTAAGGCCACATAATAAACATGGGATTAAGTAGGATAAAAACATAGCATAATAATCCATTAGCTTGCAAAATCGTAAGAGAGAGAACAATCTTGTTTAAGTTTCAATCACCACAAATGAGACAAAGAGAGATATATCAATCATCATCGTAATCATCATATTATCATCTTGACCATCATCTTAGGCGGTAATCCGGTAGCCCGGGGAGCGACCCCAGCAAAACAATGGAATTGATATCAATCCAATGGATACCCGGCCATATCCTTTCCACAATCCATAGGCGCCAATTCAAACATAGCTCATCAGAGCTCTTCGCCCAGATATTACACCAATATCCATTAAACTTCCTTTTAATAAAATCAATCCCATGTCTCTTTTTATAAAGGAAGAGTTGGTTTAATTTTAACCTAAGTTAGAGTCCAAGCACAGCACAGCACGTAATTTTCACCTTGGTTTTGTACTATATGCTTTGGTTTTCTACCATTGGCTGAGGTGGCAGAATCACCTTGGTTTTGTTACTTTTGTACTATATGCTTTGGTTTTCTACCATTGGCTGAGGTGGCAGAAAAGGTATTGGTTCGGAGGAAAAGCCTATTTTTACTCCACTGGCGGAGAGAATTTTATTCTATTCTTTTACTTCAACTTTTTTCTATTGTTCTCCCCTATAATAACATCCATGCACCCATAAACACAAATATTGTATGTGTTAGAGTGAAATGGGACCTCTGTAATGAGGTTCCATTTTTTAGTTGTTTGGAGTTTTTCGACCACTGAAATACATATAGGACTTCAATCAATGTATTATCCCTTTTCCAGCTCAAACTCTAAACCTCACACCCAAAACCCAAAATATATAGCCCAATAACAAAAACTCTAGGTATTTTGTCTAATGGCCTTAACCATTTCATTTCAATTTTTGGAGTTTTGGGTTGGTTTGAGAGTGGAACATATGAATCTAAAGTTATTGAATCAACTCTAATACCAAAAAAAATTAAAAAAAATCCATAGTTTTACAAGCTACTTGCATACCACTTAAAAATAGTGGGGCTCATTTCGGGGTTCTACACAAACGATTTGTGGTTAAAGACAAAAAAAAAAGTGTGAAATGTAAAAAAGAAAGTGTGGAAATCAATTCCCAATCTCTTAATAGTTATCTTAACATTAATGAAAAGAATACTCAATTTTTAAAGATAACACTGCCAAATATGTGTAGTATAAAAATTAAATCATTTGTGTGAGATCTAAAAGTGGGCCCCACTAAAATCTGTGGTCAAATATGTGCGGTATTATACTCCCTTTGTTCCCAAATAAATATCCTTATCGCAAACCTATGCCTCTAGAAAGATGCATTTGTTTCACTAAATAATTCAAATTTTTTTCACAAATCAATAGATACTAATGAGTTCTTTCAAATTGTAAAGAAAAAATTAAATTTTTTACTTTTAACAAAAAAAATCACATGTTTTTAAGTTTGTGAGCCGGACATTTATTTATGGACGGAGGGAGTATTTGTTTGGTTGCACGTTCCATTTTTTAATCGGTGAGATATAATGGGGTGTTGTGGCATTAATTTGGGTAATTTTCAAAACCTTCAAGGGTTAAATTTTTACCGGAGGAGTAGAAGAGTTAACCCATGTTTAGACACCACACGTGATTTTCATTTGGTTTGACACTCTGGATGACGTGGCGCCGGGGGATTAATTTGGAGGAAAAGGGGACTTCTCTTCCTCAGGCGGAGATAATTTGAAGGATGTCATCAACACCAAACAGAAAGTCTAGCTTCCCGACCAAAAATCCCGACCGGAATTCCGACGTCCCGCCGGGCACATTCCGGCCACCGGACGCCGATCCGGGCCGTCCAAAAATTCTATAAAAATCCGAGTGGGCTTACGCGGGAATAAACAGCATCCGACGTGTGTAGATGGCCGATCCAAACAATCCATTTTTGTGTTTGGATCGGCCAAAATTGGAGTGTTTGGATCAGCCAAAAATGAAGTGCTTGGATCGGCCATTTAGACATGTCGGATGCCATTTATTCCCGCGTAAACCCACTCGGTTTTTTTTTTTAGAATTTTTGGACGGCTCGAATCGGCCGTCTGGTGGCCAGAGTATGCCCGGCGGGGCGTCGGGATTCCGATCGGGAATCTTCCCGTCGGGAACTGTAGCACCACTCAACACCAAAACCCTCTATCAATAAAAACTGGGGGACTTAAAAGAATCATTCTCAGGTGTCTCTCCGTAAGTTTTCGTTCGACACTTTTTTTACACTTATAATTTCATCCTCATTTTTCCATAATACCAATATTGTCCCTAGTATATATATACAAACACCAAAAAAAGAGGATGGGAACGTAAACTTCCAGTCCCCACGATAAATCCGGCGGCCATTTTTGTTGAATTCGCCATTTCAATCCCGAAATCTCTCCCACGGCTATTCTTCTCCTATAAATTTTGCCTTCCAATCCCGAAAATTCTCCCCCAAAATTTTCCTCCACTCTCTTCCCTTTCTCCCTAAATCAATACCAGTACTGCCATTGATTAGCGACTAACCTAGAATTCGAACTGCATGGGCATTAACACTACGCGATCTAATCAGGGATGGAGCCAGGAAGGGGCCAGTAGGGGCAGTCACCCCTGCAAGAAGAAAAAAAACCACTATTATTATATGTAAAAAAAATTTCCTATGAAAATATATAGGCTCGCCCATGTGTAGAATTTTGAAAAAAATATATAATTATAACCCTTGAACTACGAGGATACCAACATTAATTACTAAGGCTAAGGGCTAAAATATAACAAAAAATAAAACTATAGGCTTAATATTGCGAATATTCAAATAATAAACTTTCACCTTTCGTTAGATGGATTTAGTATTTTACAGTTTTATTTATTTTTGTCCTAAAATCTCAATGGCACACCAAATCCCCTGTCTCTCTCTCTTGGCACAAACATCCCCAATTGTTAAGACTTCAAAGACAATTTCAAGAAAATAGAGACAGAGAAGAAGAGATTTTGGAAACCTTCAGTAATATTGGTGAAATTTAAGTTATAGGTATGTCTTTCTCCAATTGTTGTTCTAAACTTCTTCTAATTCTTTGTTTTTTGACCGGTAAAATCAAGTAACATGAAAGCCCATGTACCAAATTCGACCAATTGTGATGAATGAAAAAAAAGAAGATGAACAATAAAGAAAAACAAAGACACATACATCAAGATCGATCACATTAGTTAAACCGATGTATGTATTTATGTTATTTTGAGTTTTAATGTATTTACATGATTATGCATGCGTATTTATATTTTTTTCTCGCATGCATGATTGCCCCTGCGTAGTGAAATTTCTGGCTCCGTCCATGTATCTAATCACTTCATACTCAGCCTCAACCTTGGCATCCCAATCCTCTTCCACCACCACCGCTGCCTGCCACCGTAGCCGAGGAGTTCTTCTTGCCAGCTTGGCGCTTAGACCGATGGACGGCGTCGCCGGAGGGGTCGCGCCATTGCTGCTGATTTTGTGTTGTGGTTTCCGCCAAGAAGGTGGCTTGACCGCCGGAGGCTTTGACGGAGTTCCGGAGGATCATCCGCGACGGTAGAGTGTGATGGTTGGTTCCTGCACTCCTCTGATGATGAATATGGGCGTTGTGATCACCCTCATTAAGTTGTTTGGACGAAAACCAGAAAACGCAGCAAATGGTAGCCATTGAAGGACGATGTTGAGTTTGGTAATTCAGCTTATCTTCGATGGTCCTTGTTCAAATCCCAATGTACAATGAAAGAGGGTGTATTTGGTTCTTTTGATAAAATGGTTTATTTTATGGTCTCAAATCTCAAATGTATTTCATGGTTAATTTGGTTCTTAAAGGTGTATTTCATAGTTTATTTGTTTAAGATTTCATGATTTATTTATTCATGTTTTTCAATTAAGTCATGGTGTATATTTCTAAAAAAATATAGTGTATTCCTTTTAGTTCAAGAAATCATGGCTCCATTTGAATTTTAAAATAAATCATGGTATATTCATTAAATCGTAATTGTTTTCGTTCGATCCAAGTTGAAATAAATCATAGTGTATTCATGAAAAATATGGTCGATTAGACTTTTCACCATATTTCAAAAAATATGTTTCATGGTAATTTTGCAAAAATAATTCATGCAAAAATAAATATTTGTGAAGTTGGTCTAATTATATTCGATCACATAAGTTTAGAACATAATACGACGAATTTAAGAAAATTCACGAAATTCACGAAAATTAAAGATTTGAAAATTCACGAAATTAAGGAAAGAGAATTGTTTAGAATATATCCATTAACGATTTGAAAAATGGAAAATTAAAAATTCCCTCCATTCCTATCAATTAATCATCCCATAGTTAACAATAATTACTACAATCCCACTGATTTAGAAAGAAAATATACACATTCATATGAATATCAAATTAAAAAGGTAATATAGGTAATTCACTATCTGAAAGAATGAAAACATAATTGTTCAAAAAGTGTCGAATGAATACCTACATGGGATGAGTGAGGTAAGAGGATGAATATTTTAAAATTTCACAAAATTCAAATAGGACAAAGACAAGCGACGTGCATCCAAATTTGTTTCTTTTCTTATAATTTCGGGCATCCAATCCAGTTCATGCCAACCTCACTCAATTTTCAAAAGGCCAATCCAAGCCTTATAAGTTACAAAGAAAATCTCGTGTAGAATGACCCCACAATAGTCCATAGCACTTGAGAAGGTAAGAACCTAAAACTCACATACAAATAAATCACTAGATATTAGGTCTTTGTCAACGAACCAACCCATTAAGATTACATGCACGCCAAATTGTACACCTCTTGATGTATAATTCATGCTAATGTAGGGAACCACGTCACAAAATCAATATAAAAAAAAAGCACAATTTTGCAAAACGTCTAGGCATTCAAACAAAGAAACTCAATAGCTGTCCAATAATCTATATATATAATATAAAACAAAGACTTATTTATTTTTGCAAAATGAATGACGCAAAGAATATTTCCTTAATATATAAATCTACCCCGGCCCCCTCTCTCTATCTCTCAGATTTCAAGCGAAGCAGGCTTTAGCAAAATGGCTAGGGCCAGCACACAAACAAAACAACCTTTGCATCCATCCAATCATATTCTCACGTTCAATCTATAGCCGTTTGATCAATTATAATTTTATAAAAGATGCACAGAACTCTTAATAAATCTAGCCCTCTCTCTCTCTCCTGACTTTTATATGAACACCGAAGTATCCGGCCCTCTCCTAACTTTTATAATAGAATAGAAAAATTAAGTATCTTTAAGCACGAGCAATAGCTAGTATCAATCAACATAAAACCAAGGGGATCTCACCTACATAAATCCAATGTCATAAATTTCTTGGCTCATATAGTCAATCGATCCCACTACTTTCCATGGCTTCACAAAATCCACACCAGCTTCATTTTGTTCTATTTCCACTAATGTCTCCTGGCCACTCCATCCCCATAATTGACATGGCCAAATTATTAGCCCAAAACGGCCCAACTGTCACTATCATCACCACCCCTATCATCGCGGCAAGATTCCGGCACACCATCGACCGCGCCACCGCCTCCGGCCTCCCCCTCCGCCTCCTTGACCTCAGGTTCCCTTCCGCGGAAGCCGGATTACCTAATGGCTGCGAAACCCTCGAAACCGTAACCTCTCCAGACTTGCTAAAGAAATTTTTCGGCGCAATATACATGTTACAACAACCATTCCAACAATTGTTGGAACAGCTGGAGCCCAAACCGACGTGCATGATAGTCGATAAATATATCCCTTGGGCAGCCGAAACTGCCCGTATGTTTCGGATCCCGAGAATCGTTTTTGATGTCATGAGTTGCTTCTATCTACTCTGTTTCCACACTTTACATGTATCCAAAGTGCACGAAAATGTGCCTGAATCAGAGCCCTTTGTTTTGCCAAATTTTCCTGATACTATTGTATTGACCAAGTCTCAACTCCCGGGACTTTTCAATCCGGGTTCATTAGACGGGGTTCATGTGAACGAGTTTCGCGAACGAGTCAGAGTAGCCGAAGCCGAAGCCTGTGGGATCGTGCTTAATACTTTTGAAGAGCTGGAACATCGATACGTAAACGAGATTGGCAAGGTGAACGGAGGGAAAATTTGGTGCATTGGGCCACTCTCACTTTGCAACAAAGATAGTTCGGATAAAGCCCAAAGAGGAGACAAGGCCTCAATTGACGAAATTGAGTGTTCGAAGTGGTTAGATGAACAAGAGGCAGGCTCTGTAGTCTACGCCTGTCTCGGAAGCATTAGCCGTCTATCTTCTCCTCAACTAATCGAGCTCGGATTAGGCTTGGAATTATCTAAACGTCCATTCGTTTGGGTTATAAGAGGCGATGAGAAAGCCAAGGAGGTGTACAAGTGGATAGAAGGAGACGGATTTGAGGAGAGAGTGAAGGGGAGAGGACTAATCATTCGTGGTTGGGCACCACAAGTACTCATATTAGACCACCCGTCCGTGGGGGCATTTCTGACTCATTGCGGCTGGAATTCGACTTTGGAAGGGGTATGTGCCGGTGTGCCGATGGTAACATGGCCGATTTTCGCAGAGCAATTTATCAACGAGAAGTTGGTGGGGGTCGTGCTAGAGACTGGAGTGAGTGTTGGGGCACGGGCAGTTGTGCAAATGTTTGAGGAAGATAAGAGTGGGGTGGCGGTGAAGAGGGAAGCGGTTAGGAACGCCGTGGAGAGAGTGATGGGCAGTGGAGTAGAGGCAGAAGAGAGACGAAAAAGGGCAAGAGAATTCGGAGAGATGGCTAAGAAGGCAGTGGAAGAAGGTGGTTCTTCTAATTTGAATGTGAAGTCGTTGATTCAAGATATGATGGAACAAGTCATTGGCATGGGACCAACGGAAGATCACCAATGACTTCTATAATGTCACAAAAAATAATAAAATTGGTAAGGTTGGATGTCTCGGGCCAACTTGTGTGCACTTTAATGTCAAAATTCACTTTGAAGAACCCTTTTTCTGATTTTGTGCACGTAAAGTTGCAAAACATCCATTTTAGTTAATAATTTATGTATTTCCATGACAAAATAAACCTGAGTGATCATTGTTTTGTATTTTTTTTCTTTTTCCGTGGTGTGCGAAAATCACTTTCAATTTTTTCATATTTCTTAGTAAGATAATGAAATCAATAGTAAAAAGAGAGTGATCGAAGATGGACTAGCGTGTGGTCTAGATCCGGATTTTTTAAGGGGGATGAGTAAAATTAACAAGAAGTGATCACCTCGTTAAATTCGTGATTCTATTTACTACTAGCGTGTATATTTTAGACTTGTGTTTACTTGCCATTTTGGTTGATCTATAATCTAATTTTAAATCTTTCTAACTGTTAGTTTTATGTTAGTGGTTAACCAGATTCGATTCGACTCTTTCCCTACTCATCATTTGCCTCGTAGACGATGGGCAGGATGGTTACGCCCAAACTATTTGTTCAATTCTCGGGTATGCACCTAAGCTGCATGTCCACCCTTATGCCAGAGCCCAGTTAATAAATTGCGAATCATTTGTCGTGTCACGCCAGGGTTTACGTAGGATTAATTAATCATTCGATTTTCTCAACTAACCCCCAATTCAACCCCAACCTTCTGCCAAAATCAATCCAATCTTACGTTGTGCCAAAACCAATCTAACATTAGCTCATGATAAGCATCCACCATTATCCCAATGGTTTTCCATTCCCAATTTTCCCATGTCTTATATTCGAAACAATGTAATCGCCATCGTTCTTGAACTCTCCACTTAACCACTTGTGTCCAAAACAAATTTAATTCCACAATTACGGACGCAAACATCGACGTTGATTTACATGATCAGTTCTCAATTCATTTAATCAACAGCTAAGTAATCTAAGTATTATCGTCGAGTTGTTATCTTCTTTCAATCTCCTTACATAGCTGCAATTTCAATCAACTTACACTACCACACATTCAAATTCACAGTGTTCTCTCACTCTTTTATCTGTGTTATTATCCATCTACACAAGTAGTAATCCTTGAACATTTAAGATCTTGATCAATGTTTATTGTTTACAATATATAAACTCTACGGCCGTCCAATCATCATCATCTTTATAATAAACCAATGCCTTCTTTTGTTTGATGGAACGTAGCCATCCAATAATATATCATAAAACATAGCAGTTTTATTTGCCAAATGTTGAAGCATACAAACATAACTACCGGACCTCTCCAACCGTCCAATCACGTTCTCACATTAAGGCTATAGCTGTTTGATCAACTCTTTTTCTGAAAGAAGCAAAGAAATTTTACTTAATTATAAATCAACCTCTCTCCTAACTTCTATACATATTATAAAAGGGTGGTGCTAATGCCACAGAGGCTTTCTTTTCCTGCCACGATATTTTGTTTGTACTTACTATTATGCCCCTTCAAGTGTCTTTCTTCTACATTGACCATTCTCCTCCCATAAAATGTGCAACCCAATTATTCCCCCCTCCCCCCCTCTCTCTCGCTCTCTCTCTCTCTCTCTCTCTCTCTCTCTCTACCAGAACCAGGGAGCAATCACAATTTCAATTTTGGAATACTAGTTCCCGAACTTCTGTAGATGCCAATCATGCTATCGTCTCTTACAAATGATCAATTCCGTCAACCCCACTCTAGCTACACATACAAGTAATAGACAGAGAATTAATGATTATATTCTTCTTTTTTGCGTTTCGAAGAGTAAGGCCACGTTCGGCTAAATAAGCCAAGTGGCTTTTTTTTTTTCTTTATTCAAATTTTTTTCGTATTTGTTAGTTTTTCGTCAATTTTTTGGAGATTATTGCATCTTCATGACGAGACGAATCTAAAAAGTAAAAAATTATGATCAAAATCAAATTTTTTTTGAATAAAGACGAAAATAAGCCTATAAGCCATTTTTTGTCTTTATTCAAAAAAAAATTGATTTCGATCATAATTTTTTACTTTTTAGATTCCTTTCGTCATAACGATGCAATAATCTCCAAAAAATTGACGAAAAACTAACAAATACGAAAAAAAATTGAATAAGAACGAAAAGATAAGTCACTCGGCCGTAGAAGAAGAGGAGGTCTTGAATTTGAGAGGCGAAAGATAGAAAACCAAAGAGGATAATGGGCCTGGCCGCCTGGGTCTGGATTGAGAGAGAGAGAGAGAGAGAGAGAAGAGTCGGAGTCATAGGAGAACGGATGAGGGCAATAGTGTCAAACTTTATTCTATGTCGTGGCAGTATAAAAAGGCTTCATGGCATTAACACCACCCTTATAAAATAGAGCACTTTTTTTTGTAAAATGTCTAGGCACACTAGTAGATCAACCTCTCTGCAGAGGATATTTTCTTAATAAATCTAATTCTCTCTCTCTCCTAACTTTTATATATTATAAAAAAGAGCGGTTCCATAATAAGCAACAGACTTATTAAGAAAATCCTTCTCGTAAACTTCTAAAAAAAAGAATTGATCAAACTGGTATAGCTTTAACTTCTAAATAAAAGAATTGATCAAACAGGTTTAGCTTTAACGTGAGAATGCCCTACAAAGGAAAAATACACTCCCTCCGTCCTTTTTTTAGAGTCCAGTATTTCATTTTGGGCTGTCCCTTAATAAGTGTTCATTTTGTAAAGTTGGTGGGTAAAAGTTGATGCATTGTCTATTTTGCCCCTAAAAGTAGATTCCTTTTTGAAAAGTAAGTGAGTAAAAGTGTAATGATGATGGGTAAGTTGAAAAAGTGGAGGAAAAAGTTGATGTGAAAGGTATAATGATGATGTCTTTTTAATAAGTTGGAATTACGAAGCAGGACACTTAAAAAGGGACGGAAGGAGTATAAATCTTTAACGCGAGAATATGATCCGACGTCAATTGTTATTTAAAAGATACAGAAAATCGTTCCTTAATAAATCTACCACTCTCTCCTGACTTCTTAGGCAATGTATCCCATTTAGATATGGTCATCCAAAATTCACGTCCTCTGCGAGTTTAAAAATCATCCCGGTCAAAGTTGCCCGTACATCATACGAACCACATATATGAAGCATAAGGAAGTGCACAAGTCTAGGTGGTATATCACTCATGGATATATCTGATCTTATCTCATCCTATCCTTTTCCTAAGAGCACAAGTCTACGTGGTATATCACTCATGCATAGATGATATAGATCTGATCTTATCTCATCATATCCTCCTCCTAGCCAAAGGCATGCAGAGGCAGAGCAGAGCTATGTATAGACCTACAAGATGTTACTGGGCAATAGCATGAATATCCAAATACTGACTATTTCAAAACCCAAAAGGTTGATAAGATTTGCAATTGTTGTTAAAAAAAAAAAGTGTTCACATTGAAATAACCAAATTTAGCAACCTTCTTAGCAACAAACCAAATTTTGGCCTTTGGATAACCAAAACTAGCAACTTTTTTGCCAATAACCAAATTTAGTAGACCCCACCCGACATAATTTAAGTGAACTCGCATGCTCAGCTATTGTAACACACACGCCTTCCTAATTGGTTGCTGAAAAGGCAAATTTAAGTCAAATTTCGGCATGTTGCTATGCATAAGCAGCATAACATACACAAACATAAAAGTGATGGACTCTACTGTCAAAACTTGTGCAACATGAACTAGGACAAGAATGTCGGTCGGGCGTGTATGTGCCCATAAAGAGGTGAAATCTCACCATCAAATTAACCAGAAGCAAGACTCCACTTAAAAGAAGTTGCATGGTGTCCATCCTGCAATTTGTTCAGTCACACTATATATCATGCTTTGCTTCCCAGTTTGTTTAAAAAGTAGTAGCAACATTTATCTGCATAAGGACATGTTAAGTTGGCATACAATTTCCTTTGAGCCAATTAGACTTCCTTCCAAAAGTGACCGTCTCTCCCCAGGTCAAGTTCCTCTTCAGACCTCTATCCTCTTTACCCCTCCAAACACTCCTTAGGGGTCCTATTCCGGACCCACGTTGATAATCCATACTTGAGGCTTTGCAAGACTTTGGCCGGAAGTTCCAAAATGTCTTGAAGACCCCGGTTTACTAGTTGACCAGCTGGAGACTTTACATTCTCCCGTGTTTGACGCATCAATCAGGAATTGAATGTACAGTGGTGACTCTTGGGAATTAGTATAAGAGATGAATATGTAGCTATGTATATTTATAGATGCTCAGACCTATCCATACTGTTACTTTTGTACAAGAACATCCCTCCTCACTCACAAATGTGTTAACTAAGTAACCATTCTTATTGATTACCAGCACAACAATAACAGACCCGATAACACTTCCATGATCAACATCTCAGAACACTATATGAAGTTCAGGATATTGATAGAAAAGAGAAACTTTGATACACCAATTCAATTCACAATAAAAGCAACATCCTATATATTCCAAATGAAAAACCTTTGTAAGGCATAGAATGGAATATAAAAGAATTGCAAGTCAAAATTCTAAACCCTAGTAAAACATGTCCTTTTACAGAGGTGCTGAACCCTAGTTTACATATATACGCTAGACTTAAAAATACCCTCTTACACTAGAGGTGCTTAATTCAAGCAATAATCGATTATTCTTACAAACTCCGTATTAATACAGGACACTAAATTATTCTCCTCAAAATAATAAAGAAATAAAAACATATTAATGCTTAAGCATATATGAAGGTTGAAAAATCTACAATTAAAGTAAGCAATTCGTACATGGAGAATCACTGGAAAGGAGAAGCAACTGGAGCTGCAAGACCTAGAAACCGCATTATCCTGAATCGGCGATCCTTTCTCATTGACTTCAAGGAAAAATTAACCTCCTGGATAAAAAGGGAGAGTAACCTTCAGTTTATCAATCTCTACTAACATGCAAATATATATGTGTGTGTGTGTGTGTGTGTGTGTGTGTGTGTGTGTAGTACGACTCACATCAAAGTGAACTTTTGGTTTCCGTTC
The DNA here is from genome assembly GCF_030253575.1 of Rhododendron vialii. Lineage (NCBI taxonomy): Eukaryota > Viridiplantae > Streptophyta > Magnoliopsida > Ericales > Ericaceae > Rhododendron > Rhododendron vialii. The sequence continues at coordinate 29,721,531 of NC_080560.1, forward strand.
TCTCGTGCCCCTTCTTCTCTCCATGCAATCACTTTCTGTTCTGCTTGAACTTGATGAATTCCACTTATCTGTTAATGCCACAATAACAAGTTTCTAATTTGCAGAGAATATACCAAAGAATACATCCACCGTGGAAGTTATGGTAATGGTACATAAATAGCTGTATCGTCTGTGTACAGTGAGATCCAAGTAAAATGAACAGCACAATGATAATAATAAATGGATTTTCCACGACACATGCCATCTTAAGGTTTCAGATACACAAATATCTGTGTGTGCATTTGTGTGTGTATTGGTAATGCTTGGTTTTCCGGACCAGCTTGCATACACCGTGGAGTCTAATACCTACAACGCCATAGTTGTTCCTCACGTTTAGGCGTGGGAGTGAAGCGGCCTTAAGCGTTGCTAGCAAGTGAAATTGAACCTAAGACCTTAAGAGGAAGCAAATCTCTAAGTCTCAGCCCTTCATCACTAGGCTATATTACACAGGTTATAAGGTGAAAATTTACTTGAGTTGACTTTTCATTCTACGTTCGCACTATTATTAAGGCAAATGGTGTTTTTGATTCAGCACGAATGGTAATCGCAAATGTGAACGTAATTTCTGCATTTCATCTGTAACTCGAAAAACTTTAGATCAGGGCCCTGTAGGATGACTTAACGACAGATTAGAAAGAATAAAATTTGGAAACCATCCCAAAGTTACACTCTGGTGGAATTTCATGAATAGAAATATCTTGAGAGTTGACTGTTGAGCCTCAGACTGTAAAGGTGGGGAGGACCAGCTCAGCAAAAGATCAAAAAGCTCTCAACAAGAAACTGTACAGAATATATTGAAGAAACAGTATGTACCAGGTGATCGATCTCGTGTAATTGAACAATTAGGATCATCTGATGATTCAGTGAACTCTTTGCTGAAACTTTGGCACTCTAAGGCCTGCAATGATATAGAAATCAGATTGAAACCTTTATACAGGAGTAACATATGAAACTCTTCCAAAGGGTAATAAATACTATCTTCGAAGGAGTGGAAAGATAAATAAATAATAATAATAATAATAATAATAATAATAATAAAAAGTGACATCCATGTGCCAAGTATCAAGAGTAGCATATGAAACAGATCAATAATCTAATTAAGCTTCATAACATCGAATAAAACTAGCTCATAAAGGGTGATATTACTAACTTCGACAGAAAGAATTGTCATTCGTTAGACAATATCTACATATTAGAATCATAAATTGTAGCCGTTTTGTTTCCCATCTGACTACAGACAAACCATGCATATCATCCTACAGAGAGACGCTACAAACATCTCATTTGCTCTATAGATATGCACTGGGTTTGTTTCTCCTGCACACTGTTTAATACAGTTTTTTGTTGGTTGTGAAATATGGGACAGAATCTCGACCCCACACGAGGACGTGTGTTCCTAAGTGGGGGGAGATTGTGACGCCCCGCCCCTGGAAGTTCCAGGTAGTGGTCGACCGGCCTGAGGGCGGTTGAAACCCGAGCGGGGGCTATCTAATCGGTGACCAGAGGGGTCAGCCGGGGGTGGTCCCACATCGCTTGGTGAAGTGTAAGTCATGTGCTATAAATAATAGATCGACATCCTACCTTGTACAAGGCCTTTTTAAAGCCATGAGAGCGTCAAAGCCCATTGGAACTTCATAGTCAAGCATGCTCGCCTTGGAGTAATCCAAGGATGGGTGACCTCACTGGGAAGTCTAATGGGGTTTGGTGTTCAAAGCGAACAATATTGTACAAGGTGGGAGCGGGTCGTTACAGTTGGTATCAGAGGATTGGTGACATGGGATCGAGTGGGTGATCAGAGTGCATAGCGGAAGCATGAAATTCATATTTTTTAGTAGACAAATTTCAGGGACGAAATTTCCGAAGGAGGGGATACTGTAATACCCCGTATATTAAAAGTATTGATTTTTGCATATAATTAATTGGTGGCATATAAGTGAAGGTGTGTGCACGTGAGATGCTAGCTGAGAAGTAGGTATCAAGACAAAAACATTTAGTTAAGGTACATGTGTTAATGTTCAAGAGGAACAAGTGTATAACTCTTTGAATAGTCAACCTAGCTACTATACTTATACACTTTGTATTAAGAAGAAGCTATTTATCTGATAAAGAGAGAACAGTAGAAACTCGAGGGAAAACAGAGAGGGCCGTGAGGTGGAGAGTGGAGCAATCATCCAACCCATCACGGTGATGCATAGCGTAGCAATTACAGTTGGTGGTTCACGGTGGAGGAGTGTCCATAATAAGGTCACGATCTTACTTAAGGTACCAAGCCAGGAAGTATATAATATGCTCTAAATCTCCAGAGTATTCCTTTTGCAAGCCTTTGTATTCTACTCGATCATCATGTTGTTTATTGAATTATCTGAATTCATTGTTGGAATTGAGTTATGTGTTATGTATGGGGGTTGGGTGCCGTGGAACTATTTAGTATATGATCCAGTGAAGTTGCCTACTGTGCTAACGGCCCGAGAAGCCTCATTATAGGCTGGGTGTGGCAAGTGAGGCCGGTCACTGGTCATTCACTGAGGAGGACCTAATATGAGGTCGTATTATGTGGCTTGTTGTTGACTCCGTGTCGCTAATTGGTTGGTCTCATTTATTGTGAGCATATCTATTCTCGTCGTATTGTATACTTCCTGGGGGGGTTTGTGTTGCAGGTTGTGGAGACGAGGATGGCATATCGGGTTGTCGGTGGTGGAGTTATAACCGGCTGGGTGTTTAGGCCTAGGTGGCTGCTATTATTTAATCTCAGATAATTGTAAACTCTTTTCTTTTGTAAGTTTTGTATTAATGGCAGATTGTAGTCTTGGGTTAACACTTTGATTATTGGAGGTGGTAGTGGTGCTTGGAGAACCGGGTCGTTACAAAAATCCACATACTCCCCAACCCAAATAACATGATACGAGCAGGTTAAGTTGCAAACCAGTATACTCTGATCAATATCGGACTTTGAAAGGTTTCCAGCAGGATCAACAAAAGCACTGGAGCAATAGATCGAAGATATAGCTAATAAAACTGGAACATATCCTTAATGTTCACTGCCTAAGGTATGCTGAACTTAGTATCTAATACCAACATTGCATCTCATGGTTGAATGGAATTTTACTAAAACATGGCAATCAACATATTGGCCCTTGAAATCAAATACAGTTGAACTTACTCCAAGGGGGTCTGAGAAAAGCTGATACTAAAAGGGTGCACTTCTAAAATTTCTCAACATTAGGACGAGAATAACTTTATCGAGATTTCGACAAAACCTTGTTCGATTAGATGCATTATAGGCACAGAAATAGATAACTAGGGGAGGAAATAACGAAGAATGTCCATATCAGTTACAACCTCAAAATTTTCATCAAAAGATAACAGAGAGAGGAGAAATAAGGCCCTACAATACTCGTTGAACCACATTATCCCTGGGGGGCCATGGCCCCAACCCCTTCCCCCCGAGGAATGGCATAGACACCCATGTATCCATACAGCAGTAGCCAAATGTGAATGTTGTTGTACTTTAGAGAACCCGACAAACATTTCAGTAATAGGCCACCATTACGTGAACTTACTATAATCACTGTTTCTGTTTGTTATTCAAATTAGAAAGGCCCAAAGGACCTTATATTTCTTTAGTTAAATTACCAGCTGACTAGCTGAGTCATTTTTTTCCACTTCGGGAACATTAATTCAGATTAACAAATGAAATGCTTTCCACAGTTCAATTTCAAAAATCAAGGACTGAAGGTTATTTGTCTTATCTATAGAGCTCATTTTCTCAAGTGTTTTGTGAAGTTCACCTCAAAAAACGCACAAGAGAGCTCGCTTGCCCTAGTGCATATGTTTGTAATAAAGGGAGATGGTCCCATCTGAATCACGAAGTGTACTAAAATATAAGTCCTCTTCACGACGATTATACTGAGTCTCGTCAGAGGATATGATTTTAGAGGAAGTTCGTATCTGCTAGGACTTAGTTCAATATTCTTCCACGACTCCATGTAACAGAAAGCATTGCAATAACATGTTTGTGAGAAGGATAGTTGCTACAAATTTAACTGAATTCATTATAACATCCCATCAGTTAATCACTAACTGAGTTTGTAATTTGTAAGAACTCGCTGCCCAAAACGTCCAATGATTTCACCAGAATTAGCATCTCAGAGTAATAATACTAGTAGTGAAAAAGAGACTGGTAATTCTGCTACGGTACTGCCTCACTACATCTCCTAGACCTGCTGTATAGCAGGAGCTACGCGCAATGGCTTCAACCTTCTAGCCTGTTTGCATATTCTTTTCTTTTTACCTGTTTAAGCATACAAAAAATTAATCACCAATCGAACAAGACATAATGGAACTGTGGGTACATGCCAGGAAGTCGTAAGGACTGAAGGAGACAAGGTCACCCAAGGAGCGATGGTCACCACGGCCGATGAGCAATAAGGCCAGAATGAAGGACAATGATTCTGGACCCACCCCTGAGGTCAATGATTTACACTTGAGCTAGAGGCAAGGCCCAAGTTGCTCAGGACCGAAGGAGGAATGTGGAATGTAGGCTTGAGCTCAACGGATTGTCTGAAGGCCCAAACTCCACTAAGGAGTTGGACTCCAGACCACTCTTAGAGAGAGAGGCAACTCTGTTGACCGAAGGTCAAGCTTTTTTAGGTACTTATTGTTGGAATACTAGTATATTGTGTTAAGTCCCACATTGCATAATTACATTGTGCAACGAACTATCTTTTTATATAAATAAATGATTATGTGTGAGGGTTAATTTAACACCTTACACACTTTTTCTCTCCAAACAACATGGTATCAGAGCGGGTTCTTAAACCGCCGTTGGAACCCTAAACCCTCACCTTCGACAGCCACCACTATAGCCAACAGCCACCACCTCCACCCCCCACCATAACCGCCAGCCACCCTTAGCCCTAAATCAAGTGCCGACTGCCACCTCCAGCCCTAAATCAGTGCCAACATCATCAACGCCTCAAGTTCCAGTGCCGACGACCACTGTACACTCCCACCCAGGGCCCGTCGACCACTGGCGATCCATCCCCACCCCTCGCCGCCGTCACTCCGGCCTCCGGCGACCCTCCTCCGCCCTACCCAGCCTCTGGCGACCCCTCCTCCGCGCCACCCAACGGTCGTCGACCACTGGCGCCCCAAGCCCAGTCCTCGCTGGCCGCTGCCCTACATTTTCCGGCCTCCTGCGACTCTGCCTGTACTCGAACGACCTGGGTTTCCTGATTTCTACTATTTTCAGACTCCAATCTGTGGATTCGTTGCCGTTTTACACGATTCTTGCAGTATCTCTTCTGTTTTCGGATGTAATTTGTTGATTTGTTACTTCTATCTCCGTTAATGCTCAGCTTCTATCTCCGTTAATGGTGTTTCTAGCTCAGTCTGGTTCGAGTTTTATTGTTCATCAGTGGTTTATGTTGGGCTGCTGATATGCTCCTTTATTGGTGGAGCCATTGGTGTTTTTTGGATCACATGTGATTATAGTGGCAGCCTCTCTATTTTTGGTTGTTTATTGATTGTTGGTTTCTCTGGCTCTTGACTTTATTTGCAATGGGCTCTGGTACTGAGTCTGTCTCTAGTTCTACTTCCGCTGTTCGTCATTCTTTTCGGTCTCGTGAGAGGTTATCTATTACCTCCACCTTGTTGAATGGTCGAAATTATGTTGTTTGGGCTAAGGCTGTTGAGGTCTATTATGTGGGGGAATCAGAATGCCATTACCTTACTGATGACCCTCCTACGGCGACTGCCGCATCATATGGTGCTTGGGTTCCTGCGGATGCTAAGATTCGGGTTGAGCTTTGGAATAGTATGGAGGAAAATATTAAGAATACTCTGGTTTTCTTATCTACTGCGAAGAAAGTATGGATGAAGGTTAAGGAAATGTTTTCTGAGGCTGATAATCTCCGCCGGACTTATGCTCTTCGTTAACAATTCTTTTCTCTTGAACTTGGCAGCTTATCCTTGGAAGAGTATTATGCCAAGTTCTGCGGCATTTGTGAAGAGCTCAACACTTGTGAGCCCATTTCTTCAAATATTCAGGTTATGGAGCCTCAGTGTGAGCGCTTGCAGGTGGCTCGTTTTCTGTTTGGGTTACCTTCGCCGGCTTATGATTCTATCCGGTCTAATATTTTGGGTGATAGAGATTTACCTTCTCTCAGTGAGGTGTTCAGTCGCGTCCGCCAAGCCTTTGTTTCTGACCCCAGTGCTGTTGATTTGACTCCTGCTGCCCACTCGGCTTTGGTTACCACGGTCCCTCGTGGTGGTACTTCTTCTCGTGGTTTTGACCGTGGTGGTCGAGAGTCAGGGGGAGGCCGTCGTGGTCCTCCTGGCCGTGGATTTGGCCGTGATTCTGGTAGTGGTGGTCGTAGTCGTGACTCTGGTAATAGTGGTCGTGCCCATGGTCGTTACTGCACCTATTGCCATGGTACTAATCATACGGTTGAGTATTGTTGGATTCTTCATGACCGTCCATCTGCGCATCAGGTTACCGTTTCTGAGGATATGATGGCTCCATGTTGCCTAGCTCTGTGCCCAGCCCCGTCCCACGTGTTGTTACTATTCCAGAGGATGAGTATCATCGCCTGATTTCCCAGCCGCCTTCTCATGTGTCCTCCTCCTCCACTGCTACGTTCGCTCAGAAAGGCTCCACCTTTGCTGGCCTGGCATCTAATAATCCGTGGGTTATTGATTCTGGTGCTACCGATCATATGATAGGCCACTCTATCCACCTTTCTGGTTCTCGTCCTCTTGTGAAGCCTTCTCGTGTCGCCTTGGCCGACTATTCCTCTTCTAACATTGCTGGTTTGGATTCTATTATTTTTCATTCTTCTCTTACCTTAGACTTTGTTTTACATGTTCCTCGTTTTCCCCATGGTCTTATGTTTATTAGTAAACTAACCCAATCCTTAAATTGTTCGGTTACATTCTTTCCCAGTTATTGTGTTTTTCAGGATCTCCAGACGGGGAAGAAGATTGGTGGCGGTGTTGAGCGTGGTGGTCTATACTATTTTGACACTGCCGACCCTTCTGCCTCTGTTGCTCTTCAGACTTCCGTATCTCCCTATGAGCATCATTGCCGTCTTGGTCATCCCTCTCTTCAGACTCTCAACCAGTTGGTTCCGTCGAGTCATAGTCTTCGGTCTTTGCCATGTGAGGTCTGTGAGTTCAGTAAACATCATTGTGTTTCTTTTCCTCCTAGAGTAGAGAGTCGAGTGTCTCGTCCTTTTCATTTAGTTCACTCAGATATTTGGGGTCATGTGCGTGCTTCTTCACGTGGTGGTTTTCAGTATTTTGTTATTTTTGTGGATGATTATTCTAGGCTTACTTATGTTTATCTCATGAAAAACCGGTTAGACTTGTACTCCATTTTCAAATCTTTTTATATGGAAATAAAAACTCAGTTTGATATTTCTCTTCGTCTCTTTCGTTCTGATAATGCTGGTGAATATTTCTATAATGTTTTGTCTGCTTTTTTTTATGAGCATGGTATTCTTCATCGATCTTCGTGTTCTCGCACTCCCCAACAGAATGGGGTTGCCGAACGCAAGATACACCATTTGACAGAAGTTGCCCACGCCCTTTTAATCCAGATGACGGTTCCCAAATCTTTTTGGGACGACGTCGTTCTTACTGCCGGATATCTCGTGAATCATATGCCCTCTCGCGTTCTTGGGGGCCAGATTCCCTATAGTATTTTGCACCCTAATTGTTCTTTATATTCTTTACCTCCTAAAATTTTTAGGTGCACGTGTTATGTTCATGCCCTTGATCCCGGCCGTGATAAACTTGATCCACGCTCTATCAAGTGTGTATTCCTGGGGTACTCTCGGACTCAAAAAGGTTATAAGTGTTATTCTCCCATTCTGCATCGCGAGTTTGTCTGTGCTGATGTTATGTTTCATGAGACGTTACCCTATTTTCCGACTTCATCCCATGGGGATCAGTCTGATTATATGCATATTTTAGTTCCTTCCGGGCAACCTCAAAGGAAGCACCCCCGATGCAGGTATATGTTCGCCGTGCCAAAGCTGTACCACCTCCGCCTGCCGCTGAGCCTCCTTCTCCATTGCGAGATCCGAGTCCACCTCCATTGGCCCCTACTGTTCCACCTTCTCCTCCCATTGCTCTTCTTAAAGGTATTCGCACTTGTACTGTCTCTCATCCTATTTAGCATCCTATTGCTAAATTTGTATCTTATGATCATCTGTCTCCCACTCTTCGTGCTTTTACTGCCTCTGTTTCCTCTATCTTTGTTCCTAAAACTGTTCAGGAGGCCTTGTCTATTTCTGAGTGGCAGACAGCTATGGAGGAGGAGATCTCTGCGCTCCATGATAATGGGACTTGGGAGTTGGTTCCTTTACCCTTTGCAAAGTCAACTATAGGGTGCCGCTGGGTATTCACTGTGAAATATCATCCTGATGGGTCTGTTGAGCGTTACAAAGCTCGCCTCGTTGCTAAGGGCTACACCCAGATATATGGTGTTGACTATGCTGAGACGAAGGTCAACCACTGGATATTGTGTTTTTCTTGGTGGCAATCTTGTTAATTAGAAGAGTAAGAAACAGACCATGTTGCACGGTCTAGTGCAGAGGTAGAATATAGAGACATGGCTCACACCACATGTGAGATTGTGTGGGTGCGATCTTTTCTTGAGGAGATAGGATTCAATGTGCAATTGCCTATGAATTTGTATTGTGATAACCAAGCAGCAATTCACATTGCATCCAACCCCGTATTTCATGAGCGGACTAAACATATCGAAGTTGATTGTCATCTGGTGCGAGAGAAGTTGACTGATGGTGTTATAGCAACTCCCTTCGTGTCTACAAGTGCTCAATTGGCTGACATATTCACCAAGTCATTATTTAAGGCCTGGCTGGAGATGTTATGTGACAAGCTGGGTTTATGTGATATCTATTTCCCAGCTTGAGGGGGAGTGTTGGAATACTAGTATATTAGTATACTAGTATATTGTGTTTAGTCCCACATTGCTTAATTACATTGTGTAACGAACTATCTCTTTATATAAATAAATGATTATGTGTGAGGGTTAATTTAACACCTTACACACTTTTTCTCTCCAAACAACACTTATCATACCTACCCTTGAAACTGAAACGTCACTATCCTTACCTACCACCTGACACCTTGATCACTGACTTCTGATCATTAGACTGTCAAGCCTAAGGCTTAGACCTCACATGACTACTATCTACCTTCTGCAAGCTTCAACACTATTCATCTGACTTCATAGGTTTGGCCTCTGCCCTCATAGGACTGCAACCTTCAGATGACCAGCCATTGAGGACCTTCCACGAGTCCTCGGTCCAGCTGGACCTCAGACCATCTCCCACCTATATAAAGGACCCTTGCCTCTGTCCAATACATTACACAACATGGCTATTACTTGCAAGGCATTGCCCAAAGCATGACTTGGTCTCTCTACTGCCACTCTCACTCTCTCTGAAGGATCTACCTTGGGCTCTCTCCTCATCCACCTTTGGCACCCCGAGCCTTCAGCATCTTGTTGGTATCCTGGATTACCTTCAGGGCTACCATAGCCCATCAATGTAGCTCACGGGAACAAATCAGTCAATTGGTTCCTCAAAAGATGTTGTCAGCCTAAGACCTATTAGGCATAAGTTGACATTTTAATGGCACTGACAATTACCAATAGGATGCACATGTAATATGCTTAAGAAATGATAAAAATCTTATGTAACATGCATAAACAGGATAATAATTACGAGTGGTCATTGAGCTACAAATTTGTCTCAACTTACTTCAGCAGGCCATAGTTGGCGAGCAGCTTTATCCCATACCGTGCTTCCTGGAGTTATGCAAAAATTACTACTCTCATTGATTTGAGATTTATCTGGGGTGAACTGTTTCCCTAACGTATCACTTTTCTGTTTATTAGAATTCCTACAAAATGATGGGACAAGAAGAAAAAAATTTAATCAGTGAGAAGTAATATGTTATAGTTACCATGAAAACACAAGCATGCTTTTTCAGTAACTAGACCAAATAGATATCTTTGATTACTATTTTTTTCATAACAAAAGATCATTAAGATGTCCCACTTTTTTCTCAAATACCAATCAAGTGTAAGGTCAATCAAAATATAATGAGTATTTTATGCATACACGAACAAATAAATTCATGAAAATACATTAAGAAGTAAACTTTGTCAAGAAGAAGAGCACCTTGGCTTTCATGTTTCAGATCATTTATAAAAAGACCCAGATGTAAACACTGAGTTATTCAATTTCTGAAGTAAAAAACTTTTTACTTTTTTTTGGCAGATAAAAAAAATTTATATGGAAAGGTTCAATCACTGGTGTGTCATGACTCATACTAACTAGATCAATTTTTTACTTTTTTTCCAATGAGAAAAAAATTAACAAAATTTCATATGAAAAGGTACAATCACTGGTGTGTCTGCCATGACTTGTACTAACTAGATCAATATTCTCAATCTAGGAATAGAGAATGCTGAAGAGTGGCAGACAGACTAATCAAGATTCAAAATGGGAAATGGGAAAATCTTGGACGGGTATCTCATACATCCAGATCATAAGCAGATGCAATCATCCAAGGTTTCTTCATTTCTCTCCAAACATTGCTGTAAAATTGAATTTCTAGCTAAGGGCATTTTTATTTAATGGCAATAGAGAAACAAGTAACTATCTTGCCTAGGGATGTAACAACCAGAGCCAAATAAGGGATTTTTACCCAATTTCTTGCTCAGGCTCTCACTTTTTTTTTTTTTTGATCAGTTCAGGCTCTCACTTAGTTCCTTCAAACTAATACAAAGTGAAGGGACAAAGACATGGAGGCTTTTTTGGTTAAGGGTGGGCCCAAGTAGGTTCACATATATAGGAAAGAGATAGAAGGGAAAGATATCCTGATTCGAAGCACGCTTGCTCATTTTGCATGTGTGATTGAGTACTGACCAATATCTTAATTCCCTATTTTATAGTTAGTCCCTTTTACTAAGCGAATAAGCTTAATCAAGCTCGTTATCGAGATAAGATAAATGCTAGTTAGCACCCTTAGTCTCATGCATCCAACGGTGCTCGCACATGAAAATCTTTCTACAGTACAAACCTGCCACTCCAGGCATCAAAAAGTGCATTTTCACTGACTGATTCAACTTCTATCACTGGAACTTCAGTAAAGTTTGAGAATAAAGTTTTTCTTAAATCCTCAAAATTGCTGCATTGGACGGCAGGGAACTGAAGAATGTTTTCTCTCGTTGTCCTCATTTCTTCCAAATTGGTGATAGTATCACATCCTGGTTTGTCTTTGCCTCTCGAGGACTCCAACAATAAACCTGTTGCAAAAATGTTCAATAAAAATTAGCAAAAGAATAAGATAAAGAAAGAACTAATTCGGTGTTTAAAAACAAAAAATAAATAATATGACAAGCATCAGAACTCCTGAAAGTCTGCTTAATATAAAATGCTTCTCCATAACAAATGGACTGCTCTCAACCTATATGATCTAGGTCTATGAGCAACAGTGATTCAAAATTTCTAATTTCCTGAGTCTTTGCTGCTTGACGTTTGAAATCACAAAACAATTCACCTCATAATCCTAGTAAGAGTTGAGAGAAAAGAGAGGCAACCACCTAACCCTAGATTTTCCAACTATTCCCCTGCTAACATGCATGATCATCCAGTCAAAACTTTTCTCTCCAGTAGATAATTCATTTATCTTCTACCAGTAACCACTCAGCCGGAGAATGAAATAGTATATGCAATGCAACCAAGCGAGAAGAGAAGAGAAAATGTCTATAGATGCCAGGTTTCCATACTCCTCGTAACGATAGACCGATGATATATCACATTTATCTTCAAGATGTTACCTTATCCAAATTCACATCACTCAGCACACTATCAAAACACAACATACAGAGCAACCAAACAAACTTACAAAAGATGATATGCAACTAAATGATTTATCGGCTTTATTTGTAAGTTTGATGTATACCTTCGTATGCCAAAATATGTTGACGTGATAATCTATTTTTAGCCCTGTTTTAGAACTGTATTTAATATACATGCTTTGCCATTCACTGAGCTCGTCAGCTGACGGATTTATTCCAACTTCTTTTTCAGGCAAGTTGGGGAGTTAGGTAAGGACTCTGGCGGCATCTCTACTTCACATCACTCAGCACACTATCGAAACACAACATACAGAGCAACCGAACAAACTTCCAAAAGATGATATGCAACTAACAGGGAGGAGTAGATTGTCGATTGAAGAGCCAGAAATGGTCAACACAAGCTCATAAATGAAATCAATATTCCCGTAGAGAAAGATCAAGCCAATCTTTAACAGAATTGGACCTGTATCGACTAACCACATGTAATTAACTAACTATTCAGCAGTTAAAACAAAAGTACAATGACAACTTTACCAATACCACCAAAGTATACCTTTTGTCTGAATTAACTGGGGCCGGTTACATGAGTGATGAGTCATTCACAAAGTTACCAAGAACTTCATAATCAATGGAGTTTAATAAATTCACAGCCTTCTTAACCACAGCATCCCATTACAATGTTCTATCAAGAACTTCATAATCAATCGAGTTTACTAAATTCACACCCTTGTTAACCACAGCATCCCATGCCAATGTTGGCCTTTCCCTCCCCTTAACATTCTATCAACAAACTATGTACCGAACTTCGCAATAATGGTAGAATAAAACTCCTATTCAATTAGGAAAGGAATTTGACCTAGATCAACAAAACCACAAACAAATAGCTAAATTTTTCAGCAAATAAACCAAGGGGACGAATAATCAATCCCAACGCAAATAAGCAAAGCAATTCAAAGAAACTGAATCAATTCAATTCAATCCGATTATAAAACCACATTTAACTAACTTTATCTACATCAAAACATAGAGTTGCACCTTTACCAAGAGGACTGTTGGAGAGAGCGGAAGAAGAAGAAGGAAAAGAGCAGAAGGAGAGAGAGAAGTCTGTGCGACGTCGTCTATGTCCCAAGGCGCTTCTCGGTTGCTTCCACCACTTAGGTATACGATCAATTTCGTGTACTTTTTGTATCTTGTTACTCTTAGGCGCCTTTTTCTTCGCCATTGCTGTGAATTGAACAATTAGGACTAGATTTTAGAGAGAGAGAGTAGCATAGCGGGAGAAAGAGAAGTTTGAGAGGAGGCGGAGAAGAAGCACCAGCAGCAGCTGGAGAGGAGAGACATTGAAGACATGAAATTTGGGTGTGTCCTGTGTATTCGTATTGGAGACATGAAATTTGATTATACAAAATCAGATATGACAATTTCTTGATAAGTGAACCAAATGAAATTTTGCTTGGTTTTTTTTTTTTTTTTGTTTGCATAAGATTTTATAAATGATGATTATGACTTCATGGAATTAAAAATGATTGATTAACATAGTTGTAAATTGGAAAGATACAAAATACTTATAGAATGAGGGCAATTGGGTCAAAAAATAGGAAGAGAAAAGATATCTTCGTCTTTTCACTTTCAATCCTTTAGGATTGGATTGTGAATATCACCGGATTGCTGGTATGGGTCATCCCATTGAATTGGGGGATACGTAATTCCGTTGGACTAGTAATCCTATCAACAAAAACCAAACCAAATCAAACCAAACAACAAATAAAAATTTTCCACCACCTTCCTAGTTCTATCCCACCCTCCAAGAGGGTTATCAAAACACGCCCTAAATGTACGTGTATGTTGGTTTGATATACACTTGCGTCCATTGGTAGTTTTTTTTTTTATCAAGGAAGATGATTTTCATTCATGAAAGTCCGCACTTGTAAAAGTAATTTCATTCAAAATGAAGAAAGAAAAAAAAACACTAATAAAACAATCTCATAGCAAAGAGATCCAAAAGCACAAAATTAAACTTATTTCCTAAATCAAGAGCATCAAGCTCTCTCCAACAAATAATGCAAGGCAAACCGAACTCAACTTTGGCAATAGTGTCTCGGTAAAAACAAAAGACAGACTCTAAGGATTCTGAAGAATCACATCAAAGTAAACAATGAAGCATAAATGGAATCCCATGTCACAAAATACAAAGAAACAAATTGAAAGAAGAATCCATAAGACTAGAATTAGAAGCAGTGCCAGAATACAGATGCCAGATATGCAAAGCCATGTTCCAACCTCTATATCTTCAATATTCAAATTTCGAGATTCCCAACCTCACCTACTCTATGGCCTACATGGGACGCGCGCGGCAGTGGAAGAGAATAGAAGATGGACAATGAAAAAGAGGCAGTGGTCAGTCGGGTAAAGAAAGCTATGAAAGATATGTATAGGAAGAGCAGTGAAAGAATGGAAGTGTCAGAGTCCAGCAAGCATAGGTGGGGCTAGTGGAGGAATATTGGAGTGAGGGGAAGAAGAAAAAGGAATCTCATTGAAGAAGATGTAAGAGCATCTCTAATTCAATACCTTCTAAATTTTTATTTGAGATGATCAAATTAATCTATTTTATTTGAAAAATAAATTTAGAGGATTGTACTATTTATCTCAATTCCAATCCAACACTCTATTTCTCAACTCCAACACATATTTGGAGGAAATTTTCGATTTTTTCCTTCATCCTCTATAGAAGATCAAAGTTCATCATTCCAAATGGAGGAGAGTTTTAGAGGATGGGTTGGAAAACATTTTTCCTCCAAAATGAAGAAATGGAGTATGGGTTCGAGATGCTCTAAGAGCGTCTCCAATCCACCTCTATTTCTCCAAAATAGAGGATGGATGTGACATATTGAGGGAAAATTTTATAATTTATTCTCTTTTTTCTTCATTTTTTGTACTTTTTGGGAGAATTTTTGAAGGACCTACCGTCCTTTTTAGAGTTTGGTCCTCCACAAGTAAATTTGGTCCTTTAAAAATGGAGGACCAAAAGTAAATTTGGAGTACAAAATTCCTCCAAACTTTAAAAAGGACGATGGGTCCCTCAAAGATTCTCCCAAAAAGTACAAAAAGTGAAAAAAAAAATGGAATAAATTACAAAATTTCCCCTCAATATGTTACATCCATCCTCTATTTTGGAGGAAATGGAGATGGATTGGAGATGCTCCAAACCCTCACTAATGGGGGGAGAGAAACTACAAATGGAGAGGGCAGAGCTCTCAAATCTAGCTTCTTGCTGCCCCGTCTTATCAATGAACATGGACAGATAGAGGAATTTTTTTTTAAGCAAGATTTAGTTTGAGCGGAGATTTAAGTAAAATCAAGATGCTATTCTAAAACATACTAAGGGAAGAAAGAGAAATGAACCATCTTTTGGCGATTCGGTGTGGAATATATGATGAGTAATGCTTTCAGCAATACAACGAGTATAAGTTTGTTGAAAAATAAAGGGTATTTTGCAATCCTTTTCGTTTCAAATATGTATGAGTCTTTTTAGTCATTATTTCGAACAATGCTAGAATCATATTTTTAAGGACGTATAATTTTTGTTACTTTACTTGAAATTATTTTCTTCAAAAATGCTACTCCCTCCGTAAGTGTTCATGTTTCTATTTTGGGATGTTTCAAAATAAGTGTCCTCTTTCTAAAAATAACCATCAAAACATGATGAAATTCCAATTTTACCCCTAAAAAGTACACATTGATTTGACAGCTTTTTTATATTCGTGTCATTTTTAGATCGACAATATCTTTTAATTTATAATATTCTTCATGATTTTAAAAAATTTGTATAATAAAACTAATTGAAATATATCAAACAAGATCCATGTTACATAGTTTTTGAGGTTTAAATTGAAAGATATAAGCGATTTCCATGCATATAATTAACTTCACAGGTTTTAAGTTTAATTTTGAAAATTTAGAGTAGAAATTTTTGACTTCTTAAAATGTACGATTTCCCGTAGAGGACACTTAAATTGGGACGGAGGGAGTAAAACAATGGTGGTTATACTCGGTGGGGTTAAGGTGGTGGCTATGGATGTTGGTGCTCGATGGTATGGGTGGCAGCAGTAAGCAAGATGGAGAGGAAGAGAAGGTGCCGATGGGGATGGTATGGGTGGCAGCAGTAAGCAAGATGGAGAGGAAGAGAATGTGACGATGGGGGGTCAAGGGGTGGCTATGGGTGCTGGTGTTCGTGGGAAGGAGATATGAGGAGTAATGACTGGACTGGAGATGAAAATAGAGATAGGCGACTCATGGCCGAGATGTTTGGTCAAAGTGATGAGAATTACTAGTACCGTAGGTGTTTAGTTATCTTGATGCTATAGAGGGTAGTTTCGGCATTTAAACATCCAAAATGATCACATTACAAGATTGGTCAACACCTCCAACGTTATCTTAGCGGATGAGAGGGCTCTTGTATAAATTGTTAGAAAGGATAATAAGGGAGAACAATGTGCTTTAATTATAGCTGGACAATAGATTTGCCTAAGCTCTTCAATTGAACTTGGGGAGGGAGTTTTAGCCAAATGTAGCTTTGGCATAGTGTTGGATACAATGGAGGCTCTTAACCAACCCTTTTTATTAGGTGCATCACAAAATGATATTACAGATCTAGAGAAAAGTACAATTTCGTACCTGTAAAAGAAAACAATATATAGTGGTCCAGAGTAAAAATCATTTCCTTTGTAACTGCCTAATTTACTGATAACCTTCCAATTTCTACACAACATTAACAACCACACAAACTTGTCTAAAAATGAGTATCGAATGCAAATAAACTTGAACAAATGAGAGAGAGAGAGAGAGAGAGAGAGAGAGAGAGAGAGAGAGAGAGAGAGAGAGAGATATGCAAGTTGGAATATATCCTCAAGCTGAAAGCCTTTTTCCCAATTATGTACGACTAAGGATCACATCCATGGCATCGCGTTACCAAGCCCGGTTGCAATGGTGGTTCTTCTTGTTGTTTCCTGTTCTTGCGCTGCTGCTCAATGTCCATGTCCAGGCCGAAAACCACATTAACAACCCTACTATACTAATGCATCCCAAGCACCATAAACCCGCTTTCAAGCCAGGCCCTTGGAAGAATGCTCATGCTACCTTCTATGGAGAACCTGATGGCTCTGGAACAACACGTAAGGAAAAAGAGACCAATTCTAACATAATCTTATTCTGAATCCTTCCCTACATTGACTTGTTTATTTTTTGATAACTCAAAGAGTCTGTGCGCACCTTGACGACGTTTGGTTCAAAAAATGCACCGTAGAAATATGCCGTTGCGTTTTGGATACCGTAAGATGACCCCGGTGCCCACAACTTCTATGAAAAGCATCATACAAACCGGGAGAACGAATAGGGGTTTAGAAAGTACTGCCAATAGGAGCAAAAAGAGAAACAGAATTTTTCCTGCCTTCATCGACATTTCTGACGGTTTAGGTTTTGAAGGAGGTTTTTTGCGGTAATGAGTGGTGGAAGATAGATAGAGATAATTTATTAGGGAGGTTTTGAGAACCAAAACAAACACAGTCTATTAAAATATTGCTTTGATAACGTTGAAGTAGCCCCATGAAAAAATTAAGCTGTTTTGATGGCCTGCAACTTTAAAAGTGATGAGATCTAGATTTGTCACACCCACATCTAGATTTAAGCTGTTTTGTACACTTTTCTGCCTGCCAAAACCTTAGATACGATGGTGAAATTATACAGGTAGCTATATTTATTTGTAGAAGGCTATATGATACACACCTCCAAAAATTGGTCATCAAAAAAATGCGTAACTGACACAACAACAACAACAAAAAAAACGTTAGTCAAACCAAACAATGCATAACTAACACCAAAAAACTGCATAGACAATTTCAACTGAAATAGATGGGTATCCAAACTGATCTGACCTTATTGGAACAATTTTATTGAATTTTTTCCTAATCATGGGGCGGTTTTGGTTTTCGTTTTGATATCATCTATGATACCCTGCCGATTTCGATTTGGCCATTTGAGTGTGGTTAAGCAAGCATCTGTACTGAACCCAAACCAAATCCGACACCGATCCGCAACTTCAACAAAAAAACATATGCAACTGATACCATAAAAATGCGCAACTAATGAGCCAAACAATATGCGTACCATACATCAAAGACAATCATGCATGTCATATACTAAAAAAATGTGCACTATCCTTCAAAACAATTCGTACCCTATACTTCCAAGGTATTCCCCTCTCGTAACTCACCAAAAATTTGCGTAATTTCTCCTTTTTTGTTATTTAGATGAAAACATAGCTTATATTAATTAGCATACAAGGTTATCATTTACTGAATGCCATTTATGATTTGTGAAATGCTCTGGATAACTGTATTATTACTATTGATCGAACTAGACAGGGAGGAAGTGCCGAAGTGTATCTCACTGCTTTTTTGTGCAGTTAGTAGCTAGGAGGTCACGGATACGCATCCAACCCTCCTTAGGGTATGACCTCCTTGTGCAAAAAATAAAAAATTGAAAACATATATTTGCCAAGCTTGGCCTAGGTTTAGGAAATCCATAAATTTGAATCTAAAAAGAAAGAAAGCAGAAAATTATGTCAAAGTTGGACACGTAAAAATCAATAGATAACCTTGTAGCGACCATCGACTTTTCTATGATTTTCTCTTCATAGTTTTAGTGTCTATACTCAGACGTCTTTGGCCTAATGGCATCAGAAATATTTAAGTGCAGGAGAAAGGTCAACTCCAAACACTAACTTTTGCCGATCAACCAAAAAAATGTTTGTATCCATCGTATGGCTGATACTGAAAGATCACCTCTCTGTTCACCCTATAAAATATGCATGATGCTAACCTTGTCAACGCCTTTCATATCAATTTAGTCTTGTTTAATTTTGTTACAAATTATTTTTCAAAACAAAACCCTTGAGGAAATTATATGCAGAAGGAGCATGTGGCTACGAAGATGTCGAAAAGGAAGGATATGGCTTGCAAACTGCCGCGTTGAGCCAAGCACTTTTCAACAACGGACAAACCTGCGGGGCTTGCTACGAAATAAAATGCGTGAATGATAACCAGTGGTGCGCGCTGGGACAACCGTCTCTCTTTGTCACGGCCACCAATCTCTGCCCACCAAACTACTACCAATCAAGTGACAACGGAGGGTGGTGCAACCCACCTCGCGAGCATTTCGACTTGTCTCAACCTGCTTTTCTCCAGATTGCAGCATACAAGTCTGGCATTGTTCCAGTTCAATATCGAAGGTACATATACAATTAGCTTTTAAAACCTTTTTTTTTTGGGTGAATTAAATTTTATTAACAAAGCCCAAACTACAAAGCGAAGGGACATACCCCAGACGTTCAAAACGATCAGCTCAAAGAGCAAAGCAAGAGTCATAAGACCAGACCTGCTGACTAGGAAACAAGCAATGATATAGAACAAAAGCAAACAAATTCAGCAGCAACCAAACGCATCACTTGCTTTTCCAACTGCTGCACTTGAAAACCATGATTTTGGAAAATTCTTCTATTTCGTTGCCCCCATATGTAATGGATTGATTGATGCAGCCAATGAGACCTTAAACACCTGGCATTTTATTCGTTTGTTCTTCAAAAGATATATCTGTTACTTGATGTGATAGTGAAAAGCTATACTAGAATGGTATGATAATGGCATTTTGTGTGCTTGTTAATGGTATTGATCGTGTTTGTAAATAGCGAGCATATAAACTTTTCATGCAAATCAACATGAAGATCATGAAAACAGGGTGTGTTTAGGAGTGAGAAAAGAAAGAGAGAATAGAATACCCAGATGATAACTCTCCAAATATACCTAGTTTTCAATTTGCAAGCCATTTTTGCATGCTTTTCATAAAAACGAAAAACAGTTGCAACGAGCCTTGTTGCGAACAGGAGTTGTGTGAAATTTAGAACTCGGATGACATTTGAAAAAAATTTGCAGGGTTCCATGCAAGAAGGAAGGGGGAATTCGATTCACTATAAGCGGGAATCCTTATTTCGTTATGGTCTTGGTATGGAACGTCGGAGGAGCAGGGGATATCACAAGCATGATGGTGAAGGGAAGTAACAAGGTGAAATGGACTCCAATGCAGCGCAACTGGGGCCAGAAGTGGCAAACCAACGCCCAGTTAGTAGGCGAGTCGTTGACATTTCGAGTCAGAGCAAGTGATGGAAGAACCTCAACTTCCTGGCATGTCGCCCCAAAGAACTGGCAATTCGGCCAGACATTCGAAGGCAAGAACTTCAAGTAGAAGATATAGATGCCGCATAATCAACACATGCCTAGGGTGAAAAAAATAAATGAAAATTTCATCTCCTAGATAGGATTCCATATCCTGAAGGCATTAGACTCTGTTTAGTTACAGTTTTCAGAATGAGTCTTTATATAAGACCTTCTAAAAACTTGTTGGGTTGACCAAACTATATTTTGTAATCAATCTTTTATTGTATAAGGGTACTTCACAGATCAGTGTTGGAGGCCAAGATGTGACCACTTTACTTATAACAAATTAAAAGAACGCAACACTTGCCATTCCAAACATTTTAGGCCACTAATTGACTTTTGATGACATATTTCATTAACTGAATAAATAATTTATTAAGTTTTACAACATTTGTTCGGCATCAACCTGTAAATTATTCTTCAATAAAAAAAAGGACAAACCCAGTGCACAAGACTCACGCCATTGCGGGGTCTGCGGAAGGATTGATGTACTCAGCCTTACCCTTGCAAACAAGGAGGTTGTTTCCGCGACTCAAACCCTTGACCTCCAAGTCACAATGGAGCAACTTTACCGTTGCACCAGAAGGCAGCTGAATAACCCAACTTCATTCAAATATGCTCCGTATATTGCATTAGACAGCTGATAACATGATTCTTCTCTGTTTTGGCTTTGCACCAGAAGAATAATATAGACAAAACCTGTAATAGACCAGTCCACTATCTAAATGCACAACCAATACTACCGATGTTATCTTGAGCTAATAGGAAAGTTGTGGTACTGAATATAGAAGATGCCGTCGAAAAAGCTGCATATTGCTCAACCACAACAATCAGTTTACCAACCACACACACCCCCCCCCCCCCCCCCCCCCCCCCCCAAAATAGAAGCTCATCCCCCTAGCGAAAGAAAGAATTCTGTTCTTACTGCTTCTCATACATTTTATTTTGCTCAACAAGTGAAAGTGGAATGTGGACGACATTCCTTTCGACGTAGAGAATAACCAAACAAATCTCAAATTACTAGAAAAGTTTAAACTTTAACCCAAAAAAAAGCCAATGAAGTATCTTCTGTTAATCTTCCATTTCACCAGCTAAAGAATCGTATCTGGAAGGTACATTAAACCAAATTCAAAACATAATACAGATAACCTTAACTGAGAAGTCATGCACATCAAGATAAGCAACCACAGTTCAATCAGCACATCCAATCTCCAGACCTAGGTTGATGAATTGCATACAAATATAGCAGTTGTGAATCTACTGATGTGCTAAGACACAGTATACATGAACCATTTATCCCATACTGGGTGGTGGTGGGGGTGGACGAACTCCCTGCCCCATCATCTGTTGCCCCGGAAAACCCTGAGGAGGTGGCAGCATTGGAGGTCTTCCCATCTGAGGGCCCGGAGTGAAGTGTACCATTGCGCCGCCGCCAACTGGGGGCGGTGGTGGAGCGGGTAGATTTCCACCTGGCGGCATAGGCCTAGGCCCATTTGCCATTGGAGGAGGCGGTGGGCCTCTCGGCGGATTTCCCATTGGAGTGCTCGATGGCGGCCCTTGGGGTGGAGGCGGAGGTGGTGGTGGGGCTTGGGGTGGTGGAGGCAAAGGCCTAGGCGGAACACCAGGAGCTGCTGTGCCATTAGCCGGAGGAGTGGGTTGGCCTTTGTTTGCTTCTGGTGGCTTGGTTTTGAAGTATAACTGCAACTGTAGATTCAGCCCAAAGGCAAGTAAGATAAGAATCAGAAACAGGAGATCATCACTAACAGAACAAGAATAGTGATTAAACCAGAGCAACAAGTTGCACAAGATTCACTCATAAAAATCATTACTACCAAGACAAGAAGATGATTACAGATTACTTATCAAGAAAAGTGGTTACACTAACCAGATGTACGTTTTTCCATAACAAAACAACCATGTAAATAGTGTGATGCAGCCATGTTTGGTGTAGTTTTATGCTTTAGAACTTTTTTCTTGTTTTGGGTAACTTTCCAATGTAACTAAATTTCAGTTTTTTCCAATCCTGTTATCAACCCTGAAAATTATCAACTTATGATCAGTCCTTTCTTAAGATTTTCCTCCATATTTACCAAGCCTCAAGATTTTTTCTGGTATTACAATTCCTAATGGCAAAACAATTGTTACGCTAAAAAGGTTTCAGAGAGTTTATCTTCCTTCTGATCTGTAGTTTGGGTTATTAGAAGTTAGAACTAACATAATCACACAAAGTCGTAATCTTGTCAGTAAATGCTGCTTCTAGACGTTTGTCAGCTTACAATGTCTCTACCGCTATCAACCCAAAAAAGGGACTTTGGACATTGTGTCCTCATTTGTTCTGCTCATGTGCAGGCTTTTCAGCCCACCTTGAGTTCCCACTGGGCCTGGCACCAACAGAAGCCTCGAGGGTCCCCAAGTCAATACGAGCTCAATTATGGTAATTTGCTTAAACCACATATATTTTTGCATACAGTAAACAAGTGCAGTATAAGTAGTTTTTCCATTTATATCATCCATCAGATTCAGTAGTGATATCCTAGCAATGGAAAGCCATGTGGTCATCAGCCAACATCACCATTTCTCAAGTATATCTGCACAGCATGGCTCAAAAATAAAAACCTAGAAGCTGGTCTGGTATCCAAATTACATCAGCAATTATTAGAAAATAAGAATCATAGTGCACAAGAAGTATATAGGCGAACCGTGAACATTTTTGAGTCCGGATCCCAATGTGAGAAGAACTTGGGAGTGGATTTGTCAATCTCCGTGCTAGGAACCTACAATAACAATACACGCAGCAAGAACAGTTATGATTTATGCAATAATAACCAAAAAGAAGAATCAGATGGCCAGAGCTCTGAGAGTGAAATACCTTGAATGCAATAATCTCGTATGGTTCAGCTGCAAACAAAAGATACTGGTATCTTTTATCAAAGGATTGGACCCTCTGCCCATGAAAGGAAAAAACAAACATTAGCATTGATAGTTGATACAGTCATGGGAAATTTCAAGTCGCAAAACAAACTGAAGTTCTCCCACAAAGTTTTCAAAGTTAAATTTGCATCAATACTGTACCTGTTCAAAGGATGACATAAACCGGTGCCTTGGCTTTGCATTATCTTCTATCTCAGGATATTCAATCTACGCCAAATAACAAAGTCAGCAAAGCATTAACAGATAAAGTAGATAAACCTGAGCACCAATTACGTTTTATAATCACATATTGCTACCTTAGTAACTAAAGAAAACTGGATGCTTTTCAACTTCTGTTTAAATTGTCATGTTTATCTACCCCATTTTTTTCTACCATATCTCACTTCAAATATAAATACCCTCTTTCAGTTTTCTTACAATACGTTTTATCATAGCTTTCATTCTTTCAATACCCAGCTCTTATGATTCTAGCCAGTCAATCTGATAATGCAAGCTTGAATTACAAAATACGTGTATTCCCCATGTTATAGGACCAGTGAACTAGCACCTACATAAAGGTAATGATTGCTCAACAATTTGCAAAGAAATAAATTCACACCTGGAAGAGAAGAGACCTCTGCTTCGTCTCTGGATCAAACTGCTTTGTCACGCGGTAACCAGGCCTGCCAATTTTGACTGCAAACGCACCAACAAACAAATTCATAACTAAGATCGAAATAGAAAACTGAGGCTGATATTAATTAGATATACTGGGGCAAAATATCCACCATCTATTTTGGCTGTGTGAGAATTCCGTAAGTTCCAGTTTCCAATAATCAATAATATAATAGTTTCAGACATGCTCGTCGACAGAAAATGTTAATGTCTTATTGACTAGGGAGTGTCAGCAAGGACTAACAGCAACGAAGGCTTTGGCTTTGTTCGTTTTCCATTTTAACTTAGTTTTGTTTTTGTTTTCTAATCATTACCCTATTTTTCTCTTCAATCATTAACCTATTTCTTCAATTATTACTTTCATTTCTCTCTCAACTCATTACCCCTCTCTCCAATCATTACCCTATTCTCTCTCCACCCACTACCAAAACTAAAATACCCAAAGATGGAAACCAAACAAAGCCTTTATTTTCTAGTGGAGAGCGCTCTTGTTTTTCTTAAACATGTTCTGACCGATATGTATAGACTTCTGATAAATACAGTACAATTTCTGAATGTCAACCATTAAACATTGGGACCCATAGAGAATAATTGAACATATAGAGAAAGCTGTTGTACAAGCATGATGTTTAGTCTTATAGCACCTATTTTTATTTCGCTTGCACGTTGATGAGTCCAACCATTTTGATGACCATGGACAATGAGGAAAAACACAACGATAAGGTCCAATCAGCAATTAATCTGCACTTCAATAATATAAATTGTTGCTCACTAGCACTCCAAACAATTATTACTGTTAGTCAAACATAAATAGGTAGTTTGACTTCACAACTACTTCCCCAGTTTCCTCATTAGTCTTGTCAATTCTCGTGGCTCCTCACACACTAGAGGTGTTTATAATCATGGGTGTGACTCTTTGACACAGATAATGAAAAGCAAGAAAGGGTTTGAGTGTTGTATAAGGGGCCTTCCTCTCTGTCTATACCTTCTACGGCTACAATCAAAGATTCTTGAACTTAGAGTATGCAACAAAGTGTGGCTCTCATAGTCTCACCCAGTCACAGGTTGGTGTTGGATGCATATGATATGAGGAGCCTGGGAATCAAGCAAAAAGATCATCCCATGGACTATATTATTGCGATAGATAAAAATAACACCCTAGGAGTAGTCTCGCCAAGTTTTCCGCATCTCGACTCTACGAACCCTCTCATTGTACTCAACACAACAATTACATTATACACTCAATATTTTAGTCTTCGGTTAATCGCCACAAAGTTCAAAATCAACTTCCCAACGAGTTATAGATGAAGATTGGGTTGGGAAGTAGAGAGGGATGCGAGAGATTCTGATGAGGAAAAGAGGAAGATGCTGACGGATTTAAATCAAGTGATGATGAAGAAGATGAAGCTATTGTCTCTTTGGAGGGTTCGGCGTGCAACACTCCCCATACTAGACTGCCATTTGCTTGTCTAACCCAATTGTGATCTTATAGTGGTGACAAGTTGACAACACAACACCCTCCTACATAACCTGAACTACATTAATATACCCTTTTGTCACACCCTCTCTCTTCAAAACTCAACATATGATGTCTCTAGGCACCTGCTTTTTTCTAAGTCTATGAGGTTCACGTCATAAAGATCTAACAGAGTTTTAGAGTTTTTAATTGTTGGTTCTCAGCTACCTAACGCATAGCCCTACTCCTTTGACCCTTGGGACCGGCTGTGTGGTAGTAAGACTCTAAGCATGACACAAGCGGAGTTTTCATGTATGATAAGTTTTTAAACTTTTAGGGCTTCAAACTTCAAGGTATGGTACTTGTCTCACGATATATGCAGATAACAGTTATAGATGTCATATTCGATAATATTGGGTGATCTGGCCACTTGAAGTATATCCCACTTTTTTTTCAAGGTGCACATCGCTTCATTCACACTCGTGTCTGGTCTTGCAGCTCATTGCTAAAGCTCAAGAGGTCCTCGGTTCCTCAATGCGCCTCAGACATTTTAAAAGCACTGGTATATACCATCATATTCCTCAACAAGGGCAGGGTGTTGCCAAGGGTTGCAATGTCACCCCTCAAATTTTAAATAACCACTACAGGACGCCTACAAAATTTGGACATAAAAATACATCTAAAATAGTCCCCGCAGTTAGAACGTTCTTTTACCCTCTCTCTATTTATGCATGTTTCTCCAAAATTATGGCAGCCCTCCACTTGTTTCCGTGTCATATAACAGTTTCAATAGCAATTATAAGATAACTTTGATGACTGTTTACGTATGAAAGTATTAATTTCCCCATAAGTGAACATACATTGTCTTTGCAACGCCCATTTGGCCCCATCCGGAGTCCCACTACTGGCTTCAAATCTACCCCTCACCTAAGTGTGAGAACTACCATCTTTGTCTAGCAAAAGCCATCAATAGAATTCTTCACAAAATTAGAGATCCTATTTGATTTTGAAGAGACAGGAGAGTTGATCTCAACCAAATTCGGGTCTCATTTTAGAAGCCAAAGTACTTTGATGAAACGGTAAAAACAATCTATCCATAAAATCATAGGCTCCAAATGGGTACAATTTCAGAGATAAAGAGGGATAGTTGATTTCCACCTAAGAACCTGAACCACCTCTATTGAGTAGCTATTAACAGCAGGGCCCTGGAGCTCAGCTTATGCAATCCCTTTACTAAAACTTGCATACAAATGCGGTTCCCATGCATGGAATTAAAATCTCATCTCATGTCCAACCCCCTAATCAAACAGTCTCAATAGGAACATAAACTCCATGCAATTAACCAGTATTGAAAAGGTTGAAGCCTTTACCGGACTTTTTGAGGGCAACCTTTCGCTTGTGGGGTTGAGGCAGAGCAGGGGCCTCCTTCGCCTCGCGAGCTGCTCTCTTTGCCAGATTGGTCTGGTGCCGCTTCCCTTGTGTATGCGCCAAGTAATTTCCCTCATTGTTGTGCAATGTTAAGCAAAGCTTACACTCGTAACTGAAACAACCAAAGAACAATAGAAACAATCAATTCCACTATCACTAAAAGCAAAGGGGGCCGGCCAGATTTTAATCCAAGATTTTGCACTTAACTACCACAAAAATTCTCACCCCAAGAAATTTCTCAGTACACCTACAAATCGAAAATACTCAATGTTAAACAAAGCTTACACTCGTAACTGAAACAACCAAAGAACAATAGAAACAATCAATTCCACAATCACTAAAAGCAAAGGGTGCCAGCCAGATTTTAATCCAAGATTTTGCATCAACTACCATAAAAATTCTCACCCCAAGAAATTTCTCGGCACACCTACAAAACGAAAATACTCCCGCCTTCCCAAATAGCTTGTCCACTCTGAAAAGTCAAGCAATCTTTAGATCAAAAATTAAATACTTCCGCTCGTTATCTTTTCAATTTCTACACCACCAAATTAGAGTATTTTATGAGTTCTTTAGTTTGGAGTAAGGTAATTCAAAAATATGTGCACGAAATTATTTTATTTTTGATCCGAAGCACGACTTTTCGCATAGGACAAGCAACTTGGGACGGAGGAATTAATTATTTGCATAACAACATCATTATCACAAATATTACCCCAAAAAAATCTGAATAGGAGGCAGTCCTAATTTACCCCAAAGGAAAAAGCATACATTATTACAGAGAGAGAGAGAGAGAGAAGGGTAGAACGGACCTTCCGAGGTGGTTGCGCATGAAGTAGGGATCTTTAGCGATGTCGATGGTTTCTAGTGCAAGCCTTCTAAGCCGCTCACGGCGGTCGATGGCTTCATTCTGGGCGGAGGCGGCGCCACCGCTACCAGGCTTCGAGCCCCACTCCCTGTCCATCTAATGCTCTCTCTCTCTCTCTCTCTCTCTCTCTCTCTCTCTCTTGAATCGCCCGACTGTGAAGTTAGACCTAAGTTTTCCTCTGCGATGCTCGACTGGTGCCTTGTGTTAGGGAGAGAAATTTTTCAGGATTTTATCGAAGTCCGAAAGTCGGTGGGATGGTTTTTACGGGTCGGGTTTTAGAGTTTGGATCGGATTCAGGAGACTAGAGATGGGCTCATGGGAGACCCATGTAGAAAGATGACCCGGTATTAGAGCAAGTGAAGTCTACCACAAGTTCACGAATTTCTTATATACGGAGTAGTATTTTTTTTCTTTTTATCAGCAGTCAAGCAAGTTGATTGCAAAAGCCCAAAGGCAAAAGATTACATCATGATAGACAGAAATAAAACCAAAGCTACTAAATCTAAAATTCAAGGACACTTTACCGAAGCAAGCCAACTTTAAATTGTGAGAGTCTCGTCCAAGACTAAGTAGTAGTAGAACCAAAAGAAATCTTAGCTCAAACCAATGATAGATAGCACGGATGCAATCAACAATCAAAAGCAGAAACCCAAACCAGCAAACGTCCATTTTATGCTTCAATATGTACAATTACCTCCATTAATAATAGATTGATTTGCTGATTATAGGAGATAAATATTTTAAAAGTAGGTGACAAATACATTTATACAAACCGATCGACCATCTATTTTCTTTAGACAAATGTGATTTTGATTGATGTCTGCATAAATTGAATTTAGATAGGGGTATAATTGCAATATGGAAAGATATTAATGTAACTCTACAAAATCAAGTGGGGCACATAGGACGGAAAGTCTTTTGTTCCTCTACCAATATACTACCAAAACACCTCTAATTTAGAATTCATTCACGCAGCAAACATATGAGTCATGCGGCGTCCAACTTTTATGAGACCCACAACATTAAATTTAAAATATTATACTGTATTATTTATGTGAAGATATTGAATCCACGAAATTTAATTAAATGGTAACCATACAAAAATTGAAAAACAACTGAGCCTAATAATAAAGGAGATTAAAATTTTGAAACATGAGTTTGGTCTTGTCGAATGTAACTTTAAAACATAGATGAAAGCGAGAATTAAAAAAAAATGTATTAGGTGCTACTAATGAATTATAACATCTATTTGATTTATGTGTAAACAATCATATGACAAATATAATGATAATGATGGCCGCTGACGCTCGTGGGAATTGGCCTTGTCACCAAAAAATTTAATGACAATTTTTTAAACAAAATTACATTAATGCAATTTTTCTATTGAAATGCAAATTAGGAAAGTCTTTTAACACAACGTTTTTCACGACAAAATGGACAACATGTGGTGTGGCACTGCCTCACTGTTGTTGTAAAATAACATCTCATTCAATTACTGGGATATTCAGTTAAAAATAACTTAACTGATGAAACAATACGAAACAAGCTTTTAAATAATACTGTACACATTCTTGTGCAAATCGTTATGGTCATAGCCTAGTGAATTGAAATATGTGAATGGAAATTGCTATGGGTACAACACAACACTTGTAACGGCCCTGATTTTTTGTCAATAAAAATTTCGTTAAATATTTAAATTTTATTTTTAATTACTTGGTTTCTTTTAAAAAATTCCTTTTTAATTCTAATAATCCATCAAATTAGATTTGAGACTTATAAAATTTTATCTTTTAATCCCGGACAATATGGTCCTTTTCTAAAGACAAGTATGTTTGTAAAAGCACTTGTGTATTTTCCTAGTGAGTAAATAAAATCCTTAAATCATATTTCTTGATTAAAGGCCTTACTTGGCAAGTATAGTTAGCTTCTAACCAATTAGTTGGAGGAACCGAGCTAGGAAGTCACCTAGTTACTATGGATGGACCTTTTTGCCATCTTTGAACCTTGTGAACCTTTTCAAACCTAGACTAGAAAATTATTTATTTATTTTCTTTTATTATTTTGGTTTTCTTCTTTATCCATTGGACGATAGAAGTTAGGGGAACTTTTATCCATTGGATAATAGAAATCCTATTCTTTATATTAAAAGTATTCATTGAAAGATTTGATTAAGTACTAATATCTATAAAAGAATAGAATTTTATAATTGTTTAAAAGGACGTTTTTGATTATTTAACTATAAAAAATTTCCTTATTTCTTTTGTCCATTGGACAATAAATACTAGGGGATTTATTATCCATTGGGTAATAGCTCCAATCTTCCTACTAAGTACTAGGATTTAATAAACTAGTCAATTTCTAAATTCCCATGTGATGTTGTACCTATATTTTATATTGTATGTACGTATTAGATTTAAAGCCTAAGATTTCCTAGGTACCTTGATATTATTTTCTATTGGGGTTTTGTACTCAATTGGATTAAAATAATGGGAAGGTGATCTCCCTAGATCACATAAGTACCTATGTATATATTATATATGTACTTGGATGAATATTTATATTACTAAGAACACATGTGTTAATAGAATAGTTTAATAAGAAAATCTTAGCTTGATATTTCATTAGATCACATAGTACCCTAAAATACATTTTTATATTTGTTCCTAGGAGAATATATATACATATGTGTACTTGTGCGAGAGAGAGAGAGAGAGAGAGAGAGAGAGAGAGAGAGAGAGTTGGCCGAGAGAGAGAGAGAAAGAGAAGAGAAAGAGGAAGAGATTAGATTTGTACCTTGGCTTGATCTTCCATTGTACTTAAAATCCATGGAGATACACTTGTACAAGCAAAATCTAACTTCTATTGTCCTATTTTGTACATTTACTAATTTTAAACTTTGTACAACTCTCCTTTCTTCCACAAATCTTTCCAAGATCAAATCCAAAGGACTAAATCTAGCCTTGCATGCATGCCTAATAACTAGGTAGAAGTTGTACAAGCAATCTTGACCTAACCCATCAAGCTTCAATCAAGCTTGAAAGAAGAAAAAAAATCAAAGATATATATATATATATATATATATATATATATATATATATATATATATAGAGAGAGAGAGAGAGAGAGAGAGAAAGAGATTTCGGTTGAGAGAGGGAGAGGGGGAGCCTTGGCCTATAAATAGCAAGTCATTCCAAGCTTAAACTCACACCTTCACTTCTTGCTCTCACTTCTCTCTAGAAATTCTAAGTGTTCTTGATTCAAAAGTTCAAAGTTTCTTGAAGTTCTTGAGAGTAACCATCAAACCACTTCCAAAACCACCACTAGATCTTTAACATAGCTTAGTTTAGTTAGCAAGTTGTTTCTAGGAAGAGAAAAGTCCATCTCTCTTCCTTTCGAAGCAATCTGAAGCCGCCGAATCACAAAAACGACGACCAAATCTTCGTAGCCGACCACCGCCAAGAAGTAAGGTAGAATCCCTAGCCTACTAACTCTACGTATAGTATAGAATTGTATGTTGAAAAGTAGAATGTCTTTAGTTCAAAGATCTTAACCGTTTCTCTAAGTATATAAAGTTATCTGTTGATTGTTAAGGTTATCTGTTGCCTAAAATGTTAGAATTTCATGAAATACTTGAAAGGTGTTTTCTAGAAATAATGAAAAGGATGGGGAATATGTTGAACTCGTCAACTTATGTTTTGAGCATGCTAAATAATATAGAGTTGGATGATCTTGCTAGTTTAGTTTTAAGATTTCAATGAATGCTTTATGATTCCTTATGTGGAAAGTCCTACCGCGGAGTCTATGCATGAAAACGAGACACCGAAATCAAGAAAGTTAGAAACATGGCACCTAAGGTGTGGTTAACAAGAAAAAAGTGTTTGAAGAAGGAAATATTTTGAAATTACATAATGACCAATTTTGGTGGCATTATGTGAGTTGGGGGTGTGTGTGTGTGCCAATGGGAACCCGGATCGGCGGAACCATTGTGCGGATACCCGGGAACCCGGAGCGGCGGAACCGAGATAGGGCGTGCGGCTTGGTTACCGCAGAGAGGTGCCAATGCAATTGTGTGCCAATAGGAACCCGGAGCGGCAGAACCATTGTGCGGATACTCGGAAACCCGGAGTGGCGGAACCGAGGTTGGGTGTATTAAACACAAATTTTGGAAACGTTGATTTGGAAAAAGAAAAGTGAAAAATGGTGACACGGTCTACGATGAGTGGCGTAGGAAAAACACAGAAAATCATGGACACCAATAATAGTTTTTTTTTTTTTGAACAACGAAAATGTTTTATTAATCTTTGAAAGATTACAAAGATTAAAAGGATAAGGAGAAAGACAACAAATGTCTATCCGAGACCCAAGCCCTTGATTGGCAAGATACTAACCAAGGAGAAAATCCCAATGACCAAAGCCCGACACCTAAAAGGCCACAAAGCCCAGATAACACAATAAAAAATCAACACCTGAAAAGGCCTAAAAGCCCAAATACGAGGAGATTAACCTAACAATAAAGCCAAAAAACATCCAAAACCCTAAACTGGAATCCGAACCGCCAAGCCGCCGCCACCACGAAAACCAAGACCGCCGTGAACCCGCCGTATGTCGCCAGTCCCAAAAACGATCGGAAAGCCTCCGCCGCCATAAGCCTCGAATCCCAACCATCTCCATTCAGCCGCCGCCAGTTGCCAAAATCTGGAGCCGTCCTCAGCCTACATCAAATCCCATCCACCGCCATCCACAGCCTTGCTGCCAACGACATTCAGAAATCAAAGATCCAGGCCTCCACACACCATCTGCACTGCTACAACCACCACGTGGATCCAAAGCTGTCTCCTCCCTCAATCTCCAAAGCAGCTGCCGAATCACCACAGATCCGAGCCACCACCCCCAGCATCTTCACCAAAACCACCACCTGAAAAAGAAAAAAACAAAAACAGAACCCAAACCACTCCCTTAACCAGC
Source organism: Rhododendron vialii (assembly GCF_030253575.1). Classification (NCBI taxonomy): domain Eukaryota; kingdom Viridiplantae; phylum Streptophyta; class Magnoliopsida; order Ericales; family Ericaceae; genus Rhododendron; species Rhododendron vialii. The sequence goes on from NC_080560.1 coordinate 29,754,035, forward strand.
AACCACCACCAAACAACCAGACCACCGCCACAACTGCCATTGACGAGCTCAACAACAGCAGTAGTGACCGCCCAAAGTCCCACCGACACCAACGATAGTTGAATATCGAATGTGGATGTGTTATTGTTACTGTCTGTTGTATAATTTCTATTGTTGTAAGTTAAGGGTTAATGGGTTTAGATTATTCTATTGAGTTTTTTAAGCTCATGGTGTTACCTTTGGTGACCCTGACATATTATATCGGTGGCGACACTGGTATAATGTGTCAGACCTTATAGATAAACAGGGTGAGCTGTACACCTTGAAGGCTTTTGTTGCCGAAGAGCTGGCTAGGATGGAAGAGCAGGCGAAGCTGTAGTTAGGAACCTAGTTTCCCTCCCTTTTGTGTAATTATTATGGGAATTATAATGTAATAATGAGCCAGACTCTCTTTAAATATTCAATAAAATTGTCTATTTAACGTACTCAAAATTTGGGGCGTTACAACACTTGTACACCACCTTGTATGGGACCCATTTTGAGGTCTCACGTAAATATTCGAAGCCTTTTAATTTGTTCAGAATATTTTTTAAAGGGTCTCTGTAAAAAATAAACTCAACCAGATGTCGGTAAGTACTTGATCTATACGTTATTTTTTTGGTCCGTACAATTAAAGACAAAAAAAAAAAAACATTTGGATCAAATACTTACCGATACCTAGTTGAAGTATTACTTATAAGAACTTCATAAACATTTCTGAACAATTTGAACGGCTTAGAACAATTGTGTACAAGTGTTGTATTCATGTCTGATATATATGAATAGTATATGGGGACCCATAAGACACAAGATGGAGAAGTTTTTCAGTGCCAGGTGGGCACGGGTCACGTGGTGTCGAGTACTATCTCGGCAGTCCAAACGTGTTTTGGATGATCCAAATTTATTTGGATAATTTTTAATGTAGAATTATCAAAACAACCCCTCAAGTTCAAACAAATTTGATACATCCAAAACACGTTTGAAAAGCTAAGATTCGTGTTTGGCACCACATGATCCATGCCCGCTCAGCACTGAAAATTTCTCCACAAGATAAGTGTCAGGGGCCCGAACAGTATCACGGCTTAATCCGGTGTATGGGAATTGGAGACAAGCGGTCTCAGGTGGGGTCATCGCGCTTATTTACGGTTTACGACACGAACCATGCTTTCCGCGAAATGAATGCTAGTAGATTTTATTTGAGAGAGAAACATATAGAGAGATAGTGAAGCAAAGTAAAGAATAACGTCTGCTGTCCGCTGTTCTGTTCGTCTCTCTCTCTCTCTCTCTCTCCCTCCATCCAATAGCACACATCCAAGTATCCACGTATATTTTCTTCGTCGATATAGATGCCATTAGCTTTCCTCTTTCGTTCTTGTCCTTAAAAAATACCCACCCATTGTCATTGTCATTGTTGTAGTGGTGTTGAGACTTGAGAGAGAGAGAGAGAGAGAGAGAGAGAGAGAGAAACAGTGATCATTTCATGGGTTCGTCTTCTGGGCAGAGCAATAGCAGTTACGATCTGTCATTCAAAATCTTGCTGATCGGGGATTCTGGCGTTGGAAAAAGCAGTCTTCTCGTCAGCTTCATCTCAAGTTCTCTTCAAGATCTCGCCCCTACCATCGGTACTGCTCACTTCATTTTTCGAATATGCATGTCTCTGTTACATTTTAATACTCATAGGCCATATCCCATATGTGTATATATGCGTACACTAGACGCCCAGCCACCCGTGTGCAAATGGTGTTCCGTACCAGATGGAAAAAGTAAAATCTTGAATATATTGAGTGTGTAATGAAATATGGGATGTGAAAGTAGAAAAGGGGGAGAAGAATTTTGGGTGGCAGTTTTTTTTTTTTTTGTTTCCTTCTTGGCAGTTTACTTAGGTAGTCAAAGTGGTAGTTTTGGGGGAAAGAAAATTTCTAGCGAGCCTCGAAAGTGACGTTCACACCAAGAGGGGTGTCTGCTTTATAATAGTACTCTCTCCGCCCCATCTTGTTTGCTTGTTATGGAGAATCCAACTTTTTGAGGAGTTAAAGTCAAAATATTGGATTTCCACTATTACGCCAGAATTAAACTCAAGTATTCACTTCTGTTCAAAATTTAAGGTGTAAAATTGGACGTTTTGCCCAGTTTTGGTGGGGAGTTTTCCATAAATGAAACAAATATTTTGAGACAGGCTCAAAATGGAAAACATGAGCGAATAAAATGGGACCGGGGGAGTAATAGATAATAGGTATACCATATATGTATGCATGTAGTGTTTGCGTCATTCATTTGTGTTTGAATTCTGATTTCTGAACTCCTGTAGCGAATGTATGTCGATTGAAGTATTAATCTTCCCAATTCGTAGGTGATCATTGATACATCTTAAAAATTACACAACAAATTAGAATAGGATTTAGTAAAAGCTCAACAACATTTAAATTAACTCTGCAATATTTCATAAGGGGAAGAAATGTAGAAAACACCCATGAAGAAAGAGGGCATGAAAGGAGAATGAAAAAATCAATGATTGCCTTCAGCGGGATCTAACCCCTGACCTCCCAATTAAGGGTGTATTCATGGCGCTTGTTTGATCTCTTTAGGGTTATGCTGTAGTGTCATGGTAAATTGAACAATAATACGATTACAAAACTTTCATACCAAACTTCCCCTAGATTGATGCATCAGTGGTAAGCTAGTAGTATTTCCATAGAAAGAGTTACATTTTTGAAATTATAGGTCTAATTTCTGCCAATCCATCTATAATGGTTTCGTGAGCTATGATTCTTTTGAATTTGTAATGATTGGCTTATTGGCAAGTGTAGTGGAACAGCCCATTGGCGTTTCGTCGCCAGATCATCTGGAATCATGGAAATCTTAGATGGTGTTGTTTGTTATGGCATTGTCTGAAACATCACTTCAGAGCCTGCGTTGGTTGGAAGTTGGCTTAAGTACAAAACCCCTAGTCTCCCTAGTCCAGTTGGAGTCAAGTTCAACATTGTTGTAAACACGATAGAATTCTTCCTCCTTGGTTTTTTTTTTTTTTTGATAGGCAATTCTTCCTCCTAGTTATTAATAGTTCAACATTGTTGTAAACACGATAGAATTCTTCCTCCTAGTTATTAGTAATAGTTTTCTTCATAGTCATGGGTAGTGCAATGCCAAGACCAAAGTCAGAAGAAAATCTTGATGATCCATACCAGACTGGTATATCAAAATAAGATTGGGCTGTTTCCATTTTGTAGGCCTCAAATGTGAAAAACGCTTGTTAATCTATGTTTACACCGGGCAATGATGTATATGGGAACCTTTTGCCAGGGGTTTTATGTTAAAAAAGGGGATTGAGGCGGTCAAACATGACAGTAAAGGTTTCTTGAAATTATATACCAGTGAGGAGTCGCTACTAACTCCTAATAGCTATACGTATCCCTTCCATGAGCTTAGTGTGGCGAAAAACTTTAGTTGGTAGATCTAGTGTGGGTTTGAAACTGTAATAGGTGGAAACCAATGAAGTCTGTTGTCTTAGAATACCTTCTTGGATTCTGCTCTGGTCTCCTGCTTTCGACAGTTTTAAATAGGGGGTGACAGCTTCTTGACTTTGCAAGAGCTAAGGTCCATGATATCACCAGTTCAAATTCTACGGCTCAATACTCAGGACCAATATTTATCCTAATTAGCATGTTGAAGTTTCCACCATTTAAGAGTTTGTTTGATGTGATGGTCAATGTATTTAATTTGTTTTGACACCTTTCTTTCTCTTGAAGGATGTAATGTGCTAACAAGCCTTCCAGGTGCATGGCTTATCCACATGATAGGATTGGGGTTTTTTAGCTAATCCTGAATTGAAGTGTTTTTTTCCTTGTCCCAACTATAAACAGGTGTGGATTTTAAAATCAAGCACCTAACAGTTGGCGGGAAAAGATTGAAACTTACCATTTGGGATACAGGTAACAAGGAACGATAGTGTATTGTTTTGTCTACTTTGAAACAAGACTTCCTGGTTTTTAGGACTTCAATTTACACCATTATATGATCCTGGTGACCTCTGGTGGTTATTAATCACACAATTTTGTGAAGCAATATATGTCACATACTATGTTGTTTGAAAGGTTTGATGTTTTTTTTTTGTCTTGGATAATAACAAAATTAACAATGGGGAAATGAACAGTAAAATAGAGCAGCTAAAGTGGAAACAGGAAGAATTTTACTTCTTGATATGTAATCAAAACTAGAGAGAATTGATTGATCAAGTAACGTAAGAGAAAGAACCTTTGAATCATTCTTAGTTGTGTCATAGACTCAACATATGATTGATCAAGGAACGCAAGAGAGAGAGAGAGAGAGAGAGAGAGAGAGAGAGAGAGAGAGAGAGAGAGAGAGAGAGAGCTTTAAATCATAATACATTTTGTGATATTTTCAGAGTCAGACATCTTATTCCTCTGAAGCTAGCAGTCCCTAAAAACCCTCTTGTTTAGTATTTAGTTGTTTATGTAATAATTCACTATCTGATTTTGAAAATAGTTCATGATCAGCTATTCAAAATTTCAAAGTACACCATATAATGTTAAGACTAACTTCAACTGAAGAGAGGAGTATCACATAAACTATACTTTTATGCCAAAATAGAGAGATCTGTTAGTGCTATTTTTTTTTTTTTATCAGAGATGCTTACTGTTCTCTTGGTGCACAAATGAGATTGTGTGGATTGAAATTCAATTTGTTTTGCTTGACGATGCTTTCACCATATCATGCATATCCCTACACTGCTTTGCTTTTGTACATATCACACACTGGTACGTGACGTACGTCTAGGTAGGAAACAAAACTACCCATGTTGGAAGGATGAGTTGCATTCTGTTGCACGTATTTTGATGTCTAAACGAGGAGAGAAATATCCTCCGCTGAAAACGGGAAACGTGTGGATCAAGAGTTACTTTTCTAAGGGGGGGGTTTACTTGAGTACATGCCCACAGAGTAGTTAAGCTCGTGCAGTGCTACACGCATTAACATATCACGATTCACTTCTCCTATTGTTTTTTTAAGTAATTGGATGGCCAATATACTTCACGGATTTATTGGAAAACAATATGATTGGTTTTTTCTCTTATGAAGAGAATTATGATTGGTTAGTTAACTTGGTAAACTCACATTATCTGTTGCAGCTGGACAAGAGAGGTTCAGGACGTTGACAAGCTCTTACTACAGAAGCGCCCAGGGGATTATTCTTGGTAAGCCACCGACACTATTATATGTATGATGAAGTTCAACTTTGTTTCTCAAATCAGTTTAATGTGTACACTTGTAGATTTGTAGCTTACCTAATTCGTAGCAACATTGTTTATTGGCGATCGCATTTTCCTCACATTGTTTTTTTTATTGATCTGCAGTGTACGATGTGACACGAAGGGAAACCTTTACAAACTTGTCGGATGTGTGGGCTAAAGAAGTAGATCTCTATTCCACTAATCAGGATTGCGTTAAGATGCTTGTTGGGAACAAAGTTGATAGAGTAAGTACTGCATTTTCTCTTTTGTGCTTGAAATTTTCATCCCGGACAAAACATATCGTTGTGACTTGTGAGCAATCAATGCGAATAATGAATATAACCCTATGGCCAGCCTTCACTGATCGTTGCTTATAGATGCTTTGTCTTCTACAATCTTGGTAACACGGTTGCTGTATGTGGATTGCGTGATGATAGACTGTAGGATTCAGTATAGCTGCCATTCTCTTTCAGAAGCAAAAACTAGTCAGGGAGAGAAGTACAGTTTAGTGAAACGATCTGGAAGAGATTTCTCCAGTTTCTCTTCATTCCAGAAGAAAACGTGTTAAACGTGTCCATTGTAGCACTCTGTTCTGGTATGAGAAAATTAAGCACGAAATTCCTTCTGCTGTTGGTTTTAGGTTTTCATTTTCTTAGGAGGATAGCCATTAAATGAAAGGAAAGGTGGACATGTAGAGGTGAGATTTGCGGCAAAAGCTTCATGCTTAAGTAATGGGCTGCGAAATAATTAACTCGAACATTCTACAAAAAACTAAACAATTCATCCTCCTGGAAGATGAAACGAGTCTAAAATGATTGGGAGAGGATCCACAAATAAGGAGGATGATATACTTTTCAAAATAAACTTAAACTTATCACAGATTATAACTTGCACATGGAGCGTGCAACGGGATCACAACCTCGAAGAAAGAGAAAAATGCTGAAAATAAAAACTGCTGGAATGAAATCTATATCTTGGGCTCCTTTTGGAAATCTGGAGACAAAAAGCACGAAGTCAAAGTTCTTCTCCTACACGAGAAAATGCAAAGTACCAAATGAGGACATTGGTACACCGATATTTGACAACTTTATCTCTTATTATGTTTCGACGGTTAATAATGAAGTTTATTTTAATGCCACCTTTGTTTATGGAGACAATGATCCTTGTGAGGTGAGTTGTCTGGAGGGAATTTAGATTGAATCTTTCTATGGTACACCAAAATGTTTTGGTGTATGGTATCCCAAAAGTGAGTTGTGGTAAGTACTACAGATACAATAGCTTAGTATTCCCTATGGAGTGGTAAGTTTTCCAGTACAGTGGTAAGTACTCCAGATGTAGAATTTTTACCACTGGATTTTTTACCACTCCATATGAAATCCTTACTGCTCAATCTAAAATACTTACCACTGTGTCTGGAATACTTACCACTGTATAACTTTTGGGATACCATACGCCAAAAAATATTGTTGTACCATAGATGGACTCATTTAGATCATGTGCAGCTATGATCAAAACAATGCTCCATGAAGTAGGGATTTATCACAGCACCTGGTACAACATGCTTGCCCATAATTGACCAAAGACCCTTATCCTACCTTTAGACCTTGATACGGGCTTCCCGTCACTATCAGTCCTAGAAGTCAACTGAACTTGCGACCGCTTACTTCAAGTATAGATTCTCTATGCAGACTGCCCTAATGACTACTGAAAGAAAGAGAGTTCAAAGGCAAGGCATTACATAACAGATTTGATTATTGACTCATTCCTACTTGTTAACTTCTTCAGTTGATCATTGGAAGGTATATTTTTACACAATAGATTTTGCTTTAACAGCTTCTTCAGTTAACTGTCTATGGGGAGCTTCTGCCAAAGATAAAGCATATGATAGTTCCTTTCTTTGCAGTCAAGCTAATTTCACTTGTTCAAAGAATGGACCTTTTCTTTTCTTTTTTTCATATTTCTGTATTTCATTCATGAATAGCAGGAATCAGAAAGGGTTGTAAGTAGAGAAGAAGGAATTGCTCTTGCTTTGGAGCATGGATGTTTATTTCTTGAATGCAGTGCTAGAACTCGAGAAAATGTGGAGCAATGCTTTGAGGAGCTTGCCTTAAAGGTAAGGAAGAAAAGAAGCATTTCACGCTTCTCTCATTTCATAAAGCATTGACCATATCCATGAACCACAAACTTTTTGAGAAAAAAATTACCCCTTAAACATGTTTTTTCCTCTGACGGAAAAAATGAAACTTCAACAAGGAAAAGAGCAGGACAAAAGTCTACTATCTTGGATGACTATAAATCTGCTTATAAGTTTATATATACCGGTGTATATTTAAGGATAGACTAGGAATCGTTTGCATGAATAATACTCTGATTTTGGCAATGGGATTAGTTGTCAGTTGAGTTTGCAGAATCCTTTTTCTTGGTTAAGTGTGACACTAACATAAAAATGGGACCTTTGGAAGCAGTGAAACTTACAATCTGACACTCCATAAAATTATCCTAGTTACTTCTCCAGCTGATTAAAAAGACAATTAACGCTACTGTAAAGTGGGTCATATTGGAAGTAAAATATTCAGCACGAGTTCTAACCAGTTCATGTTTCCCTACAGATAATGGAGGTTCCTAGTCTTCTTGAAGAAGGATCATCTACTGCTGTTAAGAGAAATATCTTGAAGCAAAAACAAGGATACAAGGCACCACCTTCCGGCGGTTGTTGCTCATAAATGTTGTTGCTATAGAGATCGCTGTGAGAGCGAACATGTTAAAGTACAAAGGCACCTAGCGGTATTGCCAAGGGAAGACTCGGCATGCCACAACCTTCCATGATTGAATGATGTATGTTAATGATTTCTGCTTCGGGTATCTTTCTGCTGCTGCACTTTAGTTGTCTCAGTAACTCTTATGGCTGTTCTGGGAGTATTGGCGCTTAAATAACATGATTTCGTTTTGTGTAAAGTTGTTTGCCTTTTTCTTCTTTGTTTGCTACCTCACAAATATTATGCATGCGATTTATTTTACTCAAAGTGACATTTTCTCTTCAACTTTTGCTTTAAATGGCACTTTACCCACATGTAGGCACGTGGGGTCAAGTGCTCACGCTCAAAAGCTAAAAATTCTACAAGTACTCCTACCTATTTCCGGTATCTTTAAGTCTCTCACTAAGTGCATCTTTACAAATGAATATCAAATCTCATTTATATACTTCAACTTTTGCTCCATGACGTTTTTTTTGGCTCTATAATGTTGGTAGATTTTCCATTCTCAATTGATTTTTTGTCAAGTCTAGCTCGACATTTAGTTTTTTATTTTATTTATGGAGAAGTGCCATAATATATAGAAAAGCATAGATAGAACCATTTTAATCCAAAAATCAGTCCGCGTCAACTACAAAATGAAACTTTAGAATGTTATCCATGAATATCTAAATTTTTGTGCTGTTTGATACACCAATTTAAAAGGTATGCAGTAAAAAAAATTGCAATGTCTAAGTCTAACTTTAACTCGTTGCAAACAAAAATAATAATTTATCTCGTTGTGGTTGAATATAAAAATAAAAAAAAACTATAAAAAAAAAGTTTCAAAATTGTAGTGAAAAAAATTCCCCTACAACATGAAATTTTTTAGGTTTGCTTCGAACACACTATGGTGCACCTCCTATGCAAAACGAAGCCATTTTGACAGAACACAGTGCTCTCAAAGCACCCAGCCTCAGCTGCAAAATGATGGTGGTTTGAATTTATGACTGGTGTACAAACAAGTAGCCACGGGACAGTTATAAAAACTAACACTCCAGACCCCTAACGCATAATTACTTCTCTCGTTGCCCTTTTTTTGGGCAATGCTCTTGAAATTTCTCGGCTCATTTAGGAAGACAACCATGAGAGGATCACGTCGGTGGTAAACGACCCTTGCTCACAAACTCATACACCTGAGTTGGTTACTAAAATGCAATTTCTTTTGCGCAAGTTCAAAACATCAACCACTGGAGAACCCATTTGTAATCCTAGTTACATTGAACAACAAAAAAGACGTGCTTGTTGACCAGTTGAACTTAGCTGGACCAAAAACAGCACTAACAGAACATCATGGTATATGAGATTGCATTGATCTCAAGGATGAATATTTCGGAAGGTAACTCTAAAATACAAACACCGGCATTTAAGTTGCTACTTACACAGGCCACGAGGCAGCAGCCCCCTGTATAATAAGGCACTCAAATATGAGTTTTCCATAGCGGTTGAGGAAGAAGTACAACACCAGAAACCTTAAATGTAGGATGGGGCTTTCACTTCGACACGGCTAACCGGATACAATTTTCAGGACAAGAAAATTGTGGCAATGCTTTCAAGATCTGCTAAAAGCTCAGGTGCCGCAGCACGCGGATTTCTCTAAAGTAGTCGATGCCTTACCCGGCTCAGGTTTACTGATTTTGATGGTTGGGGCCTGCACATAAAAAATGTCAGCGCAATAAATTTGATGTTATGAGTGCAAATGATGGACAAGAAAGAGTGATATGCAAGGAAATTGGGTATTCCGATCAAGTACCTCTGCTTTGGTGTCACTCTCGGCAAGTCTTTGTCTTATATCTCGAGCAATAGAAAAGAAGACCTGCTCCACGTTGAGATTTGTTTTTGCACTCTGTTGGAAGGGTGTTGATCAGGACAAAGTTTTACGACAAATTTTCCAGGGGCATTAGATACTTCCCAGGCACACAAAATAAATTAAAAGAGGAAACAAAACAAAAATGTATGAATGGATTATTCCACTATGCCCTTTGATCTAATCAAATTCGTAGTCCTTTCCTTTTTTGGATGTCCCACTAAATTTTGATAAGTCAAAGCAAAAAGTGTATCTTTTCAAAGCTCATTCAAAAGTGGAAAAAGGTCAATGGGGAAAGATGCCTTTGAATCTCACAATAATCGCATGTCCCCGTAAATTGTTAAATTTTTCAAACACAGACCACGAATTTGAGATGGAGGGAGTACTTCGCAGTGATTCACATGCATCTATAGCATGTTGTACAACTAACCTCGATGATTCAATGAGTACTGTTTTTAGAGAAATTTACATGCTTTTGAAACTTCCTTGGGAACGTGTGATTCAATTTCAATTCTGACCCGATGATGCATACAATTTTCTTGTTTTTCACCACGTTATGTTTACTGTTAAAGAATTTCAACCCCGTAACTCCATAATCAGATATGTCTAGACATTTTTCCTCTGATCTTATACATTACATGTCCAAACCTTTTCTGGTTAAACATTTCAACCCTGGAAACTCTGGAGCTTAAGAACTACAAAACGAGCCTTGAGTTCTAATTGGGTACAGTTCACAGGCCTCTAACAGTCTCCTGATGTGAATGGCTGCATGATATGTTGTAGACACTAATGTGACAGACACTACTGGTAGAGGAGGACACAACTAAGGCAGACTCAGAGGGATAGAGAGAGCATGAGAGAGTGACAGAGGAGAGTTATGCTTTTCAAAGGTGATGTCCTCTCGTATTACTCTCGCTACTGGGAAAATAGGTTCATAGAAGGGTTGGGACATGGAGGCCAGCTCATTATCACAAAGTATCCCACGTTTAGAGACAGGTAGCTCCACTGCATTAATGCTCAGACCTCGGAATTCCAAACAGATATAACTGCTGAAACTTGCATTTCATTTGTAAACTTTACCCTTACGCCATTTTTACCCGAAATGTCCGAGTCGTGCTTTCAACCTTTGGGCCTCATCAACTAAATCAAAGTCTTAAATCTAGAGCATGTTGATGCTATAACTGATTTAAGAACATTATATGTAGAGGATTATTCCCTGCACTCATCCTACATCAAACTTACAGTCTCAAAAAACTTGATGCCATATTCATCGGCTAGTGCCTGACCCCGTGATGTTGGAACAGCCTGCAAATGGAATCAAATTTTCAGTTGATCAGTTTTCGAATAATTAATACTTAGAAAAATGCCTACAGGGAAGTTTATGCATTACCCTTTTGCTCTCATCCATGTCTGCTTTGTTACCCACTAGTATCTTGTTAACATTGTCAGAAGCATGTTGCTCTATGTTCCTGATCCAGTTTCTGATGTCTACATAAATATGACAGCAAAGATCATGAGGCAAAAAGTGGTTTGCTCTATGTTCCTGATCGAGTTTCTGATGTCTATATAAATATGACAGCAAAGATCATGAGCAAAAAGTGGAATTTTTGTTCATTTGAAACTAGTTTTTTTCCTTGATACAAAGCAAGCAAGGCCAACTGAGGAAACAAGCAATCTGAGAGGAAATAAGAAAATAATTTACTGTTGAAAGATGACTCATCGGTTACGTCATACACCAGCAATATACCCATGGCTCCCCTGTAATAAGCTAAACAAGAAACAAGGAAAAGATAAGAAAGTAGAATGGAAGAAGGAAATTGGAATACGTAAAGAAACGATGTTACGATCCACACCCAATTGAATAATGGAATAGACAATGTACTACATGCAAAAGACTATCAGTAATGAACCAACAAGGTAGCAACAGACCACTAACAAGGCTGAAGGCTACAACTACTTAACGGTGCAACATCCTAGATCTTCATGAAAAATGCAGATTCATATTTGTAATTTGGATTCTCAATTAAGTACCTGTTGTGATTGTTCGGAAACGCTCTTGCCCAGCGGTATCCCATATTTGCAGCTTGATGCGCTTCCCATCAAGCTCAATGGTTCTAATCTTGAAATCAATTCTGACAAAACACCGATATTCAGGAAGTGTCAAATGATTATGAATGTAGGACACATAATCAAAGATGGTCAAATAAGCACCCGATTGTGGTAATAAAACTTGTTGTAAATGAATCATCTGAAAAGCGCAACAGCAGGCAACTCTTTCCAACCCCTGCATTTATAGATGATATAGTTATTGCAATTAAAAAGGCATGGAGGCCTTGTGACAGGTACTTGGTAAACGAAAACAAATGTGAAGTGGCTAAAGAATTTGACAACAGAAAGCTTGAGGCAAAGTTACTACAAGTCTGATAGCATGGAGACCCGAAAAATTCATCTTTATGACAGGTACTTGGTAAACGAAAACAAATGTGAAGTGGCTAAAGAGGCCTGAAAAATTCATCTTTGTGACAGGTACTTGGTAAACGAAAACAAATGTGAAGTTGCTAAAGAATTTGACGACAGAAAACTTGAGGCAAAGTTACCAAGAGTCTGATAGCAACCGAAAATACTACTTACTGGTATGGAAAATGTCAAAATTGGTTGCTTTTACTTTTTTATTTAGTTTAATTTTACATAATTAGTCTCTAAGAGAGAGAGAGAGAGAGAGAGAGAGAGAGAATTTTGTAAATGCTCAAACTGAGATTTCCTTTAGCTCTAGCCTCTAGGTTACTATTTACTCATAGTATTTACTAATGTAAACATAATAATTTTAGTTACAACTGATCTTTTCTTCAGTTATTGTTCAATAACAACAAACAACAATGAAGTATACAGCTTTGTAGGCGAATCTAATAAATAATAAATGTGTTGAGGTCGTGGTCGTGCGGAGTCTGTTGATTTCACATTAAGCATGGACTGGCAAGATATGGCCTTTATAAGTGGGCGTGGGGAACCTAAAGTTACTAATCCTTTTGGTGTGGGTCGCCATTGTTAGAATAGAGTTGGACTTAGTCCCACATTGGTTGCTTATGTTATGTAACTAGTCGCCGCATAATATAAATAAAGCTCACCTGTCTTAGGGTTAGTTAACACCCTATACACTTTTCCTTCTTTCTCTCACAACATGGTATCAGAGCGGGATCTTAATCTTAATCCTAAACCACCACAACAATCCTAAACCACCCTAGCCTTTGTACATAATCCCTACAATCCTAGCCTAAACCCTAGTCTCTGTACATAAAATCATAATCCTAGCCTCTGCCTTAACCCTAATCCTAGTTCACAGGTACTGTTCATCAATTACTGTTCATCGCCGGCACTGTTCACCAATTACTGTTCACCGTTGGTACTGTTCCCGATTACTGTTCATAGCGCACTGTTCATCATTGTTGGGTATTGTTCCGTTACTCTTATGCACTGATTGTTCTGGTAATTTTGGATTTTTTGGTCAATCTACAGTTTATTCTCTCCAATAAATGGTAGTTTGGGTATGTTGAAGTCTGATTTCGATTGTTGGATTGTGTTGAGTTATTTGATCTATGTTGGCATATGAGCTCTTGATTGTTGCTCGATATTGAGATTATGTTGTTCGGTGGCTACTTTGGTTTTGTTGGATGCATGCGGTGTCGTGCCCTTGGTCGTTAGCCGGTCAATCAGTTCCTTATTTCTTGTTTATTGGCCGTTTGTTGGTGGAGTATTTGGTTGGTTGATCTATCGGTAGTTGACTAGTTGCCTCTCATTGTACGGTGATATGTTGGCAATGAAATCTGGTTCTGATTTTACTTCCGCTGATTCTGGTGATTTTGGTTCTTCATTTAGCCGTGACCTTGGTCGTGGCCGTGATTATGGGTACAGTGGTCGTTTTGACCGCGTTTTCGGTGGTCATGGTTTTGGTCGTTGTGGATTTAGTCGTACAGGTCACATGTCAAGGAGAGGTGGCCATAGTCAAGGCCATAGTTCTAGACTTTGTACTTATTGTGGGGGAACTAATCATACGGTGGACCACTGCTATGACCTACATGGTTTTTCTCAGGCTCATCGGGTTACTTCTCCCAAGGATATTAGGTAGGCTGCACGCTCCACTGCTATAGTGACTATTTCTATGGAGGAGTACCAACGCCTTGTGTCACTTCAGACAAGTTCCTCCATTGCTACGCTATCTCAGACAGGTTCTTCTAGTGCTTGTATTGCAACTTCTCGTTTTTCTGTTCCTTGGGTTATTGATTCTGGTGCATCTGATCATATGACTGGTAATTCTACTATTCTTTATGGCCATCAGTCTATTGATAAACCATCTCGTGTTACCTTAGCCGATGGTTCTACCACTGATATTACTGGTTTGGGTTCGGGTTCTGTTACTTCTTCTTTGACTTTGGATTCAGTATTGCACGTTCCTCGTTTTCCATTAAATCTTATGTCTGTTAGTAAACTTACTAAATCTTTAAATTGCTCTGTTACATTTCTTCCTCATGGTTGTGTGTTTCAGGATCTCAAGACGGGGCGAAAAATTGGTGGTGGTACTGAGCGTGGTGGTTTATATTACTTTACCGACAATGTTCACCCTAGTTCGTTGCCCTTCAGTCTTCTGTGTCACCCTATCAACATCATTGTCGACTTGGTCATCCATCCCTTCAGAATCTTAAACGGCTGATACCTTCATGTAGCCGTGTTGATGCTTTGCCCTGTGAAGTCTGTGAGTTTAGTAAACATCATAGAGTGTCTTTTTATCCTAGGGTTGAGAGTTGCGTAACCCGTCCTTTTCACTTAGTTCATTCTGATATTTGGGGTCCAATGCGTGTTCCTAATGTTTTTGGCTTTCAGTATTATGCTATTTTTGTCGATGATTATTCTCGTGTTACGTATCTTTATCTCATGAAAGAGCGGTCAGAGTTGTCTTCTATCTTTAAGTCATTTTATATGGAAATCAAAACTCAGTTTGATACTTGCATTCGCAGTGTTCTAAATGGCGGCCGCCGAGGCCGCCTAAGCGCTTGGAGGTACCCTGCCGCCACGCCAATACCCCTTGGCGTTTGATTTGGCGCCCAGGGAGGTTTGGCGGTGTTTGGCGGCCGCCTTGGCGGTGTTTGGCGGCCGCCTAGGCGGCCTTGGTGGTCTTGGCGGGCCTTGGCGGCATCATCAACGTCTTTGGAGGCCTTTGGCAGCCTAAAATGTATAGTATTAAACTAATGTAGATCAAGTTTTGGAAGGGTATGGAGGAGAAGAGTTAAAGAAATGAGATGAACTTTTAACTTGGCATTAGGGATCTCCGATCTCGTTTATTTCTACTTATTGTCTTATTCAACTTATTTGCTAGTTGCTAATATTTAATTTCATTTGGGTTTATACATTAAACTTTGCATTATGGTTATGTAGAACTTTGAACTTGTATTATGAATACATAGAATATAGTTTGATTGGATAATGGTTTGTTAAAAAAAAAAAAAAAAACGCCGAATTGCTTGGCGGCGCCTAGGTGGCTTGGCGCTTGGAGGTGGGTCTCCGCCCTACTAGCGCCAAGCGCCATTTAGAACATTGTGCATTCGTATATTTCGTTCTGACAATACAGGTGAATATTTTCATAATTCTCTTTCTAAGTTTTTTGGATGACCATGTTATAATTCACCAATCTTCTTGCGCTCGAACTCCACAACAAAATGGGGTTGCCGAACGCAAGATTAGGCATTTATCAGAGGTTATGCGTGCTCTATTATTTTAAATGCAAGTTCCTAAGTCTTACTGGAGTTATGTTGTTCTTACAGCATGTTACTTGATCAATCGTATGCCATCTAGCATTCTAGGTGGTCAGATACCCCATACCGTTTTATTTCCTGGTCGCCCTCTCCACTCATTACCCTTACGAGTGTTCGGGTGCACCTGTTATGTTCATGCTCTGGATCCTGACCGGGACAAACTTGATCCACGGTCAATTCGGTGTATTTTTCTGGGGTACTCACGCACTCAGAAAGGGTATAAGTGTTACTCACCATCTCTTCGTCGTCATTTTGTTTGTGTTGATGTCACATTTAATGAGTCATTGCCCTTTTACTCGGGTCACAGTACTCCAGTTGACCTTCCTGAGTCTGAGTCTGTGTTTCCTATTTGTGTACCATCTGGTCCTCCCTTGCAGGTGTATGTTCGTCGGCAACAAGTATTAACAACCCCACAAGTACCAGCCACCATGCCTCCTCCGTCCCAAGATCCGGTTGCACCTTCACCTCCACCCCCACCCCCACCTCCACCTCCACCTCCACCTCCACCTCCGCCATCACCTGGTCTTCCTATAGCTCTTCGCAAAGGTATTCGGTCTTGCACATCTCATCCTATTGCTCGGTTTGTTTCCTATGATCATCTGTCTCCGTCCCTTCATGCTTTTACTACTTTTGTTTCGTCTATTTTTGTTCCTAACACCGTTCAGGAGGCCTTATCTGTTTCTGAGTAGCGGACAGCTATGGAGGCTGAGATGTCTGCTCTTCATGACAATGGCACTTGGGAGTTGGTTTCTCTTCCACCAGGAAAGTATACTGTTGGATGTCGATGGGTATTTACCGTCAAGTATAATCCAGATGGCACAGTAGAACGGTACAAGGCCCGTCTTGTGGCCAAAGGCTATACCCAGACGTATGGCGTTGATTATGCCGAGACTTTCTCTCCGGTGGCCAAGATTAACTCTGTTCGCATTCTTATTTCTATGGCTGCCAATCTTGGTTGGCCCTTGTTTCAGTTGGATGTCAAGAATGCATTTCTACATGGTGACCTGCTCGAGGAGGTTTATATGGAGCAACCTCCTGGGTTTGTTGCTCAGGGGGAGCATTCTCAGGTGTGTTGCCTTCGCAAAGCCCTCTATAGTCTTAAACAGTCCCCTCGAGCTTGGTTTGGCAGGTTTAGTGATGCTGTGTTGCAGTTTGGTATGCGTCGCTCTCATTCTGATCATTTTGTCTTCTCTATTCAGTCAGATCGAGGAAGAGTAGTGTTGATTGTGTATGTGGATGATATCATTATTACTGGGGATGATCAAAAAGGTATTGATGAGCTGAAACAGTTCTTACAGCGTCAGTTTCACACCAAAGATTTGGGTAAGCTACGATATTTCTTGGGTATTGAGGTAGCAAGATCCAAGGAAGGGATCAGTCTATCTCAAAGAAAGTATACGCTAGATATTCTAGAGGAGACTGATTTATTGGGAGCAAAGCCTGCGGAGACTCCTATGGATCCAAACGTCAAATTGTGTGTTGATCAGGGGGAGATATTTCCTCATCCAGACCGTTATCGTCGCTTGGTAGGCAAGCTGAATTATCTCACCAATACACGGCCTAATATCTCATTTGCTGTCAGTATGGTAAGTCAGTTCATGTCAGCTCCTCGTTTTCCACATTGGGAAGCTTGTCTTCGTATTGTGAAGTATCTCAAGGCTCATCCTGGATGTGGCTTGTTTTATCGTTCAAATGGTCATTTGCGTGTTGAAGCCTTTACCGACGCTGATTGGGCAGGATCACCATCTGATAGACGGTCCACAACTGGGTACTGTACTTTTGTTGGTGGAAATTTAGTTACCTGGAAGAGCAAGAAACAAACTGTGGTTGCTCGTTCCAGTGCTGAAGCAGAGTATCGTGCCATGGCTCATACTACATGCGAGATTGTATGGTTGAGAGCTTTGCTCGAGGAGTTGGGGCTTGGTGTACAGTTACCTATTCCTATGTATTGTGATAATCAGGCAGCAATACATATCGCTTGGAATCCGGTATTTCATGAAAGAACCAAACACATCGAGGTAGATTGTCATATTGTTCAAGAGAAGATAGATAGTGGCCTGTTGGCTACCCCTTTCGTGTCTACAGGAGCTCAGTTGGCAGATATCTTCACCAAGTCTCTAGTTAAACCACGTTTAGAGTTATTACGTAACAAGCTGGGATTTTGTGATATTTATTCTCCAGCTTGAGGGGGAGTGTTAAAATAGAGTTGGACTTAGTCCCACATTGGTTGCTTATGTTATGTAACTAGTCGCCGCATAATATAAATAAAGCTCACCTGTGTTAGGGTTAGTTAACACCCTATACACTTTCCTTCTTTCTCTCACAACAGCCATGTGACACTGTTGTTAGAGCAAACTTCGGGGTATTTCCGTGTGGAGTTCCAGTGAAAATGTCACATACATGATCATCAGTTACAAAATTACTCCCATTTGAGTTTATATTCTTACCCTGAAATACGAAAACATACTAGCGGAAGTTTGTTGAGAGTTGAGACACATGGAAGCCTGTGAATGCTTGGCAAAGTATCTATCACTCTATGAGTCTAATTAAAAGTCTGGGAATAAACATGTATCTTCAAGGATAAATCCCTAAAGATCTTTTCCAACACTTGGTGAGAAGTAGAAATAATTTACTAATGTCACCAATATGAGTTGTTAATTGTTATCATCAAATTCTTCTGATTAAATTAGGAGTTTGTCAGGTTCTATGCCCAAGTGACGCCTTCAGGACATTGTTTGATGGAATAATTGAATTGTACAGTTACAGAGCAAAGAAAGGGATAAATTTGTATGCCTACTATCATGGATGGTCATCATATGTTATTAGGAGTAACTCCTGGCATGTAGAAGCCCAAAAGAAAGTTCCTTATTGGGAGAATTAGCAGGAGTTGTAATTCGACTAACATCTGGAAAAGTTGTATTCATGATAAGTTGGTGCTGTTACCTATGACCCAAAAAAGTTTGAACCCAGCTAAGGTCACACACCATAGAACAAAATATGCAGTACAAAAGCCTAAAGAGAATAAGTCTTAACTTGCAATTAAGAAGGTGTTTATTATAGTTCAGAGTTCTCATGAGAGGTAGCACTCCTATGATTTCTTCTCCCTCGATTTACGTTCTAATGTATGTCCTAGTGTGAGAGAACCTTTACATTCCAGATTTGCGATTTGCTCCATGTACAGCTTTTAGAGATTGAATGATTGAACTGGAGAACAGTGGACTAAAGATTTACACGAGAATTGGGTTTTTTCCCGCCTAAAGGTTTTCACATATAACTACGGATGATCGTAATTACATGAGAAACAAATTAGAAGTTTACATTTCCCCTGCAGACCATCGAGTTCCAATACATGATCTACTATAGTCACATAATCATGAGATGAAGTCTAATCCACTCCAAACTTTTCTGTTTATAACCCTAAATTGGCACTAGGTAGCTCATACATGAGTGAACAAAACAAGTCCATATCTGCACATTGTCAGGGTAGCCAGAATCAACACTGCAAAAGTATTTAGAACTGCGGATTAGCCCTGAATCCACTCAAAATAGCTAATTCGTGGATTTAGAGTCAGGATGTGACCCAATTGATGCAGATAAGGCGTAGATGCTATGTTATTTCGTAAATCATCTGAGAGAGAAAGGCTATACAAGCACTCTTATGGGTGTGCAACCCAAGGTAGGTATTGGGCGGACAGAAGAATCATTGTCCAAGGGAAAAAGAAGAGACCAAAAAAGGAGAGAGACAGATATAAGTATATAGGTTATATGTCTTCAGTTCACATGTGAGGAATGGATTAGCATTGATGAGGGTATCTCCAATGAAATGTTGCTAAATGCGACATCACTTCTACTTCTTTGAAACATTGCTAACATCCTCATCTTCCATTCTTCTACCGCATAGTAGAGTTCCAGAAGAGAAAACATTAACAAAATGACGACGACGTTTCCTCCACCGCATTTGGAAATGGATGATGCTACTTCTGCAGATACTGAGGTGGCAGAACCAACAGAGGAGCTGGGATATCTCCACCATGGGATTTTGGATGTTAAGGATGCTCCTCATATTAAGACACGTACGAAATCTCTCTAATGCCCCTTTTAACGAGAAGAATGGAAGAAGTAGAGGGGGTTAGGGTTTAGGTGGGCCGGTGTGTGAAGGGAACCCAATCCTAAATAAGGGACCTCAATAACCCCTTAAACGAAAGGAGACTTTTTCCCCTATATAAGGTCTCAAAAGATGATTTTTTCGGGTATCGATGAAAGTAAAATTAGAGGTGATAGGAAAGAGAATACTGTAGCCAGATGTTCCCACAGCACTGGCATGTTTTCCACAGTTTAGGTATTTAGAATGTGGTAGGGATTAAGTTTGGATGGGACACTAAGTGAATGTTCCTTTTGAGTGAATGAATCACTGTTAAGGTGGAACTTACTACTTTAAATGGACCCAGCAAGTGGACAGTGGGATTGGTCCCTCGGGATTAGTCGAGCTGCGCGTAAGGTGCCCGAACAGAAAAGCCGTCAATAAGGTAAGATAAAGCTTCTTTACAGAACTGATAGTGGTTGTGTCGGTCAATCCAGAGCTGCTAGTGAATTAGTCATAATCAAATTGCATCAAGAAACGGGCTACGAAACATGAAACCGTAACGTAACTAAATGAGATTACTCTGAAACCATTAGTGAATTTGATAGCAAACAAACGCAAACACAGTACAGAAGCATTTGAGTGAAAAAGGAGTACATAGTTCTTCTAGATGGATTTTTTTACTGGTTAAACTATAACGAGGAAGAGAATATGAGAGAAAGGAGAAGAAAGAGTTACCGCTGTCGCCGATGAGGAGAAGCTTGACGAGTTGATCGTAATCGGCTCGAGCTCTTGCTGGCGCAGCTGCCATTCTCTCGCCCCTCTGGCCTCTGAGATCTATAGGTTAAGCCTCCCTTCCCGTCCCCCCACAAGATATCGAAGAGAGAGAGAGAGAGAGGGAGAGAGAGAGAGAGAGAACTCTTTCTGAGAAATCAAACAAGCTCCCTCCCTCTTTCTCAGCAATCGCTACTTCCCCTCGGTTCACTTGTCGGCCATATTAGTTACGTTGGAGATGGATATTTTCTACTCCCTCCAGCTCACTTTATTGAGTCTGTTTTCTTTTTTTTGACATCTTAAAAGTTATCAACTTATAATATTTTATATATTCAATATCAACTTTATTTGATAGATTTTAATTATTCCGTAATATTTTTAAACAAAACTTTTGAAATCATAAAATAAATTATAGATTGTGTGATATAGATAATTTTTTGTGAGGTGAAAAAAATGAAACAGACGCAACAAAGTGGGACGGACGGAGGAATTTCTAAAGAAAAGTAAATTGACCTGAATTAAATGAATTAAAAAAAACTTTTTTTACGGCCGTCAAGGACGGATCCAAGAATATTGCCTTGTGGGGACACTTGTTAATCATAATGGAGAAAGTTCATTTTTTTTTAGTCAACCATAGTAAGATTGTACAAAATTAAGACATAAATTATTAACCACAGGAGTTTGTAAGAACTAATTATTATTATTACCGGTCAAAATAATAAACACATCTCATCCATTAATTACACGAATGGACAAGTGAGATTGCACAGAGCCATGATAAGTTTTCTCTCAAATGAAAAAACTCAAATTTAACTTTCTTGCTAACTTACTACATAAAAATTTTAAGAAAAAAATGATTTTCCCATTATTCTTTTTCTCTTCCGTGCAACTGAACGGGTCCTACTTGATTTTCCACCATTCTCGTGAAAATTTAGGCGTTTTTGCTTTTTGACTCCGTATAGGGAATGTTGCATCAAAAATATATTCGCAGAAATTATAGAGTGAAGTGAAAGAAAATACGGAGTAAATTTTATTTTTGTGTTGCCTTATGTTGATATATAATTTTGATGAAAAAATTAAATTTCTTTTTTAGCAGTATGCATTTTGCAAGGAAATCGAAGATGTGTCCCACAACTCTTTTTTTGATAACTGAACAAACAACAAATTATACTCCCTCCGTCCTCATTTAATAGTCTCTTATTTTATTTTAACCGGATGAAAAATGAGTTATATTTCTAAATCTGTAACAAATTTTTATGCAATATAAATCTTTTTTGATAAAATTCAATGAGTTTTATAAGAAAATGGTTTCAAAATCACATTGAACATTATATATTATGAGATATAAACAATTGAAAATTGACACACATTCCAAAAAACTGTTAAATGGGGACGGAGCCCCGGAAGGAGTATTTACTTTTTTGATCATTTCTTGTTCTTTCCTTGTAACTGAAAGAGGCCCCAAGGGCCTGTTTGTTGGAAGTCTAAGGGAGGAGGATAATAGAGGGGGGAGAGCTCATCTCCTTGGAGGGAGTGCAATTTTGTTCACCCTCTTTAAAAGAGGGGGGGTAAACATTATCTTTCTTCTTACTGGTTAAAATGGTATAGGTCACACTTGTGCAATACATTTTTTGGTAAGCATGACATTACTTTATGGTGGGATCCACCACATTTCAACTAATAGGAAGGAGAGTAATATTCACCAAGAGGCCTTAGCTAGTTTCACTCTCACCGTAATTTGGGTGGAGAGAAAGACCAAATTGCCCCTCAAACCTTTTTTGTTATCACAATGTAATAATTTAATAAGGACAAACAAGTAATTTATTACATTATCCTCTTTTTATTCACCCATATCAACTACTACTCCAATCAAGTGGAGTATAAGCTTGTCACTCTCCTTACTAAACCCCTTTTAACTTATGCACCTATGGCTACAAATTGACTTATTATACTCCTAATTATGAAACCAAAGATATTGATATCTTGGGAGCATTCCGAGTAACTCTTCAATGCTCGAATGCTCACATCGGATAGGAACCGAACTGTCTCACAACGTTCTGAACCTAGCTCACGTACCGCTTTAATGGGCGAACAACCCAACCCTTGGAACATATTAGAGCCCGATGTATTATCCACTATTCTTTCTTATCTACTCAAAACCTTATCCGCTTGACAAACAGGTTGTAAGGTGGAAATTTGAGAACTACACGCGTTAAAAAGCTTAGATTAATTGCTTTTCAACACGAAGATGAAGTATTACATGAACTAAATCAGACGAAGTCGAACTTGGGTCTCGAGAAAGAAACAGATAGTAATTGTTTAATTTTCCTGTCGACCAATTAAACTAACTTATTAGTAAGAAATATGGAATTAGCAAATATAGGATACACACATATATAAACCTTTTGGGACGGATCACCTTTGATATTCTACTCAATGGGTAACACAAATATTTGTACATTATTATACATTATACTACTAAAGTTTAATTATAAGGTTGTATTTACTTTCCCCAGTTAGATTTTTGAACACTCTAAAAAAGATTAAAAGGGTTAGAGTGGGGTCTTTCTAATCACAGCATCTCCAGCCTTCACCCATATTTTTCCTCAAATTTAATTCAAATTTTGGGTAAAAATCTATTTTGGGTAGACACATCTCCAACCATCAAACCCAAATTTTACACATCTCCCTCTTTCTCTCTCTCTCTCTCTCTCTCTCTCTCTAACTAGCCGATGGAGAAATGGGTCAAGGCAAAAGTTGTTTCATATTTGGGCAAAAAAATGGATAAAACCTAAAATAGGAAAGGGTTTGAGTCAAAGATTGGAGAGAGATTTTTGTGGTTTTTGCCTCATTTTTAAATTTGAGTCTTAAAATGGGTCAAGGCTGGAGATGCTTTCAGTAAGGCTATATTTACTTTCTAAATTTTATAAAAAGGTTATATTTACTTTTCTAAGTTATTCAAATTAACTAATTGTGATTCGTCAATGTATCTTACGCTCATAAAAATTTGGTCAATTTGAAAATCAAACTGTGATACAAAAACGGGACCTAATATGAGATTGTTAAAAACTAGAGTGGGGTTTTATACTATTTGACAAAACTTTTGTCTTTGGGGTTGAAGTTTGTGATTTAGCAGATATTTTTTCCGAGAAACCTAAGGACCGGGTTCCGAAAATTGCATCAACGGGCATGCGGGGTCCACTTCGGACCCCACACGTATGATCCGAACTGTTCAATAATTTTTTTTTAAAAAAAACGAGTGAGCGTACAAAAATTACTTCAATCCGATATGTGTAGATACTCGATCCAAACTTCTAATTTTTGAAAAATTGAAAAAAAAGGAAGATTGGATGAAAAATTGGATGATTGGATAAAGTATCTACACCTATGTAATTGAGCTGATTTTTCATAGCCCCACTTGATTTCATTTTTTAAAATTATTGAACGGGAGGTTTCACGGAGGAACGACAACAAGGAGGTTTAGCGAGCAAAGCCACCAAGGGCAGACACTCTCATTCTAGAGAGAAAGGCTCTCATCCTAGAGAGAGAATTCCAAAATTTAATTACACATTCTACCCTAGCTTCTAATCACCAATAAAATGCAGAAATTGAGACCAAGTTTACATTGATCTAGAATCTAGTTTCGATGATGAAGAGCATGCTTGTTGAAACTCGTCAAAATGTCACCAGATCTTCGTCGGAGACTCATTGGAATTGTAACGACCCTGATTTTTAGTAAGTAAAAATTTCATTAAAATTTTGAATTTTATTTTAATACTTGGATTGCTTTTGAAATTCCTTTTTAATTTCTAAAAATCCGTCATAATTAGATTTTGGCCTTTAAAATTCGTTTCTTGATTAAAAGCCCTACTTGGCAAGTATAGTTAGATTCCAACCGATTTGTTGGAGGAACCTAACTGTCAATTCATCTAGTTACTTTCTCCTAACCCTAGGTGAGCCTTTTGAACCTCCTTGAACCTTTTGAACTTTTCAAACCCTAATGAAACCTTTTGGACCTAAGTTATTATTATATACATATATATATATATATATATATATATATCGGGGCGGTTCCGGGGACACCTAAAAAAACACCCCATAGCTCCCGATCAAATTTTGATGATCCGAGCCGCTCAATGTGATCAGAACGTGATTTTAAGGGTACCCATGAGAAATCAGCAAAAAAAATGACCGGGAAGGGCTTGATCCGAACAGTTTCGAACGGTTTTTTATTGAACGGTTCAAATAAAAACTGCTTAAATCAAACCTTTCCCGATCATTTTTTTTGCTAATTTCTCGCGGGCACCCTTAAAATCACATTCTGCACACATTGAACGGTTCGGATCATAAAAATTTGATCGGGAACTATGAGAATGAGATTATGGGTGTTTTTTGGGGTGTTTTTTTAGGGTGTCCATTGAACCGTTCCGTATATATATATAGTCAATCAAGTCATACTTGTCATCTTGAACCTTTACCCATTGGACGATAAATGTTAGGGAAATCTTTATCCATTGAACAATAGAAAACCTAGATTTTCTACCAAAAGTACTTAATAGATTTTGTTAAAGTACCCAATATATAGTTAGATATAGGTATATATACACATACCTAAAAGGACATATAAGCATTATTTAAGTAGATATTACCTCACTATTTTATCTATTGGTCAATAACCGCTAGGAAAATTATTACCTCTTGGATAATAGAGTTAATCTTTCCAATAAGTACAAGGGTTATTTAATAAAATCATTTCCTAGATTTCCCATGGGATGATATACTCATATATATATATGTGTGTGTGTGTGTGTGTGCGCGTGTGTACTTTATAGTACCCTAAGATATCCCAAGTACAAAATCTAATATTTTAATGGAGCATGTGCCTAATAGGTTATTTTAATAGAGAATTTTGATCTTATAATTTTTTATTGGATTTGAAAATCTACCTAGATTGCATGGTACTTATTTACACACACACACACACACACACACACACACACACACACACACATATATATATATATATATATATATATATATATGTACTTGGACTTATATATTTATTTGTATACTTATAATATTACAAAGTACACATGTGTTTATTTGTATAGTTTAATAGAAAATCTTGACTTGAAAATTTAGTAAGATTACATAGTACTTATGTACTTATATTTATATATACTTGGCCATACTAATACACACACACACACATATATATATATATATATATATATACATATATATTTATATTGTACAAAGGAGAGAGAAAAAGAGAGAGAGAGAGAGAGAGGAGGGTTGAGAGATAGGGGGAGGGAGAGAGAGATGGTCGAGAGAGAGAGAAGGAAAGAAGAAAGGAGGGAGATTTGGATTGTACCTTGGCTTGATCTTCCATTGTACTTTGATTTGATTTCAATCCATGGTTATTTACTTCTTTAAGCAAAATCTATCTCTCATTGTCCTTATTTGTACATCTATCAATATAAAACCTTGTACCATCCTCCTTTCATCCATCAATCTTTCCATAATCCAATCCAAAGTACCAAATCTAGCCTTGCATGCCTAAGAACTAGGTAGGAGTTGTACAAGCAACCCATGACCTAACCTATCAAGCTTTCAATCAAGCTTGACAAGTGAAAAAAAATCAAAGATATATATATAGAGAGATTTCGGGTGAGAGGAGAGGGAGAGGAGCCTTGGCCTATAAATAGCAAGTAATTCCAAGCTTAAATTCACACCTTCACTCATTGCTCCAACTTCTCTCTAGAATTTCTAAGCTTTCCAAGTTCCAAAGTTCAAGTTTCTTGAGTTTTCTTGAAGTTCTTGAGAGTTACCACCAAACCACCTCCAAAAATCACCCCTAGATCTTTAAAGTAGCCTAGTTTAGTTAGCAAAGTTGTTTCTAGGAAGAGAAAATCCATCTCTCTTCCTTTCGAAGCACTTCGGCACCGTTACGCCGCCGATTTGCAAAACCGACAACCAACTCTCAAAAACCAACCAACCTCCAAGAAGAACGATAGATTTTCCCTATCTTCTAATCCTAAGTATATGTAGAATCATCTTATTCCCTATCCCTAAGTATATATGTAGAACCCCTTGTCCCTTAACTCTACGTATAGAACCGTATGTTGAAAATATGATGTCTTTACTCTTTAGTTCAAAGTATAACTTGAAGTATATTTAAGTAGATAAGGTTATCTATCGCTTATAATGTTTAGAATGCATGATGATTAACAAACTCGTTTTGCTAGTGGTGGTATGAATGTGTTGAATAATGAACTTTTACCTCAATAAACATGTGCAGTTTTGAACTTCCCACAAAAGAAGAAAGAACGGTTTTCGAAAGATAGAAACTTAATCATTGATAGAAGTATTCGTATTTTGATCTTTATGATAGTTATGAGTTTGCATACATGAATTGCTTGTATTACTAGTGGTATAATGTTGTGTTGGATGATCTTGTTAGTTTAAAGATTTTAATGAATGATGTCGTATGTGAAAAGTCCTACCGCGGAGTCGATGCATGAAAACAAGACACGAAAATCGAGAAAGTAGAAACATGACACCTAGAGTGTGAAAAGGCGTGTTTTGAAAAGGTGAAATGTTTTGGAAACCGCAATGTGGCCGGACGTGGTAACCCATTATGTGGTGTGTGTTTTGTGTGCCAATGGGAACCCTGGACGGCGGAACCATTGTGAGGATACTCGGGAGACCGGAACGGCGGAACCGAGGTTGGGTGTGT
Source organism: Rhododendron vialii (assembly GCF_030253575.1). NCBI lineage: Eukaryota > Viridiplantae > Streptophyta > Magnoliopsida > Ericales > Ericaceae > Rhododendron > Rhododendron vialii. The sequence goes on from NC_080560.1 coordinate 29,781,296, forward strand.
GGCTTGGTTATCTACGGAGAGGAGCCAATGCAAAAGTGTGCCAATGGGAACCCGGGACAGCGGAACCATTGTGAAGATACTCGAGAGACCGGAACGGCGGAACCGAGGTTAGGTGTGTTAAAAATGATTTTGAAAATGTGACATGGTTATGAAATGTGAAAAATGTTGACACGGTCTACGAGGAGTCGCGTAGGAGAAACTCGAAAAATCATGGACACCAACGTTAGTTTGGATGATGAATGTGGATGTGTCATTATCTGTCAAATATGTTTGAACTATGTGAAAATCTTTGATTTTATGGTGTAACGTTGTAAGTTAAGAGTTAGAGGGTATGAGTTATTCTATTGAGCGTTGTAGCTCACGGTGTTACCTTTTGGTGACCCTGACATATTATATTGGTGGCGACGCCGGTATAATGTGTCAAACCTCATAGATGAATAGGGAGAGCTGTATACATTGGAGGCCTTCGAAGTCGAGGAGCTTGCTAGGATGGAAGAGCAGGCGGAGCAGTAGTTAGGAACCCTAGTTCCCTCTTTTGTTGGTTAAAAGTACTCTTGTAAGACTTTGTGATGTAATCATAAGCCAGACTCACTTTGTTTTTGTAATAAAATGTCTTATTAACGTACCCAGAATTTGGGGGCATTATAGGAATACTGTTGATTCAACCAGATGAAAGCCACCCACAACAATACATTTAAAAGAAACTATTTTTGGGGTAGAAAGCTCGAAAATCTAGAAAGAATACAAGGGGGAGTGCATTCTCTCTTCCAAACTGGGAAAGAAGCTCTCAAACCCCTTCCTGCCAAGCATAAAATAATCCGACCTACATGATAGTGTTATTAGAGCATTCTCATCATAATAAGCAAATGAATGTGAAAAGCAAATTTAACAAGAATACTAAAAAAATATCTCGCATTGTAATAAGCAAAATTACAAGTCTTTTAGCAAATAACCAAATTTCACCCATTCCATAACCAAATTTAACAATTTTTACCAATAACCAAAACTTAATAACCAAACTCAATAACTCAATAACACCCAACATTGGAATCGTCTCATTGAGACGAATAATTTAATGTGTTCGGGTGCGTGATTAAAACTCGTTTACGATTGGACAAATGTGCATTGTGTATTGTGGGATTTTTTTTGTTAGGGATGCAAAAATAACCAATGTGAAGGTAGAGATTGTAAAGTTTGATTATAGACTAAATGAATAATCAAATGCTGACGTGACACATTTTGATTATTCATTTTAATTATTACCCTTGCGGATACTCTTAGAGCTTAAAAAAAAAAAGTCGTTGGAGAATGTCCCATTTACGATGAAATTTATGAAGGTTGATATGATATTTGTTATTTTGGACAAAACAATTCTGTCTAATTCTCAAATTCGTGGGAGGATACTGAACTTTAGTTATTTGAAAAATATTTAACGAGGGATCTCAGAAGTAGATGACGGTTGATAAAGTAATCATTGATTATCCGTCCAAATGATGTAGGATAATAAATAAAAACATGCATTGATATTTGAAAAAGATGTATTGATACTTATGAAAGTATATTAATATCTGTAAAATATGTATTGATATCCGAAATTGTTTAAAATTATGTGTATATTATACTCTGCCTAGGGGCGGAAGTCAGCAAAACCAAATTTTCAATATTCATATTGTGCTCCAATAAAGTCGTTGAAGAAGCGTCACGAAATCTCAGAAGAGAGAAGCTTTGGACTTGGAGCTCCCCTCTCAGGCACCATGATACCATTAGGAGTTTTGACTACTCTAATCTCGCTGGCGTCATGGGTGACAAAAGTTTCACAACCTCAACAATGTGATATTGTGATGGACTGATGAAGGGGCCACTTTAACAGTTTACTGCGTTTAGAGTCCGTTCCAGAAACACAATAAGAACTTATTTTTTGTGTAATAAGAAAGCTTGTTCCAAAAAATAAGAAGGCTGATACTTATTTTGAAAGAATTTATATAGGTACCGAGTTGTGTAGAGTGCTTGATCCGAGCACCCTTTTTCCGTGTAGGGTGCTTGATCATATATACACGGAAAATGGGTGCTCGGATCAAGCACCCTACACACCTCGGATGACGTTGATTCCTACATTGGCCCCCTCGTTTTTTTTTTTAAAGAATTTTTGGACGACTCGGATCGGCCGTCTAGTGACCGGAGACGACCCAGCGTGGCCACTGGTACAATTTGCCTCCGCCGATGCCCATTATCATAGTAACAGTCTTATTTTTTTGTATAAGACAACTTTAAGCTCAAAAATCATGTGTTTATGCAAATAATTTTCCTACCACTATGGATCTTGTTTGATAGATCTCATTGAAATCTTTAATACGGTGCAAAAAAAATTGAATTTTTTAATTATTTTTGAGTTTGAAAATGTGAAAGAAATTTTTTATTTGAATTTTGTGGAATGACCTTTTTTATTTTTGAATAAAAAGTGGCAAAATAAGTACTTATTTTTTAAGAAAATTTCCGGAACAGAGCCTTAATAATTGTACTTTAATGCGCATTTAATTTCAGGCTGAAATACCCTCTCTCTTTTTTTTGTTCAACGGAAATAAAATACCATCTTATGCGCATTAAAGTGCTTTATAAAAAAAAGATGGTATAAAAAAATTGTTGTTATTTTGAAAGCATAAGTAGTAGAGGCTACCCACCTAATAACATAAAAATATTATATAAAAAAATTCAATAGGATTTCATCGAGTTAAACCTTGATCGATAATAGCAAGCATTGTATTCCCTCCATATCAACCGTATGGACACCTTTTCTAGCAGCAGCTCATCACTTAAGACAGAAAACAATGTACTAAAACCGTAAGAGATGTATCACACAAAAGCCATCTCCTAGCTTATGTGTATTAAAACAACGTATTAAAACCGTAATAGAAATATCACAGAGAAGCCATCTCCTATGTTCTCAACTGGTAACTAATGAAAAAAAAATTTCTTTAATTATTATTATTTTTTGGTGTTTCCTACCTTAAAAAACATCAAAACAAGTTCAGCATCTTCAACCTTCTTCTTTTTTTGGCCTCAACTACTGGCATTACATGGCATTGGCAGCAGCTTCGAGAATTCTCCTAGCTTCTGTATTAGGATCAGCCAGCTCACTTGGGGCCTGCCAAAATTGAAAATTAGGGAGCCTAATAAAAGTTCCAAAAAAAATACAAACAACATAATTGATATTCACTCTCCCATTTTTTTTATAACTACACTCCTTTTCTAATAGTATTGTCCTTTTGTATGAAAAAACATCCACACTTAAAAAGAGCAATACCTACAACTCAAAAAAGAGCAATTTCGAAAAGGGAAAAAAAAAGGGTGCAAAAATCATTTTCCTCAACACAATCCTTTCAATTGCTAACCTTGCCATAGAGATTTGTCTTTGTAGGAGAAGCACCAGCAGCCAGTAGCAATCCTATAACATCTTCGTGTTCACCTCTGGCCGCATGATGAAGAGGCTGGATATGAGGGGAGAAGTACAAATGGCGATCAAGAGCAGACAAAAGCAGCTTTGTTTACCTCTAGGCTGCAACTTGTTTAAATGTGTTTTACATCTAGGCTGCAACCTAAGGCTTTGTTTGGAACAGGGGGAAAGGAAGGGAAAATTAAAAAAAAATTCCTTCCTTTATATGGTTCAGAGAAAAGAGAAGAGTAAATAGGAAAATAGTATTGAGCACAGTGAAATTTTCCTTCCATTTTTCTCACATTTTCCTTCTTAATTACTTTCTCTTTTCTTTCCTCTCTTCCTATAAGTTCCAAACAGAGCCTTAGGTCGCATTTGGATCACAGATTTGTAACACGGGGGTTCATGAAGAAAGAAGAACCGGTACAGGTAAAGAGAGAAGAAATGAGGAGAAGAAATTAAATTATTCATCTAGATTCCACATATTTTCCTCTAACAACCCCAATATGAATCCAGAATTCAAACATAGCTTTAAGGAACTAACAGGAGCCTCTCTCTTTTTTTGAAAACCCCAAACTATACATTAAGATAACAGAGTAACAGGAGCTAGTCACATTTATCAAAGCAAACATCATCTTACATGAAAATTGTAATAGACGCAATTATATTAGGAAAATGGCCCTGCTTGGGTGATATTTTCAGAAACCATTATTCAGAACACCTTTTAGAGATTGCCTTTGCAAATTCACACACTCGTCATCCTCATTTTGCATTTCTTTATTCGCTCAATTGTTTTGAACAAGTTTAAAAAATCTGATTGGTGTTATCTTAAAAGATTGTTCATCCAAAAAGTTCGTCAAAAACAAGTTTTTGAAGTTCGTCAACCATCTGTTCAAAAATAAAAATAAAAAAATTCGTCAACCAAGACTGTTCTAACAAATGCCATAGAGAACTCATCCAAATTATGAATACGAAGCACGGACAGACAGGAGATACGGACAAGACATGTACACATCATTTCTCCAAAAACTAGGATATGGACACGCAAGGGACACTTCCAATTTAAAACTTATTTATATCATACATGTATCTTAGGAATTATTCTCACCAGAAAGATGCCTGATGAGTGGCGAAAGAGTATATTAGTTGCATTAATTACACAGGTATTAAATTGATGAGCCATACTATGAAGCTGTGGAAAAGAGTTGTTGAGCATCGCCTAAGAATGATGACAAATGTATAAGGCAATCACTTTGGGTTTATGCCAAGTAGATAAACTATGGAAGCAATTTACTTGTAAGGAGATTAATCGAAATGTACAGAAAGAAAAAGAAAGACATTGACATGGTTTTCAAAGACTTGGAAAAAATATAGGATAAGGTGCATGGAGATGTCCTATGGTGGGTAGAAGGTAAGACAAACAGGTATATTGATGTAATTAAGGATGAGGGTGTTGTCACTACTATTAGATCCTAGCAGAGGAAACAAGCGAATCCCCAATCACAGCAAGATTACACCAAGAGTCCACTTTTGGTCCCTACCTCTCTACCTTAGTTATGGATAAATTGACTAGACATACTCAGGATAATATCCCCTGGTGTATGTTGTTTGGGGATGATATTCTATTAGTAGATGAAACTGCAAAAGGTGTTAATGATAAATTAGAAGCTTGGAGAGAAGCATGGTGAGTCGAAAGGATTTAGTCAGTAGGAGTTAAAGGAAGTACATCGAGTGTAGTGATAGTCAAAGTGCTCCCTCCCAAATCAAGAGTTACCAAGAACCGAAATTTTCAAGTATCATAGCTTAATGGTTAGCAAGGACAGATATTACGGAGGACATGACATATGAAGTACAAACTAGAAGGACAAGTGGTGGAGTGCTTTGGGAGTGTTTTGTGAACTCAAAATACCCGCTAAGTTGAAGGAACATTCTACTGTATTGTTATATGACTAGCCATGTTATATGGCACATAGTATTGCATACTAAAAAAAAACAAGTGAGTAAGATGAGCGTAATGAAAATTTAAGATGGAATGTGTAAAAGACATTGCAAGAAAAATTAGAAACCAAAACCTTTGCGGGAAGGTAGGGTTAGCACCGATAGAACATGTATGTTATATAGCGATATATACGGTTGTTAGGAACTTAGGAGGAGTAATATGGTTACAGTGGGGGCGGCATTAAAAGGCCGTAGAGAGGGTAGTTTGAAAGGATCTAGGTTTCTTGGACAGTTCAATGGGGAAAACGGTATCATGGAACCGACCCCAATCAATTGGGACTTGCGGCTCTGTTTGGCTTGGTATGTATCTTGGGAACTCACATAAAAGCCAAAAACATTGTTTCTATCCCATTAAATTATATAAGCAAAACATACAGACAGTGTTAATGATACTAATATGCAAATCAAGAATCAGTATACTAGAGTGTCCAAAAGTGTACTAGAGTGTCCCTAATTTCCTACCTAACAAAGCACATTGAAAAATCAGACACGTATTTAGATGTGTCCAACTCCAACACGTGCCTGGCGAGGGCGGCCATGTTCTACAGGGTTTAGCTAGTAAGTCCAATACACACATCATACAGACTTTCAGAAAACATGCACAATCACAAAAAGATACTCAGTATTTATCAACAAAAACATAAGGGAACTTAAGCTTTTCAATCGAGGTTTTAAAGTTAGCCCAATATAAAGACATTTTATAAAGTTGAAGGAAGTACTATGATCACAAAATACTTACAGTATCACCTTCAACATCAACTGATTCTAGCACTCTCTTCACGGCCTCTGGATTGCTGGTGCTGTTAATTAGAACTTCAACTATCTCCGTAAATCCTGCAGGCAGTCGTTGGCACACAATTAGCATATAATATGAATTTGATAGTGAAAAGTAGAGGTCAGGGCCTACCGCTTGCACATGCATCATGCAGAGGAATTGCCCCATCTTGATCCTTGACCTCCAAGCTAGCTCCTCTTTCCAACAATAGCTATAACGCAAAGGGGATCTTCGGTATTAATGCCAAGTAATAGAAGTGAGAAAAAGAAAACAATGTTAGCCGTAGTTGCGATAACGAGAATATAGAAACATGGGGTAGCTGACCTGGACACAAGGTAGATAGCCATAGAGACAAGCAAGATGAAGAGCAGTGTCCCCATCTTCCACTGGTTCATCTATGCTGCCACTCAAGTTATCTGTAGTTGTCGTCAACAAAAGAGAAGGGCAACCATCACCAAAAGGTGGCATGCATAAGCCCTAACGCTAAGAAATACGCCTTAGCCACTGATGATACTGTCATAGTGACAATGATGGAAATCTCACATGACACAGGTTGCTCAAGTTATTCAAAAACTATATTGGGAGTTCTTAGTTCTATATATATTTTTTGGAAACTGGAAAAACTCATGAAGCCAACAATTCAAGTTGAACACAAGTTTGGGATTTCCAAGCCACATATTGAATTGTTTTACAATTGGCAAATCATCTATAACAGGTGCATCAAGTATTTACTTCCCAATTATAGAAATTTAATAATGGGCTTGTTGGAGACCTTTTCAAATGAAGCAATTAAGCACAAACACCACTTATTGGATCCTCATGCACGAACCAAACTACAGGTATATCGAAGGCATGGTTTGAGCACCTACAACACCTCTTGAGGGCTTATAAAAGAACCTAGTTGCAATCATATCAATTACGTGCACGAGTCACAACCAATGCTTTCAAAGGCAAATGCCCAATGCAAGGCATTTTATTGCTTATGAGGCAAGGCGTAGGCGCAGGCAGCCAGGCATCGAGGTGTAAACCTAGAAATATATGTGTATGTGTGCGCGCGTGCATGCGTGCGTGTTAACAGAAGTGTACACATTTTTATAGAAAAAAATTACCCAAGCAAATACTCTCTGACAACCCATTGCTCATGCACGAATCAAGCATGTTGAAACCGATTTCCACTTTATTCGAGAAAAGGTTCTTATGCCTACATGGCAAAAGGTCCTTAATAATGAAAACGGTTGGGTAACAGTGGATTACATCTCGTAGGCAGTTATCTCCGTCTTTGGTCAATTATGGTTTGTTAGAGTTAGTTGTATGTAAGTTGCTTCCTAGCGCAGTTGATTGGGCAGGTAATTGGCACTTTGTTTGGTGAGGGTTTAAACCCCAACCCCCCACCCTCTACTCTTTCCCCTAGGATAGAATAAATTAGTATTTCTTTGGATTGGAAAAAAAAAAAACAAAGAGTTAGCTGTATGTATTCTTTACTAATGTGTTATAGAGTGCAGAGGATACACTATAGTCGTACAAATACATCACCATCTGTCTATAGTGATCAAGTTCTGCAGAATACGATCAAGAAAGATTATTCTCGATTTCTTTACCAATGTGTCTAGTGTGACCTTAGTTACATAATCCTTCAAAAAGGCTTTCGCTCCCTCACTCAAACCTCGCTATGTGTTCGCGCTCTCAGTTCTCGCACTCACGATAGTTTTATGGTGGAGTTTTGAAAGATACTTTACATGTTCCCACTCCCACTCACGCTCCAGATACCCGCACAAGCATTATGTGACTTAGAGTGTGACACATGTACCAATTCAGCAGTTCTCCCTCTCGTCTCTACACACATCTACCAGTTTACACTAAGCTTGGTTCAAAGCAAAATATGAGATACAGTCAAACCCTAGCTTTCTAGCTCAACAATTACAATAACCTTAGGGGAGTGATTTTCGCACTCCCCAACTTGTTAACTTTGGGGAGAGCGAAATCAATATACAGTGGATTTTTGCACTCCCCTAACCTTGACCCCAAAAGAAGGCACAAAAACTGGCGATACATAGAAATTGAACCAATGAGGATGTAAACGCACCTAGAGCGCGGCGGAGGGCGTCGACGTCGCCGAGCTCGGAGGCGGAGGCGAGGTCACGGAGGTGCGGAGGCGTGTCGGACTCGGTTTCCAGAAGTTCGTCGACGTCGTCGTCGTCTTCTTCTTCTTGAAAAAGAGCATCTTGTTCTTCTTCGTCTTCGTCCAGCATACCGTTTCGCCTCCCTGGTACCGCCATGTTCTCTCTTCTCTCAAGCCGCGAAAGAGTTCCGAAGGGAGAAGGGAGAGGACGCGGGCGTGTGCGGTGCGCTGTGGTGCCCAGTCCGCATTCGGGTGCCCTAGTTGACGGAAAGAACAGTAATTACTCTAGGAACAGTTTCACGCGGTATTTGGGCTGTTTTAGAGCATTTCCAGCCTTGACCAATTTTAAGACTCAAATTTAAAAATAAAACAAAAATCACATAAATTTCTCTCCAATCTTTGACACAAATTTTTTCCTATTTTAGGTTTTACCCATTTTTTTACCCAAATTTGAGACAACTTTTGCTTTGACTCATTTTTCTAACGGCTAGTTAGAGAGAAAGAAAGATGGAGATGTGTAAAATTTGAGTTTGATGATTGGAGATATGTCTACTAAAAATGAATTTTTACCCAAAATTTGAATTAAATTTGAGAAAAAATATGAGTGAAAGCTGAAAATGCTGAGCATGTAAATCAAGCAATTGATATTTTACCTATCCAAAATTCAATTTTTTCATTTTACCTATTTAAATCTTCCTTAATTCCACATCAATCCTCCTTATTATCATCTCTATCTTCACAAAATAGTATAAAATATTGAAAGAGAGAGATTGAAGGCAGAAGCGAGAGAGATAACTGAGAAAATAATAAAAAAGCATAGCATATTGTTCATGAACAGTGCATCGCTATTTGTACCGAGCTATTGAAGTAAATGTATTTTAGCTTGGTGTTTTGCTACTCCGCTGCATGCAAGATTTTGGGGGTAACCTCTCTACTTTACCTAATTCTGTGCATATAGAGACTCTTGTGTACATGCTCTTAGAGCAAGTTTACCAATTGTGAGGTAAAATTGTTAGTCAACTATATATTTTTTTTCATTTTACCTACTAATATCTCTTTCAATATTATACCAATATTATTTATTTAACCTATTTTTTATTAAAATATTATTAATTTTATTTACTTTTTTTCTTTTTTGGGGAGAGAGGGAGAGAGAGAGAGGAAACAATAAAAAATTGGATAGCTTTTAAACTGTTGTTCGCTTGTTATACTGAAGAACTGTAGCTAGAGGCACTATACCAACGTATTTACCTCATCTGCTGCAGAACTTGTGTCCTTTTGATTAGCCAAAATAGCTTTCACTCCTCTTTACCTTTCCTGATAAACTTGATAAAGGATGGATATAGCAAGTCCGATCCAGGAAAGATATACGTGTTTGGGAAGACCTTTGGTTGTCCAAGAATACTGATTTCAGAATTAATGGAACCACACCCAGAAGAGAGGATATAAAGAAAGTTGCTGATCTTATTGATTCTGATACGAAGTCCTGGAAGGTTTCTCTAATCTGTGAGACCTTCAATCAAGAGGATGCAGATACGATTCTCTCCATTCCTATCAGTTATACCAGCCAAAGAGATCGTAAAATTTGGCACCCATCCCCGAAAGGGACCTTCTCAGTCAAGTCGGCCTACCGTCTAGCGAAGGAAAGTTCAAGTTCTCATCGCAACTTTCAGGAAGGCCAAACAAGCTCCTCGAGTGTCTTACCAACAGTGTGGAAGAAGCTATGGGGACTTTCAATCCATCTGAAGGCGAAGATATTTATCTGGAAATGTTTTAATAATGCGGTGGCAACAAATTCAGAATTGGTATCACGCAAAGTCAAAGCTGACCCAGTTTGTACTTGCTGTGGTAAAGTGGAAGAATCAATTGCACATGTTCTTTTTCAGTGTGAGGCTGCAATTAAAGTCTGGATCCACTCTCCATTTCTGCTAAGACCTGAAGAATTGCTCGATTGTAGGCACATGGTTGATTGGTGGGAATGCATCTCCGATAGTATAACACAGAGTCGTTTGCCCTCTCCCTTCCTAGGTATGGCTTTACTTTATTGTTGGTGGATATGGCGAGCAAGGAATGATTTTATTTTCAATGGAATAGTTTGGGCAATGGATGCTGTTAGTAGGAAAGCGCAAGGTGATTTTTACGAGTTTCAGGACGCTAACACTAAGGTCCCCCATCCCCTATTGAGTTCCTCTTTGATGGGGACCTCGGTGTGGCAGCGACCTGAAATGAATGTGCTGAAGATAAACGTCGATGCGGCGGTTTGCAGGAGCTCAAATACTATTGGCACAGGGGCAGTGGCTCGAAGGGATAACGGTCAGGTTATGGGTTTTTTTCTAGTTATTCATGATGGGGTCAACTCGTCCAGAATTGCTGAAGCTTTGGTCATTCGCAATGGGATAAAACTGGGGAGTGCTCTAAAGAATCCTAAGGTGCATATTGAATCGGACGCGGAGGCGATTGTGAGGAGTTGCAATGATGATCAAGACCCTCCCTCTGATATAGCAGTAGTTATTCATGATTGTCTAGTCTTAAAGAAATCTTTCACTTCCTGTGTTTTTGGCTTTGTTAAATGTGAATGTAATAAGGCTGCGCACTGTTGTGCTCAAAAAGCCCTTTCCAATGATATGTCTGGTCTGTGGATGTCCATTTTACCCCCATGGGGTTCTCATCTCTCTAATGTTTAGGCTTTGCCTATTAGATGAATAACAATCTTCTCATCTTTTGCCAAAAAAAAGTGCTATTCAACTGAGGTTAAAAAAAAAAAGAAGTGTTATTCAACCGAGCTCGTTAAACCTTGTTTGAGATCAGTTTTTTACATGAGTCTATGTGTACATATGGAATGTGCATACATATGAATTTTGTGAGCTTCACATCGGGGGTGATTCGAACCATCCATTATTTTTAAATTTTATTATGGAGTCCTAGAAAAAATCAGCTCAATACTATATCGGTAAGGATTTTTTCTAAATTTGTAGGGACGAAACTGAATAGTTAAGTAGTTTCGCTCTCATAAATTCAGAAAAAATCCTTATTGATATTGGGTTTAGCTGATTTTTTAAGGGGCTCCATAAAAAAAATATTTAAAAATAATCGACGGTTCTAATCATTTTTGTGAGACCCGAAATGAGTCTCATAAAATTCATATGTACATTCCATATGTACTCATAGCTTTACTCTTGTTATATAAACAAAGATAAGTCTGTTGATACAGACAAATAATACACAGATCGCCCACAGATTTTTTGTGAGACCCACTATGGGTCCCACGCAAACGATATGAGAAATTCATTAAATTTAAAACATTTTTTCAAGGCCCCCTGCGAAAATTTAGCTCAATCCGATACATATAGGTGCTTTATGCAATCATCTAATTTTTCCTTATTCTGACATTCGAATGAAAAGTTAGATGATTGGATCGAGTACCTATAGGTACTGGATTGAACTGAATCAACTGATTCATCGCGAGAGCCTTTAAAAAACTATTTTACATTTAATGAACGGGTTGGATTGTTTGTGTGGGACGCGAAATGGGGCCCACAAAAAATTTATGCGCTATCTGTGTTGTATTTCTCTGTGTGAATAGCAAGATCCTATAAACAAACCAAGTTTGAATTTTTTTTAAGCTTGTTAAGATTTCAAATCAAATTTGAACAAGCTATTACTCGGCTCGTTTGGCTTATTGTGTATAAAAAATTTAAAAAAGTACAAGTTACTAGAGATCAGATCATCTCGTATCATAAATAAACTAAGCTCGAGCTCGTTAAGTTTTCAAACTAAGTTTGATCAACTACTTGCTCGTTTGACTTGAAAGAATGGTTATGCTAACAAGTACCCCGGGCCCAAGTTAAGGTGCAATAAATATGAAATATTATCTAATATTTAATACTTTCTCCGTCCCCTTTTTTAGAGTTTAATATTTCATTTTGGGTTGTCCCTTAATGAATGTCCACTTTTTAAAGTTAGTGGATAAAAGTTAGTATATTTTCTAATTTACCTCCTAAAAGTATATTTCATTTTGAAAAGTTAGTAAGTAAAAGTATAATAATGATATTTCGATAAAGGGTAAGTAGAGAACGTGAATGTAAAAGTTGATGTGAAAAGTATAATGATCATAATTCCTTAATAAATTGGAGTTATAAAGCTAGACATTTAAAGAATTAACATCAAAATTGTATTTTGCAACTTTACCTTGTATTTTGAAGGGTAAAAATTTCATTGTGTGAACTCAAGAATATACGTCAAAATCTTGTTATATTACTTTATTGGTAGAATGTTACTCACGAAGTGGTCAAGAGTGCTATTGAAGTATCACTAATTTCATGGATTACTATTTACTATGGTTATGTTTTTATGTTTGCATATAATTAGTGAGGTTTCACTAGCTTACTTTGAAATCTGATGCATGTTGTGTTAATTAGTTTCACTAGTTGGAAATTCTGTTCGAACTCTGAGTTGAGATTTGCTAAGACGGACACGACAGCGGCAAACGCATGGGGGAGATTCTCCGATAAGAACCTCAAATTTGTGACTGGGAGCATCTTCAATTCATCAACCATGGCGACTGCATTGTCATTGCTGCCGTCGATGGTGGAGAATTGGCCCTTGAGATTGTGAATTTTCGATCGTATCATCTCTCTCTTTCTCTCAATTAGTGGAATTTCATGTTTTGTTGATGAATTTCGATCGCCCCATTGGTCTACCTATGAGATGTAAGCAATCCTCAATTGAGATGTTTTTTATTTTATGAGACTTATATGAGAGATGTTTAGATCCAAATATGTTGGATGTCACGCCCTCGATTTTCAACATAAATAAATAATCCATTTTGATAAAAGTTCCTCACATATTATTATAGATAAAATACCCCAAATAATTCCCATCTATTCATCATTACTAACAAGTCCCCAAGTCAAAAGATATACAACTTTGACACTCTGGCCCCAAATAAACTTAAGAACAAATACGACAAGTTGTTAAGTTACAAACGGTTTGATCAAAAGGAAATTCTTGAATGAATAGTTACAAATCCATCTCTATCAAAAGAAAATTAATTACAAAGATGACCAAGTAACTAAATGTAATTAGCTTCCAAAAGGTCTTTCACTTCCAAGTATACAATGCAAGTAAGTTATTGTCCAGCATTTGAATCTGAAAAGAAAGATTTGGTTGAGCTACACTAGCCCAGTAGAAAAATCTCTACAAAATCTATATACTGATGAGATGATAAACATAGGCACAGTGAATCAGGTTAAATGGCAAATCCTTTTTGTAAGGAGAGAACTAGTGACGAATCTAAATCATTGGAATACAAGGAGCTTAGCACACAATGATAAATCTAATATCGACACGTACCACACCATTTACTAGCATAGATACATTCTCATACACACACACATACACGCTTACACATCTCCCACAGAATTTTTACCCCTTGCAATTTTGTATTTCCACCCCTTGCGTTACAATAAACTTCACCCCTTGCGTTACAATAAACTTCCCATTCAACTTCATAACAACAACCACATTATCATCACTATCAATACCGATGCTATATACTCATTCCATACATACCACATTATCCAACACGTCACAAATAACTCATGAATCTCAAGTATCAAGACAAAAATACATCATTCATAAGAATATGAAATCTTCAATCCTTAAGGTGTTCCACTCGAACCATATCTAGCAATCAAACACTACTATCGCACAAAATCACTAGATAACATGTAGAGAAAGAGAGAAATCCCTACTAAAGTGGGTTTTGAGCAAAACTCTAAGTCTATCAAGTGGATTTAGCCTAAATCTTCAAAGATAAACTTCTCTCAAGCTTTGCTACAAAATTTACAATAGATATAATCCAAAAAACAAGATAAACAAGTATGGATCAACCAGTAATTGAGAGGAGAGAGAGAAAAACGTGATTGAGAGTCAAGGAGTGAGAGCATGAACACAAAACTTACCATTTGTTCATTAAATGCGAGATTCAAGTGAATTTGAGGTGGAAATCACTTAGATCTTGATGATTTAAGGTAGAAATCAAAGGATTTGAGTGAGATTGGAGCGGGGTAGGTGAGATGGGGTGTTTCCAGATCTATTTCGTGGGTTTTGGGCGTGAAAAATGGTAAAGGAGGGTATTTATAGTGGGCTGAAAAGCGTGCTGGTATTTCTCAAAATCGTCAGTAGTTACCGGTACTGGGAATCGCCCAACACCGGTATTGAAACCCCAAAATGTCAAAAACACACAACTTCTGGACAACGGGTCCCGGTACAGGCCAAAATGTAGTACCGGTACTGGTTGAAGAAAATTTTGAAATTTTTTATTGACGGACATCTAATTGTACCCGTTTGCTACCAACATCTCCAAACATAATTAAAACCCCAAAATACAATCTTCCACATATTTAAACGATTAAAGAAAATAGAATAATTCACGAGTCTCTACATTGGATGTTCTTGTCCAGATTTATTTTGTTTGTTTTGTTACATTTTATTTCATTAGTTCGAAGGTCTCATCAAATTGTGAAGTGTGATATGTTTTATGATTGTAGAGACCCGAAAAAAAATTTAATTATTGAAATGTTTATTAATTGCTTAATTGGGAAAGTAGGATTTATTTGGTGGTAAATTAAATTGAGAATTGAAGTGAAAGGATAAAGACTTAAGGGAGTGTGTGTGTGATTTAAAGATATGAAGGTATAAATAGTAGGTGTGTGTGGTACAGGAGATAATTGTATCTCCTATTCTCTCTCTCTCATCCATCCCCCTCTCCCTCCCAGCTGATTCTCTCTCTCTCTCCCTCTCCTCTTTTCACTCAAAACTCCACTCAATCTCTCAAGAACTTCAAGAATCACCAACCCTCTGGTTTTTCATTTGCGTTCTTGAACTTGGAAATCCTTGGGTCAACCTTGAATCGAAGATTTGAAGTTCAAAAAGGCTAGAACTTGCTCAAGTCTTGTAGATCTTGGTGTTCGTCACGAGGTAGGGACTTCTTTACCTCTTTTATGTGTTTATATGTTGGTTTGGTGTAAGAATCAGGCTTTGATCGTCTCCCTTCATTCATTTCGAAAGCTATCGAAATTTGCAGAAAATCGCCCAAAATCGCGTAGGGATCCCCCTTTTCATTTCTGGTCCAGCAAGCCCAAGGATCGATCCCTGGTGATGGGGGATTGATCCCTCCCCTCTCTGGAAATTATGTTCATCTTTTGGGTTTCAGCCCAACTTCAAACGGCCATAACTTCTTCGTCCGATGTTCGTTTTATGCAAATTTTATATCAATTCGAAGGTCTTGAAGTTAGCTTTTCATTTCCACAAAAATCACCTAAAAACTCTAAGTACATAGAAAGTTATGACCGTTAGAGTGGAGGTGTGTCAGTCTCCCAACATCCATTGGCTACCCCTATGATTCTTATTTTGTCATCATGACTTCCTATGATTAGTGGATGATATTCTTGAGCCATTGGCCTTCCTTTAGTGAGGAACGAATAAGGAATTGCTGAGTTGAAATTTCGTTTAAATACTTCCTATTGATTGTTGGCACTTGTGAATGTTTATGCATGTTTGTGATAACGTAGGCATGTTGTTGTAGGGGGAACAAAACAATTTGTGCCTAGAACTGCACCAGATTGTTATGGCTACTCTTGCCTCTGTACCTGAACCATAATTCGTCGTCGGATCTCTAATCTGCAAAACAAACAAGGGGTGAGCGCACCTTTGCCTCTCGTGGCAAAGACCCTCCGATGCCTAAGTTAGTATCACGCACTGGCAGAAGAACCCTAATTATCAATAGGTAAAACGTATGAATATATTGTATTGCGTACCTTTATCTCTAGGTTTACCTCATATTTATAGATTCATGGATGCTTGCCGCCCAAGTATCCGTGTTGCACTAGGTTTCCTACCTCGTATAGGAAACCAGAATATCTTGGATTCTCGTTCCCTTATCAGTTCATTACCTTAGTCCACTTAGGACTCTTTTCCATAGCTGGCCGAACATCCCACTTTCTTTGGGTATCTATTCTAGATCCTATTTCCTCGGGATCTCATTCCTTAACGGAATAACACTGCTTCTGGACCCTTCCAGAGTGTTCTTCCTGCCTTAGCACCTGATTGGAGCTCCTTCCTTGTTCGGCTATCTCATAGCCGAACAGACTGTCTGGACTAGTTTACTAGCTGTCTTTAATTTTGTATCTGATAGTCCTGTTAAGGGGCAGATACCTTGTTTCTGCGTCTAGCAATGTTTTGCTCACGTAATAGATTGGGATTTGCTCGGATCCTGTATCCCTTAACAGGACTGCACTTACAGCATGTTTAGAAACTGCCAGATACAAAATTAAAGACCCACCAGGTAGTGGAGTTGACAGAAGTGGGGCTTCGGCTAAATACTTCTTTAGGTCCTGGAAGGCTTGCACGCACTCTGCTCCCATTCAAATCCTTCCCTTTTTTTAAGCAACTGAAAAAAGGGTCTGCACTTATCACTTGATCTACTGATAAATCTGTTGAGTGCTGCAGCCATTCCAGTCAATCTCTGGACTTCCTTTGTGGTTTTGGGACTTTGTAAATTCTGTAGGGTCGTTATTTGGTCAAGGTTTGCCTCAATCCCTCTCATGGTTACAAGGTGACCCAAGAACTTTCCAGATCCCACTCCAAACGCACATTTTGAGGCGTTGAGTTTTAGTTTGTACTTTCTTAGGTTTCGAAGGCCTCCTTTAAATCTGCTATGTGTCCTTGGTGAGTCTTACTTTTCACCATCATATCATCAATGTAAACCTCCATGGTCTTACCAACGAGCTTTTTGAACATGATGGTTGCCAGTCTTTGGTATGTTACCCCTGCATTCCTTAGTCTAAAGGGCATGACACTATAATAATACAAACCTCGTGGTGTAATGAAAGAAGTTTTGTCCTGATCAGGCCCAAACATAGCAATTTGATGATATCCTCGATATGCGTCGAGAAAGCTCATCCGCTCATATCCAGCAGTGGCATCTACTAACTGGTCAATTCTGGGAAGAGGAAAACTATATTTTGGGCATGCTTTGTTTTAAGTCTGTGAAATCTACACAGACACGCCATTTTCCATTCTTCTTTTTCACTACCACTGTGTTGGATAACCATTCTGGATAATTGGTTGGGCCTATTCGGTAGTCGTTGAAGTTTACCAAACGGCCGTCAAATTCAATTATTTATTAACCGGACTACAACTAAAGATTTGCATAGTATAGTGAGGAAGTCCGAGTCGATCCACAGGGAGTTCAAATATAGCTTGTTTGGATTAGATGTAAGGGTTTGCGGCGTTTAGGCGGCCAACTTTTAGTTTTCCTTTGAAAGGTGAAGAAACACTCTTATGGAAAAGACTAGAAATGAGTCTTAACTAAGAATTAAAAGCGGCAAGGCAATGGAGTTACTAACGCCCATAACTTAAGCCATCTAACAATTCTTAACGAAAACACGGTTGAATCGCATGGCATAGGCTATCAACCGGAAGATTTAGCTATGAAAATGGTTAGACATGATATAGAGTTTGAATAACAAGCTAAACACAAGGCGTGACATCGCTCTCGGAACTATGTGAGCGAGCACATGATCACCGGAGATTAACAACGCCAAGACTTGCATTCAAACTAAATATCAAGGTCAAGAACTAGAAGCATGGTTTGGAAAGCGAGCAAGTTCTTTGGTTCTTCTGGCAAACATGAGTCGAGACATAGCTCACAGAACCATATGAGCGAGCATATGATCACCGGAGGTTAACATCGATAAGTTTTGTTACATAAAAGGCGAACCACACACATTTACAAACCAAACCTCAAGTTCTAAGATTGAGAAAAGCAAGATTAACTTAAGTCATGAAGCATTAATCACCCCGGTGCCAAGCCTAATCAACTACTCATACATAAGGAAAAGACTAGAAAGCATGCTAGAATTGGAAAACATGTTTAACTGATAGAACCAAAAATAAACTTAATTTAAAGAAGATCTAGTCCGTAGCTACAACATTAATACACCACAAATTAAACGAAACTAAATACTTACTTGAGTTTTAAGGAAAATAAGCTTGAAAACTTGAGCAACAACAATGGAAAAAGACTACCCTAAGCTAACTACTCTTTCCTAGGAGAGAGGAGAGGGATATTTATACAAAAACCAACTTCCTCTCTCAAAATATCTTAAAAGGTTACTACAAGTAGCAAGTTTCCAAATATGGAAGGTTGAAAAACTGTGGAAAGCTGTTAGTAAGCAATCTGTATCCCGAGTTGTTAAGCCTATGTTGGAAATGCTGTGTAGAAGAGCTGTATGGATTCAACCAGAATGGTGTATGGATACATAGGAAGCTGTCCAAAATATAAGGCCACCGTATGGATACAACCAAAACGGTTGTATGGATACAGCCTTGTTAACTGCAGAAATGGCCTCTAGCTTCAAAACTTGGCACCCGATGCTTCCGAACTTCACCCGATGCTTCGTATCTTGCTCATTAGAGAACGGTGGCACTTCGCCATTTGGTCTTGGAAGCTCGGACTCCCTCGAGGCATGTCCATGGTGTTCAAACGCGCCTTATTTATACGAATTACCTGAAATACACAAAAACCTACCTTACGTGCAATATCGCATAAAAACGACAACATATATGTACAAACACAACATACTAGAGGACTTAAGCACCAAGAATATGCATTATTGGGTGCTTATCAATAATAAACCTCTCGTATTGCCTTAGCCTCTAACAAACGATCTACTTCTTCGATAACAGCATCAACATGCTGCACGGCTGCCCTTTTCTTCCTCTGAATGACTGGCTTATGTTGTGGATCAACGTTCAAATGGTGGCAGATGACATCTGCATCCACCCCTGGCATTTCTTCTGGTACCCAGGCAAATACGTCAATGTATCTCTTTAGGAAACTTACCAATTCATCCTCTTCCTTAGCCGGTAATGATTCTCCAATGAGGAAATACCTTTCTGGATTAGTCTCGTTGATCTGTATTTTCTTCAAGCCCTGAATTACCTTCTCTGTTGGGTCCTTTCCGACGTCCTCGATAGTCGGTTGATCCGGGGCTTCCACCGTATGGACATGGTGGACATTTTGGATTCTCTTTACGATGGACACCAAACACTGTTGAGCTACCTTCTGGTTACCCTTGATCTTTTCAATCCCGTTGGATCCTGGGAACTTTACCATTTGATGGAGGGTGGAAGAGACTGCCCTCATCTTGTGTAACCATGTTCTCCCTATAATCACGTTATAAGAGGATGGCACATCCACCACCAGGAAGTCAGTTTGCAGTACCACTGTCCCAGCCCGAACAGACAAAGTTACCTTTCCTAATGGCCACACTGCTCCTGCCCCGAATCCGACCAAGAGGGTTACTGATTGTATCAAATCTGCTTGAGTCAATCCCAACTTCTTGAATGCATCGTAATATAGCACCTCGGTGCAACTCCCTGAATCCACCAGGATTCTTTCCATGTCATATTCCCCAACTCGTAGGGTTATGACTAAAGCATCATTGTGAGGTACCTGGACTCCTCTCAGATCCTCATCCGTGAAAACTATGCCCTCGTTGCATGTTTCTTCGTCACTCCCTCTTTTCTTTCCCAACTGCATTACATGTTGGTCATGTTTTATTTGTCTCTGGAGTAATCTCATCTCATTCCTCGTATAAGGCTCGGCCAATCCATGTATCATATGGATTATGCCCTTTGGATTCTGCTCGTAATCCAATTCCATTACTTTTTCTTTATCCTTGGGGTCTTCCTGGATAAATTTTTTGAGATAACCTTGCGAGACCAGATCATTGAGGTGCCTTTTAAACATCTCACAATCTTCAGTCATATGACCCCAATTCTTATGGTAGCTGCAGTGCTGATTCGTAGCACGTTTTGTATTTTTATCTCCACCAAGACTTGGGGCCCACTTGAAGTAAGGCTGATTCTTTATTTGATAAAGAATCCTATAGATGGGCTCCTTCCAAACCGTGGTAATGGAAAAGAAAGATTTGGGATCAGGTGCTTGTTTATTCGGCTCTCTCTTAGCCTGCCCATAGTCCCTCCTCTCTCGATAGGTCTTGGGCTCTGGTTTATCTGCTTTCTTTGCAAGGCCTTTGACTTGCTCGGCAACTACCTTGTCGTCTTCCCGGAATATGTCGTCTTCGTTCCTGGCATGTTGCTCTATGCGTTCCATTAACTTTGCTAATGTTCTTACTGGACTCATGTTCAAGGACTTACGCAGTTCTCCCCGAACAGGCAACCTGGTTTTGAACGTGGCTATCGCGTATTCCTCACTGCAACCTTCAATCTCATTGAAAGTCTCCCAATATTTTTTTGCATAACTTCTGATCGGCTCATCCTCGCCTTGCTTCATAAAGGAGAGACTCTCAAAAGTTTTTGGAGCTTTTCTGCTTGTTAAGAAACGAGCAGTGAATTCTTCAGCTAACTGCACCCATGTTCGGATGGAGCGTGGTTCCAACTTATGGAACCAAGACAAAGCTACCTTCCCCAAACTTGATGGGAACATCTTACACATAATTGCATCGTCTCTTTCATGCATAAACATTGCCTGCTGGTAATGCTGTATGTGTGCTACGGGATCAACATCTATTTCGTAGATGACAAATGTTCCGTGTTTCACTCTGCTCGGCAATCTAGCCTCCTGTAATTTTCTTGCAAAAGGGGAAGATGCAATATTCTTCAATGCTTTTCTTGCTGCTTCTCGTGCAGTTATGGTTTCATCTTCTAGTCCTTTTGTTTTGTTGGGTCTAGTCCTTTCCCAATCGGAATCAGGTCTTTCGTACTTGTCCCTATGATGCTTCCTAGTCCCTTCCTCCTCAGGGGTAGAACTTCGGCCCTTGCTTCTCCTCCTTCTTGGAGAAGCCCTTCTTCGTTCCGGTGTTCGACTCTTACTTCTACTCCTCTCTTTTTGTGGAGAAGCTTTGTTTCGCCTTGGGGTTGGACTTCTGCTTCTGCTCATTCTTCCTCGTGAAGGGGCTTTTCTGTATTTTACCATAGCATACCCGTTGCCCCTGAAATCTTTTCGAGACAGTCCGGAATCTTCCGGGTGTTCCCTGATTCCCTCTAGCTCCCTGATCTCATGCTCTCATTTTTTAATCAGACGAGCATACTCCTCGATTTTTTGTCTCTTTTTATCGAGGACATCTTCGCTATGATGCACACTCCTAGAGTGTGCGATCGATTCATCCCTTCGGTGGGATTTACTCCTTATTGTGGATCTCGAAGCCGTCCCTCCCTCTCTGTTCTTAGAGTTGTCATGAACAGTAAGGGAGCGGCCCTTACTCGTGGTCCTCCTGTGTCCGCCTTCGGGCTTTCTCGGAGCCTCGGGCGAAGATTTATCTCCACCTCTATCTAGCAGATTTTTCGGATCGTGTGGTGTTGCTGGATCTATTTCCACCATGGTCGTTTTTCAAAGGGAAATCGTTCGTTTCCCACAGATGGCGCCAATTGTAGGGGGAACAAAACAATTTGTGCCTAGAACTGCACCAGATTGTTATGGCTACTCTTGCCTCTGTACCGGAACCCTAATTCGTCGTCGGATCTCTAATCTGCAAAACAGACAAGGGGTGAGCGCACCTTTGCCTTCCATGGCAAAGGCCCTCCGATGCCTAAGTTAGTATCACGCACTGGCAGAAGAACCCTAATTATCAATAGGTAAAACGTATGAATATATCGTATTGCGTACCTTTATCTCTAGGTTTACCTCATATTTATAGATTCATGGATGCTTGCCGCCCAAGTATCCGCGTTGCACTAGGTTTCCTACCTCGTATAGGAAACCAGAATATCTTGGATTCTCGTTCCCTTATCAGTTCATTACCTTAGTCCACTCAGGACTCTTTTCCATAGCTGGCCGAACATCCCATTTTCATTGGGTATCTATTCTAGATCCTATTTCCTTGGGATCTCATTCCTTAACGGAATAACACTGCTTCTGGACCCTTCCAGAGTGTTCTTCCTGCCTTAGCACCTGATTGGAGCTCCTTCCTTGTTCGACTATCTCGTAGCTGAACAGACTGTCTGGACTTCTTTTCAGGACAAAACGCTAGACAATAGCTAGCATGCTTTGTGTGCTTGGAAGTAAAAGACTTTTTGGAAGCTATCAATATTAGTTAATCATCTTTGTAATTGACTTTCTTTTTATAAAGATGGGTTATACCTATTCATTCAAGAATTCCCTTTTGGCTAAACCGTTTGTAATTTAATAACTTGTTAGTACTTGTACTTGAGTTTATTTGGGCTGGAGTGCCAAAATTGTATGACTTGCTTTGTAAATTACACAAGTGGGAACTCTTTTGGGTATTTATCTATGTAATACGAGGATTCTTCTATCGAAAAGGATTATTTATTTATGTTGAAAATCGAGGGCGTGGTAATGATGATTAATGAGGTTCACTATAGTGGGTTGTTGATCGATTTTTGTAATTTTCAGTACTAAATTATAACTGTCCAATATTAGTGATATTTCACTAACTTCGTGTGTAAGTAAGGGTTCAGTCAGAGTTGATAGTTGGACTTTATTTTTTTGAACTTGTAGTAGTCAATTAGAACTTTTCAATATTAGTGAATTTTCATAACTTTGGGAGTCGCCGGCCGGAGTTAGTTGCCGAAGTTGACAGTCATTTGTTTTATTTTTTTAAAATTTTTATTACTAAATTGGGCTTCCTAATATTAGTGACATTTCACTAATTTTGCTGTCGCTTGCCAGAGTTGGCGCCGACTGGAGGTGGGGGTTGATCGAAGTTAGTGGTTGGTAGATTTTGTGAAATTATTTAGTTATTAGTGAATTTTCACTAATTTTGCATAAGGGTATTTTAGTAATCTTGCCACACTTGTCCTTATAATTTGTTTGAAAATATGCATATAACTTTAGTGTAAATTCACTAAATTTTAAAGCAAAGTCAGAACATTAGTGAATGCCATTTCCATTCCTTCCTAAGCATATACTAGTTAGTGAATGCACACTAATTTATCCAATTTTCGTACACCTATATCTTAACCAAAAAATTAGTGTGTGCTCACTAACTTTTAAAGAAAAGCTAAAAAGGTTGGCAGGATTATGAGATGGAACCTTGGAAGGCGGCCAAATTTGTCATTTGTAATCTCGTGGCTAAACCTCCCAAATTAAGCTTTTCCATTATTAGTGACATTTAGTTAATATCGCCTACCGGCGTTAGGGTTGCCAGAGTTCGTAGTTGGTCGATTTTTTGAATTTTCAAGTACTTGGAACTTTCCATTATTAGTGAAATTTCACTAACTTTGGGTGGGGGTCATCGGCAGGGGTGAGGGTTGCCGGAGTTGGTAGTTGGTTGATTTTTAATGTTTCATGCTAAATTATGAATTTTCAATTATTAGTAAATTTTCACTAGTTTTGCAGAAGGAGTATTTTAGTAATCATGCAAAACATTGTCCTTACGTTTGATTGCAGAAAGTGCAATGTCCTTGAGTGCAGGTAGAGTGGAGTTGGCCTCCCTTATGTACTCCGATGCACATGGGCAGGATTTGATCTTTGTAAGCATCAATTTCCTCTTCCAAGCCTTTAGAATTGCTTGACCGATTCCCAGACCTAAAATAATGGGTTGCCTCAAGTGTAGGGCTGAGACCGATGTAGCACAATACCTGGTAAAATTGGAGTCGAATCCATTACGGACGGTAAAGTGTGTGCTATCGAACCTCGGGTTGTAGTATTAAAATTAGCTTTTAGGTAGCCACCCCTTGTCTTTTAGTTGATTAATTAATTAATACTAACAGATAACTTGTTCAAATGATAAAAAAGAGAGGCACGGTCGTAGGAAATCCGACGCTCGCTACCCAATCAGAATCCACTCGCTTTTCAAAGTTCTAAAAACGGTTAAATTTTAGGGAGAATTAGAAACTCCGAAGGATGCGAATCCTAAGGTTGCCGGTCTTGTACAAAGCGACGAACAGGTTTTGGTCCCCCGTTCCCACTCACATGAGTCCCAACAATGCTTCGGATTCGTCCAACGAACGTAGTTTTCATCAACTAAAATTATTTAATTAAATTAATGTACAGAAAAATTGCGAGACGAATCCTAATTGGGTCGCGGCGCGCCTTTACCCAGCGATCAATACCTCAGAAAAACTACTCACTCATATTTAAGCAATAAACAAAGGAAACTCTAGATTGAAACATGCTTCTATTACTTGAGATATAAACTAATCGAATTCCAACGAACAACTTTTATAAAAGACGGAAAGTAAAATAAGTTACCGGAATGCAAGAACTTGAATAAAACTCCAAAACTTCAATGGAAAAAGCTCTGAAAGAAAAAGAATGTAAGTAAAAAAAAAAACTACTACTATTAATTCGAACTTCTGTCGTCGCCTGTTTTGCATTCCAGAAGTCCTTTGACGGCAGCCCCATTCTCTTCTTTTTTCGTGTAGAAAGTGATCTCTGGCGCAGCCCTTCCTCTTTTCTTTTTATAGCCCCCGCAGTCGGTTCCCAATTCTCTCTTTTAATTTGTTTTCCGAAACAAGTATTAGTGGGCCCAATTTCATTCGGTCCAATTACTATTCTTGGGCCCACTTGAACAAAATCCTTGTCAGCTTCCTGGTCCAAGTAAATTACTAGTACATAGTATATACCTTGACCAAATTTTCAAATAAATTAATACATGGACCATGGTCAAAAATATGTTGCCAAAACTGGTGCTTCTCTTCTTGACCTCTAATAAGACCCACCATTCGAATTAAGTTGCTCACGGGCTTCACTTTGACGTCAACTAAAATTTTGCACTTCTAACTCCAAATATTATCCATCGACATCAAGAGTCTTGAAACGCAATTAACTACTATCAAACCCCAAGTGGCGCGCTAAACAAATATAACAAGCCTAAATTAGGGGGCGTAAATATGCATATTTACGCGCCCATCACATCCCCCAACTTACACTTTGCTAGTCCCCAGCAAAGAAAAGATAAACAAATAAGATAAAACAACTAATTAAGAGATAGATCTTTTAAACCCCGGGTGGCCCCGGTAGGACGAGTGAAGTCTCGTGATAGTTTTCCGCAATGATTACCCACAAAACACCGTGAATCCTTTCCACATGGAACCCAAAAACTGCAATGCAACTCATTGATACACCAATGCCAAGAATATAGCATATGTAACAGTAGTTCTAGATGCTATCAAAACATAGAAATTAATCATGGCATCCAAACTTAGCGTGGGTGAGTAAAGACCTTGACCACAAGTGAACCACAACCAAGTACTCCCTCCAGACCGAGTCTCGAATTCAATTCTCACCGTGTCATTCACTAAACAAAAGAAAACGCTCAAAACAAGGTGCATTTAATAAACTCTCAAAGTGTGCGGGCGGAAGTTAATTATACAATAAAGAATCAAAGTACCCCCGCACACTTTAGACACGAAGAGAAAGCTTTTTAAGGTAGACACATGATCTCATGAAAGGAATGTCAAGTATTAAAGACTATCCATCCATCGAACCACAACCCATTGCGCATAAGATCAAATAGGACTTTTATTCGGTTATATCGGTAGGTAAGGAAAAGTGCTTCAAAGGTTAGGATAAATCATAAGCAAGTGTCCGAAACTAGGCCAAGATAACATAGGGCAAGTATAACAATGTGCGCCCTCTTTCAACTCTTTTCATCTCCGCCATATCCCTCATATTATTCACCCTTCACACAATTCCACGATGAAATAATTTGTTTCATTCTTGCAACAAGTATATTGGTGTCTTCTTTTTTTTTTTTTCTCTTTTTTTTTCTATTCAAGTTTCAACCTCTTTTTTTTTAGCATGGGGAAGCACACCGCAACTCGAGTACAACATTCTCGAATACACTTACCATATTCTCTTCAAAAATTGACCTTCACATGATTAGCTTGTCATTCTCGAGACACAATATGGTTGGTGAAGCTGAACAAGAAAAAGGCTCATGCAAGAGGCTCAATATGGCTTGCAATGGTAATAAGTATTTAAGAAAAAGAAACGATCCGGCTCAATTAGCAAAGATAGCCTATTATCCTCTACTAGGGGCAATGCAACCAAGTAACGGTCCAATCCCAAAGAATATAATAACAGGCATGTATTAAGTCTCAACACTTGACGACAAAAGATAATGAGATCAACAACGATTAAGCCCTTTTTTTTACGACAACGAAGAATTTATGTGACACCACTCCAATGAAAGGTAAAGCACTAAAGCTCACATGGGCATAAGTCTCCACTAATCTAGCCATTGAAAGCACTCATGTCACAACTCACAAGCAGTCAATGTCCAAGAAAATTGCAGTGCAAAGAAGCTAAGAGTGTATGCCATGATAAATTTCTATCACCAAATTAGCAAAAAGAACTATCATGCAACATAAATATTCAAGAAATGCCTACAAATTTTCAGCACAAACAATCAACAAGTAAACATCGCAATCTTCAAGTCTCAATTAGAAAAGATCCAACAAGTATTTTCAATTTTTCAAATGTTTCCCCCTTTTTTTTATTGAATCTAACAAAATAAAAAACAAAGTGATCCCTTCCCCCAACTTGAACTATTCAATGTCCGCATTGAAAACATGAAAAATAAAGATAAGATAGAAACGTAAATGAGAGGAGAGATATCACCTCGAAAAGGAGGGGCTAAGCAAAGTAAACTATAGAGAGAGGGAGACCTCCCAACTTCGATCGAACAACCTGCAAAATGTTAGCCTCCAAGACAACAAGAAAAATGATTGAAAGAAATAAATAAGGCAAAAAATAAAATGAAAGACGAGAAATCATCCACTTTCTTCACGCTAAAGACACGGGTACTACTTTTCTCCTTAGCCAAAGATTGTGTTTCCCTATTTGTTGGAAGGGCAGTATGCATAAAATTCAACGATATCTTGAGAAGTGGTGCCATCATCTAATAGACTGTTACTCCCTTTGGAGCTGCCAGATTCCTTACTCACCACTCTGTTTGTGAAACAATCTCCACAGAGTTTGGACATTAAAGTCAGATGGTTCAAACAGAATTCTCACTGCTAACTACGCGCTTGCCGTCAGACCCAACCTCTTAAGTACTACATACATAGCTTCGACCAGGTAACTATACCAGACCATTATGTTAACTTTTTTCTTTTCTTTTTTGATTTTATTGCTTAATAAGAAATAAAAGAACAAGTATAAAAATATTGTGCCCAAAACCCAAGTTAATGATGGGTACCCCTATTGCTGGGAGCCGGATCCACTTCTCAGTGAAGAGAGTAGTACGTGAAAGCTACCCGAATGAATGTAGCCATAACGGCTACACAACAGGGTCATCCGAATAAACAGGATCGACCAAAACTTCATCAGGTTCACCTACTTCCACAAATTCCAAAAACAGCTTCAGACGCTGCCTATTAACCCTGCAAATATTACCATTCTTAGGGTCACAAACATCTACCGACCCATTCGGATAAATCTTATGCACAACGTAGGGACCATCCCAACGGGACCTCAACTTACTAGGAAAAAAATGGAGGCGCGAGTTATTTAGTAACACTTTCTGACCAACACTAAAGGTTTTGCGCTGAATATTCCTATCATGATACGCCTTAACCTTAGCCTTATAAATACTCGCACTTTCATACGCGTCATTCCTAATCTCCTCAAGCTCACACAACTGAAGATTCCTATGGGCACCCGCTTCTGGTAAACGCGCGTTTAGCGTTTTGATGGCCCAATAAGCCTTATGCTCCATCTCAATGGGCAAGTGGCATGCTTTACCATAAACGAGCTGGTAGGGTGAAACACCCAACATGGTCTTGTAAGCAGTTCGGTAGACCCACAAGGCATCGGTCAACCGAAGTGACCAATCCTTCCTATTCGGGTTCACGGTCTTTTCTAGAATCCCTTTAATCTCACAATTTGTTAGCTCAGCCTGACCGTTGGTTTGAGGGTGATAGGCAGTAGACACCTTATGAGCGATGCCATACTTGCTCATTAACTCTTCAAAAGACCTATTGCAAAAGTGCGAGCCTTGATCAGAGATAATGGCATGTGGCATGTTAAACCTCGACAAAGTGTTATTTCGCAAGAACTCTAGCACGACCTTAGAATCACTAGTCTTAGTGGGAATTGCCTCAACCCACTTGGAAATGTAATCCACCGCCAGGAGGATGTACTCATAACCGTATGATACCGGGAACGGACCCGTGAATCAATACCCCAACAATCGAAAACCTCTATCACAAAAATGTTCTGGAGGGGCATCATATTCCGCGAGCCAACCTTGCCTAATCTCTGGCACCAGTCACACGACTTGCAATAGATGTACACATTCTTAAAAAGATTCGGCCAAAAGAAACCACACTCATTGACCTTGGCGGCGGTCTTCTTCGCGGAGAAATGACCTCCGCACGCCTCGGTGTGACAAAACTCAAGAATTCCCCTTTGATCAGCTTCGGGGACACACCGGCGTACAATTTGGTCTGCGCAATACTTGAACACATATGGATCATCGTAAATATATTGCCGTACCTCTGTCAAAAATTGCTGCTTCTCAGCTGTGGATTAATGGGGTGGAATTTGCCCAGTCACCAAGTAATTGGCGATATCTGCAAACCATGGGCACGTACTAGCAGCAAACAACTGCTCGTCAGGGAAAGTATCCACGATGGGGAGATGAAAGGTGCGTTCCTCAAACTCTAGACGAGATAGGTGGTCAGCCACTACATTCTTAACCCCTTTCTTATCCTTAATGATGAGGTGGAATTCTTGCAGCAAAAGAATCCAACGGATAAGGCGAGCCTTCGGATCCTGCTTGGTCATCAGATACTTCAAGGTCGCATGATCGGTATACACCACAATCTGCGAATCCACCAAGTAGGACCGAAACTTGTCTAAGGCAAACACAACCGCGAGCAATTCTTTCTCAGTAGTGGTGTAGTTCATTTGTATCTCATTCAAAGTTTTGCTCGTATAGTACATGACGCAGGGATCTTTCCCTTGCCGTTGCCCTAAAACTGCCCCGACAACATAGTCGGAGGCGTCGCACATAAAATCAAAGGGCAAACTCCAATCCGGAGGCTGTACGATCAGCGGAGTTGTGAGACTTCGCTTCAACATCATTTGGAATGCCTCCTCATATGCCTCAGACCACACAAAGGGCGTTTCCTTCGACAGCACATGGCACAACGGTCAGGAGATAGCACTGAATCCCTTAATAAAACACCGGTAGAAACCGGTGTAACCGAGGAAAGATCGAATGTCTTTAACAGAATTTGGAGTGGGAAGATTTGCGATCAAATCAATCTTCGCCTTGTCCACCTCAATACCCTTAGATGAGACAATGTGTCCTAACACAATCCCTTGGGTCACCATGAAGTGGCACTTCTTCCATTAAGCACAAGTTGCTTCTCCTCGCACCGTTGCAAGACTTTTCTTAAGTTCTCGAGGCATTCGTTAAACGAATCCCCGAAAATTGAAAAGTCATCCATAAACACCTCCACGCTCTTCTCTACCATTTCGCTAAATATTCCTATCATGCACCTTGAAAAGGTTCCGGGAGCGTTGCACAAGCCAAAAGGCATGCGATGGTAGGCAAACGTGCCATAAGGACATGTTAATATGGTCTTCTCTTAATCCTCCATGGCTACCTCTATTTGATTGTAGCTAGAGTACCCATCCAGGAAGCAATAAAATGCCTAGCCAGCCACCCTCTCCAGAATTTGATCAATGAATGGAAGAGGAAAGTGGTCTTTTCGGGTGCTCGCATTGAGCTTCTGGTAATCTATGCAAACTTGCCACCCGGTTTGAATACGGGTAGGCACTAGCTCGCCCTCGCTGTTCCTCACGACAGTCACTCCAGCCTTCTTAGGCACTACCTACACCGGGCTCACCTACTCATTATGGGCTATTGGGTAAATAATACCTACATTTAAGAGTTTTAGCACCTCAGCCCGAACCAACTCCTTCATATTGGGGTTCAGACGACGCTGAAGTTGCCTAGAAGGATTCACATCCTCATCTAGAAAAATGCGGTGTGTACACACCATTGGACTAATACCTTGCAAATCTGCTATCGTCCAGCCTATCGCGCCCACTTGCTCCCTTAACAAGGCAAGCAAGGCCTCTTGATCTGCCTCAAGGGATGAGGAGATCACAACTGAAAAAGTATCATCTCCTTTAAGAAAGGCATACTTAAGCGTGTTAGGTAGATGCTTTAACTCTGGTTTAGGCGGCTGGACCGACGATGAGAGAGTTTTAGGAAGTGGGGCGCCTAGCGGCTCAAGAACTGGGTTCCAAGTGGCGCCATACACATCCTCCACTGCAAGCATCTCCATCAAATTCTCTACCTCTAGAGAATCTAAGAATGACGCCTCTTCGGCAGTTAAGGCTATCTCCAGAGGATCCTTGTACAACACACTATCGACATGCTCTTGCACCAACGTGTCGATCAAACTCACCTCATATATCTCCTTATCATCCTCAACTCGACTATCCACGTTGAAAACGTTCACTTCCATTTTCAAGTCCCCAAACGACAATTGGACTTGTCCAGTTTTGCAATCCATAACAACACTAGAGGTGGCTAGAAATGGACGGCCAAGGATGATAGGAGTCTTCTTAAAGACCTCCGATATTAGGCAAGTATCCAGAACGATGAAATCGACTAGAAATAGGAACTCGCCCACTTGAATTAAAACATCCTCCACCACCCCCTTGGGAATTCTCACACTCCGGTCACTCCGGTCAGCCAACTGTAGCGTGACTGGTGTGGCTCTCAAATCGCCTAAGCCCAGCTTCAAATATACCAAATAGGGGAGCAAGTTGACACTTGCTCCTAAATCCAGCAAAGCCTTATCGAACTTTTGGCCTGCAATCGTTATAGGGATGGTGGGACAACCAGGGTCCTTGCACTTGGTGGGGATCTCAGCCTGGAGAATGGAGCTCACTTGCTCCTTCAGAAGCACTTTGTCCTGACTCTTAGTTCTCCGCTTTAACATGCACAGATCCTTCAAAACCTTTGCAAACTGAGGAATTGTGTCAATGGCTTCCATCAAAGAGATAGGAAACTAAACTTTCTTGAATAATTCAAGCATTTGAAAGTTCACATTGACCTTAGGTTTCGCCACCAAGTGATTTGGATATGGAGTAACGAGTGGCGTTGGAGTCGTGGGGGCTGCATGAGCAGGCACCACCACTTCAGGAGACTCCGCCTCTTTCTCTTCCTCAGGGACACTTCCCAAGTCTGGAACGACTGCTGGACTAACTACCGGCACCGGGAGTGGAACCGATTTTTGCTTTGGAGGTAAGTCTTTGTTGATCACCTTCCCACTTCTGAGAGTGGTGATTGCCTTGCGTCTTCCAGACTGGGATTCAAACTACTCGGGCTAGAAGAATTGTCCACATAATGAGTACCGGCGGCATTAACTAGAGGTTGAGAAGAAAACTTTCCCTTCTCTTGTTGGACTTGTCCAACTGCCGCCTTCAACTAGGTCAATTGGGTCCTAATGTCACCAATTGCCTGCTTAGTCTGCTCAGTGAAGCTAATTTGAGACTACATGAGAGCCTTCATCATCTCATCAGTCTGCTTATCCCGTGGGGGATGGTTAATGCCAGGGGGTGGTCCAAAAGATGAAGGACCAAACCCCTGCTACTGTTGAGGTGGGTAACGGAACTGGGTCATTTGGCCTTGAGGAGGCCGGAACTGCTGGACTTGCTGCTAAGGTGGTGCTTGGGGTTGCACCTGGGCTTTTTGATCCCTCCAACTTAGAAGTGGGTTTTGGGCCCACCCTGGATTGTAGGTATTTGAATACGGATCCCAACGCTGGTTAAGCGCGTTCACCTCAGCCTAGTTATTATGGTATGCGTCTTTAACAATAGGAAAAGCGGGGCAAGTGGTAACTAGATGCCCCGGACACTCACACAGTTCACACATCTCCTCGACTCTCATCAAGTCCTCTAACTATTTAGCTATTTTGTCGAGTTGAGACTAGACATTGTGCTCTCGCACCCTTGAAGAGAAAATGCTAGACCCATTGGGTCCCTGTGCAGCCATGGCCCTATCACCGAGGTTGGAAGGTTCCCAACTTCAGTGTTTCTTGGCCAATTCGTTAGGAAAGTCTCACGCATCTTCCGGGGACTGTCGAGAAAATCCTCCTCCTTACAGAGGTACTCAATTTGTTGGACTGTAGTAACATTCAAGCCCAAATAGAAAAATGACACCAACTTGTGTTTCACGAAACCATGATGCGGCAAGGACAACAGCAAGACCTTGAACCGCTCCCAGCACCATAAAATTAACTCGCCCTCTTTCTGCTTATATGACTGAACTTGGCGAGTCAAGTACTTCGATTTACTCTCCGGAAAATACTTCTTGTAAAATAGATCTTGGATAGCAGCCCACGTCGTGAGAGATTGTGGCTTCTGCATTCGCAGCCACTTATCCGCATAGTCCTTGAGTGAGGCTGGGAAAAGCTTAAGGCAAGTATTCTCTCACTAAGGAGTGTTGGCAAGAGTGCGCACCAACCCTTTGAAATAATGGACGTGCTCATACGGATCCTCATTCTCCTTCCCATAAAACAGGGGAAGGGCATTATGCATATCAGGCTTTATGGTGAAAGCATTACGTGCTTCCACCGTCTCGATCTGCAGAACTATTGGACCGAGAGGAATGGTCCTCTCAGGATGCATGTGATCACGCATCGACATCTGTGGCTTGATTATTAAATCAACGAACAAGCCACTGATATCAAACGATTCGCCGCTAAAAGACTTTTCCTCCACAGTTACTCTCGGAACTCTCTCAATGGCTACGAGACGCTTGGTATTGTCTCGATAGTATTTAGGCTTTAGAGGTAATTGCTTTCCTACGATGGAGGATTGCTTACCTCAACCAATGTTGACGCGAAACAACTAGAGGAACTAAAAGGAAAAATAAAATAAAAATAATTACCCAAATTCTTAACTCACGTTACTGTCCCCAACAACGACGCTAAAAATGCTTGACCGATTCCTAGA
Organism: Rhododendron vialii; assembly: GCF_030253575.1. NCBI lineage: Eukaryota > Viridiplantae > Streptophyta > Magnoliopsida > Ericales > Ericaceae > Rhododendron > Rhododendron vialii. The sequence continues at coordinate 29,814,597 of NC_080560.1, forward strand.
CCTAAAATAATGGGTTGCCCCAAGCGTAGGGCTGAGACCGATGTAGTACAATACTCGGTAAGATCGAAGTCGAATCCACTAAGAACGGTGACGTGTGTACTGTGGAACCTCGGGTTGTAGTATTAAAATTAGCTCTTAAGTAGCCACCCATTGTCTTTTAGTTGATTAATTAACTAATACTAACAGATAACTTCCTCAAATGATAAAAAAGAGAGGCACGATCATAAGAAATCCAGCACTCGCTACCCAATCAGAATTCACCAGCTTTTCAAGGTTCTAAAAATGGTTAAATTTAGAGAGAATTGGAAACTCCGAAGGATGCGAATCCTAAGGTTGTTGGTCCTGTACACAGCGGCGAACAGATTTTGGTCCCTCGTTCTCACTCACATGAGTCCCGGCAATGCCTCGGATTCGTCCAACGGACGTAGTTTGAACCAACTAAAATTATTGGAATAAATTAATGTACAGAAAAATTGTGAGACGAATCCTAATTAGGTCGCGGCGCGCCTTTACCCAGCAACCAATACCTCAGAAAAACTACTCACTCATATTTAAGCAATAAACAAAGGAAACCCTAGATTGAAACATGCTTCTATTACTTGAGATGAAAAATAAACTCGAGATATAAACTAATCGAATTCCAACGAACAACTTTTATAAAGAACGGAAATTAAAATAAGTTATCGGAATGCAAGAACTTGAATAAAACTTCAAAACTTCAAGGAAAAAGCTCTGAAAGAAAAAGAATGCAAGTAAAAAAAAAACTGCTACTATTAATTCGAACTTCTGTCGTTGCCTGTTTTGCTAATTAACGAGAGTCATATAGTCAAAATTTAATTATGACTCTTTAGAATAAAATGATTAGAAAAATAAAATCTTTCCACCGATTCAAACGGATTGAAATTTGAAATACTTAATTTTTTTTCTCAGCACTGAGGGTGGTTTGTTTCCTTGGCTCAAAACCACATAGTTTTGATGGCTTTAGTGGCATCATCATTTGGCACCAAAACGACGTCGTTTTGTCGTTTTGGTGCCTGTAGTTCCAGCAGTGCAGCAAGAGTTGCTGGATTCCCGAGTCCGAAGGTCCTTATTATCCTTAACTCAATAGTTCGCGTCTTATCCTTAATTCAATCAGTAACAAGCACAGCAATAAATCCCAAATGCACCAACCAAGTGCACTAATGGTGCACCGACCGTCATGCGGGGCTAAATATCTCTTAGGGCTAACTAACGAGAGCTCTAGAGTCAAAAATTAATTATGATCCTTTAGGATAAAATGATTAGAAAAATACGATCTTCGTACCGGTTTAAACGGATTGAAAATTAGAGCACTTACTTTTTTATATATTAATTTTTCAACGTATACCTCTTTGAACAGTTTATATATTAAAAAATATAGTTAAAAAATTAAGTATTTCAAATTTTAATCCGTTTAAATCGGTGGGAAGATTTTATTTTTTTGATTATTTTATTCTACAGAGTCATAGTTAAATTTTGGCTCTAGGACTCTCGTTAGTTAACCTAAGAGATATTTGGTTCTATGATTTTCTTAAGGATAATTAACGAGAGCCATATAGTCAAAATTTAATTATGACTCTGTAGAATAAAATGATCAGAAAAATAAAATCTTCTCACCGATTCAAACGGAATGAAATTTTGAATGCTTAATTTTTTTTTCTCAGCACTGAGGGTGGTTTGTTTCATTGGCTCAAAACGACGTAGTTTTGATGGCTTTAGTATGGCTTTAGGGACATCCTCATTTGGCACCAAAACGACGTCGTTTTGGTGCCTGTAGTTCCAGCAGTGCAGCAAGAGCTGCTGGATCCCCGAGTCCCTTAACTCAATCAGTAACAAGCACAGCAATAAATCCTAAATGCACCAACCAAGTGAACTAATGGTGTACCGACTGTCATGCGGGGCCAATTTTGGGTCCCGCACGGATAATCCGATTCGTTCAATAGTTTTTAAAAAACAAAATCGAGTAGACTCATAAAAAATCAACTCGACCCATATGTGTAGGCTCTCGATCCATGTAATCTAAATGAAAAAATAGATGCTTGGATTGAGAACCTACACGTATCGAATTGAGCTGATTTTCATTAGACCGACTCCTTAATTTTTAAAAAAAAATTATGGAACTACTCGAATTCTTCGTGCGTGATCTGAAACAGGCCCCCCTTAACGATCGGTGCACTGGTGCATTCGATGGTCGATGTCCGTAGCAAAGTTGTTTTGTTTTGGGGCTAATAATTTAGATAAACACAAAACAAAAAGCTGTTCGATCTTTCCAGAAGAGAAAATCAGAAGACCCAATAATGAAGACTCCGGCCTGTCTGAACGATACATGTGAGCCTATGAGGTGTCCTTATCCATTCCGACACGTGTCATTCAAAAATTCTTTTTATCAATCAGTGGCTTCGCTCCGGTCAAAGAAAAAGATCAGTGGCTTCGCTGTATGGATAATTGGTAGGCTTAAAAGTAAGTAGTAGTACAAGCTTATCTTTATAATAATTAAAAAAAGACAAAAAATCTGAATATACTTATGAAACCAATACCGCCTAACACATTTGTTCTTCACATTTAATCGCCATCTGATGTAATAACTTCGTCACCTGGCTAGTTACATGGGCTATGTTTAGCCTATCGTCAAGTTTAGGGCCGGTCTTGATTTTTTTAAAATAAAGTTTATAGATGAGACCATTTCTGTTGTACTATTATTAGAGCTATTAAAGTAGAAGAGTCCCTAAAATTCATAAATTTTTGAAAGGCTAAGGAACGCACCTCGAGTTTTAGTCAAAAAGATTAAAAGACAAACCAAAAAATATGAGACAGATTTTTTGGTATGAAAGTAGAAGGGTCCCCAATGTTTAAAGTTTTTAGGTCTCTAGATTTGATCAAGTTATGTGATAAGCCAAAAAGACAGATTTTTTAGTTTATTTTTGTCTTTATTTAAACAATATTGAGTTACGATCAAAATTTTGTACTTTTTGAATATCTCTCGTTGAGACAAAAAAATATTCACAAATATAGAGACGTGAACTAACAACTGCAAAAAAAATTCAATATAGAAAAAAAAAACCCCTACTAACTTATTTTAGCCAAACCAACCCTTACTCATTTTCATAATCGTCAGTCTCAAATTTTTAATGACTTGGTATGTTTTTTAGAAAACGCTTTTGCGCTTGCACTCGTACACGTGGAAACACATTATGTGAGAGAGCACCACCACTTATCACCTAAAACTTAACTTGACGAAGATGCCATGTGGAGCCTAATCTGAGCCTCACAAAAATAAAAAAAAAAAAAAATCATAAATTTTAAAATATTTTTTTATGGGGTACTATAAAAAAATCAGCTCTAATGAATATAAGTAGGTATGTTTTCTTAAATACGTAGGGACGAAACTTTCAGTATTTTATGAGATCCAGAATAGACCCCACATGACGTGGGATGGCCTTATATGGTGGTTCGGTACGGTGGACGTAGCACGTTTGTTTGATTTTGTAACCGGTTGAACAGGTTATAGCAGGTTAAAATGGCATGTTGGCATCTGAACTGATTATAAGTAGGCTGAACTGAGTGAGATACCAGAAAAACAATCACCACTCAGTGTAGTAGCAGTAACCTAACCTTTCCTCTTTCTTCTTGATCTCCTATATCTCCTTCCAAACTCCACCATCAAATCTCCATCAAACAACAATGCCGATCAACCGCATAGCCGTAGGCACGCGTGACGAAGCAACCCACCCGGACGCCCTCAAGGCGGCTCTGGCGGAGTTCATCTCCACCCTAATCTTCGTCTTCGCCGGAGAAGGCTCCGGCATGGCCTTCAACAAGCTGACCAGCGACGGCTCCGCCACCCCCGCCGGCCTTGTCGCGGCCGCGATCGCCCACGCATTCGCCCTGTTCGTGGCGGTTTCCGTCGGGGCTAACATCTCCGGTGGACACGTTAATCCTGCTGTGACGTTCGGGGCTTTTGTTGGCGGGCATATTACTCTCTTGCGTGGGATTCTCTACTGGATTGCTCAGTTGTTGGGGTCCACGGTGGCTTGTTTGTTGCTCAAGTTCGTGACGAATGGCATGGTGAGCTTGGCACTGTCTCTAATGCTTGTTAAAATCAGTTGCTCTGTGTTGCTATGACGAATGTGAATCGTACCTTAGGTTTAAAAAGATTCAAAACAAGAAGCATTATTATCATTATATATTATTACGTGTAAAATCTTGAGTTGTTTACTACATGTAGGCATTGATTTCACGGATTTGTTCCACTGACTATAAAATAAATCTTTATTTTTTAAAATTAAATGTGATGTTTTATGAGAGAATGATCTATCTCGTAAAATAGAAAATAAGTACTTAAAAGATAAAAAACCTTAGTGAAACCTTAGAAATCTGTCAAATAATAGATTTTAATATGCCTGTGTGGTATTTTGCAAGACAATAGGATCATACATCGAAATTTTATTTCGTTATTTCTAGATCTTTTATTGCTACAGAAATTTTATTTTGTTATGATTCAAAACATATTTAAAAATACACGATGTATGTTGGTACGCAAACTTGTGTTTTCTATGTAGAGTTTATATTGTACTTTCATTACTAACCTAAAAGTCTCAGATCAAAAAAATTAAAAATAAAGAACTCAACTTTAACTTTTTTTTCGTAAGTGACCATAAATGAACCAAATCAAAGCTATTGTCTGACGACTAATAGCAATCGAAATTGGGCCCACCTTTTTTTATCGGCAAAAAGAAAAGAGTATATTAATTAATTATTGAAACAAATTACGACGATTAAAAGGATTCAAAAATTAAAATTGGGCCGACCTTAAATTTTCCGATCGTCTTTCTTACATTTTTGCTACTTTAGGTACAACTTCTAACTGGAAGAGGAAGAAATAAAAATGCACCTTGAGTGATTTGGACTAAATTTATTATTTAGAGACAGTTAAGATTTTGGTGTTTTAGTGAAGAACTTCTATATATATATATAGTATAGATTTTGGTCATGACTTTTGGAATCAATTATTCTTTCAGCAATAGAAGTTGAAATATAGAATACGGACCAAAAATTTCAAAGAAGTTCTGATAAGTTGAACAAACTCGTTGTTCCTATCTCCAATAATTATTACCATAATTTCTTTTGAACATCTTTTTAGTATTTTTTTTTTTACTTTTCGTAATGATATTTTACATTTTTAAATTAAACTGATCAAGACAAATGAATATTTTGGAATCATTGACGTGAATCTAACAAACATTCGAAAAGGATCAATAAGAAATATAGTGGCAATAATTTTGGCCCAACTGTCTCTTATTTAAAGGAGATTTGGATCCTTAACCACCCTAATTTCTTGTTTTTCTTAATTGTTGTAGACTACATCGGCATTTTCGTTGTCCTCGGGAGTGGGTGTATGGAACGCCTTTGTACTCGAGATCGTGATGACCTTCGGCCTAGTCTACACCGTCTACGCCACCGCATTGGATCCGAAGAAGGGGGATTTGGGAATTATAGCACCAATCGCGATCGGGTTCATCGTGGGCGCTAATATTCTGGTGGGTGGAGCCTTTGACGGTGCTTCAATGAACCCGGCCGTATCGTTCGGGCCGGCCTTGGTGAGCTGGACGTGGGGCAACCACTGGGTCTATTGGGCTGGGCCTCTTGTCGGCGGCGGGCTTGCTGGGCTAATCTATGAGTTGTTTTTCATGACCCGCCACACCCACGAACAGCTGCCCACAACTGACTACTAAGGCCACTGATGAGTACTATTTTACTACTTGTTTTCTCAAGGGTTTATTTTCTTCTTGTCAATAATTTGTGAGCGTTGGTCTTTTCTGCCTTTTGTGGGAGTCATTGGAATAATTGTTGTTTGTGTGCTTTCTGGGATGTGGTCCAGTACTGTTCGGTTGTGTTGTTTGGTCGGTTGTGTGCATGATTCCACTTTTTTGGGTCTCGTTTCAATTTCATTATCACTTTCAACTTTCTTGTCCTTCTTTCATCTCATTTCTTTTCTACTCTTGTGTAAATAATAATACCATCAGCCGTTTTCCACGCGTTCCCTTTAGTTTTTTTTTTTTTTTATAAAAAAACTCTTATTCACAGATTAATAGAAATTCTCTTTAAATTTGCAGTTCAAAAAAATAATACTACCAGCCGTAATGAGCTCTGCTAACAGCAGAGACAATTCGCAGAGAACCACGAAGAGACAAACGCGTTTGGCCCTATTTCGGATCCCAAAAAAATCTAGAAAAATATCCATAAATTTTTGAATATTATTTTATGGGGCCCTGTAAAAAATCAGCTCCAGTGGATATCGGTAACTATTATTTTTTGATCCGTGGGGGCGAAACTGCTCAGTTCGCCCTTACGAATCAAAAAGTAATACTTACCGATATCCACTGGAGCTGATTTTTTACAGGGCCCCATAAAATAATATTCAAAAATTTATGAATATTTTTCTAGATTTTTTTGAGACCCGAAATGGGGCCAAACACATTTGTCTCTGCGTGGTTCTCTGCAAATTGTCTCTGCTCATAGTTTTTTTGGTAATTAATATTGTACGCTAATAAGTATTCTTTTTTTTTTTTTTTTGTCTCAGCGCTAATAAGTATTCTTTTGTACCAATATTTACTTCTTAATGTGTCAAGCATCAATCACATGAATATGGAGGTAAAACGTTTGATGTGGCCATTTCATTGATCTTCTATTAATTAATTGTAATTACGCAAAACAAAGTTTTCATGTGGCCACAAAGTAGGAGTATGGAAGAAGCTAAAACACGCTTGGTTTAATAGGTAAGCATATGAAGATTCTCGCGCGGCCAATATTTGGGTTCAAGTTTCTATAGTTGCTTGGTTGCACTAAAAATACTCTTCGACATTCACTTCAACCCGATGTGAGTCCGGTGAGATCTTGTTCAAATGAGTTTTGTGTGGTGCTTGCAGTGTTTGGATGACAGATATCTTTGGGGGAATGGGAATGTGATTCCGAAACTCTTACATTTCTATGTTTGTGAAGAATGAGAATTAGAATGAGATTACTGATGTTCCAATCCAAGAGGAATTACATTGCTGAATACATGAGAAGAATCTGATCCCTCCTACCCCCAATGGGAATCTTGAATTCCTGGCTCGATCAATATAAAAAGAAAACGTTTGACTTTAGGATATTTTCAAAATAAATGATTCCTACAGAAGATTACTTAATTAATCCAAATGTCGGAATAGAATTACTCTGGGTATCGAATTACTAGAAATTTGATTTATGGTAATCGAATTCATATTCCTACAAAAGATTATGGGCATCCAAACTGAGTCTAAGGTAATACTTCATAAAGAAAAGTATTAAGTTTCCGTTCTGCAAAAGTTCTTATTATTTAATTAAGTACTTACTTTTCACTTTACAGGACAGATTATTCTCTCACAATATATCTCCTTTAATTAATTCAAAAGATAAGTACTTATACCACGGTTATACAAATTGGTTATATATACCATTATGAGCAATATTTGGATCGACATTGCTAACTTAAAAATCTTTGAGTTTGGGTTACACCATTGTAGACACCCTTAAGCTAGCCAATAAACTCCAGATCTTTGAGTTTGGGTCGAGGTCGTTGGAGTTTTAACTGAGACGGAGCCTTAGCCTTAGGATGGTCTGTGATGGTGCAATTCGTCCTTAACTCGGAGCAACTCGTGCGGCGTGACTCGGTGTGACTTAGTGGGTGACTCAATGAGCTACTCGATTGGGTGACTTATTACAAGTTATTGACAGATTGTTCCTTTTTCTCTTTTTCAGATTGTAGCCTTTTGCCTTCGTTTTGAGGATTGTTGTTCTTGTATTTTTGTTGGGCCTCCATTGGGAGATCGTTGTTATTTGGTTTGTCCTACTCTTGTGCAAACATTTCTTCCCTTTCGTGAGACTTTTTCACCCTTTTGGGATTGTGTGGAGTGTTTTGATATGATGACAGTAAGTTTTCGGAGTGGTGACAATTCTGTGACGCATAATATAACTCAGAATATAATGGCCGGGGTGCATACTTGTCTTGTATCATGTTCCTGTTGTACTATTTTCTTGAACACAAAGACTATCATCAAGAGGAGAGAACCGTCAATGTTCTTGAAAAGAAGTGTCTAAATTGTCTTATTTAGAACATGACAAAACAAGAAGAAGACGTCCTGGAATTGTTAGGTAAACCAACCCATCCGACAACGTGACTTCTTTCATTTTTTCTTGGTTTCATTTCTTGATAGAGTTTCAAATCACCGAATACCCCTTTATAAAAAGGGCTGGATTTTTGGTCATGTCATGTCATTCACTTTCAAGAAATTCTCATTGGTTATCTAATTGTTTTTTTTTTTTTATAGACAACAAAATTTTATTAAAAACTTGACAAATGATACATCGAGAAGAAAGCAAATACAGACCACTAAGAAAGAGGTACTGTATAAGCCCGAGGGAAAACAAAAATAAAAAAGAAGATTACATTCAATGGAAATATAAGTACAATATTGTTTTTCAAACTTGATCCCAACAAAAATATATGTTGGTCTGCGGTTTAAATTGAAGAATAATTACTGTTTCCATATTGGATAAAACATATACCTACTCATTTTAATTTCTCTTTTTTACATCTTATATATATCTTCTCCACTGGCTATTATTTCACGAAAGTGATCCACAGTTTCTGGTCTGAACAAAAAAAAAGAAAAAAAAAAAAGGCTTCTGGTTATATATGAAGTACTGAAATGGTTGGAAGTCTATTGATCATAAGTTCTCTGGGTAAAATGACCATAGTAAAAAAGAGCATTATACAAAATCAAATGAGTGTATCGTATTCATTGTTTCTAAGAGAAGAAAAGAATTTAATGCTTACGCTCTTTCTGTCCCTCTGTCCCATGTTGTTTGCTAACTATTGAAGATCATGTCATTAATTTTGAACTCCAAAAATAAATGAGTGATGCTATATGTACCAACTACACAAAAAAGGAGTGCTCGGATCAAACACCCTACACATCTTGGATGCCGTTGATTCCCACGCGGGGCCCATCGGTTTTTTTTTATAGAATTTTTGGATGGCTTGGATCGGCCGTCCGGTGACCAGAGACGGCCCGCCGGTGGCCGTCGGTACGATTTCCCTCCCCCCTCAGTCGGTACTTATATCTTTTTCCAAAATAAATTACTTCTCAAAATAATTTCTTAAACTTTTTTGCACTGTTTCAAGATATTCCAATGAGTACTCTATGGTACAGAGAAGTTAATCCCAAAGGGCTTGGCTAGTGGCATGGGATAAGAAATAAGTGTTTGTATTCTATGACGGTATATGTTCGAATTTCACAGAGGTCAAATATTTCAAACCTTGGACCCACTAAAAGGTTTGCCAGTTGTTAACTTAGGCCCTGATACTTTGGTATGACGGCGAATAGTTGGGCTGGTAATATTGCTTGGCTGACACTTTGTAGTTGTCGAACGATATAAAGGAAGCAGCAGTTGAACATTTCAGCAACAATTTCAAAGAGGATATATATAGCAGTTAGACTAGTGCTGTGGGAGTCTTTCTCGGGAGGCTAACACCAGAAACTACAGTCCAACTTGGTAAGGCTTTTGAAGAGGGGGAGATACTAGTTGCTCAGAAGGAGTGCAGTAATCTGAACGCTCCGAGCCTGGATGGCTTTAATTTCTCCTTTGTAAAGCAAGGTTGGGGTTTCATGAAGGGTTTGATCATGCAGTTCTTCTCTGAATTTCATTCTAACGGTACAAAAGGTATCAACTCGACTTTTGTTGCTTTGATTTCTAAGGTCGATTACCCTTTGTCATTTAAAGAATATAGACCCATTACCATGGGAGGATGTGTAACGCCCCGATTTTCCAAAGAATTTCGGAAGCATTAACCCTAAAATACACTGAATTTTACAAAATATTAGGCCCCTATTTATCCTTATACAAAAATTACAATCTCAAAATAATACAAAAATCTATGTAACAAAAGCAACTCCAGAGCGACTCTAGTTTTGATACGAAATTCCAAGCAATGTTGGCCCAGACTCCGTTCCAGGGGGTCCCACCTGTATCAACTGCTCCACTGTGGAATCCTGCACACTCTGGCAAATTGAACGCCGAAGCAAACGATTTGCCAGGATACAAACGTATCCTGAGTGATAATTCACTAAGTAGAAATCCTAAAACCCAATACCACAATATGCAGATCAACAATATAATAATTCATAATACACCGAAGGTACAAAATAATAACACATCGTCTTTTTCTTTACTATCCATCATCTTACATGTAATCTAAGGATTCTCTCCGCGAGATCCTTTCCTCCCACATCCACTAACTACAATCGTCTCATGGGTCCACCCTTCCTCTTGCTTGTCCTGCACCAGGGTCCTAGGTGAGCGCATCTAAGTTATGTACCGAGTATGTTCTCACTTAAGACCATAACAGGAGGATCGAGTCATCCCATGACGTATCGTACATTAGGGTCGGACATCCACTACCCCACGCTAACTATAACCGTCTCATGGGACCCATTCTCTTTCTCCAAGAGAAACTTCTCATGACGTATCATACATTAACGTCTCACTAACTATAACCGTCTCATGGGACCCATTCTCTTCCTCGAAGAGAAACTTCCCATGACGTATCATACGTTAGCGTCACAACACCGGGCCCCTCAGGTAACCCATTTCAACACAGGGCCCCATAGGTTACCCTTGCCATCACCATGGCTCAAATCACAATCCACACAATCACACTTCCAACACTTTATCAATTTCCATTTACTTAACATCGTCTACATGAGTCACTACTCGTAACCACCCAGGGAACCTATTTGTCCAATCTACAGCCACAACAAAATATCGCACGGTTCAATATTTCAACTAAAAGTACTAACAACACATAACCATGCGATAAAATTAATCCTGTCATAGAATTAATCATGCGAGTAACAAAATAATATTCAGTCAAACAATTAATTACTACACTTAAAATTAAGTCTGTTTCTCTCATTTAGAAATTTTATAAAACATTTCTACTATTTATACATTTTTCTTTAACTATCGTATTATTCATAGATTTTACAAACAAATTTTTATTGGAAAATACTTATTGCTAAATTTAGTATTTACTAACTATATTAAATATTAATATGAGATTTTTATAACAATAAAATTATGCGAGGCTATTCTAGTTAATATTTATTAAAGTTAAAGATTAACTAATATATAATCTAAAATATTTCTTGTTTACAATCTAAATAAATTTTTACTAGTAAAATATTCTTGTTAATATTTCATAAACATTTATCTACCCCAATAATTTATTAAACACGTAAACGTCCACTCAAATACAAATTAACAATGCAACATCAATAATAATTTCACAATCAAACATTTGTTAAACGATCATAAATTTTCACAAGGTATAACACTAATCATTCCAGCACAACCAGATTAAATTTTAATATAAACAGGACTAAAAATAAATTAACAATTTAACAGCAGATCATCATCTTCAATAAACTTTAAATCTAAGTAACTCCATTAAAATGCAGATAAAGGTTTTGGGTTTCCGGAAAACTACCTCAAACGCGATTCTAAGTTCGGATAAGTGTTATACGGTGTCCGTAGATCGCTGTGGTGGTTTTGAAATCTCGAGGCAGCGTCCGGCGGCACTCTGATAGGGCCCACAGCAGCGGTATGCCCACGAAACTCACGGCATGCACACACCTACGGTCACAACTCTCTCTCTCTCTCTCTCTATTCTAGACTCAACAATAGAATTGGGAGTGAAATAATCTACTGGTGTTCAATTTTCGGATTATGTGGGTATGTATAATGAGAAAGAATAAGATAGTAAGAAGGTGAGAGGATAAGTGTAAAAGTGGTGGAATGAGGAAGGAGAGTGATACTGATAACGATAAAAAGATAGGGGACAAGTGCCACATTTGGGGGGGGTTTCAATTCTAATGTATGTGGACGCATGTATGTACAGGGTGAGAATGTATCTGGACGCTTTTATGTATAGGATGAGAGATAGAGAAGAGGAGAGTTAGTTTGAATAGAGTTCTACTTAGGGTTTAGATAGGAAAGATAAGAGATGAATATGAATCACTGATTTCTTGTATATCTAAAGTTTAAATACATATCTTATACAATAATGCAAATAATATCAATTGCACACATAATAATATATTTTAATTATTCAATCTAATTAATTATTGAATTAGGAATTTAAAAATATAAATTTGTATTAAAAAAAATTGGGTCAAAAATCCGGGTCGTTACAGGATGGGTGTATAAGATGTTATCCAAAGTTTTACACAATAGAATCAAAGCTCACTTACCATCAGTAATCGCAGAATCTCAAGCTGCGTTTATTGGAGGAAAATAAATTTTGGATGGAGTTCTTATCGCAAACGAGGTTATTCACAGCTGGAAAATAGCTCTCAAAGGGGTTTACTTCTTAAAATTGATTTCGAAAGGGCCTACGACTATGCTAATTGGGGTTTTCTTTTAGATCTTCTTGCGAAAATGGCTTCGGAGAGAAATGGTGTGGCTGGGTTAAGGAGTGTTTGTCTTCGGTGACCATGTCAATGCTGATTAATGGCTCTGCCTCAAAGAAATTTCAAACCCAGAAAGGTATCAAACAATTAAGGAGATCTGTTATCCCCATTTTTGTTCAACATTATGGTAGAAGGCCTCAACATTTTACTGGAAAGAGCTAGGGAACGAAACTTCATTAAATGAGCAAGAATAGGGGTTAATGGGGTTATGGTGTCTCACCTTCAGTTTGCGGATGATACGATTCTATTTTGCAACAATGACAGGGAAGAGTTGACTAACATCAAAAGAATCCTTAGATGTTTCCAACTTGTGTCAGGGCTGAAGATCAACTTCTCCAAAAGCTCCTTAATTATGTGGAGTTAAAGTACCTCAACAAGATATGTTTTCCCTAGCTCAAGTTATGGGGTTTAAAGTTGAACATTTGCCAATTAAGTACTTGGGTTTGCCTTTGGGTGCTAACCCCAATAGGATTAAGACTTGGGATCCCGTGGTGGAGAAGATGGAAAAGAGGTTAAGTTTGTGGCGTGGAAGATACAATTCTACTGGGGCAAACTCAGATTAATCAATTCTTCTCTTGCCAACCAACCTATTTACTTCATGTCCATTTTCAAAATGCCAGCGACTGTAGCAAAGGTGATAATTAAGTACTTGGGTTTGCCTTTGGGTGCTAACCCCAATAGGATTAAGACTTGGGATCCCGTGGTGGAGAAGATGGAAATGAGGTTAAGTTTGTGGCGTGGAAGATACAATTCTATTGGGGCAAACTTAGATTAATCAATTCTTCTCTTGCCAACCAACCTATTTACTTCATGTCCATTTTCAAAATGCCAGCGACTGTAGCAAAGGTGATAGAGAAAATACAAAGAAATGTTTTTTGGGGTGACACGATTTATAAGAGAAAACTTCATCTGGTTAAATGGGAGGTGATTTGTAAGAAGGAGTATGGTGGCTTAGGAGTTAAGAATTTGATGGTGCAAAACCTTTCCCTTCTAGTCAAGTGGTGGTAGAGGTTCAATAAAGATAATGACTTTCTTTGGGTGAAGGTAATTAGAGGAAAATACAAATTGGAGTAGGGCTGTTGGTTTCCTCATATGCCAGCTTCTGGAAAGGCTACAATTATTTGGAGAGATATCTGCGCACTAGAGGAAGTGTCCTCATGTATTGGTACTATCCTCCAGGAGGGTTTTAGATTACAGATTCACTCCGGTGTGGAGATTTCTTTCTGGAATCATGTTTGGCTGGGGACACAACCCTTAGAGAAAAGTATCCACGGTTGTATTTAATTTCTACTCAAAAAGAGGCGGCAGTCAGTGCGTTGAGCGGTGGTAGTGGAGATGAAAGATGGAATTTGATTTTTAGTAGAGATTTATGTGATTGGGAAACTCTCCAAGTGGAGGAACTACGACAGAGGTTACAATTAGCAATTCTGGATTCTTCTAGACGCGATTCTTTGCATTGGAAATGGTCCTCTGATAATCAATTCTCGATGAAATCATTATACAATCAGTGAGAAAATTGTGGTCTCTCAAGAAATCCGGTGATGGAAGCTCTAAGGAAGAACCTTAGCCCCCTTAAGGTATAGAAATCTTCACGTGGATGGCTATTCAGTCCAAGGTGGCAACTAGATTGGTGCTATTGGGCAGAAATTTGATTCCAGAGGGACAATCTATCCTCTGCCCTTTATGTTCTTTGCACTTGGAAACACCCTAACATCTTTTTTTGCATTGTCAATTTTTTTGGGATGTTTAGTCACTGATTCTGGATTGGTGGCACGTGAGATGGGTGTGTCCTGCATCTTTGGAAGATCACTTCATCTGGTGGGTTGATAATAGGTTTAGAAATTTGGAGAAACATTTGTGGGAAGCTACTTTCTTTGTTATGTTGTGGTCTTTGTGGCTGGTGAGAAATTATATATTATGTGTTTAACAGTGCAACAACAAGAGTTGGGGATGTGGGTGAGTTGATTAAAACTAGAGTCGCAATGTGGATAAAGGCAAAATTTGACATAAAGATGTATACGGTGGAGGAATGTAAGGTTTTTCTGGATGGAATTAGAATGGTGAAATTGTAATATATGTGGGCATTTGTTTTGAGGTGTGTTCCATCCAACTCTTTGTTGGATGGGTATTGTAAGATGTTTCTTTCTTTCTTTCTTTCTTTTTTTTTTTTTTTCTAGTTTGAACGAGTAAGTATTATAAACTTATTGTGTTCGAGCCCCCTCGATATATCCTTTCGAGTTGTTATAAAAGTTTTGTTTGCTGAGAGAAAAATAGTTGCTCAATCATGAAGTGTAATGGTGGCCGGACTACTCCATTGGCTGGAATGCTCTTAATCAACTTGATATGAAATATTTTGGTGCTGGCCCATAAGCTGAATGTCAATCTCTGGGCAGCCTAATTTCTTTTTGGTTGTAATCTGCCTTTTCTTTTCTTCTTCTTAACTTCTTGTTGGAAGTTTCTTCAAGCAAAGTGATGGTTACATGGCTTGTCATGTGGCTTTCATTTTGGCTCCCAGCTCTTCCTTTCTCTCTCGATGTACCCATTATCGAGTTTTTCAATAATAATTTTTTTGCCGTTTCAAAAAAAATTTAAACCCTGAAATTAGTCAATTAGGTGCGTGCAAGCTAGTATAAACATTCGGTTATTAAAAAAAAACGGTGCAAAAAACTTTGGAAAATTAGTCTTGAAATCTTTCTTTAGGGAAAAAAGACGTATGGAGGAAATAAAATGGACTAAAGAAGTATTCATGGATTACTCTCCGTTCCGTTAAGGTTCTTATTTTTGAAGTATTTATTTTTCGTTTTACAAGACAGGTCATTTTCTCTCATAGTACATTATCTGTAATTAAAAAAATAAGTACTTATTTTAGTTAATGGAATACAATTGAAATCTTTACCTAGATAATATTTGTCATGCATCCGACCACTGTGCCACCTTATAGTTTTATCATTCATTACTTTCATTTCTTGCAGTTAGTTCATAACCCAAATACCCAGATTAAGTTTGGCAACGACACTGCTTCATCATCCTTTCCATTTTTTTTTCCTGAATAGAAACAGACATACTCCATCAAATACCAAATGAACTAATTCGAATTCAACGGTACTCACTCTTGTCATTTGAGAATGAAGTATATTACATCAATCCTGTATTTTACATATATAGTACGTATTCGATCCTCTCATTTTTATATTTTCAAGGTCAATGTAGACGCGTGTTTACGCATGTTTAATACCGAAATATGAAGGAGTTTGTTATTCGATCGGCCATATACAGAAGCCCAATACTTAAATGTGAACTTTTAGGTATTTTTAGATATATAGCCAATGTAAGAATTATAATGAAGCTCCAAACCTCAAAAAGGGCTACCTTCCTTAAGATTTTGACAATAACACAACAAATGCATGAGTCAATATTCTCTAGTCCAAATGCATGAGTCAATATTCTCTAGTCAATCATATGGAATTCATTTTAAAACTACACTCTTTGTTGGCAAAATATGAAGAAAATAGCTGGCATTGTTATTTTGTTGGAAAAGACTACAATACACACATATTATTTGGGTGTGTATCGTATGCACTCCCAAAATGTTATGAATTATAGAAAAAATGTTACGAATCGTATTGCTAAAAAGTTACGAATCGTATAAAGGTTACGAGATATACCAAAATGTTATGAATCATAATGAAAATATTACGAATCGTATTGTTAAAAGGTTATGAATTCTAGAACAAAAGTTACGAAACACACTAAAATGTACGTTATGAATGAACCATAAAATAGGTGCATATGGTACACCCTTTTAAGGGGTGTGTATTGTAGACTTTCCCTATTTGTTATAGTATGAGTACAAAAAGAGACTACTTAAACTAAAAATTACTGTGCCTGTTTGGGCACTTATTTTTCAACTTCTCCTTTTTAAGTTTTGGGTGTTTGGCTGGTTGGGTAGAAAATGAGTTCGGGCAAAATGATTTCTCCAATATAAGTTTGAAGATCCGGAGCAAAAGCCAAAAAGAGGGAGGGAGGTCCTTTTCCACTTCTCTTTTTTGAACCATTTTTCTTAAAGTCAATTTTGCCCTCCACATAATCTGTAATGTTTACTGGTTTTGGAAGAGCAGGGTAATGGACCATCTGGAAATATTGACAACCTTTCTATTTTAGAGTATTTCCTTCTGGAAATGTACGTAGGCTTTTTTATATTGTGAATAGAAATAGTGTACATATAGTTTTTTGTGGGAAACAATAGGAAAGTAATGTGAGTTTCAATCACAAGCATCTCTTTTCTGCCACCAGAAATTGTGACTTTAATTCGTTTGAAAAGTTCTTGGTGTTGGTGGTAGTTTTTGTTGGGTATAAATTTGTAGACTTTAATTTGTGGACTTTAATTTCTTGTGTAAGAACTTAATTTCTTCAGTAAGACTTTAATATGTGTGACATTTTAATTGCTTCAAGTGGGTTCGTTGTTAGAAGATTGAAATTTGTAAACTTTAATTCGTTTGAAATTTTTTTGGATTTATCTTATTGGTATTCCTTCTTAATTATCTAAATAAAAATTAGAAGGAGACGGTTCAATTGACCAAGAATAATACAAATTAAGAATATAAATTTTACAAAATTGATTGAACCATCATTTATACATGTTATATTTCATAATAAAAATAATCAAGGGCAATATGGTAAAAAACCAAATCATAACTCATTTTCATCACATATCTTCCAAACATTACTCTTGTTACAAAATGCATTCTGCACATATCATCTAAATACTTTACCAGATTTAAAAACTTATTTTGACCATAATTCAAGAAGTCAAAAAACCAAAAAATTAAAAATGAAAAGTCAAAAAGTAGGTCTCAAACACTCCATGACATTTCATTAGCAATTAGCGCACAAAAAGATTAGAATAAATTATTGATTCATCCATAGCCACATGATTGAGTTCAGAATCAAAACATTCCTCTCTCTCTCTCTCATATGTGTATATATATATGCCTCTGTAGCTAGGATTCAAAGAAAATATATAGGAAAACGATGACACTGCACTACTAGTTGTGCCTGCTGATAGCACTCTGTCTTGTCAGTTATTTATGTTCTCCTGGGTATCATAGAGTTGGATCTCTCTAGTGTTGAGTGGTTGCAGTGGCCTTGCATTCTCCTCTGCGTACTGCATGGAAAAATATTCACGAAGTGTAACAATGTTTAATTTAGATCTCTTGATTTGTGATATGTGAGGAACAGTTACTTGTTTGAGATAAAAAATAAATAAATAAATTTGTGGACAGATTTGTTGAGAGAAAAGTTAGGCTGGAAAATTGCATTTTGGATATTCCGAGAAAATTTCGGAGTCGTTTCTGTTTTCCTCCATGCATTCTTAGTCCAAATACGGCATATCATATAGTATCTTGTCATGTATTCGATAACAGTTATGTCACTGTTCACTGTGTTGTCAATAAAACAAGAAGATACAAAAAAAAATACACAGCTTCTGATGTGGTATTTTTTTTAACACTTTTAAAGGCAATATAACACATAAAAAAACTGTGTTTTTTTTTTTTTTTAAATCCTTTTCTTTCCTTACTGTAAATCCATTAGTTGTTATTAGCATTTTCAATTTGATACAATAAAAAAAGATGAAGTTTAGCCACTTACGTCATGAACAGCCTCACGAAGTAACTTCACCTGATCTCTTGCAACAGTCCTCACCTGACCATGGTTGAAATATAGGTTACAAATCTCATGTTAGGAGCATAGTTAAAGGTGAGCAGAACTAGTATGAGAGAAACTTATTCACGGCTTAACTGTGAACAAGTTGTTTACAGTAACAATTAATTGCGACCGTTCAAAAGTGTTTTGGATGGTACGGATTTTAATGAAATTTTTCTGGGGAATAGTTTATCTCTTTTCCATAAAAGTTTTATTAACATCTGAATTGGTTGCGATTGGTTCCGTAAACAACTAGTTACGGCGGAAAAAGATTTTTTCAACCTGTCTATACATAGGTGAATGACAAGTTCTGGCGAGTTGAGTTTTGTTCACCCTCCACTTAAGAGGGTGAACATTATCTTCCTTTCTATTGGTTGAAATTGTATGAATCCTATTACAAAGTGATGTCATGCTTACTAAAAAGTGTATTACATGGTAAGCATGACATCACTTTGTGGTGGGATCCACACAATTTCAACCAATAAGAGAGAGGGTAATGTTCACCCTCTTTTAAGGAGGGTGAACAAAATTGCACTCGGTTCTGGCCCTGTTCGTCATTAAACATACTAGTTTATTGGCCATGCAGATTTCAGTAATTGGCCATACTAAACACACATCTCTTGTCCTGTTCGAAGACCTCATCCTTTGGCTGAATTTCTTAAAAATAATGTCTTGTTTCTATAATGTCTTGTTTCTAAAAATAAGCAGGTTTCAAAATTTGTTTGCCAAACAAATTTCGTGTAATAAATTTTTTTTTTTAATATGGACAGAAAATTTTTCATTTACCTTTCGGGCAATGGTCCAAATAACACCTTCAGTGCAAGGAGGAACAGTGAGTGAGCCCATGTATCTGTAGTATCTTTTCCCACCTAATTTAATCTCTCTTGGATCAATCATCCCCATGTTACCCTCTGCCTTCTCATCAATCATAGATGATATATTCTTCATCAACTGAAAGTCAAAATCATCAAACCCATTACTAGCTTATTAAAAGTAATAAAATTACAACTCAATAAAAATTATGTGTTTTGTCATACGGAATTACCAATACACAAAGATTTCGGAATTTGTTCCTTACACACACGATCTAAAAAATAAATAAAGAAAATCAAAGGGTTGTTGCAGTGGTTAATCGACTTGTCTCGACGGGGCTTACCATCTCAAGGTCGCAGAGAGTCGATTTCCCTCAATAAAAATTTGTCATTAGGGTCACCTCACCAAACACGCAGAGAGGACTGCAGGAAGGACTAGAGACACAGTAGTCCGGTCTATTATGACACTCTTCATTATCCCCAAAAAGTGAGTTTCGGTGGCTTCTTTTAGAAACTAGTTGAGGCTCGTTTCAGAACACCTTCTTAAAAAATAAGTACTTATTTCACATTTTTAAACTAAAAAATAATGTAAATGAAAAATAATTTTTTAATTTTTTTGCACCGTATTAAAAATCTCAATGAGATTTATCAAACAAGATCCATAGTGATAGAAAAATTATTTGTATACACACATAATTTTTAAACTTAAAATTATCTTTTTAAAAAATAAGTTTTTATTTGGGTTTCTGGAACCCACCATGAGCATTATTGAAAGGCTATTCCCAAGCATTTAAACCCTGTTCGAGCCCCTACCTAACCAAAGTTTCCAACATCTTTTTACACAGTGGACCTTTTTCGAATCTGGTCAAAAAAAAAAAAATCCCACTTTTTTAAAGTAGTAATTTAGTCTTGTCATTGGCAGACCTTGACCGTCTTGGGGAGAAATTAGTTTTCTTTTTTCTTTTCGGTTCCTTTACTGAACTTGTTTTGATTTTCTCCACTTAATTTTTAAATATCTTTTTCTTTTATCACAATTTTTAAATATCTAGAAAATCCCACTTTTTTTTATAGCTACCAAAATCTCTATTTAAAGACTTACACACTCACATTTTTCTCATGCGGGTTAATTTTCGTAAGCTTAAACTAACATGCTACAATTGTTTGGCTGGCTAGCACTTGTAATCTCACCCGGTAACAAAGCACTACGATTAAACAAAGTTCACAAAATTCCAGCCAACATATGATATCAGGTAGTAAAATATAGAGAACAACATTATTGACTTTTCACAAGCTTACGCGATTCTCGCAATCATTAATGATTTAAATTTTACAAATTTTAATTAGGCAAAGTATCAGTTAAATTAATTTTACTGTTTCATAATGTAACTTTTAGTTTTTTTTTTTTTTTTTTCTGTTTTTCTCCTCCCGATTTTAATTAGACAACACGAAAAAGCTTCTTGTGTAGATACAGTACCATATTATTAAACTTGTAGGGTATAATACCTGGGAGAGGAAAGGTTCAGCATGACCAATCTTGTAAAGGACCCCAATGACAGCGATCTTATTCTTCACATTCGAGTCCGGGCTTACGTGAACCAAATGCAGTTCCATATCATACCTATTTTGTATATGCAAAGAAAATTGTAGACTTGATTAATTAATTAGCTTATCAAACTGCTCAACCAAATACGAGAGAGAGAGAGAGAGAGAGAGAGAGAGAGAGAGAGAGAGAGACCTCCTGCCATTGATGGAGTGCTCAGAAGGGGAGTGCCAGTGGCCTTGTTGGAGAAAGTATTCAGTGCCATTGATCTTAATAGATCCAGCCTCTCCAAATACCCATTGAAGCTGCATATGGTCCACGTGCATAAAATGTATTAGTGAAAAGTCAGTACTATACCGAAAAATAGAAATTAACTGAGATGAATAATTAACGTTACAATACCAACAATTTAATTTACTTCACGTACTGAGCCGGACAAGGTTAACCATTTAAACAGTGGACACGGAAAATAAAGAAAAAACAAACCAAACTCGGGATCATTTGAAGGCACATTACGTGTTTTACATCTATAGTTTACATTTTGATACTCATGGGGCGTTTTCCATGTTCTAGGAAGATAAAGCTCTAACACAAGCTTAAATATTAGTATATATAGGCCATTTAGGCTAAGATCCGCTAAGATTTTTGAATTTTTTCTTGTTTTGTCATTATTTAAAAATCATAAATTTTTACTTTTTCGATTCTTCTCAAATTCATCTTAATAAGACGAATCAATAATTCACAAAAGTTAGCAAAAAAATTGAATAAGAACAAAACAATAATAAGCTCAAAAAGCTCTTAGCGAAACTTAACCTTAGTTGTTTGTGGACCATGTAGCTACGCGAGTCTGGAACCCTATATTTAGGGGAGTAATTAAAGATTCGAAACTTTCAGCCACTACACAATCATGTGGAATTCACATACTTAATCGTTGTCCCCGTAGGTCTCTGACTCTCTATGGTGGTTATGGGATCTCGGACCGCCAGTAACCATGTCAATGAATTATGTTGTTGTTTGGCCTAAGTCAGTGATGGCCCCTATGGTTTTGGAATTTCTATGATTACCTCCATGTACCACGAGTATTAGCACGAAAATTAAATTAAGAATCTCATTCTTTAGTTTTTCTTTCTCTATCCACGCTTAATCGATTTATTTTCTACGAGAATTAAATGTCAATTATTTATTCGTGGACACAAAACTATTACTACACAGAATATGAAAGCCGATAAAAATTTTGCTTACCGAAATATCATGGCCTCTGTTCTTGACAGTTGCATTGGCAGGCTTGTAATTCCTCACTAGTGCCCTTGATTTTTGAATTATATTCACCCTCTGATTCGACATATCAATCGGAGACTGGATTTCGCCGTTCTTACAAGCTGCCCATTCTTTCTTAAGATCTCCCCAATGCTGAGGTCCCTTGCCGCTCGCGTTCAGATAATCGAATTCTCTCTCATCCTCTGAACAATCAGATTCACACAATCATATATACATATACACAAGATGCACATAAACGAAGCATTAACGTAAAAGAGAGAACAAACAAACGTCTGATTTCAAATAACAGTACTATATTTTCGCGTTTGAGGGCATTACCAACTTCTTGCGCCGCGACCGATGTGGCTTGCCAGTAAAGAACCAAGAGGAGAAGGGACCCCAAAATGAAAATCGAGTTGCTCTGCTGCTGCTGCTGCTGCTGCTTCTTCATGCTGAATTTGTTGTTGAATGTGAAAGGAAGTAATAGCAGGTGAGATGTTAACAGGATCAGGTTTTGTTTGAAAGGCTTATATGTGTATGGTATATAAGAGGACTGTCCTATATAAATATGGCTCTGATAAATGATCAATTGCTGTATTTGATGATTTACCCTGTAAACGCGTATAAGGGTGTGCATGTATATATAGGGGAGTCATGAGCGTGGGGGCTGATCGATGAGAATATGGGACTTTCTTGTGAGTTTCTTGGATACAGCGTGTCAGGTATGAACACGAGAATTTTGGAGCGAGGTAGGAAATTGAGATGAAATTATTACTACTTATATATTTTTAGTACAGTAGTTGCTAGTTTTTTACAAGGGAGAAACGGGTAAGAAACAGCTGGTCGGTCACCACAATTGATGACGAACCAACCCCCTGTGATAACAAACCCATATTAAAACAAGTGTACAGTACTATAGAAGCAAATAAAAAAGGATTTTAAAGTACGTCAGTTTCTAATAATTCGATGTGTTTGGACCAATTTACGCTTATTTTGACAAATTGAGTATATTCTAGTGTCTAGGAGGAACAACAAATATACTCATTAGCGATTGAAAGGCTGGAATTGGGATTTAGAAGTAGTGTGATCAATTATATATCGAGAGTATATACATATATTTTTTGAAAATCCTACTCCCTCCGTCCCGATTTGTTTGTTCATTTTCACTATTTGGAACCTTTTATAAAATTGTCTATATGTTTCAATTTATAATGTTTTTTATATGCAATATGTATCTTGTTTGATAAATCTCAATTAAATTTAAAATATATATGATGTTTTCGAAATTATGTAAAATATTATAAATTGTGAGATACAGACAATTTTTTAAAAGGTACGTATATTAAAATTGGACAAACAAATTGGGACGGAGGGAGTATATCGTATATGGAGTATGGATGCCAATAGAAATTATATCTCATGTTCAAAAATTTTTCAAGAGCACCTAGAGCACCGCACAACACAATTACCGTACTCCGAAAAGAGAGAGTTTATCAGCAATCTTTGGGAAAAAAAAAAAAAAACTGTTAGAAATATTATTGATTTATGTTGCCCTTTATGGGATTAAGTCAGTTTGACCGTCTCGGGGTGAAAATTGAAAAACGAAATGTGAGGATTAATTCATTGTAATATTAAAACATTTTGTAACCTCAATGTCCTCATTATGGTTTTAAAAACATTATATATATGCATACATTGACGACATATTTCTAAATATACATATATATATACAGCTACCCAAAAATCATGTTTGGCTCACATAATTTTAAGTACTTTTATAGATTTTAGTGTTTAAGCATTCGGGCGGTTCTTGGTTTGTGAAATTTTTTTAGCTATATATACACAAACCTTTTCAGGGATCATTGTATCTTGAAAGTTGAATGTCATACAACTCGGTGCTGGCGGGACATATTTTATCTTAGGATAGCAATTTACGTGTGACTCATTCTACATGAATTCTCTCATACTCTTATTTTCTACTATTATTCAAATATGGTTTTATTATTTTATTGTCATGTTGTTATCTCCTGTAATTATAGTTTACAGAAATTTTAACGGTTATTTCCAACAAAAACTATTCAGCCCTCTCCCTTTTATTCACGTAGCCATAAATTTACGGATGAGACATGATTAATTAAGGAGTACGTGGATTGCGGTCTTGGTGTAGCTAGCTAGCAAGAGGTACGTTCACCAAAGCCAACGAGTATTTTATTTTATGATTAAATAAACAAAGATCAAGGAGTAAACAGAAAAGCTCATCTAAATTAGATGAACGCGAGTCTATATGCATGTGTTTTACTCATTCTTTACACAGTAACATCACCTAAACTAACACGTGCTATCTTTTTGAATTACATCTCCGCGCATGTTGAACCCACACATGCATTATTTCATTAAAAAAATAACAAGCGTTCTATCCGTGCTATACACGAGAGCAAGAAAATATTCTGTTATGTTTAATGTTATTTTTCGTTACGGGTAAAGTTTTTTTTTTTAATATTATTTATCCCTCATTATTTATTTACGTAATATTAAACGTAAAAGTTTTAATGGGAGAATGTTTGAACATGAAAAGGAAGTTTGAAAGTTTTTTTCTCAATTTTTTTATTTAACTTTCGATATTTCACAAGTATAGGGAAAAAAAGAAAATGAATTTTCTTAGAAGAATGCCCACATATGAGGGAGATTAAGTTTGTTGTCGATAAAAACAGAAGAGGATGGAGAAATTATTACTTACTGACTACCGTCCCGTGGTGCAGTAAGAGCCTTCTTAATTATTACTTACTTCTTGACTACCGCCCCGTGATGCAGTAAGAGCCTTCTTAATCATACGACTGTATGTGCCACATAAAGGAAAACTTTATGGAAGTTTTCGCAGGAAATATTTCACCAAATCCTTAACCACTACACAAAATGTCTTTTGTTTGTTAATAATCAAGTAAGGAGGCGATTTCTGACTTTGATTCCATATATGGCTTGACATTTAGGTATCAGCAATATTGGACACAAATGTATACGTAATAGGTGAGAGAATACGCTTGTCCTCTAGTTCACGTCAGCAGGCACCAAACCTTTTTGCTCTTTTTCCGTGGAAATAATTAAACAAGAATTAAGGAGGGTGGGGGGGGGGGAAGCGGCAAATATATAGAATCACGTTAAGACGAATTAGGGGAGAAATATCAGTGTTGGAGCCCCCGAATACCGCGTTAGGAAAGAACGGACGCAAAACAGACGGGCGGACTGTACTGTGCGAAGCTCCCTATTGTATTTTGGGCAAAGACTACGTGATTAGCCTCGAGATAATCTTAAGTAATTTGAACACAACACAAGTGGTGGTTTTTTTCCGGTTCTGCTAACAAGTGCCCTCGGATACAAGTTAAGATAAATAGATATGGAATTGTATCTAATATTTAATGTCATTTTCTAAAAAAAAGTCAACAATAATTTAAATAAAAGATACTTACTCTACGATTTTAACATGTAATTAAATATCTACCATAATAACAGATACTTTCCAATTCCATTTGGGTTCTCATTGGAATGTAATATATCTACTCCAATTTGTACAATATTTTCTTTTTTATCGTGAATCTCATTCAAGTCAAAATAATTGTTTTCTTTTTTTTTTTTTTTGGGTGAACTCACTGTGCAAAAAAATTTCATTCATTGCCCTATAATCTGAAACGCCACTACAGATAAAAAAATAATTAAAAGAAAAATTCTAAAATAATATGTAGCTGATAAAGGAGAAAAATTCATACTTTGTAATTGGATAAGAAACATGAATACAAAGTGGAAAAGGGAAGATGAAGTGGAGAAATTAACCCCGAATATAAGTCTAAATCGGACCAATACGGTATTGGCATATATTGGATATACGAACATAAAAAATATTTCGAAATCAGTTGTGACATAAATTGTTTCACAGATGATTCAATAATCAATAAGGAGGTCTAGCTTTCCAAGTATAAATACTAAAACCTCGCAAATTCGAAGTTGCCAAAGTGTATTCAATTACATTTGCCGATCTACGAATAAAGAGAAAATCATGAATCCTAACCGATCAACTTCTTAGTGGATATCTTCGATGAGATGACAACTTCCGCTTCCATAGGACGAGACCACACTCTAATGGCATGGTAAGTTAATCCAACCGATCTGATCGAACCATCACTGCCTCTGCTACTTCATCAAACAGCCATCACTACCACCTTATTCATAACCTAAAATGGCATCTCGATGATAAACGAGAAGCCAAGAGAAAGAGAAAAAGGAACACAGAGAAACTCTCAGATCTGAGATCGAGAGAGAAAAATATTAACCCACACGGGAAATGAGGGATTACTGAAAGCAAAAAAAAAAAATCATCATCAAGAAGGAAGGAAAACACCCATCAAGGGTAAAGCCCTCCCCTCCCGTTGCCATATTAGGGTGACGGAAGCCTGTGGGGGAACGGGAGGAAGAGAGAAGGCAGCTAGGTTATTTATTTATTTATTTTGATAGGCTAGGTTATTTTTTTTGCTTATCGAGTTGACTTAAATGGACTTCAAAAACCAAGGGTAGCAACCAAAACTGGTGCTTTAGGGACAAAGTCTTGCAACAACTATAGTTGTTACAGTTGTTCCACTCGTGATTGCTTTAGACAAAAAATTAGTGAACATCTCTAAATCGAGAATCAGTAAGCTATAGTACTTCATCCCAGCCTGTATATAGTTCCGTGGTAACAACTGATCTGTTTTCATTTTTAGAACATTAACGTTTGGTAACATTTTCAGTTTTCAGTTTTAAAAAAATTAGAAATAGAAATAGGTTTATGTTTTCATAAAAATAAAAATAAGAAACATGTTTGGTAATAATCATTTTGAAAACAACAAAAACTGAAAACACAAACATATTTGGTAGTATCATTTTTGTTTTTGTTTTTATTCTTCAAATTGAATGAAATTAGAAGAAATGAAAGAAAAAAGTTGCACATACAAACAATTAACAAAAACAAGAAACATGTTTACTTAAACCAAAACTCAAATCCATCAATCGCATACAAATGATGTTCACTTTGAGTTCAAACCTCAAATAAGGGTAACATAATTTTAAATAATGATAATTACATTTGCAATGGTATCATCCACTATGATTCATGCTAGCCCAAACAAATGTTTGGTAATCCCGATCACGAACATTGGACATACGACGGAGTTGTCTATGAGTGATATCAATCTGATCAACTGAATTTGGGAACTACTCCCGCTAGCTCTTTGACATTGTCCCATCACCATATTCTCTTTGGCTATATTCTCTGAATAGATCATCATTGTCATCATGCATCATAATCCAATAGTGAACCGTACAATAAACTGTGGGAATATACTTTTGTATTCGAACACTACATGGTGGCATTTGCTTCAATATAGGAAATCGAGCTTTTAGCACTCCAAAACATCACTCGATCGATAACATTACGTAAAGACGAATGACGAAAGTTAAACCACTCTTCTATCTTTTTTGGTCATCGGCCATGCCCACGGAAATTGTTCAAATGGTACCTCTCTCCTCAATACGGTGATAAAAAATCCGGCATATTAGTGTAATCCGAATCCACGGCATAGTACGTATTTACCTCTAAGTCATATTATCCATTAGCCTAAGCAATGAATTGATAATAAGATTAAGTTATAACAAGTTTCTAGTTTACCTTCCGGAGGCTTGGGAAATCCCACGGTAGGACTATTCACACATTCTAAAAAGACCCTTGAGTCATTAGAAGTTCCCTCCCAACCACTTAGTACGTATGTGAACCGCCTATCAAAAGAGCAAGCTGCCATTACATTCTGTGTCGTAACAGTGTGTCAACCACTTCTAACTTGCAAAGGACGAGGGAAGTACTTGGCATTGTGTCGGATTTGATGCGGGATGCTATCAAAGGACGGGGGTTGAATTATAACCACTCCTAGCTTCCAAATAGCCTTCAGTACTCGGTGGAAGTAAATAGATATGGTGTGTCCAGAATGTTGAAAAACCTAACAAAAATTCAAGTCCTTTTCGGAATATAAGATTGTCTCAAGTTTTTTGATCCAAGCGATTCTCCTTTTCTCAGGCATATCCAAGAACATTTTCCTCCAAAGAACGTCACCATGCAGCTTCTCCAAAACCTTATTTTGTATGAATCTTCATCCAAGTCCTGTATAGTATTAAGCAATGCTTGGCACTCTTTCATTTCGGTAGCAAGAGCGCCAATACCCATTTACCCTATGGACATACTTTCACTCACCCCACTACAAGGGATGGGAGCAATGCAATTTCTTTTCCATTACATCAACCATCCTCTTTCCATTTTCAGCAAATATGATTAAGGCACTTGAAATGTTTGCTGCAATGGAATCTCTCTTCTTATTTTTAGCCTTGGGTATGGTCTTTGAACCACCAACACTTTCAACTTCTGGCTCATCGATTATCTTGAATTCTGGATCTAAACTATCACTAGCAGAGGGGACTTTGTTTGAAGGGTGAGCATGCACTCCAGTGGCAGACGTGTCCCCAAATATGCGGCACAACTCATGGTAGTATGGCATCCCCTTTTTTTTTTTGAATTTCCTCACATTTTTATTAAAATATCATGGCATTATTATACGTGAGTTGAAATATAATAGTATTTTCTATCATGACTAAAGTGAACTGTCGATAACAAATTCCTACCTTGAAAAGTCTTTCCCAAACATCATCTGGAGCAGTAATGGTTAGAAGTGTGGTATCCCAATCAACACCGGAGTTTGCTTTCAATGAGTTGAAGCTGTTGAATAGAATATGAAGCGCAAAGTACTATCTTTTCACCTGTTCGTTTGTATAATCGTATGCGGTTAGCCTTTTCAACTCACTCTTAATCCTTTTCCAAGTTTCTCCTGTGAAAGTGCCAGTTTCTCTACTTTTCTTTAATTTAACCTCCTTGTCCATGAGTCAAATGAAGATTTTCTCATTTCTAGTTGTTCATGGGCCATCACAACTTTCTCCACTAACCTCCATAACCTCAATGTTTGCCATTTCCTACTTTTGATAACAAAAAATAAACAATGATACATGTAATGCCTCGCTATTTTCTATAAATAAATTTCAAAATACATTGTATTTTCAAATACTTCTAGGCCCCTATTTTCTCCATAAATAAATTACATCATCAAAATAAACTTAAGCCGCCTTCTAAATAATCTTCTAGATGCCCCAAAACTATCAACTCTTCCAAGACATCTCCAAATTAATCCTTAAATGCTCCGATTCAATTTCCACTAATCCGGCTCCACACCTGAAAAAGAAATTATCCGGGAAGTATACGATCCAACAAAATAACAAAGCTCATAAGTGGAATTAAGAAACGATAATCGACCAAATCGAAGCAACAATCACAAGGAACCTTATACCATGTCCTCCTCAGTACATGACCTGTGATCCTCCCCAACTCCTTCCTCACCGGGTCATCCTCGACCCATTTTGGCTATTGGTGCATGAGTTCACTCGATCCATGTACAAAACAATTCCATAGTACTCAATCAACAATATCATATTCAATATTAATTATTCCACTTTTCAACAATATTCCACAGGATTGAACGAAATTCACGAGATAATCAAAAGGAGTACTAAGGTGAGAGTGAAGAAAAAAATTTCCGGAAGTAGGAAGCATATCGTATACTTCCCGGATTACCTCAACTATGCCAGCCGTTACGTCTACGAATCAATGCCTTAAAACATTTTTTTTCCATTTTCCAACTAAATACACCACTAGCCCACCAATCCAAAACATCACTAGCTATTTATAAATTCTCAAACCTCTCTCTCTCTCTCTCTCTCTCTCTCTCTCTCTCTCTCTCTCTCTCTCTAAGCTAACAATGAGAAGTGAGGTGTGTGGAGGAGAGTGGAGGGATGGAGCTTATTTATACTCATGAAAGAAGAATCTTGAAAATCCTAACGGTATCTAATAATATCTTATATAATCTAATAAAATCCAACTATATCTAATAATATCTAATCAAATCTCAACAATATCTTGTAATATCTTGCCAAATCTTTCCAAATCTATATGTAATCTAACAAAATCCACTAGAATCTTATCATATCTTGTATAATCTAATAATATCCAACAAAATCTATATAATATCTAATAAAATCTTATCTTAATCATATCTAACCAAATCCAATCAAATCTTATCCTAATAAAATTCCAATCCAATTTAATCTTATCCCAATCCATTGTAATCTTGTCCTAGATTTTTAGGATTACGGACCAAATGCTAGGGTTTTATAATAGTTGGGTATAAGGATATCAAGGTTCAACATATGAAAAGAATAGAAATAAAAATCCTATGATATCAAAGGGTTTTTAATGGCTAGCTCCTAAGGTTAAATTATAATACAATCACTTTAATAAATGATAAAATAATTTTTAGTAAAAGAATTATAATAAAATATTTTTTTTAAAAAAATTGACGTGAAAATTCGGGTCATTACATCCTACCCCTCTTAAAATAATTTCATCCTCGAAATTAAAATGTACATAGTCAAAATAATATAATCAAAGTATCATACAATGTGCAAACGATTTTGTTTATTTTTTGAAAGGAAATAAGTCAAAATAAATTCAAAGTTGTACCATTGCCCAATCTGAGTAACTCCAATGTCATAATAACCTCAAATTCATTCTCTTGATAATGGCCTAGAAAAAATTATAACCACGCTTTCGCTGCGAACTCTGATAAATTTCTAAACCTTATAACCTCAAACAATAATTTCTAATGACATCCTCTCCTTAGTAACACCTCTAGATTATACCCAAGGTCCCGATTACTCCAAATTTCCTCCTCTAATAAACCTCAAATAATAAGAAGGATCTTACCCCCGAGCGATGTGAAACTCACACTTCCGGTCGGGACCCGCTCTGATACCATTTGTAACGCCCCGCTATTTTCTATAAATAAATTCCAAAATACATTGTATTTTCAAATACTTCTAGGCCCCTATTTTCTCCATAAATAAATTACATCATCAAAATAAACTTAAGCCGTCTTCTAAATAATCTTCTAGATGCTCCAAAATTATCAACTCTTCCAAGACATCTCCAAATTAATCCTTAAATGCTCCGATTCAATTTTCACTAATCCGGCTCCACACCTGAAAAAGAAATTATCCAGGAAGTATACGATACAACAAAATAACAAAGCTCATAAGTGGAATTAAGAAACGATAATCAACCAAATCGAAGCAACAATCACAAGGAACCTTATACCATGTCCTCCTCAGTACATGACCTGTGATCCTCCCCCAACTCCTTCCTCACCGGGCCATCCTCGACCCATTCTAGCTATTGGATAGGCTATTGGTGCATGAGTTCACTCGATCCATGTATAAAACAATTCTATAGTACTCAATCAACAACATCATATTCAATACCAATTATTCCACTTTTCAACAATATTCCACAGGATTGAACGAAATTCACGAGATAATCAAAAGGAGTACAAAGGTGAGAGTGAAGAAAAAAAATTCCGGAAGTAGGAAGCATATCGTATACTTCCCGGATTACCTCAACTATGCCGGCCGTTACGTCTACGAATCAATGCCTTAAAACATTTTTTTTCCATCTTCCAACTAAATACACCACTAGCCCACCAATCCAAAACATCACTAGCTATTTATAAATTCTCATACTTTTCTCTCTCTCTCTCTCTCTCTCTCTCTCTCTCTCTCTCTCTCTCTCTTTAAGCTAACAATGAGAAGTGAAGTGTGTGGAGGAGAGTGGAGGGATGGAGCTTATTTATACTCATGAAAGAAGAATCTTGAAAATCCTGACGATATCTAATAAT
Organism: Rhododendron vialii; assembly: GCF_030253575.1. Classification (NCBI taxonomy): domain Eukaryota; kingdom Viridiplantae; phylum Streptophyta; class Magnoliopsida; order Ericales; family Ericaceae; genus Rhododendron; species Rhododendron vialii. Next base: position 29,846,326 of record NC_080560.1, read on the forward strand.
ATCTAATTAATAAAATCCAACTATATCTAATAAAATCCAACTATATCTAATAATATCTAATCAAATCTTAACAATATCTTGTAATATCTTGCCAAATCTTTCCAAATCTATATGTAATCTAACAAAATCCATTAGAATCTTATTATATCTTGTATAATCTAATAATATCCAACAAAATCTATATAATATCTAATAAAATCTTATCTTAATCATATCTAACCAAATCCAAGCAAATCTTATCCTAATAAAATGCCAATCCAATTTAATCTTATCCTAATAAAATTCCAATCCGATTTAATCTTATCCCAATCCAATGTAATCTTGTCCTAGATTTTTAGGATTACGGACCAAATGCTAGGGTTTTATAATAGTTGGGTATAAGGATATCAATGTTCAAGATATGAAAAGAATAGAAATAAAAATCCTATGATATCAAAGGGTTTTTAATGGCTAGCTCCTAAGGTTAAATTATAATACAATCACTTTAATAAATGATAAAATGATTTTTGGTAAAAGAATTATAATAAAATATTTTTTTTAAAAAAATTGACGTGAAAATTCGGGTCATTACAATACAAGACTCTATTTTAGAAACAAAGCTTGGAAAAAAAAGCAATTCAATGAAAGCCTAGGCCATTGTTTGACACATAACTCATATCAACCAGAAAGTGAAAATTACATGTAATGGCAGCTCTATGTTTTCTTTTCACCCAAGAAAGCAATTCAACGAATTCAAAGTGGGTTCACAGGTTTAAAGGACAAAATGCCTTCTAAACTCTAGTAATTTGGGAGTCACATATATAGCACAACTATGCAAATGTTGTGTCACTAATCATCCTTTCTCTCTTAGGATAGGTTTGGAAGTTGTAACGGCTAGACTGTAACTCCTTAAAGGGTGAATCTATAAAAAAAACTCCATTTTAGAGGCTCTTTTTGTGCAAAGAACTCTTTGATCGATTGTTTGGCTGAGTCTCAAAATGAACATTACTTTTAGGTGAAGGTTAGGTCATTTGAACTAGTCCAGTATAATCAGATGAGTCACATTACTATGGAGTTCTCATGAAGTCCAATTGTGAAGTTGTTGGTTTACACTGCCTGTTTTAACTGTGTTCTCAACTTTTTGTTCACAATATAAGGACAAACGCTGGATAAGTAAGAAATCTAGAAGTACGTTTCATGGGGGGATAATGGGTATGGGGTCCAAAGTAGGGATAAGACTCGTGCCCATTCTCTCTCCAAAAAAAAAATAGTACATCGATAATGAAAGTTCATACTCCTATTTCATTTCATTGGGGACCTTTCCTGCATAAAGAATATTTGACCAAAAGCTACTGAGAAAGTAGAAATCCAACTGAAATACTACTAACACCTGCTACCCTAATCCGTAGTCCAACAATGCATGCGAATAAATGGTAGATACATAACAACAACAACATCTATTGGCAACCAAAATTATCAGAATAATAGCAGTAGGAGAACCACCCAGAGCCAATATCATAACCTAGTAGAAGTAACAATAGAAGAACATAGATTTAGGCCGTACCTTCTCCTCAAAATGGTTGAATAAGCTTGTATTCTTCAATTAATCTACAAGAAGAATATAGGTTATACATATACAACTGCAAAATTTGAGTTTCATAAAGAGGAACAAATATCAATAGACCAAACACACAAACCCAAAGGGATCCATCTAGGATTTTGCAGGAGACTGGAAGAGAGGGAAGAGAGAGATGAGAGAGTTATGGGGAGAGAGAGACGAGGGAGCGAGCGTACCAGAACATCGCGAGAGAGAAAAACCATCAGGATCGACAACGGATGGGCCGAACTTCTGTTTTCAAAACAGTGTAAAACTCCCTTTTCTAGTTTTCATAATTTTCAGAAATTCTAAAAAATTTTTTTAAAAACAAAAGAGTAAAAATATGTTACCAAACAAGTTTTTTATATTAGTTTTCAAAAAAGTGAAAATAAAAATCAAAAACTGAAAATAAAAAGGTTACCAAACACCTGTGTTACACCACTTTAAAAAAGTTATACATCCTCCGGTGAAATGTTACACATAAATGGTATTGATTTTGTTATGCTTTCTCGTGATTTATGGTATACGTTGGGGGCGCCATAGCACTCTCCTGTTTTGTTAGTCAACTTTGTTTGCACCACATCCAAAACACATATCCACTTATACACACTCAAATTACATGAGAAGTGAGTGGGTGTGTATTTGAGTGTGATTTTAAAATTATTGTTTGTTACTTTTGTAATTTTTAAAAAAAATTCATTTTTAGAGGTACTAATAGATTTTTGCATGTTGGTAACTATTTCAGCCAAACAATTTATAGTAGAAGAATTAATAACTATTTTCACATATTGACAAAGTAATTAATTCCCGAAAGTGATTAGAAAATCTAATTTTGAAACAACAACCGATTCTCACTAACCTTAAATTTAGGGAATTGATTTTCACACTCCGCTTTTTAACTGATGGCGCTCCAATTTTATGGGAAGTTATTAGTATCTTCATGAACAAAGTGAAGCACAATTAATAAAAAGTTGAGCACGAATATTAATTTCCTAAATTTAACATTACTTATTAATATTAACATATAGTATAGATCAATTAATAGACATCTGAAAAGCACAAAATAATACCCCACCACGTCTTTTTGTTTTGGCGTTTGAGTGGTTTATGTGAAAGGGAAGATGAACCCACACGTTTTCTTTGAGCTTTTTGGTAGAGGATTCCAAGAAAGAGGGTTGCACGTACTAATAAAGAGAACCATCTGGATCAATTCTCGACATACCCAAGAAAAAAGCTGGAAAACAATTGATGTCTGCTGCCTGCTGGGTTGTAGTCATTTAACATTATGTTGGGTACGGTAATTTTTCTAAAAAAAAAAATTAAATTGCTGATTTTGCCATTCTTTTTTTTTTTTGGTTAATGTCACTTCCCTGCAAGTGTATTTTTTGTGCAAAAATACACTTGCAGGAGAGTGACGTTAACAAAAAAGGGAGTGACAAAATCATTTCTTATTAATTAATATAAGAGAGAGAGAGAGAGAGAGAGAGAGAGAGAGAGAGAGAGAGAGAGAGAGAGAGAGAGAGAGAGAGAGAGAGAGAGAGAGAGAGAGAGGATCCTTGTTAGAGCATCCGCAATGTTATAATCAAAAATGAATAATCAAAACTTGCTACGTTCGCTTTTGATTATTCATTTAGAGGGTTGCTAAAATTAGTAATATGAAGTCTCAAATTGTTACTTTTGATTATTCAAATGCCCAAATTTGATTATTGGTTAGGAGGTTGCTAATTTTGATTATTACAATGTGAGCACTTTTTTAAGGCCATCCACAGTGGTATAAGCAAAAACAAATTATTTTTAAAGTTTACAATGTTGGTGTAAAAAATGGTTTACAATGGTATAATCAAACTTAGCAACATTCTTTGAAATAATCAAATTTTGGGTTTTGGATAACCAAAACTAGCAACTTTTTTCAATAATCAAAATTTGTCAATCTCACACCATATAAGTTAATCGGTTCCAAAATTGTATACACGCATGTTTCAAATGATATTTTCTTTTTCGCCTATTCTATATCTCATTCTCTCTACCTACAAACTGTTTCTCTTTCTTTCCCTCCAAAAGTGAAGCTCATATTTTTCGATCATCTATGATTCAACTAATTGTCGCCGGATTAAGGTATTTCACTTTTTTTTTTTCCGTTTCTATTTTATTCTTTTTTCGTTCCTCTCCTTGTGATTGAGTACATGAAGAACCTTGCAGTCTTTTTCAAATTTAAGAACACATCTGATTTTTTTTTTTTTGAGTACATGATTTTTTTTTCCAAATTCATAATATGAGGAATGGAAGTCACCAATTTCCCCAAAATTAAGGAAGGTAATGGAGGGAAGTGATCAATGGTGAAAAACATAAGGAGAGAGTGAAATTTTAGTGAACCCCTTATTTTGGTTATGGACTAGAAGGGACCATTATGGACCTCAACATTGTTAAGCTTAGCAACTTCTTAAATGGATAATCAAAAGCTGATGTGTCAACTTTTGGTTATCCATTTTTGATTATACCACTGTGGATAGTCTAAGTACACATTGTTAACTTTAACAATCTTTTGATTTTGATTATTACATTGTGGATTTGGACTTTTTTTTTCGGTCAAACGGAAATTCGTTAGTTTTGGACTTTTGTCTGACAGAATATCAGCCAAATTTATCCCGCTACTCTCCAGATAATATAATTAGTAGTAAATTTTAATATCTAGTTCACCAATAAGTAAAAGATTGCTTATTCCAAATGAATTCACTGTTTACCTTGAGGGAGGAATGAGTATTCTATTTATAGGAAAAACTAAGAAACTCCAAAATTAATTACTAATTAATACCACTCAGGAAATTACTATTTACCGGGGGTTGTTTCAAGCGGTGTGTTGGTGTGGCGGCGATCCTTGCTCGGTGCTCCTCCTATCTTCATTCTTGGATGTTTGCGGGCTTGCCTAACGGTGTTGTGAGTTCTCCAATGGCTGGTGGTGGTTCTTCTTCCAGCGGGTTCGTCTCCTTGATCAATCCAGCATGCTTAAAGGTGATGGAAAGCCAATGGCATTGAGGTGGCGGCGGTGTGTTTGGCGCGACAGGTGTGTGGTTTAGGGTTAGGTTTCTTTAGGATGGGCTTCGGCTCTTTAGGTGTGGGCTTCGGCCCTTTGGATTTCTTTGATTGGTCTCTTGTCAATTGTCTAGGATTGGACACATAATTTTTCTTAGCTTTGTTAGAATTTTGATGCCGTTCTCCTTGTTTTTATTATCTTCGTAACAATTTCAAAAATTAATGAGTTTTTTTTGCCGTTCAAAAAAAAAAAAAGGAAATTACTATTACCATTCGCAAATTACTAATTCCATCCAAAAAGTACCAATGCCACCTCCTACATCCATTCCATTACAATAAACCAAATGAACTCTAACTGAATTTGAGCACAAAAACATAAATGACTAGGTATTTGTCTGTGCCTAAAGGCATGAAGCAATGCGCTCTAAAATTTTTTTTTTAATGAATTATCTTCTCTATTGTTGCCCCGCCAACCAAGCCGACGTCTCTTAGCTAGATGTAGTGCTTTAGGGAGAAATTGTTTAGACGAAAGGCTAAATATATGGAGTTGGTTTGCCCTAAGGCTGCAAACAAGCTGAGTTGAGCTTCAAGATGTTCAAGCTCAGCTCGCCAGAATTAAGGTCGCCTCAAGCTCAAAACGAGCTACAAATGTTGGGCTCGAGATTGACTCGACAGATTAACAATCAGCTCCAGCTTGGCTCACTCTAACTCGAGAGGTACATCAAGCGTCAAAGGTGTTAGTGAGCTGTGAATTCTGGGCCTCTAGCTTTAAAGGAAAATACGCTTTTATCAGGTAGGGTGAACAAGCGTGTGGGACCAAGGTAAAGGAGAAAGAGTACGCCTTTGGTTGTCCCACATCGGAAATGGAAGAACACAAGAGGCATCCACTTTTTCTATGAATCATCTTCACAGTCCACGCTTCGTCAACTGGTAGAATTTGCTCAGGAGGCAATTAAAACGTTGATAATTACTAGTAAGGAAATTGATTTTGGCATTTTATTTTTAGCTATTGACATTTTATTTTTTGGTTTTTTTTTCTATTTGAAATTACAACAATACTTTTTAAAGTGGATGACACTAACAAAATAAAAGATAATTTGATAATTTCACATAGAAAAATGACAAAAAAGTGGAGTGCTAATATGGCTAAATGATAAAAAGTGGAGTGTCAATATGGCTAAATGTGGAGTGGTGTCAAAATCATTTGTCAATTAGTAATTTCTTTAAAATATATAATACTGAGTAAATGTTTTGGGCTTGCAAGCAGACTCGAGCCAAGCCTCCACTGACTCGGGTTCGGCTCGTTTTCAAAATGAGCCGAGTAATCTAGCTTGAGCTTGCTCATTTAGGTCTGACTTGGGGCTTGGCTCTTTTTTAAAATGAGCCAAGTAATCTAGCTTGAGTTTGCTCATTTAATTCTTGAGTCGAGCCTCAAGCCGTGAGCGGCTTTGTTCGTTTGCACAATTGAACATGGGAATGTGAGTGGATATGCAAATCTTATCCATTCTAATTCCATCCAAATCTCAATTCCTTTCATGTATCCTTTCCCTTACAGTAAACCAAATGATCATGAGCTCTAACGGAATTTAAGCACTGAAATATAAATGATTGGGGATTTTCCTGTGCCTAAAGCCATGAAGCTAATGTTACTCAAATTATGGCATAATAATAGTCAATTAACAAAATTTGGAATAGCAATATATATTTTTATTCAAAAAAAATAGGGCCAAAATTAGGATCGTTATAGTCACACAGTTCTATATATCAATAAAGCAAGCAGGTTAAAAGTGAAAACAAACAATACACTAGAAACAAGAGTGTGGTTTTGCGGTTGGGGCATAACCAACTTCTTGTGCTATGACTAGTTTGGCTAGGCAGAAAAGAAGCAAGAGGCATGGAGAAGAGTCCCCAAAATAGAAATTGAGTTGTAGTTTTGATCCCAATTCATGTTTAGATTTTCAGCTAACTTGTTCAAATGGAGAAAGGAAACAATTGTGTGGCTTTGAGTTTGGCGCATTACCAACTTCTTGTGCTTTGACTGATTTGCCAATTCATGTATGGCACATCATGTTTAGATTTTTAGATAACTAGTTGCACCTTCGTGCACAGCACGAACGCACACCCGTTGAAAGGGAACAAATTTTAACACAGGCTAGATATGTCTTGTTTGTAATTTTAGAGCTGGAAGTAATAGAAGAGTATGGAAATAAGTAGGAAGATATATTACGTAGATTAATCAAAATAGCAAAAGCATTAGTTGATTTACATACGGACAACACAGTGCGTAGTCTATTTATAGATGCTGAAGGAGCATAACACCTGTAAAGCTTGCAATAGTCATAGATAGCAGTGCAAAAGTACTCGCAAAGGAAACTTTTCATAGCAAAATATCGTTCATGGAAGCCTTTGTGGCCTCAGTTCAACATCTAACTGAAATAAAAACGAATCATTAATTCATAAGCAACGATTTACAATTCTTTCACCCAACATTGTAAATCATTTTATGAAAATTGCATGTTCAAAGTTCTAACCTAGAAAAGACAATTTTGGACAATCAAAGGAAGTTGACGTCCCAAATTTTTTGGCTAGGGTACTTATCGAGCTTGGAGTGTTCAGTAGTACCAAAGCAAGTTGCTGGCTATGAAAAACAATAATACAGAATATACACAAACGGCTTGAAATATCATTCGAGCTCTCAAGTCGATCTCTTGCCAAAGCCTGAAACATCTGTACATTATTAACAAAGCTGGGTTAAGATATATATAAGCTAGTTAAGTTTTTCCATACACACCAAACCTACAGCTTGAAATGCAATCCAAGAACATGTAATGAACGAAGGACAGTAAGCCATGTGGACCATCGAATGGCTTGAAATATCATTGGTGGGATGAGCAATGGAAGAAATGCCCGCTGCTCAACAGTCTTCAAACAATTAGAGAAGAATATCGACTTTTGATTGACAAGAATGAAAAACAACTTATCCGAATTATTGCTTGTAGCCGTAAAAAATGACAGAATATACACACAAAATACCACTCGTTGATTTTTAAAATATTAAATCCATTTAAGCATCATATGGAAAAGATACCACATTCTGAAAGGAACTCAACTATCACAGCACAACTTGATAATAATGATAAAATGGACAAACAACCTTAAATGGCAAACAATAAAGTATCATCACGACAGCAATGTCGGTGATACAAATGAGAAGTCGAAAGTATAAATACGAAAATGCATTTCATCTTTTTGCGACAAATTAACAAGCTTTACCTTGTAAATGACATAATTAATAAGTCTCTCCCCAAGTTTTGAGTTTCAGATGAGTACAACTTCACGAAGAATATACTGTGCACGAATAGAACAATGAACATATCAATCAAGCAAGCAACAATGCCACTGTAAATGGCTACTTTGACGAATAAAAATAAATTTAATGTAAAAAACCAAAGCAAATCCATCAACCACAAAGCACCCTACAATAACGTTGCACTTATGACATGTTCACAATGCATATTTTTGAGATCTAGGTTACATCAATCTGATATGAGAGTGAAGATAAATGATAGTAATTATCAAGCTATGGGAAAATATCTTTGGTGTTGAAGAACCACTGACCTCAAGGTCGAGTTTTTGGCAATTGTATGGGATTGATCACCCAAGTGACGGAGAACTCAGAGGTTGTTGATTTCTTGATGATCTAAACAAACATACTATATCATTTTCTGAAATGTTACGGTTAAAATTTGCCGTTTTCATTAGTTCCAGGTTTCCAGCTATTCTAACCAAATAGATGTCTCTACCTGATGCGATGCTAGGCAGGTAGCACAAAATTTGACAATTTTTTATGTTGTTGTAGGGTTCTGTTAAAGCCGATAGATTCAGAAACCATTAGCTAATCAAACGGTGTGTGTATTCTCTTGTGCGTGATAAAATTCTCATCAGAACTAACCTTGTCATAAGCTTCGTTAAAGGATCGGGCATCTTCATCAATAGCCCCACCAAATCGGGGACCAATTGCTAGCAAACCTGTTTCGAAAAGGCATTTCAGCTGTGCTTGTTTTGAAAACAGCCCCGGGAAAAACTTTTTTGGCTAACATATCGTCATTACATACCTGCAACAAGGCTGGACACAGAGCCAAGTCAGGTACAAGGCCCAAGAGGCCTGGGCCTTGGGCATCCAAAAAAATCCCAAATCTTAAGGGCACTCTAATATTTTTACTATTTAGGTTTGAGTAGTACTCTTTTTAACAATTTTAGTAATACTCATGCGTTCTTGAGATAATATGTATTTGCTTAGCTAGAGACTATGTATTTTGTGTTCGCATGTAATAATTAGTATAACTTTATATTGGTTAAGGTTTCTCGTACTGTGATTGTTGCAGTAAAAATTGTTAAGTATTAACTCTAAAAGGGCACAGTTTTTTTTATTAGGCCTTAGGTACTAAAAACCCTTGGGTCGGCCCTCTAGACAGAAGATCTTTTCCTATCCTTGTAGTTACTATGGTGTTATGAGCACCAAATACACAGGGACCATGGTCGGCACATAACAATATGCAAATCGGGCAAGGTCACATGCGAGAGTGAGAAATAGTAGTCTACAAAATCTCTTTTACAAGCCCACGACCAAATTCAAAAATTAAAAAAGCAATTGGAAGGATTTTTTTTAGCACATGTTATCAAGAGAAAAATCATACCTTAATAAACTTTGTGCAGTAACGGGGGAGGTTTCGTTTGAACGACAATAGGAAAATAACATCACCCACCCCATATTCCTATTCAACGATGGAAGGCATAGGGATACCAGCGTATCATGACCTTCACCTGCAAATAGAGAGAAAATGACAAATATAATAAACTTATTTCCAGTTAAAAGTGAAATTCAGGTCTGGCTCCTTCAAGTAGCCCAGACGAAACAAATATAAAGGTCCAGATCATACCTTTGACATCAGAAATTGTAGAAATAATATGAGTTGGCGCTCGGAATTTTCCACTCTTAATAACAGGATTAGGATCCTCAGGGATTTGTGGAGGCCTAGCTTCCTTTACAGGATAAATCTTTCCCTCCCAATCCATAAGCGAAACAAAGTTAAAATCTTTCCGTCCTCAGCGTAGTCAATCCATAGTAGCATCCATAAGCGTTGTTATTTCTGATTTAGTAAGCTTTGAGCCCAGCTTAGTCAATCCAGCTTTGAGTTCATCGTATGTGATTGAGCCACTCCCATCGGTATCCATGTTTTTGAACGTTTGTTTCAAGCCCTTGATTTCTTCTTTTGAAACAGTTTCTCAAATAACCTTCAAGCAACCCAAAAATGTCAGCTACAGAAAACAAATACTACTATACCAAGGATGTCTGGTGAGCCCAATCTTGCCTTGTTGGCCTCAAAAAGGTAGGTTGCATGCTTTTCTTTATCACTTTTTTTCATTGCCTAAACCCATATCTTAGGACATCAAAAGCCAACTGTTTTCTACCGGTCTTCACTCAACATGACAAATTAACTCAACCTAAATATGCAAAATAGGCCAGCCTCATGTCTTGGGCTTCAACAGAATTGGTTCCATAGATTTGTGCTACATGCAAACTGAATTAGGTCAAATTAGAATCCACAATGAAATCACAATCCTCAGTATGAGTGACATAAAGTAATTCGTAATATCATTGAAACAAAGACAAGCTCAACCACATCAGTAGTTGGTATCTAATTTTGTGAATTTTGAGAACTTGGATCTTCAGAGCAAGCTTTTTCAGCTTGTTCATTGCTCTGAATTGCTTCATCCTAACAAGTACAACACTACAAGAGTTTTATGTGATGCCTCACCGCCTTTTTTCAGTCATGGATCCTCTGATTCACAGATGATGATCCGGATTAAATTGATGAGTCCAAACTCAAAGTTAGCTAGAAGTATATCATCTTTAGTAATAGAGACCTACTAACGCTTTGAATGTTGGATCCCCCAATACTCTATTCCTACAACCCTCTCAAACGCTTTGAATATTGGATCCTCCAATACTCTATTCCTACAACCCTCTCAAATTAATAAGCCATTGGATAATAAAGTCATCTTATTTCTGAAAATTTTCCTTAGTCTCGATGATCTGACAACTATGGGAAATTTTCCATATGGAATATAAACTCTGAATAAGTAATCAATTTATAAAATTGACAATCGATAATCGCAATACATTGACAAAACAAGCACCACAACTCCCTCAAGACATATAAACTCGTAGCAAAAATACAAACTTTATTCATTCAAAGACAAATTCCCTATGGAAATCACAGGTATATACGTCCAACTCAGACTTTCTTAATCCATAAACTGAAATTCTGGGGAAGAAGGAAAAGACATTTTAACTACAAATCACTTCAAATCCCTCAAGTCATCTAAACTTTATTCAAAGGCAAATTCCAAACAGAAATTACAGGTATATAATCCAAAGACAAATTCTGAACAGAAAATGCAACTATTTACATCCTAAAACAAACTCTGGGCAAAAATCACAGCTACATAATCTACCTACTGTGTTCCACCATGGCTCCTCATTGCTCAATCTTGTTTCTAAGGATTTGAAGTTTTGGAGTCCGTAAATTCCGACCTTATGATTTTAGGGAAACTACTAACTTGAAAATAGTTTGTTCATTTTAATGGTCCTTAAAAGCAGTAATATTTTGCACGTTGCCAAAGCCTTCATAACATCATTTTCCTCCATGTATAGTTTCCAGATCAAGCACGCTAGGTGTAATCAATACTTTGGTTATGAAATGCAAAATGAATTCGGAAAAAGATGCACAGTAATCCCTAACATCATTCGTTCATAGGTGGCAAAACTACTTTTGGAAAGTATAATAACTAAATTTCTGTACATCTATCGAAACAATGACATTACATTATAGGATACAAGCCCGAGGTTTCTAACCTTCTGATAGCAGACCAGCAGAGAAAAACAATGTAGGAAGCCATAATCCCTGAAGATAAAAGCCCTCTGTTCACCTGCTCAAAGCATATAGAGGACAAATTCGGTTCACAACAAATAAGTACACAATTTTAAGACAGTAGCATTTGTTAAATACTTGGACTAACTGGAATTCAAGTGACTTGTGAGATTGTAAAAAATGTGCTGAAATATCTCTCTTACATTATGGCGAAGAAATTATTGAAAAAGAGAGTAGGTAAGTAACTTAGTTCATTATCAGACCAATTAAAAACTATGATTCGAGGAATTCAACTTAATAGGTAGTAAATCATATTGACAGAATGCGCTAATGGGATTATATGTCTTGACAAACGCTTACCTTTGAATGTAGGGATATGACCAACATTACCAAAAGCAAGATTGCACTCCAACTGATGAAAAATATATTAAGTGTGCAAGAAGGCCTGGGGACGTAGTGCGAATACATAACACCAATTCCACATACAGACTACTGTTGACATAAATAATCCGACGAAGCAACTGTGAACAGAGACACAATGAACTATCAGAATTCTTGCAGTTACACAGCGCGAGAAACATACTTTGATACAATTATAAATGCAGTACATATACGACCTCATTGCAAAAATCCCTACAAAGGTAAAGCAAAAACTGGGGGTTGTCTTCATTGCACAGGAAAAAAAAAATGGAGTCCGTTGTGTTCTTTTCCCCTCACAAATCATTCCACAAATGCAAGATCCAGAAACACATAAGAAGGAAAACACATTTTAACTACAAATCACTACAAATCCCTCAAGTCATCTAAACTTTATTCAAAGGCAAATTCCAAACGAAAATTACAGGTATATACATCCAAAGACAAATTCTGAATAGAAACGCAACTATTTACATCCTAAAACAAATTCTGGGCAAAAATCACAGCTGCATACATCCCACCCAGAGAAATAAACACTAAAAAACACTCGCGGAGCCGGCAAATCAGATAAAAGTAATAAAATTCAAAGGAAACCCCAGAAAAGAGCAAGAGAGCTAGACCGGGAGAAGAAGGTATTATACAGGGAAAAACTCAGAAAAAACGTGTTAATAACAAAGACATGGAAAGCCGGCAATTCAGAAAAGACAAACAAAATTCAAACAAAACCCTAGAAGACAGCAAGAAGGACTGAGAGAGTAAGAGATATTACGCGGAAGAAAACTCCAGATATAGCGTGAAAGACGCCAAGATCTCGCATCTACCTCTCCCTCTTTCGGTCTCCAAACCTGTTCGTCTTTCGCTGCCTCTGTTCGTCTGTGCTGTGTGGGGGCAAAAAACAGAGATGTGGGCGAAAGTGAAGGGGTGCGCTGATGATCGCTGGAGGTGGTGGTGGGCGCTATTGGTGGTGGTGGTCGTCGCTCCGGTGGGTGGGTCAGTGGTGGTCGGCATCGCTCCTCCTCCTTTCTCTTTCTCTCTCTCTCTCTCTCTCTCTCTCTCTCTCTCTGTGTCGAATCCGCCGTATATTTGTGCGTGTGGGTTGTGTGAGAGAGGGGAGGGAAACTAATCTGGTTACGTGGCAGCATGTGGTCCATATGTGGCCCTCAAGCCAAAATTACAATTATGGGCAGCCAAGAAAAACTGAATGGGTTGCAATTGAGGGGTACAATTGGAAAAATTGAGCCAAAATTTGGCATCCCTCAAACGTGTTCTTATTATTTAGGACGATGGACATGTTCAAATGAAGAAAGGGAACAATGGTAGGTGGGAGCTAGTTAGGTCAGAGATGTAAGTATCAGATTAATTTTGTGTTAAGAGATGTAATATCAAATGCCTCAATTATTCCTACTACATACATACGTTGATGAGAGGCCTTGTGTTGTAACGCACATCATTAAGGGAACTTTCTTACTGAATTCTTGGATACAACTTGGGAGGTATGAACAAAAGAAGTCATAATTAACGAAAAAATAAATTCAGTATTACAGATACAGTAATATTATTGCATTGAATTACTGAAAACGTAATCACACCGTTTTATCTATAAATAAGAAAAGTGAAAACACACAATACATTGGCAACAATAGTGATAATGAGTTTGGCGGATGACCAACTTCTTGTGATATGACTAGTTTGGCTTGACAGAAAAGAAGCAAGAGGAGAAGAGTCCCAAAATGGAAAAAAAAAAATTTGAGTTGTTCCTTCAATGCCAATTCATGTTTAGATTTTTGGCTAACATGTTCAAATGAAGAAAGGGAAAGGATTGAATCACGGGACGCCTATCCTATAAGAATTTGTTCAACAGGCAATGGTAGGTGGGGATTAGGTTTGAGATGTAAGTATCATATTTTTGATAATTAGAGATGTAATATCAAAGAGATTAAATTCCTTCCGCTGCCGCGAAGGAATTTATTCTCAATATCAAATACTTATTCACTTATGCCTTCTATAATGATGATAGGCCTCATGTTGTAACACACATTATTAAGGGGACCTAATCTCTTCCAGAATTGTTGGATACAACTTGTGAGGTATGAACAAATAAAGTCATAATTAACAAAAAATTATATTCTGTATGAAAGAAAATTATATTAGTACTACTGAAAACGTAGTCACACGGTTCTATCTATAAATCAAGCAGGCTAAAAGTGAAAACCAACAATAGCTCTGTTTCCTATTCTCATGCTCCAAGATCCAATACCAGCTTGTTGTGATTGGTTCTTGGTCTGTTTTGACTCTTGTTTGTATGGGATATGCCCCTGTGCTTTGTATCTTGGGTTTCTGCTAATAAAATTTCACCTTACCCCCCCCCCCCCCCACCCCCCAAAAAAAAAAAAAACAAACAAACAAACAAAGTGAAAACTACAAACAATACATTAGAAACAAGAGTGTGGTTATGCGGTTGGGGCCGGCATAACCAACATCTTATGCTATGACTAATTTGGCTTGGCAGAAAAGAAGCAAGAGGAGAAGAGTCCCCAAAATAGAAATTGAGTTGTTGTGCTTTGGTGCCAATTCATGTTTAGATTTTCAGCTAACTTTTTTTTTTTGCTCGGCAAAACGAAACATATATATAAACTCGAAAGGGTACATCGAGGGGGCTCGAGTGACGAAAGCTAAACAAACTTACACAAACAATCAGCAAAAGCAGAAAAAAAAAAAAAAAAGAAGTCACGCCCCTTACAATGACTTCCAACAGAAAATTGGAGGAAAAAACAAACACCTCATATACCACTGCAAACAATCTTTACAGTTTCAACATTCTAATTCCATCCAAAAAAACCTTAAAATCCTCGACCGTGTACACCTTAATGTTGAACTTTGCCTTTATCCACATAGCAACTCTAGCTTTAATCTGCTCGCCCACAACCCTAGCTCCCGATGTGGCGTTAAAAACATAATCATTTCTCGTCAACCACAAAGACCACAACGTCGCAAAGAAAGTAACTTCCCACAAATTTTTCTCCAAATTTCTAAATCTACTTTCCATCCACCACCCGAAATGAGCTTCCAGAGATGCGGGACACTCCCATCTCAAATGCCACCAGTCTAGAATTTGTGACCAAACATCCCACGAAAAGTGACAGTGCAAAAATAGGTGTTGCGGAGTTTCCAAGTGCAGCGAACAAAAAGGGCACAGAGTAGTTTGGCCCTCTGGAATCAAATTTCTACCCAAAAGCACAGAATGCGTAGCCACCTTGGATTGCAAAGCCATCCAAGCAAAGATTTCCACCTTAGGAGGGCTAAGGTTCTTCCACAAAGCACCCAACACCGGATTTCTTGAGTGCTCATTGATTTCCCACTGATTGTACACCGATTTCACCGAGAACCGATTATCCGAGGTCCATCTCCAATTCAAGAGATCACGACAAGACGAGTCCAGAAAAATTGGTTGTAACTTCTTCTTTAATTCCTCCACTTGAAAAGATTCCCAATCGCGTAAATCTCTACTAAAAAACAGATTCCATCTATCCATTCCAATACCACCCGAAATTGCACTGACAACTGCTTCTTTTTGAGTAGAAATTAGATACAGACGGGGATACTCCTCCCTAAGAGTTGTGTCCCCCAACCATACATGGTTCCAGAAAGAAATCTCCAAACCGGAACGAATTTGGATTCGAAAACCCTCCTGGATGATACTTCCGATACACGAGGACACTTCTCCAATTGCACATATATCCCGCCAAAAATTTGAGGCCCTACCAGAGATTGGCATACTAGGAAACCAACAACCCTGCTCCAAATTGTACTTCCCTCTGATCACCCTCACCCACAACGAATTAGACTCTTTATTGAACCTCCACCACCACTTGGCTAGAAGGGACAAATTTTGCACCAACAATTTCTTCACTCCTAGACCCCCATTCTCCTTTTTCTTGCAAATCACCTCCCATTTAACCAGGTGGAGTTTCCTCTTGTCTATCGTGTCCCCCCAAAAAAATTTCCTTTGAATTTTCTCCAACGATTTTGCTACTGCCACTGGCATTTTAAAGATAGACATAAAGTAAATAGGTTGATTGACAAGAGATGAATTGATCAAGGTGAGTTTACCCCAATAGAATTGTATCTTCCACGCCATACACTTAAGCGGCGTTCCATCTTTTCAACCACAGGATCCCACGTCTTGAGCCTTTTAGGACTAGCACCCAAAGGCAAGCCCAAGTATTTGATTGGAAGGTGATCAACTTTACAACCCATCACTTGAGCTAGGGAAAGCACATCCTGTTGAGGAACTTTAACGCCACATAAGGAACTTTTGGAGAAGTTAATCTTTAGACCTGACATGAGCTGAAAGCATCTAAGGATTCTTTTAATATTAGACAGCTCCTCCAAGTCATTGTTGCAAAAAAGAATTGTATCATCCGCAAATTGAAGATGCGTCACTGTAACCCCATTAACTCCTATTCTTGTTCCTTTAATAATGTTCCGTTCCTTCGCTCTCTCCAGTAGAATGTTAAGCCCCTCTACCACAATATTAAATAGGAAGGGGGATAACGGATCCCCTTGTCTAATACCTCTCTTGATCTTAAATTCCTTTGAAGCAGAGCCATTTACCAATACAGACATAGATACCGTTGCGACACATTCCTTAATCCACCCACACCATTTCACTCCAAAGCCCATTTTAGTTGAAAGATCTAGCAGAAAACCCCAATTGACACAATCGTATGCCCGTTCAAAGTCAATTTTCAAAATTAGCCCCCCTTGCGCACAGTTTTTCCAACTGTGAATAACCTCATTTGCAATAAGAACTCCATCCAAAATTTGTTTTCCTCCTATAAAAGCAGCCTGAGATTCTCCGATTATTAAAGGTAAGTAGGCTTTGATTCTATTAGCTAACACTTTGGATAACACCTTATACACCCATCCCACCATACTAATGGGCCTATATTCTTTAAAAGATAAAGGACAATCCACCTTAGGAATCAGAGCAACAAAAGTTGAGTTTATACCTTTTGTGAGTCTACCATTAGAATGAAAATCAGAGAAGAACTGCATAATCAAATCCTTCATAAATCCCCAACCTTGCTTCACAAAGGAGAAATTAAATCCATCCGGACCCCGAGCCTTAAGGTTGCTACATTCCTTTTGAGCAGCAAGAACCTCCTCCTCTTCAAACATCCTTTCAAGTCGGACTGAAATTTCAGCTGAAAGTCTCCTAAGAAAAACTCCCCCTAGCACTGGACGGACAGCTCTAACCTCTTTAAAATTAATGCTAAAATGCTCGACAGCTGCTTCCTTTATCTCCTTCGGATTTTCTACCAATCTACCATTAGCCGTAATTGAACCCATCATGTTTCTTCGGAACCTACTGTTGGCAATAGCTTGAAAATACCTTGTATTTTTGTCTCCCAATTTCAACCAATTGATTCTAGACTTTTGCCTCCATAACGACTCAGTTAAGCGAGTAAGTCTCCAAAACTCCGAGTTAGCCTTGCAACGCAGAGCTCTTTCCTCCATATTTAGCTGTCTCTCCTCCGCTAACAAATCGAAACGGTGGGTTTCAGCTTCCACTACTTGCATAGCTGAGTTAACATCGCCAAATTCCTCTTTATTCCACACCTTGAGTTTATCCTTAACAGCCCTCAATTTTCAGCTAACTTTTGTCAAATGGAGAAGGGAAACAATAGCAGGTGGTATCTAGGTAAGAGATGTGAAGTGTCATATTTTGTGATAAGAGATATGTAATATGAGGCCTCACTTATGGTTACTATATTGGTGATATATACACCTTGTGTTGAAATGCACACAATTAATTAATTAATTAAGGGGACTTTCTTGCAGATTTCTTGGTTACAACTTGGGAGATTTGAACAGATCAAGCAGTCATAATAATTAACGAAAATTACATTAAGTACTGCAGTAGGAAAAGAATGCGCACCAACGGAAGCCATTAGCAGTTGTTCTTGTAAAAGCAGAAGAGAATATGTAAGAAGGAAATTATAGCTGGTCAATGTTTTGCTAAAAAAACGTTTTACACCGAAACAAACGGAGTCGAAGTGTTGGAAAAAATTATACTACTAGTATATTATAGTCAATACTTTGTTTTACTATTCCCTCCATTCCCGTTTCAACGTTAATCTTTTTTCAAGAGTTCGTATCATTTTTAAATTACTTATATCTATCAAAATCAAATTATACTACTCCTTCCATCTCATTTTGTTAGTCCCATATTTCATTTTGGGATGTCCCAAACTGTTGGTCTTATTTCAATATTTAAAGGAATTAAAAGTGTGAGTTTAGATTTTCAAAACTAACCCTCATAAATGTTTAAAGGTAACTTTAAAAGTGAAAATTAGAAGGCAGTAATGGAAATTGAAACCAACTCCTTAAGGCGACATGCATTAATTAAATGCATGTCACCTTAAAAAGTTGGATCACAAAAGAGACCAACAAAATGGGACGGAGAGGATATTTCTTTTAATTCTGAAAATGTTGTTCAATATAACTTATTTAAATTTATCAAAAAAGAAACGCATTATCAATTAATTAACAATGTGAATTACTTTTTACCCGGTCAGAATAGAATGAAGGATAAATAAATTGGGACGGAAAGAGTATTTTCCCTTTCCCTCTTTGTTCAAGTTCCATTCAAACCTTAAATATACGCTTTGACGGTGACTCTAAAGGGGAGGTGAATTTACACGGAGACTTTTATTTGGCGGAAGAGAAACGTTTTAATTTTCTTCTACTTCCATAGCATAATAAGTGGCCCTGAAGACCTCAAGAGATCGATTAGTTTTTGTCAGCTAGCTTAATCTGAACCGTTTGAATATTTTGATTAAATTCATGATACGACGAATCTATTCAACGAAGTTGATCTTTTGGGAAAGTGATGTCATCAATGACACACATCGTCAAAGTTAAAAAATGCTAATTATAAAGAAAATTAAATTGTTGAGGAAATAGAACAAATTAGGACTAGGTCTTAATTAATGGACAAAACAGTAGTGGTAGCAATCTCAATTCATATTTTTTAACATGCTTAAATCCGTCCACTTATAACCCAATCCAATTCGTTCATATTATATAATGGGTTGATATGGGTTGAACCCAAATCAACTCATATGTATGTGGGTTTTGGTGGGTTAAAACTGGGTTTAATATGAGTTGAATGGAAAAACTCAAAGCGCGTAATTGCAAAAGATGTGGTGGTGACTACTCCACGAAAACAAGACCGCATAGGTTCGACCAAAACATACCCCCTCAGCTCACTTTATCACAACCTCATCTGCGAAAAAATTACTGCTCCAATAAACACCTTTATATTTCAAAGAACTGTTTGGTTCATGCTTATTTCAGAAAAAAAGAAAAAGAAAACAAACTTCTCTCAATTTTGTCTCCTGAACAAATCGTCCATCCAACACGCCTCTTTGACGTAGAACATATGGAGGCCCAATTCTATATTCAATTGGATTGGATGAAGCCTCAGAAGCGTAAACGATGTTTAATTTTGGATTATCCAATTTGGCAAAATTCGGACAAGCTCGAAATAGGCCCAAACTTAGTGGGCTGAAAAGACTTTCTTTGTTACTGTTGCTAATACTAGTGGTACTTATATGCACTACTGGTCAAAGGTAGGCTATTCATGTGACACTAAGAAATTCACAAAAAATTACTCCATCTATCCGTCCCAATTTAATTGTTATTTTTGAAAGTTTGGGCCACTTTTAATTGATTACTCTGTATATTCATCACCACCCCACGAAAGTCCCTTGCAAATCATAATTTTGAATATTAAGTTAAAAATTCTGTCTTTTTGGCTTATTTTCGTTTTTATTTTAAAATAAATAAATTTTAATCATAATTTTTTGGGAAAATGACGGCCAATGACGTGTTTTGATAATTAATACCCGTCAAGGACATTTTCAGCATTACCGCCAATGACATTTTCAGCATTAACAAATGTTTTTAGCATGCCCTTGACGGGTATTAATTATCAAAACACGTCCTGAGCGGTCATTTTCCCTAATTTTTTACCTTTTAAATTCCTTTTATTGAGACTAATCAGAAGAGGGGGGGGGGGGGGGGGGGGGGGGGGGTTGGGGTTGTGGGGTTTGGCGGAGGTGGAAGGAGGTCCGGTCTGGTTTGGGTTTGACTTGACCCATATCAACCTGACCCGCTCCAACCCGTTTCCTATTTGATCTGCAATCCGTTTCAACCCACCCAAACCCTTCCATTTGTTACCTCTAGATGAAAGTTCTCCTATGAACTAAAGTCTTGGTTTCTGTTTATTAAGCAATTAAGGAGAGGCGATTTCTGACTTGGATTCGATCTGAATGGCTTGACATTTAGATATCAGCAATGGACAACTAAACAAAACAAAAACCATGAGGTGGGATAGGCTTGACCTGTATAGTACTTCAATTCAAACACCAAAAACTTCTTCTTCTTAATTACTCTTTAAAAACAGAAACAAACATATTTACGTTAATGAAAGAGATTTACATGCCATACGACTAAGCTGGCCCCCCTCGGATTAAAATCCTAGCTCTGTCTCAGCTTCTAACTGTTTCTCTTGGTTTCTTCTGATTCTCGCTCCTGACTCTTGATTTCTATTGATTTCTAGGAACCAAGATGTCTTGAAAAGATTAGATAAGATAGAGTTTGAGGGGAAATGTCGGCATAATATTATGAAGTATTGTGTTACCATGTTTCTAGGTTATACTATTATGTTTCTTGTTTAGTTTGGCTATTATTCTTGTTTCCCAGTACTTAGTCTTGGTTTTTTTATTATGCGTGATTTCATATTTTGTTTAGGCGTTTATTTGTCATCAAGTCTTGTAGCCTATATAAATGCATGTTAGGCCTACGTTTTAAACATATTAATGATACATCAATGAAAACAAGCTTCTTCTTAGTTCACTTTTTCAACAATACGGACTCTTTTGTTCCAACATATATATATAAATATATATATATATATATATATATATATATATATTTATTTATTTATTTATTTATTTTTATTTTTTTTGTGTGGTCCTAACGTATGAAGTTTCTTTATCCAACTGAGTTTATAGCTTACATTCGCTTTTGTAACTTAGTTTATAGCTTACATTCGCTTATACTGTAACTACGCCAGAGTCCTGTATTGCACTCATGATTGCTTTCTTAAAAAGAGAACAAAATCAACAGAATTGGAGAATCAGTTCCGACAACTTTATTAAAACACGTTTTTTAGCTAAGCAAGTCCAACATTCATTATTGGTTTATACGTATCTAGTTTCTCGATGTGCAATACAAAATCTAATTAAAACGCCATGCCACGTACTGCATTTTTTATATATGGAGTTCTATTTGCTTAGGTGATCTAATTCATACCTTCTGAATTCGCTAATAGTTTGTGCTTTAATCACATAAGATGTTTTTAGTTCGATAGTACTCTGTCTTAAGCTAGGTTAAAGTCTATTAACTGACTCCAAAGCTTTGCATCCTCTAGTGATGGAATTAAGGTAATACTAATTCTCGAGGATATTTTGCAAGCTTTTGAAAGTCATTCCTCTTCGTGGGGTTGAAAAGAAGTTCCTGCTAATTGTGGTTTATCAGTAAAGTACGTTGGATCATTGGGTAGGACCATTCAAGCTGTTCCTACCAATGTATTGAGTGTAACTCTATGTCACGGAGAGTACGTGCACATGTTAACGCGTTATCTGCATTTGGACGTGATTAATTAATGCGTTAATTAGATCAAGATCAATACCATTTGCATTAGCTTCGTTGGAAGCTGCATAATGCGGGAAAACTCTAAGAACTTTGGGTCTTCCTCTCAACATCATGGTTAAGCTGGTTTGAATGGTGTGTTATGTAATTGTGTGGGTGATTTTTAGTTGATATATGACATAGCTATTATTGTCAACTCAAGTATGATGGCGATGTGTGTCGTGCCTGATGGTCTATGGATCAATCGACGCTCTGGTATCCTGCACCTCATTGGTGAGATTGATTCTATATCTGTGCTTAATGCTTTTGTGTAGGAAGTAGCTCCAAGTCCGAACAGACTGGCTCAACAGGATGCTCTGGGATGCGCCTACTGGCTTCTGAGTTCTCCTCTATGCACATCCTCTTTTATTAATATCACAAGGCTAACATGCAAATGACTGGTTTTCAGCCAAGAATGCAACAGCAACTAGAGAATGTTTTGTTCTGTATACAGATTTTTATTGGAAGCTAGCTTTGCATAAAGATCAACCAGGGGTGGCATGATCCCCGCGTTTAGAACAAAACTACAGAGTGAATCGATACTCCCATCGTAGTAAACTAGTAATATAAAGTTTTGGCTTTTGGTTCTAAAGAAGTGATAGATTCGTCTGCAAAGGTACTAGAATTAAACTTGGGTTGTACTTCTGGTAGCTAGTCTGGTACTTACTGACTACTGGATTTTTATTTTTCAATTTTTACTCCCAATGGTAATACTTTCTCATGACTAATGGAATCTAATTTCCAAGGAAATTTCCCAATATCCAGCGTGAACCCTTTGCTTTGAATTAATTCACCTCAAACATGCTTTTGTATGTTTGGCAATGTCGCACGCATGCGTAAAATAGGCAGTACTGTATTACTATCTTTGTTCACTAATTAAATTATATAAACTGGACACACAAATAGTTGCTAGTGTTACTGTTGTGCGATGGCCAAACTGGAAAACTCCGATAGGTGGGCTTCATTTTAAGTTAGTAATTGCCAGTCATGTTGTTGGATTATGTAAATTAGACGTCGACCCCAGAATTTGGGATCCAGGGATGCTGCCAAGCAGCTTTCTGTAGAGCGGGTGCAAAGCGGCCGAACTGGCTGTTCATTTGAGCGCGGACGGCTGAGATCGAATCTGAGCACATACGAATCGCATACAAATGTGAACCCAATGGCAAAGCCAGGATTTTCACCCCAGGGGGGCCAGATTAATTGACATATTTTTTATCGAAACGTGTACTTATTATATCATAAAGTTTTTGTTTTACAATACATTACATTTGTATATTGAAATGATTCTAGCTTAATGTGTTTTTTCCTTTAGGCAACTTCAACAATCACGTGATTATTTTTTTGTTTATGAAAAATTTGAGAAATGAGATCAAATGTAAAATAACCGATTTTTTTAATCAAATCAAAATTATTCAGATTATAAATAGCTATACACGAATAATTATCATTAATATTCAAAATTAAATATAAACGAAATAAAAAATTTAAAACACGGGGGCTTGGAGATCGAAGGGCCGGGGGTTCTGCCATTGTCTAAGCCATCCATTGCTTGATTAAAATCCAAACTATTGATTGTCGATATAAATGGTTGGATCGGCCGCCCTGCACTGCTCTACAGGGAGATGCTCGGTGGCATCTCTCATTCCCAGAATTTGTGGATGACGAAACTTGACATACTTACTAGTGTTGGCTAGTCTACGACGCACTTAGCTATGGTTAACTACGAAATTAAAACATGTGCATTGGAGCTCCGAATGAAATTATCTAATAATTTCATATGTTACTGTTTTTTTTAATAAAATGTTACTGTTATCGATTAAAAAAAAAACCGGGACACGTCTAGTGTGTGTGCTGCATCCACCATCGTCTAGTAGGAGTATAAAGTTATTGGTCCAGCGTGAAAGTTAATTCCATTACCATATCTTTCAATGGGACAATGATCGATTAATGGGAAATGGAAGTGGCCATCATCTAATCTACTAATTGCTAATGTGGCATTTCCCCATTCAGAAATAGGACTTTCACCGTTAAACTTTATCTCACATCGCTCATTTAAATTATCCAAGTTTGGCTAATGTTTTTGAGAGACTAATCTATCTATTGCCAATTTAATTTTAGGCTCCAAGAAAATGTAACATGATATCAAAGTTAGGTTTTGGGTAGACTCACCTCACATCATCGAATCCGTCGCCCAAGACCTCCACAAGCATCAGAGCTGCACGTAAGAGGAAGTGTGGTAGACTTTATCCCATATCTTGGTTAATATATATTTTCTAAAGGCTATTTCACTTATTGTCAATTAATTTTAGATTGACATCCTCCAAGAAAATATGGGGCGGTTCAATGGACATCCAAAAAAATACCTAAAAAAATACCTCATAGTTCCCGATCAAATTTTGATGATCCGAGCCGCTCAATGTGATCAGAACGTGATTTTAAGGGTACCTGCGAAAAATCAGCAAAAAAAAAGACCGGGAAGGGCTTGATTCGAGCAGTTTTGAACAGTTTTTTATTGAACGGTTCAAATAAAAACTGCTCAAATTAAGCCTTTCCCGGTCTTTTTTTTTGCTAATTTCTCACAAGCACCTTTAAAATCACATTCTGCACACATTGAACGGTTCGGATCATAAAAATTTGATCGGAAACTATGAGATTGAGATTTGGAATTTTTTTTTAGGTATTTTTTTGGGTGTCCCTTGAACTATCCCGAATAAAATAAAACATCCACCACTGTGCATGTTTTTCCTCTCATTGGAGAGATTATTCCACGCCTCCGAGGTATGGCCATGTGGTGCCCCAGAATTTTCTGCACCACATATTTCAGTAGCCCACATATATTTGTGTGGTACAAAGAGCCCCTGGGGCGCCACGTGGCTATGCCCTTGGGGCATAGTATAATTTTTCCTCTCATTGAGAAATATCTATAGGCAGGCCGGCAGCACAAATATGAAATATGCAGCACTACGTTATATAGCTACTAGCTACTAGCTACCTAGCCACTAACTTCTAGCTGAAATCGTTAAATAAACCAAATTATTGATCTGACTTCTGATTTTGGTGGAAAGTCCAATATCAGATTTTATTTTATTTTAACCTCAATCTCTCTCCCTCCCTCTCTAACCGTTTTTTTAACCTATATATAGCGGGCCAACTTATGCATACGTAATTCAATTAAATTCTGTGAAATAAATTTCATATTCGTTAGTAGGGACTCATTTAAGGTCGGGACAAAATCACGTAAGGATTGTTAATTCCATATAGACAAAAATTGATATATAACACCTTAAAGATTGCGAATTTGACCCCTAGAAGGCTGCAAACTCTTAAGTCTTATGCCCCAAGATTCCCTCCCTAGCTTTACTATCACTATATAACTAAACAGCCTCATTGCTTCAAACCATAAAATTAGAGAAGTCTTTGATCGAGTCGAGTAGCCATGAAGATGGTATTTCTTTCATTGGTTTTGCTACTTGTGATCACAAAAGGCTTGGTTTCTGGCGCTGCTATCACTAGGAAGATGATGGTATTGGTGCCTGAGGATAAACCATACACAGCGGCCAGAGAGCAACACAACATGGAAAAAGGAGAGGCGGTGGCAAAGAGCTCAGCCCCGGATAGCAAGCTAGATATAAACAACCACCACGCCATCCCAAGGCCGTCATGGGATAGTAGCCAAAACCACGGACCAGACGACAATCAATCCAGCGGTGGAGGATCGGTTGATATGATCCACTCTTAGCAAACACTGGCTAATGGTAACCCTGTGAATATAACTTGTAATTTTATGGTATGAGGTAGGAGATGGACCTGGGAAGGAATTATCTATAAATATATACTGCGTAGTCTGTACTTGCTGAAAACAGTGAGACTTGAACCCGGATATCTGGCTTGGTAAGAGAGCATCTCGCAATAAACAACTTGTGTTGTTTGTTAAGAGTTGTGTCATGTAGCTAGAATAGTAGAGATTTCTCAGCTTATCTATGGGACTTGAATAAAGACGAAGTTTATAGCTAATAAGTTTGGTGTGTATGCACTGTGCAGTTCATCTTATAGATGCAAATTATCTGATCAAGATTTGTGTGAAGTGCAGAATGGAATATTTGGGCTGTACATTAGTTGGAATAAAACTAGTATCTATGCGTCGTGCGACCACCAAATTAACGAAATATGCCCTGTGGCATGCGAAAGATGTTAGAGGAAGAAAATAATCAGCTTACCAGCGTTAATATAATCAGACATGCAGACTCCTTATAAAGACAATGCTGATAAAAGGACATGTGGTGGCAAATTTTGGTTTTGAGGTACATGTCGCGTTATGATTTTAATTTAAAGAAACTTCATTATTATTTTGAATGAGAAAGAATATATATTTAATTAAGAAGAGAAATTCAGTACTAATTCAGGACTGTTCTTGTTATCTAGCTATAAGAGAAGAGAAAATCTTAACTAAGAAAGGGTAGTTGCATGGCAATTAAGGAGCCAATAAAACAAAATACACCACCATAAAAAACAGAACAAGAATAAAATCAAAGCATCAGTCTTCAGATGACCAGAAACGAAGTAGCATCGATCCCCAGGCTGGCCGGAAGCAAAATCAGAAAATAGAACTCCAACTAACGAACCCTCGAAGCAGTACGTACCACCATCAATCCCACTACGCAACTGTTAAAATAGCAAGCAGAAGAACCTTAACAACATACCGCCACTCAAAGCCTAAAGCTTTAGAATGCTTCGATGACCACATTTGGTGACTATGAGTTGTTTGTAAGCTTCAGAAAGCCTAACTCCTTCGTGCTGATAACCCGGCCCGTTGGCAAAACACACACTTCATGGTGCCCCTTTTATCAAGTTATAATTTTTCTTAACCATCTCTGAATGAGTCGGGTATTTTTTGTCTTTTCCTTGTTTTGTTCGCAAAAATAGACGGTGTGGTTTAATCCATAAACTACATGGAGTTATTTGATTAAGTTCAAATGTTAGGGAGGTAAAGTGCATGCACTAGGCCACCAACGGGGCTTTGTTCCGGCAGCATGGGATTGGGAGGGGTCTAAATGCCCAATAGTGGAATATTCAAAAACCAACCAAGGCGTAACTAAACCCAACCAAGGCATAACAAATAAGTTATGTCTTGCTATGGTTTTGGTTATGCCTTGCTATGGTTCTGTTATGCTTGTAATAGATTTTGGTTATACTCATAATGATTTTGTTATGCCAAAAGTTACGGTGTCCACGGTGTCCCCAAATGGAGGGTAGACACCGTAACATTTTCCAAACTTATATTATTCAGGAAATGCTGCAGTGTCCACCCGCCATTTGGAATTTTGGAGATTTTGGGAGTTATGCCTTTGTAAGGCATTGGTTATACATATCACTGGTCTTGGTTATGCTTATAATGGTCGGTTATGCCCAAAATTACCGGAGACGTCATAGCATCATCCATATTATATATTCATGTTCGCCATCGGTAAGCTAAAATGTTGGCTCTACTATCTTCGTAATGAAGCCCAACAAACAGGATGATGCTATGGTGTCTCCGGTCATTTTGGGGATACCGTAACTTTTGGCATAACTTCACCATTATGAGCATAACTAAAACTCATTACAAGTATAACTAAACCCAAACAAGGTATAACCAAGGAATATCCAAAAAATCAACCAAGGCATAACCAAACCCAACCAAGGCATAACAAATAAGTTATGCTTTGCTATAGTTTTGTTATTCTCATAATGGTTTTGGTTATACTCATAATAGGTTTTGGTTATACTCATAATGATTTTGTTATGCCAAAAGTTACGGTATTCCCAAAATGACCGGAGACACCGAAGTCATTCCCCAACAATAAATGGTCAGAATCCCGTGTGTGATCTTCTAAACCTCACAACTAAGTCATGCCACTTTTTGTATTTTTCAAGTCCTTTTGATTACCGAATTGCATGGGGTAGGATTTGGTTAGTAAAGGTAGCCCCATGGTTTAATTAAGCCTTCTTAATTAATTTCAAAATTTACTTGGGATTTGCCTTGTATTTCTGGACTTGGATAAGGGTAATTATCCAGGAAGAGTATTATTATGTGTGGCACAGGCTCCGGTCCCCTTCAGAATTGAGGTTTGCCGTAACGACTAATATATACATACTCCCTTCACTTATGAAAAATAACAACAACGAATCTTCTATGATTTCTATATGCGTTTCACTGACACTCTCAATCAACAATTGTCTGTATTCAATGAGCTAAAAGTGACTTATACATAAAAGTTCACCCTTTCTAAATTCTGATAATAAAAAGTGGTAAAAAAAAAACTATCAGCTCCACTTATTTTAAACCAAATACTTTTTTTTACCCATTGAAGGAGTTTTGATCAAAATGGAAAAATGTATTAATAACTATTTATTTTTACTACTTGAAAGATCATTTTTTTTAGTTAGAAAGACAAATTTATTACTTTTGGGTTCCAAAAAAATTGAGAATTAAGAGTCTTTTATTTTTTATTTTATTATATTAAAATGGGTAAATTTGTCAATCTAAGACACTTTGGCTAATTCTATCTCGCATTTGGTTGAACAGTTGTGTGTTGGGAGTCGGTGAACTAAACAATGATATAACAGGGGGTTTATAGTCGTTTCCAATTCAAGAGCGGAATATTTGTCATTAAGGCAAACCTCATAGGCGTCAACGAGATTTACCCAAGAAAAAATTAAGAAAGAAACCATGGGACCCACATGATTTGTAAAATTATGACAATTTCTTAACGAATGATCCCACTTTATGGGGCGGGCCCACACGGTGACTAGATCAAGAATCCACATTTTGGCAATCTTATGTTCTGTTTTTTTATCAGAATCTATGTACTGTTTGAAACTTCAAAGAAAATACTCCTAAAAGAAAAGAACAGAAAAAAATAGGAGAAAAATGAAAGGAAAAACATACCGTCCACAATTCTAAATATTTTTTTATCTTCTCTTCTTGTTGTCTCCAAACTAAACAAAGGGTGATAAATTTTTTTTTTTTTTTTGCCTATTGTCCAAAAAAATAAAAGCATTAAGCTTGAGTGCGATGTATCCTAAAAATTTTCCACCCAAGGTGGAAACCCCACATGGTGAGCTCCGGTGTGCATTTATTCCAGTAATCTAAAGCATTTATTTTGTGGGACCCGTTGAGTAGTATACTCACGCAAAAAATCAAATTGACCGGATATCGATAGGTACATCAAAAATTGAATATTAGTTCATAAAATGGAGGGTTATGCGTAATTTAACCTTTGAACTTATTAGACGTTTTCATTTTGGGAAATTTCGCAACAATAATTTGATTAAGGAAATCGTTGATTTTAGCGTGCATGTCTTTATTGGTTGTAGTTTTCATATTTAACGTTAAGTTAAATCTTCTGTTTTACCATTAACCAAAAACAAAATCTCCTTTATATCTTGATTGATCTTTCAGTTTTCTTTCTTTATTACTTCGTTAGTCAAAGTGGAATTAGCTGATATAGTACTAGGAAATAGTACTACTTTTACAAATAGGTGTGTAAGCATTTGAGAGTTTCCTCTGTTTTACATCCAACATTCAACAATCGTAGGCTTTCACAGAAATCTTTTCCTCAACAAATTCTAGCACCATTATTGTTGAATGTTGGGCGGCTGAAAATTGCAGGCTTTCACAGCGTTGGACAGAAACCTCAAAGGAAATATTGTGGAGACCTATTCTCTGGTTCTCACAAGGCTCCTCCATGACGATAACATTGGTAACTGTGGGGCTGTGCTTTCTCCGAACGAACTTTGGATGAAAAAATGGCTAGATTAATGTATCTTGGATATGGTTGAGTCCTGCACAGGTAACACCCGTGTTAGTGCCCAACCCCGGATCGTGGGGAGTACGGGATAGGCGCTCTAATGGTTAAGCCAATGAGAGGAAAGATGAGCTTTTTAAGTAGTTTAGGGTTTCATAGGGGAAGAGTTCATTACCTTTCCCTCAAGGAGGACTCCTCCTTTTATAGGCAAAGGAAACGTGGTGACCAACCCACGCGTACTCACCACGCGCTCGATGATTGGTTCGTCAATCGTGGCGCCAAATCAGGACCGCAGTCATAGGCCTATCTCGATCTCCACAATCTGTTCCTACAATAGGGGGAACGATGCCACACCGACCCAACTCTTCCTGACTTCCTCTATAAGTCAGGGAGCAGGAGTGGCTCAGTGGGTGTCGGTTCTACTATTTCTGGTAGCCCTGCTGCATTCGAACTTCCATACAGTTACCAATTGTTTCAGCGGGGCCACCGAGCAGGAGGTCATAACTCACTATCCCGTACCGCGGTTCACGTTTCCACAGTTGGTGAACGATTTTGGTCCGGCAATACTGGTCTGGCAGGGGCATGGTGAACACTGTGCACTGCCGGTCCATACAACCTTTATGCCTACGGGTCTTAGTCATTGTGACGCAGCCATCGCCTGGTTCACTCCGCCGAGCTAGTAACCATGTTCTTTGCACTGTTAATTATTACTGATTGCAAATCAATGCACCAGAGCCAATTGGGAGTGAAGTGAAGCACATCTTTCAGGGGAGCGAACCGACAAGCCAGGACTTTCACTACACGAAGGCGATCATGTATGCGAGATAAAAATAAATAAAAATAAACATGCATAATAACATAAATACAATAAAACTCAAAAAAGAATAAAATAGCAACACTCTATACCTATTCTCCTCTATTCCTATTTTCTCAAAACTGCCTTCAAAGTCTTAATGATTCGGAATTTTTGTGGGTGCAAAATTGGGAGTTTTATTAACTGAATGTTCATAATGCTAACCCTCGATCAAGTCCTATGTTTTGCTATATTTTAACCTTTAGCCTTTAGAAATTAATAATGTTGGTATCATTGTATTTCAAAGGTTACTATTATTTGATTTTTTTCCCCCCAAAATACTAGAGGGGCGCAAGCCTATACATACTTTGATAGAAAATTTATTTTTTGATATAATAGTAGAGGTTTTTTTTCTTTTAGCAGGGACGACCGTCCCTACTGGCCCCTTCCCTAGTTTGCCGATGCTAAAGCTAATTTTAGTATTTTGGGCAAGATAACCTCTTTCTGTTTTCATTTGTTCCTAACTGCATGCCTTGAGCAGCTTGTACTAGATGCTGCTATGGGGAAGAAATTCCCTAGAACTATGTCGTATGTTTAAGTTCTATGCAGTACCATTTCTCTTATATTACCAAAACAAAACAAGGAAGCAAGCCAAATATAATTACCTTTCATTGAATCTGCAGTTTTGTACTGTTCATGCATAATAGCCTAAAAGGTTTCAACTTTAGAATGATAAAACGGCAAAAGGTAGGAGACCCACGCTCAAAGAAGTTGTGGTCACGCACGGAGGACCCACATGTGTAATAAAGAGTCAAAAATGAGGTTCGATAGCTCGCATCTTCCATTGATATTTTTGGAAGTAAAGTCCTGTTTGGGAGGGAGGTAAAGCCTATGGCAAGTAGGAGTAAAAAAATACTCCTACTTCTTGGATAATTCCATAGTGGTATCATGCCAAAGGCACATGCGGGTTATCCATAATCCGGAAGAGTATAAAGCTTCCTCGGAATTGAATACAGAATTTAAAATGCAGAGGGATATGTACAACCGATCCAATGGTCATTTTATTTAATTTGAACCCAAAAAAAAATGAATAATTGTAACTTACAATTTAACAAACACAAACTTTTTTGTCCTCAAAAGATTGCAAGTTCAAATTCCACGAAGGCTACATTTCAAACTTTAGGCCGGCCAGTAGAGGTTTGGTCAATTGTTGGATTCCGGAATTATTCGAGGTAAGCACAAGCGGACTCAAACATCCAGCTAACAAAAAAAAAAAAAAAATGTATCATTATCATGGAGTATGTATTAAATATTTTTATTCACCAAATTGAAAATCTTGCTCAAGACCCGAGGGTAGTGCAATTATAAGGAGGTGCCCGAATACCAGACAGTGCAGGCCTACCACAATATTCTTTTCTTTCCTTGTAGAGATAGAGAGATACATAAAGCCAGCATACATACATACATAAATACCTATATATGCTTCGGATAAAGGTGAACACAGGCCGGCATGCACAAAAAGATCCCATGCAGATTTTCAAAGATACCCAATTTATATTCTGAGACAAAAGTTGTACTACGTAGTAATTATGAACCACGAATATTTAAAAACCAACCTCATTGAAGTTTTTGGTGGTTAAACAGAGTAATAATGGAGTTTTCAAAGTCAGGAAAGATGAAAAAGGTATATATGGTTTCTGCTGTTTATTGAGATAAAGGATATAGAAACCTAAAACAAAAAATGCTAAAAATAGCCAATTGGGTTGGTATTGTGATTGCAAATGTGTGACATCAAATACATAAAAGTGTCTTGAAAAGTGTAAAATGTGCATTGAAGTTTGGTTCTTTTATCAAGTACAATAGCTTATCGGACATTAGTATAAGGACTCATTTAAAACAGCGTTAATATCACATCATTTTTGGCAAGCACCTCAAAGATTACATGTATAATTAATATGGATATATATTTGTATTTACCACATACTTCATCATAGCTAGTAATATTATCCAACAGAGTATAATTAACTTTTTAGCTAATAATAATAAATAAAGTATCAGAATGCTTCAGTAAAAAAATTAAAATTAAAAAGTACGTATCAGAATGCCAAATAACACGACAACCTCACACTAGAAAATTAGAAATGGATTAACAAAAGTTCCATAAATCGGGGCACATGTAATACTCAGTTTATAGCCGACCAAAAAAAAAAAAAATTACTCAGTTTATAATCGTGCTTTAATTTCATAATCAACCAAGAAATGGATTAACAAAAGCATATGCATTCATTACTAGACAGAATCCAGAAACTAAAAATTACCTCTCGCATATTAATAAATCGTAATCTCCTTTTCACTTGTTTTCCAAATTTTTTGCGAATTAATTGAAATAAGTTTAACAAGCAAAACATGCGCACAATGAAAATAGCAGTAAACATTGTAGTTGATATTATATTCCTAATTCATCAGGTCCTAATTAATAACCAACAGTGCCGAAATAATTTGTAAAACCAACATTCAATTAACTTATATGAGGTTATTAAGATCGCAATTACACTTCTTTCTCTCCCTAAAAGGGGAGAACTTCTCTCTAACCCTAGCAGCCGCCACACTTCCTCTTCTCTTTCCCCTCCTTCCCCCTTGGGTTTATACCCTAATTTGGGTGGTGGGAAGGGAGAGACCAATCCCTGCCTGCAGATATGATTTCCCTTTTCCCTTCTCCGCCGCACCGCTTATGAGTTTGCAGCCGCGTTGTCGCCGATGGCTTTTTGGATCACTAGCTTGGGAGCTTGATCAGTAGGGGGCTAGGCAAGAGAAGGGCTGCTCAATGACGGAGGAGAGTGTATTTTTTTTGCTTTATTTTGTTTTTGTCCGAATTTAGTCTGGTCTTTGTCCAATGGTTTGTTGGTCATGCTCTTGATATTAGTTTTATTTTCTGCGAACCTGATCTCGCTTGGCAAGTTTGAAATAGGGTTGCACATGCATGCATACTGTGCTCTGATTGACCTCTCTAATGGTTTGTCCGATCTGTGGATGCCCATTTGCCCCATGAAATTCCTCTTTGTTATGTATGCTTTCACCTCATAGTTGAATACAACTTCTCATATTTGGGAAAAAAAAAACTTACAATTAACTTTCATAACATGGAGAGTGACTATAATTTTACAGGACTAGCAAAATTTTCAAGGGGGGCGACTATTCGCAGCCCCGTATTTTTTTCCGTAGCCCGTTACTTCACATAGCCCATTTTCAATATTTTAAAAAAGAAAATTTCCTCCATGTAACCCATTAAATGTACCAAATGTTCCCATTATACCCTTCCCCTCTCAAAAATTACCCTTTTAACTCTCAGCCTACCCAAATACTAAACCCTAAACAACCCCCCCCCCCCCCCCCCCCCCCCCCCAAAAAAAAATAAATAAATAAATAAATAAATTTACATCTCCCACCATCTGACCCACCTCCATCGCCCACACTCCATAGCCACCACCGCCATTACTGCCAGAACACCGCCGCCGCCCTTCCCTCCTCTCTTCAAGGTCTCTCTCTCTCTCTCGAAATGCGCTGAAATCAACATGTGCTCAATCAATCATACCAATAATTCCGTGGAACATGATAGCCTGAGACTGAGACCTAACTGTTCTAAATAAGCATATATTTTGGCAACGAAATTTATTCGGTATCCAAGTGCTGAAACATTATAAAAATTTCGGGTTGTAAATGCTGAAACGAAACATTACACAAAATTTGGTAACTTCATGTTAAAAATATGTATAAAATTCGGTAACTAACTGCCGAACTACTATATACAAATCCTACATACATTTCGGTAAACAGCTGTTGAAAACAAGATTATATTTCGGTAACTACATGTCGGAAATTCATACACATATTGGTAATTAACTGCCAAACTTTAGTATAACAAAAAAAAATACATATATTTCGGTAATTGAATGCTGAAAATGTATCTCAATTTCGGTAACCAACCATAGAGTATGTTAATATTTTACAGTGGTTAGCTACCGAAATTACTTAATTTATTCGGACCTGAAACATCGAAAAACTGGTTTGAAATTTTGTAAATCTGACATACATCAGACGGCACTGTACAACAACAACTCGCGTGGCTTCCAAGATACAATGTCCATCACAATATCTTTCTCCTTCCCAGCCATTATATAGTTGCCAATAGAATTTGATTCTATTTCAATTTCAAAATCCAAACTTATAAGTGGGTCATCTTGAACCTTTCATTGATACAATATTTGGCCATTTCTCCTCCTCCATTGGAAAATTTGAGAGAGAGGATAAAGATGAAGAAGAAAGAGAGCTTGAGAGAGAGAAAGAGAGAGGAGAAGAGAAGATGAAGAACTGTCGACTGGTGTGTGTGTGTTTTTAAACAGTCGACTGATTTTTGAGGGGGAAGGGGGAAAATGATAATTTAGGGTTTTGATCATAAGGGCATATAGGTTATTTCATGTATATGTATAAGGGCAAGTAGGTTATTTTGCATTAGGGGGTCATGTTGTAATTAGTTGAAAAATTTTAACGGGCTAAGAGAGAAAATAGAGGGTTGCGAATAATCGCCCCCTTTTCAAGGGGTAAATAGCAATGTATGCTAGTAAAATAGTGTAAATTCCAAGTTTTGAGTGGGGTTAAATGCATGCCACTGAATCCGCCAACAATTACGACGGTCAAACAAATTATAAAACACCAAAGTAGCTTTAGTAGATAAAAATGCTACTTGCACAACCGTTGTGTTGGTTGTGTGCGTAATTCTGACCGTCTAGATGTATTTGGACGGTCTAGATTTTATAAAAGCTCTACCAAGGAAAAGTTTAACTTTTATGGGGAAGAGTTTGAGCGAATCCTGGCCATTTATTACAGCAATGGACGGCTAGAGATTGGTTGTGTATTGTGTTTTACACAACTGTTGTGTGTGTAGCACTTTTGGTTTTTCAGGTTCGATTTTTCTTGTCAATAACTATTGGGGTCACCTCACCCCACGCTTTACGCATTGTGAAACGGTTGCGGGAGGGGCTTTAGGGATTAGTTTGAGGTGTGTGCAAGCTGACCCGAGACACCCTGCATTACCTAAAAAAAAAAAACACATACATTTGGCTAATGTGGATGGGATTTTATTTTCTATATATCTATCATTCGAAATCATGTAAGAGGTCATACAAAAAAATACCCAGCCTATTATGTAGTCCAATATATTATTTGTTATTTATTAAGATTGTAAAGTGGTTGTGGTATGGAAAAGAAAGCAGGTATATTGTTTTTTTTTTTTAATTCTTTGTTTTGCCTTTAGCGTGATTGGTTCTAATAATTGAGATTTGGTAATCATGTTGAGTGAGAATTTCAAAAGATCGGTCATAACTAATTAAACTAAATTACTAGCATGCCCTAATAAAAAGTAATGTTGAGTGACAATATCAACCGGGCTATATGATTGTCTCAACTTTGATTTATTTTTTATGTCACGGTCAAAAAATCCTGAGTTTAAGAATTTTGAAGGTTTAGTTAAGTTTTAGGTGTTGCTAGGGGTGCAAACGAACCGAGTCGAGCCGAATTTTACTATGTTCAAGCTTGTTTAGTAAGTTTTTAAGGAACATGAGCTCGAGCTCGAGCTTAGTGAAAACTTAACGAGTCGAGCTCGAGCTTGTTCACGTGCCTCAACGGACCAACAAAAAATGTATATATATCCTCGCATAGGCCTAATACGACCAAAAATATTTTGATTGTGAAGGTATATATCTTTCACTTTCTTATGGAGAGATGGTGTGCTGGTGTACGTGTGCTCTCACCTCCCTTAATGACTAAAAACTGAAAACGAAAAGAACAAATTATGAAATAACAATAAAAATCTTTTAACTTAAGTGTATATACCCCGGCTCGCGAGCCGACTCGAGCCGAGCTTATCCTAGCTCGAGCTCGGCTCGTTTACAAAACGAGATGAAAAAATCGGCTCAAGCTTGTTCGTTTAACTTCCAAGCCGAGCTTGAACGAGCCACTAACGAGCCGAGCTGCAAGTCACTCGCGAGCGGCTCGGTTCGTTTGCAACCCTAGGTGTTGCACAAGAATCTTGAAATGCTAGCCAGCACCTTTCAGATTTCTACCCTCCCAATACAATAAAAGAGTTTTGTTTAAAAGAAAATAGGTCAACTGGTGTTTAAATTTCTATAAAGGTAATTGATTTTCACACTTTTTTTTTTTTTTTATCACCACACTTTTTTTGTCGTCCTCTTGTGATTTGAATTTACAAAAATAACTTAGTATACTATTTCACACTTGGAAGGACAACATTATAAATTTGCATTACAAAAGGACAAAAATGGAATGGTGTTATAAGAAAATGAGGGAATGTGAAAATCACTACCAAAAGAAATATAAGAGAATATCAAAGTGTATCATAGTAACTCACTCTTCTAAGTTGTACTTCCTCCATCCCAATTTATTTGTCCAATTTTGACATACGTACTCTTCAAAAACTTGTCTATACGTCATAATTTATAATGTTTAATGAAATCATCATATTATAGAATTAATTGATATCTATCAAATAAGATTCATATTACATATTTCAAAATCATCATATTATAGAATTAATTGAGATTTATCAAACAATATCTGTATTGGGTATATAAAACCTTATAAATTGAAACATATAGAAAATTGCGTATGAGATCTCAAATAATGAAAAGAAACAAACAAATCGGAAGGGATAGAATATAATTTCCACCAGTGACCACGGTGAAGATGCATAAATATACATACTAAAAGATGAGAAATGATATAGGTACCGACCATGGAGGAGAGAAAACGTACCGACGGCCGCCGGCGGGCCGTCTCCGGCCACCGGACGGCCGATCCGAGCCGTCCAAAAATTCTAAAAAAAAAAACCGATGGGGCCTACGCGAGGATCAACGGCATCCGAGGCGTGTAGGGTACTTGATCCGAGCACTTTTTTTGTGTGTATATACACGTATATACATATATACAAGAAAAAAGGGTGCTCGGATCAAGTACTTTACACACCTCGGATGCCCTTAATTCTCGCGTAGGCCCCATCGGTTTTTTTTTTTAGAATTTTTGGACGGCTCGGATCGGCCGTCCGGTGGCCGGAGACGGCCCGCCGGCGGCCGTCGGTACGTTTTCTCTCCTCCATGGTCGGTACCTATATCATTTCTCCTAAAAGATTGCCTTGCTTTGGAAGTGGTGGCGGCGGCCCCATTTTGGATAAAGAGCTAGTGGGTACCTTTTTTTTTTTTTTTTTATTAACAGTAGAGTACTATTCACTATTTACCTTTACCAGTAGCGGAGGAAAAGGATATTCATAAGTCCGTATTTATATTTCTTCTAGTATGATTTTGGGAACTGGAATAATTTTTTCAAAGATAAATTAAACATTTAAATGCTTTGAATGATTTCTATAGCCTTTTCACAAAAATATTGTAAATGGAGGACGATAAAATATAAGGTTCCCTGTATATAGAGGGGGCCAATTTGATAGCCGTTGCAAAATTGTGGGATTGTATCCCAATTAACTATCTAAACTTATCTCCTAAACGGGGCTATTTTTAATGGTGGGTATTCTAGTTCGAGCATCCACAGCGGAATAATCAAAAGTGGATAATTAAACATGCTACATCAAATTTTAATTATCCATTCAGAGATTGTTAAAATTAGCAATGTCAAATCCTACATTGGTTATTTTTTGCTCATAATAAAAAACAATGGGCCCCTTGCTTCCTTCCCTAAGTTTCCTCGAAACCTTTCCCCTTCATTTCACATATATTTTTTGAAAGAGTGTTGCTATAGGTACCGAAAATGGGGGAGGGAAAACGTACCGACGGCTGCCGGCGGGCCGTCTCCGGCCACGGACGGCCGATCCGAGCCGTTCAAAAATTCTAAAAAAAAAACCGAGGGGCCTTGCGCGGGAATCAACGGCATTCGAGGTGTGTAGGGTGCTTGATCGGAGCACCCCTTTTCGTGTGTATATGCCACATACATATACACACGAAAAGGGGTGCTCCGATCAAGCACCCTACACATCTCGAATGCCGTTGATTCCCATGTTAGGCCCCTTGGTTTTTTTTTTTTAGAATTTTTGAACGGCTTGGATCGGCCGTCCGGTGGCCGGAGACGGCCCGCCGGAGGCCGTCGGTACGTTTTCCCTTCCCCATTTTCGGTACTCATAGGTTTTCTGTTTTTGAAAACCTAGTTTTTGAAAAAATAGTTTATGTAAAAAACAGTTTATTAAACAATTTTTGGAAAAATAAAAATAGTTTCAAGTTAAAAACAGTTGTATAAAAAAATAGTTCATAAAAAAATTGTGTAAAAAAAAACAGTTTTGTGTAAATACAGTTTTTTAAAAAAATTAGTTTTTTTAAAAAAAATTGAAAAAACAGTTTTTATTAAAAAAACATTCATAAAAAAACTGTATTTTTTTTAAAGTGAAAAAATAGTTTTTTAAAATTATTTTTTGAAAACATTGTTGAGAGAAAGAGAGAGGTTTTTGTGTAATGAGGAGTATACTTGATTGAGAAAATGAAAGAATCACTAAATTTGGTTATTGACAAAATGTTGCTAGTTTTGATTATTCAAAGGTCAAAAATTAATGAGTTGTTAAGTTTGATTATTCCAATGTGATGGCTTTTTTAAATAAACATTGCTAACTTTATCAACTTTGTGGTTTTGCTTATTTTACTGTGGATGCTCTAAGAGCATTCGTAATGGGAATAATCAAAATGTGTCACGTTAGCATTTGATTATCTATTTAATTCATAATCAAACTTAACAACATTTCCCTCCATATTGGTTATTTCTGCATTCCTAATAAAAAAAAAACTCCCACAATACACAATGCACATATGTCCAATCGCAAACGAGTTCCAATCACGCTCCCGATAACACCAAATTATTCATCTCGATGGGACGATTCCAATGTGGAGTGTTTTTGAATTATTGAGTTTTGAGTTTGGTTATTGGTAAAAGTTGTTAAGTTTGGTTATGGAATGGGTAGAATTTGGTTATTTGCTAAAAGACTTATAATTTTGTTTATTATAATCATACAATGTATGGTATTTTTTGAGCATTGTTATTATATTTGCTTATCCACACCCATTTACTTATTACAATGGGCATGACCGGCTCTAGGCTAAGGCCCATGAGGCGCAAGCCTTAAGCCCCCAAAAATGTCCAAAAACTAGGGCCTCCACTTGTTTTTAGTACCTAGTATATATGTGTTACTATAGGGCTCATTTTTTAACTTATGAATATGTTTTACATAAGGCCCAATGGCCCAGTAAAAATGGAACAGAGGAAAAAGCGAGAATAAAGTTGGATCATGGGACGTCGGGATCGCTGATCTCTGAGAAAATTATTCATTAACATGGATACATCTTTTCCCCTTAAATGATAATTCCCATTGCAAACAAACCTAACGAACTAACGAAGAAGAAATTATACGTTAAGTGCTAGAATATTAAGGGCCCTATTTTTGAAGATCTGTCTTAAGCCTCCGAAATTTCCGAACCGGCCCTGACAATGGGGGTGCTCTAAGAGGGTAAATATCATGTTTGCAACACTCTTTTTAGGAGTATCTCTCATCACCCCCAGCCCTACTGAACATGGCATGAGATTACCACTTTGGAGCAAAATTTCATCATATATATTTTTTTTGCTCGGCAAAATTTCATCATATATTCCTAGCTAGGTTTTCGTATTTTCCTCATACTATATATCAAATTTAGTCCCGCAATAGAAAATTAGCATATATACTATCAATAGTAACATCATCGTGTTTTGAAGTATAGAACGTCGATCTATACTTCACGATTTCCATGAACGTGGTGGATATCTTGCATGTGAAGAGGTATTAGTCCCACTATCACGATTTCCATGAACGTGGTGGATAACTTGTGAATGTTTCTTAGAATATTGTTTGTATGTACTTGAAAAAGAATCTAGCTAAAAATCAACTGAAAATCGTACAAAAAACAAAAGAAAAAACAGGAGGCACTGAGGCAGGGATACTAAAAAAATGTAAAAACCCTACAGGTTGAAAAATAGACATAAGAAAGTAATAAGTGTTTGACCATGACGTGGATGTTTGAGTCTCATAGAGATCAACCATCTCTAACCTTGGAGCCAATGAGAATTATGTCTCGTTGTTACCTTCGTAGCCTCGAAATTAGTCGAGTTATGCGCAAGCTGACCTAGACATTAGATTTGTAAAAAAAAAAAAAAAACTAAAAAAGTTGTAAAAGCCTGCGATGAGTCTTAAAAAGTGGTAAACAATTACCGAAAAGTCAAGTTATTGACAAGGAATAGTAAGTAAGGGGCCCTGAAATGCTGGTAAAACCCAAAAATTATGGGAACTGTTTACCACGCTGGTGAGCTAATTACGGGGCAAAAAGCAATAAAAGGTTTAACAGAAAAATTAAAAGCAAATCCAATATTATAAATAAATTAAATATTAACTAACCCGGCCCCTTGACTGTCTCGAATGTGGACCATTAAACCTAGCTATAAATTAAAGGAGATGACAATGGGCGCCCTCATTGTTTGCTATCCCGAAGATCAACGCCACACACTCAACCCCATGAATCAGGGTATGGATTGAATAAAATTTGAATTACATTTATCGGCCAGATGATTCAAAAGTGGATAGAATAGCTTATGGGACCAAGAAAAGAGCAAAGATTAATGGGTAAAGTACACTTTGCACCCCTATACTTAATTTGTACTACTAAGTTTCACTTTGCTTCTCACAAATTTAACTTGTTTAGCCCTCGCATGACTTTCAGTCAAGTGAAATATTGTCTCCCTCGTCGTTAGATTCCGTTAGAAAAAGAATTCAGTGGTATTAGGTACAAATAACTTCACCATCACAAAAAGAATATGGAAACTCTTTTTGCATAGAAGAGTTATTTTTTTCTCAACAAAAGAAATTTTTATTAATCTATATATATAAAAAAA
Organism: Rhododendron vialii; assembly: GCF_030253575.1. Taxonomy (NCBI): domain Eukaryota; kingdom Viridiplantae; phylum Streptophyta; class Magnoliopsida; order Ericales; family Ericaceae; genus Rhododendron; species Rhododendron vialii. The sequence goes on from NC_080560.1 coordinate 29,887,609, forward strand.
GGGTAAATGATCATTTTTACTATTTGAAAAATGATTTGACACTCCAATTATTTATTTTTGCAGTCCAAAACTATGTCATTTAAGGTACTTTGAAAAAAATACCGTGCTGGTTGTGAAGCACTGGCATTGAAGACTTTAAATTAAAGTTCATTCATAAAAATGTGAAATATAGTGTGGAGGCTTCGGTCATGGCCTCGATAATCTGACTAGACCACCGTTAACCGAGGTCTCATATTGGTACGGTCTATAGGATTATACAGGCGGACCACAGCGTATATCCTTCTCTTCACTCACTCGGTATCAAGCCTCCTGTTAACACTTCGGTTGATTACCGAAGCATGCGTTCCTTTAAGGTCTCTTGAAAGAGCGTAGCATAACAAGAGGGGACCAGGAGCGATACGTGGCAGATAGGATCGTCTAGGCCAGGTCTGGTCATGTGCTGGTCTAGTCATGTGCTTCATAACCGCCTTATCCGGTGCGTCATCTGTGATGTCATCCGAGGTGGTTACCTAGGCGTATCCGTCACGCGCTAGCTTGGAGGCCAAGCAAACCTAGGTCTATAAATACAAAGGGAATTTAACCTAAAGAGGTATGTCATCTTTCCATAACCCTAGATCTATATCCTCCTCTGATATCTAACTTGATCGTCGGAGGGTCATTAGGCTATTCTAGCCCTAGTGACTTGTTGCAGGTTCAGAGGCGGGTGAACGGAGCAAGGAAGAGAAATACTCAGGTCAAGGTCCCTCCAAATCGAACCCCTACAATTGGCGACTCTGCTGGGGACCTAACCACCTTTTCAGTTTTTCACCCCTTCCCTTTTTTCTGCTCCATTCAGCGTTCCTGAATCGAACATGGTTGAGATCAATGACGCCCATCATGGTGGTACCGCCCACGGGCTCGGTTCCCTCGTGGATTACAGCCTGGCTTCCGGCGGAGCGGCCGCCCTGGGAAAGACCCATGTATCCGTCAGAATTGGCGCCGGAGCGTCAATTCCAGACGCAGGCCCATCCTCCGAGCTCCACTCCTACATCTGCCATCTTGAGCGAAAAATCGACGATCTCACGACGGTGATGGAGCGCGACAGACACGTCCGAGATGAGTTGGCGGAGATCAAACACCTCCTCCAAATCTTCCCGTCTCATTCCTCTAGGAGTCGCCACGGAAGGAAGGACCGTCACACCTCCCCTCGCAGTCACGAAGTCGGTCACCTGCTAGAGCACAGACCCCGCCCCTCAGTCAAGGATCGTCTCGAGTCACCAAGAGCAGCGGACACTCGAGCCCCAAAAGACAGATCGCACAAGGACCGTTCCCGCTCCCCTGTGCAACTTCGAAGGAGACCATCGGCCTTTGAGAGGCTCGGCGGTGGGAGCGTCTCTGCATCCTCCACCCACTCGGTCCTAGTGGGCAGGACAGGCCGGGAATCTACCCCTAGCCTCACAAGGGCAGCCAGGGGAGATGACGGCCTTATAGAGATCCAGACCAGAGGATACCGCGAGCGCCTGAAGGGCCCCGGAGCCAGAAGTCCCATCGTCTCGCACCCCGGCGGCGCACATAGCAGGAGCCCGATCACCGAGCGCCTCGAGCCCTCCGCTCGGGACAGCTACCGCCATCACCGTCAAGAATGTCTTCCCAGGAGATCGGTTAGTGTCGCTCCAAAGAGACAGGAATATGAACGATTGGACAAACTTGTTCCCAAGAAGCGTACAGCGACTGAGCGTCCAGACGGCCCCGACCGTTCGATCCGACCTCATCGCGACGCGCGACTTACACGTCTCACGACCTCTCCCTTTACGAGAGAGATCGACTCGGTTACCCCCCCAAGGGATTCACCCAACCCAAGTTTGCCAAATACGACGGCAAGACCGAGGCGTACACTCATTTGGTTCAGTATAAACTCATCATGTCTCTGTTTCTTCGGAACGAACCCTTGGACGACGCCTTCTTGTGCAAAGTGTTTCCTGCAAGCCTCGGCAACCTGGGCCTCACCTGGTTCAATTAACTCCCGGCTCGGTCAATTTCTTCATTCGATTCCCTCTGCGATGCCTTCATGGCCCGATTCGTAACTAGCAACAAGCACGAGAAGGAGATCGATTCCCTCTTAGCCCTCCGAAAGAGGAACGACGAAACGCTTCGGCAGTACGCCGGCCGTTACTGGGAACTATTCAATGAGATAGAGGGTTGCGACGGCGTCATCTCTGCTCGAGGATTCAAGCTCGGTCTCACCTCCCAGGACGAGCAAGTCTACGACGACCTCGCTCGCCATAAGCCAAACTCTATGAAGGACCTTATGACTCGAATTGAGGGTTGGTGTCAGCTCATCGAATCCAAGGCGGAGAGAGGTATCGGGAAGCCTACGAGTTCAAAGACGTTAAACACCTCGGTATCCACACCGGTCTCGGCACCTGTCCCAACGCCAAAAAAACAAGTCAACACCATCAAGCAGTCGCAGAAGAGGGGACCGAAGCCAAGCGATTTCAACGCCGAGAAAATCGTCTTCACCATTCCCATCTACCGGATCATCGATCAAGTGAAGGATCAGCCTTTCTTCTCCTTCTCAAATCAAAAGCTAGGGACCGAAAATGGAAAAATCAATAATCCCATCGTCCGGTGCAGTTACCACAATGAGCAGGGTCACTTCACCACAGCATGCAAGCCCTTCAAAGCCTTCTTGGAGCAACTTGTTGCGGGTGGCCACCTCGGCAACTTCATTGATCACGAGAAGACAACGGCTCAGGCACAAAAGAAAAATGGCTCAAGTAACAAAAATTAAAGATACTTTTTCACATATAAAGGTAACAAGTGCGTCAATGTAATTACTATACATTAATGGTATATAGACCTAATATATGGCATTAAATTTATAACGTGAATGTCTTCGTACTCAAATCCAGAACCTATAGTTTATAGCATGTTGAGCTTTTTTACATAATTGAACCAGCTGCACCTCAAAATTTACATAGTTCATGGTCTTTGTAACACACACAAAAAAATAGTCCTACTTACAAAGAAATTATTATTTTTATATAAAATGGACACGTTTTGTCCCAAAAAAAAAAGAAAAAAGAAAGGACATGGCCACTAGAGAAAGTATTTCTAAAATTGTTGAGAGACAAATATGACTCTTGATAAAATAAAGGGGAAAGCCTTGGAGAAGAAGGAAGCCGGATAATTATGTCTTTAAATTTTTTTTGGGCAAACAAGATCATGTCTTTAAATTTTAGAAGCAATAATTGCGGTATAAATTTTTAAGTTATCATGAATGCAAAATATGATCCTAATGATATCACCTCTAACAGCAATTGATTAATGGAGTTCACCCAATTGATAGTAATGCGGAGGGCGAGTCCCTGTAGCGAGGCACTGAGGTATCCTTGCTGCAATTTATTTTATATTTATTTTATTTGTTAATTTTAATCTACTCTATTTTTGAGAATTTAGGAAAAGGGATGGGTTACTTACAGGAATTAAATCATGTCTATGTGCATGAGATTACAAGCAAAGCACCAATTGCAATTCACTCCACTTGCGTCCTCGCTGCAATTTGCAGAGCAAAAAGCAACACTGTTTGAGGTCAAGTACTTACACATCCACTTTACCCTTGTGCTGCCCCTCTTCTCTCATAGGGCACGGATCATTATGTACGGCCTATTTTGGAGTCTTATGTAATGACCCGAATTTTCACGTCAATTTTTTTTAAACATTTTATTATAATACTTTTACTAAAAATCATTTTATCATTTATTAAAGTGATTGTATTATAATTTAACTCTAGGAGCTAGCCATTAAAACCCCTTTGATATTATAGGATTTTTTTAATATCTTGAAGCATGATATTCTTGTACCCAACTATTATAGAACCTTAGCTCTACTTCATAATCCTAAAAATCTAAGATAAGATTACATTGGATTAGGATAACATATGATTAGGATAACATATGGAGAAAATTCTAGAGATATCCTTAGATCTTGAAGATCCACTTGAATTCTATTAATTATGAGTAGATTTTATACATAGATTATTCTAGATTTTTAAAGATTAGATATGATATGATTGGATATCCAATAGATGATGTACTTAGATTTGTTTAGATTTTACTAACAGAAAATTGGGTTAGAGTCCACAGTCTAGACTTATTGGGCCTTTTAGTCCGGGTAATTCTTTTAACAGGCTGCGGATCCATTATAGTCACTTGTATGCAGCCTTAGGTCCATTAACGGACCAAACTACCCTTAGTATATAAAGGCCAGATTTAAACTCTGAGAAGAGAGAAGAGTTCTCGCTGTCGTCACTATCGTGAATTTGGGGACGACCAAATTCACGATCCACCAAATTCACGATCAATGCTTCCTCTGTCTCGCTCTCATGGTTTCAATTGTTAAGCTCTCTCTCTCTCTCTCTCTCTCTCTCTCGTTTGGTTTGGTTTGGAGATTTAGGTTTGAATTGCTGTCGAAGGTTTCTCATTGTGATCTGACGAAGATTTCCCACTGCGATTGGAAGGTTTGAATTGTAGCCGAAGGTTTCTCACTGTGATCTCTCTCTCTCTCTCTCTTTCTCTCTCTCGTTTATTTGATAATCCAATTTACAAGTCAGCTTTTGAGTGTGTGTGCATTTGTGCGGTTTGTGGACTGAATGGATAGAACAGATCTATGTCGACAATGATATTTTATTTTTCAGAGTTTTGGAGCAGATTAATAGGACAGATAATGATATTTGTTTTGCATTTTTTGCTTGCAGAGGGTGTTAAATTTCCAGTATGGAATCTTCTATTGTTCTTCTGTGCAAATATGGTTCAAAAACTCTTGTCGTATCAGTTAGAAGAGATTTCTGCTTTGACGATGTTGTCCGTAGTCTGGTTAAGAAGTGGCCAAATTTGGAAACCTCTAGTTTTCAACTTTTGTATGCTGTAGGTGGACATGACAATTGCGTTCTAGATAATGATGCTGATTTTGTAAATATGTTCGCATTGGCTGGTGCGTATGGGGTTAGTTGCATTGATGTAGTTGTTGAAGTGCTTTCTTCTTGTGCTGATCATAATAATCGGAGTATTGTTGTTGAAAGTGTTGAATGTCGAAGAAGTTTTGAAGTTGGTCAAAGTAGTACTATGCATGAAGTAGAAGAAGATCCACTTGAGAGGTTTTGTCAGCACCACGAGACTGTCCGTCTTTCTGCTGGTTGGGCTAAGTTGATTACTCATGTTGGCCAAGAGTTTAGAAGCGGAGTAAAAGAATTTAGGGATTGTCTGGCAATGTATGCTATTGAAGTCGGATTTGTATATAAGTTTTTGAAGAATGACAAGACTAGAGTAACGGCGGAATGTTCAAAAAAACATACAGAATCTGGTTGTCATTGGTTTATTCATGCAACCATTGAGAGATCTAACAGTTTCTTTTGTATTAGGGAGTTTGAGAAGAATCACAGTTGTGTTGGTGTTTTTGCTAGTTCGAAGAATCCTCGGATGAGTTCAAAGTTGGTTGCTAAACAGATTAGGGAGGAAGTTCGAACTAAGACAAACTATGCACCAATAGAAGCAGTGAAATTTTTTGAGAAGTATTATGAGAGTAAAATCAGTTATCACCATGCTTGGTTTGGGGTTGAGAAGGCAGGTGATGAGCTGTATGGAGATTATGCATTGTCTTTTGACCTACTAAGGTGGTATGCTGAGGTAGCGAAGGAGAAAAACCCAGGAAGTGTTATTGATGTTGAGTATTGTGACAAAACTAATTGTTTTAGAAGGATTTTTGTAGCATTTGATGTGTGTATCAAAGGCTTCAATTACTGCCGTCCTTTGTTAGCGCTTGATGGGACTTTTTTGAAGGGGAGGTACATTGGAACCCTTTTCGGAGCTATAGGAAAAGATGGCGATCAAGGTTAGTTATTTTTATTCGTCTTCTTGTCTATTCAATATTGGTTTTCTGTTTATGTTATGTTATTTGGAAGATTGGGAGACAAGTTTAATATAGATAACAACATCTATTGTTTTCTGTTGATATACAGTCATAGCAGATTAATAAATAAATACAGATAACGTTATATTTTCCCTTAGATTCTAAGATACAAAGGACTAATTTGCATTGATTATGTTATACCATGAATATATTAATGTAGATTAATGTTGCTTGTTTCTTTTTTTTTGGATTAGGACTGTTTCCAGTGGCTTTTGGCATTGCTGATTCTGAAACTGACGAGAATTGGCTTTGGTTTTTGAGAAAGTTGTCAACAATTCTGTCATCTCGTCCAATAACATTCATAACAGATCGTCATTCTGGGCTTTTGAAAGGTATTGCAGAGGTTTTTCCCAATGGATATCATGCGTATTGTTTGCAGCATCTGAAGTGTAATTTGAGGGACAAGTTTAAGGGCAGATTGTCTAATGGTTTTAGGGACAGAGTAGTCGAGTTGTTTTCTTATTGTGCATATGCACCATCGATTTCTGATTATGAGGAAGCTTTTAAAGAACTGTGCAATGTTGGTGGTCCAAAAGCTAAGGATTTTGTTGAATCGTTGCCACTTGACAAGTGGGCAAATGCATATTTTGAAGGTAGAAGATATGGGGACATGTGTTCAAATCCAGCTGAGTCTTTCAACAAATGGATTTTGGAAGCCCGTCATTTGCCAATTTTGAATGCAATTGACACGATAAGGGTTAAACTGATTGAGCAAATGTGTGATAGGAGGCAACAGTCATGGAAGTGGAATGGCATCGTGTGTCCTGAAATGGATAAGAAGTTGGTCACAAGTTTCAACAAAGGTCGGTCGTGGACTGTGGCAAAGGCAAGTGAAGATGTTTTTGAAGTGTTCTCCCTTCCGACAGTTGTAGTTGATGTTCAGAGACGGACGTGCACATGTTGTCGATGGCAGTTGAACGGTTTTCCTTGTGTGCATGCAGTGACGGCTATTCAAAAGGTTGGCCTCCAAGTTTCAAACTACATAGATCCTTTTTACACCGTTGAAGCTTTCCGATTGTCGTATGAGAGTATGATAAATCCTATTCCCACTCTCGGAGCTCCAGAAGTGACAAAAGAGAACCGTGTAGTTCTTCCTCCTAAGACAAGAAGGCCGCGGGGTAGACCTAAGGTTCAAAGAATTCGATCAAAGGGGGAGAAGGTGAGACAAATAAGGTGTGGGAGGTGTGGAAAGTTGGGAAACCACAATAGGAAGAGATGTAAAGAGCCAATTGAGTGAACTTGTTCTTAGGATATTGCTGAGTATTATTTGATTCGTTCGATTTGAACTTGTTCTTAGGATATTGATTGTTAGCATGATAGATAAGATTTTGCTGGTGTAATAAAGCGTACTAATTTTCACAGTTTTTCAGTCCTGTATGTTTTGTTGCCAAAATACAGAGAACAGAATATGACAGATTTCATCATCTGTTTGCACATTCACATCAATGTTATGAACACAAATGTACCAATATTAATGTCATTTTTGGAAAGCATGGCAACTCAAGAAGCCAAGCCCAGAAAATGTGCAGCAAACAAGAAAAAAAATTGACATAGTTTCCTTGCTTTATGACCTAGCCGAACAGAATATGACAGATTTCATCATCTGTTTGCACATTCACATCAGTGTTATGAACACAAATGTACATATTTCAGTTTTCAAATCAGCAGCAGCTTAGGTATCCAGCAAATGTACCAATATTAATGTCATTTTTGGAAAGCATGGCAACTCAAGAAGCCAAGCCCAGAAAATGTGCAGCAAACAAGGGAAAAAATTGACAGGGTTTCGTTGCTTTATGGCCTAGCCTGACGCCTTGCGTCTTAAACTAATAAAAACAGCAACAAACAACAGTGTATATCAGCCTACTCCGGGCATTTCTCATCCTAAATTACCATTCACAATAGAAATTCACAAATAAACCCACACCGGGCCTTTTTGTCATCACAGTTAACAATCATAGCCAACAACCACAATCAACAATCATAGCCAAAATGAAAGTTTTATGTAACTATCAAAATCCAGATTGTCACCAGTTACAAACTGTCAAACGAATCACTTACAAACTGTCAAACCAACAAGATATACACTGTTCTGCCATCTACAAAGTGTTAAACCAACCACTAACACATTTGTCAAACGAATCACTTACAAACTGTCAAACCAACAACCTACACACTGTTCTGCCATCTACAAAGTGTTAAACTAACCACTAACACATTTTGTGTTCCTAAACAAAAGAGGAGAATTTGCTCCTAAACCAGTGCTGAATCCAGATTTCTCTACTGATCAGAAGTAAAATCATGAGCTAGTTTTTTGTCTTGCCACGTTTCTTTCGTCCATGATCTTGGCTCATCATGTAAAATCTTGTGGACCAAATGCACTCTAAAAGCTGAAACATCTTCTTTTTCAATCTTTTGTGGTATTTCTTCAAGCTCTGCAATCTTTTTGATGACATAACAAACAACAGGTCTACAATCAACCCTGCATATATTCAAGAGATAGAGTTTAGTAAATTGCAATAGATGTCGTCATATGCTTAACTATGGAAAGTTTGATTGAAGCTTACGAAGCAATATTCTGTTGTGGTGCTTCTTGCACTGTTCTTAGTTGAGCACCATCTTTAAAGATTGACTCTATGGGAGTTAGCAAGTTGAATTGTGGCTGACTACTCCTTCTTTCTTCCAATTGCTTCATGAATTTCTCAACAGCATCTTTCTATTTTTTCAAAGTAAATTTTTTATGTTAGTTGCAGTCATTGATTATAAGCGATTAAATAAGCAAATAAGAGAGAGGTGAAGGTTTTTTACCACTATTGCAGCATCTTTAAGGTAAGGGTCGCCTGATTTCTCCTTCTTTCTTGGTTTCAATGAATTATAATGCTTCCATTCCTGCTCTTGCATATCATAAACAAGCAGAGTCCAATGATATGGACTGTTTTTGTTCGTCTTATTTCCTGAAGAGTTCATCGAGAAAACAAGGTACCGAAAGTAATCTAAGCTCCTGTCATGTAATTCGTTGTAGAGTTGTTCAAGTTTGCTATCAATGAGAAACTTTTTGGGGGACTGGTTTGCCATTGTGATAAGTGTCTGTGGGAATAAAGTATGTTAGTTAGATAAACACAAACATATGTGAAAATCTGCATTTCTGGTATAGCACAGACATGAACAAATAATGACATCAAAACAGTGTGAACATAACAGTGTTTTGTTGTGGGCAAAGGGCAATGTACTTACCTAGCAGGTGGATGTGAAGAACGCACTGTTTCCTTGCATCAGTTGTTTAACTTCCTGCTCCCTTTTCAGCATTGATGTGTACCCGTCTATTACCTCGTTCCCCATGTCTAGTTCATCCAAAAGCTTTATTATTGATTTGAAAGTTATGGTATAAGTTGTTTCGTTGTCTGTCCAGACTTCTTCACTGTGATGTCAAAAGGAAAAAATTATACAAAGAGAATGGAATCGGGAATTAATGAAATAAGTGTATATTTACTTACTTCACTTGCCCCTGGTTTAGGTCATAAAACAGATTCAGCAACGCTTTGTCTTCTTCTTCCAGCCATTTACCCAATTTTGTTTTTTCAACTTTCCATTTTGGTATCACATCATCCATCTCCTCCTGTTTATTCTTCTTTACCTTCTTTAGGTCTTCATAGACGAAACCATCCTCCCTCTTCTCTATTCTTGTCTCATTTTTCACGTTCTGTACAAGAGATGAAGGGTCCACCTGTTTCCTCTTTTTCTTGGTTGGTTTTGGACTGTTTTCAGCTAGTACACCCATGAAAGCTTCAATAGTTGTCCTTTCCACTTTTTCATCCGGTACCATTTGATGCTCAGGACCACATTCTTCTTCTTTTTCTTCTTCTTCTTCCACACTTTCACTTGTCTATTTTCCAAAATAAAGAAATAAGATTAGGTTATCTGTATGGTTCTGTGGAAAGATAAAGGGAAAAAAAACCAGGAAGCTTATAACCTAAAATGTGTTTTAGAAATAAGATTAGGTTATATTACCTTGAATTGTTGGGTAATAATATGTGTCTCTATGTCGTCAATGGTTCCCTCTGCTCTTTCTAGCTTTTCAGCTATAATGTCGTTCTCTACGAGCACGCTGCAGATCTCAACTTCCTTATGCTCAACCTCTTTCACAAAAAAATCCCTCTCAACATGAGCAGTTTCCACTTCAAAATTGAGTTCAGCAACTGTTTCCTCATATGTCTCGTCTTGAAGCTCCGAAATTCTTTTCTGAAGCTGGGCAATTGTAGCATCTTTTTGCTCATTCTCCTCGGTCAACCTTTTGATTTGCTCATTCTCCTCGGTCAACCTTTTGATTTTTTCTCGGAGGATTTCATTTTCTTTTTGAAGCTCTGTATTTGCATCATCATGGTCTGGGTCATCACCATCTTCTGGCTTCACATGATCATCTTCCGGCACCTCAACAAATCCGAGCATCTGTTTCTCCAATTCCGTTGCCTCCAACTTTGAGTCGTTCACGATTAACGGATCAAGAACATCCAACGGGTTATTTGCCAAACCAACACTAAGGTCGGTAAGCCTCCACTTGACGAACCTCGGGAAGTTTGTTGGATCTCCTTGGCTTACCAATTTTACGTGCTCACAGAACCAATACTGTATTTCATGAAAAATACAAATTAGTTTAAATACACAAAATAGGCAAAAGACCAATGATATCCACATCTTCTAGTATACATGTAGGCAGATTATGAAAGATAACCACATCTTCCAGTATATATATAGGCAGTTTATCACAGATAAAAAGTTGATATCATAAGAGGGTAGAATTTTACCAAAAGCCCTGATATGCAGCCCCCGGTTGATGCCAGTGTTTCCATATTGTCGTTCAGTTGCCTTATGAGCTCATCCGTAAAGAATGTTGCCCAGTCATAGGAGCTGATCTTATCCAAGTCTTCAATGAACTCGATTAAATTCCAGCTCACCCTTGAAGCTGTGCTTGAGAAACACTGTCGAGATAAGATACAATGTTAGCACACGTGCTACATCGTTTGCACTTTCTTCATCCTTTTTCTTCACAGCTTTTTGGAAGTATTCTTTCAGACTTGAATTCGTCATTATCCTACCTCCTCGAACACAGATTTCATTAGCAAACCTTGTTTCTGGCATCCTCGGTTTTGTTGTTGGTTTAATTCGGTTGGGCCCATACGGGATGCCGAATACAAGTGCAAACTCTTGTGCTGTTATCTTGACTGATTTAGTTCCTAGGTTGAACCTCCCTCCCGATCCCTCATATCGTCTTATCAGCGAAAGAGCATGCAGGTCGCTTTTCCTCAGGTACGCCTCAGTCAAGCTCTCATCAACAAGAGCAAATATAAGATTAGCAAATGACGTTTTTCTTATCTTCTCTTTTTGGAGAGTTGTGAACTTTATGTCCTTCAAGAGTTTCACAAAACTTTGAAAACTCGACCTGTGTGAAATTTGAACAAAATAACAGGAAGATGTTGGTATAGGACAGATGTCGTTATTTTATATGAATGTTGCCAACAAAACAGACAAATGTCGAAATTTTTAGATTACCTGTACTGAATTTGTTTAGGCTTAGGTTTAACCTCTTCCTTGACCTCTTTCTTGACCTTTTCTTCCCCTTTTTCTTTTGCGTCTTTCACTGCTGTCCTTTTTGCCACTTGCCTCTGTTGCTTCTGCTTCTTACCGCGCGTCTTTGGACTACACCTACATAAGTTTCAAATTTTAATTCAGTATATGAATGGATACATATATGCAAATTATCACAAAGTAATTTGCAAATTTTATTCAGTATTTGAATGGATTCAGTAACCATATGTTGTAGTATTCTAGTCATAAACCATACCTAGATTTGTGATGGGCAGCCTTTTTCTTTGGCTTGTGAAGATCTTCTTCTTCTTCTTCTTCTTCGTCTTCTTCTTTTTCTTCTTCTTCTTCATCATCATCATCAGTATCTTCTTCTTCTTCTTGTTCTTCTTCTTCTTCTTCTTCTTCTTCTTGTTCTTGTTCTTCTTGTTCTTCCTCTTCTTCTTGTATCTTCTTCTTCTTGTTGTCGTTCTTCTTCACATTGTCCTTCTCTTTCTTGTCATTCTTCTTCCGTTTAATAGGGCTAAGTCGCTTCGTCTTTGGACTAGACCTGCATGAGTTTCAAAGTTTTTGGTCAGTATATGAATGAATACATATATGCAGACTATCACAAAGTAACCATATGTTGTAGTATGACAGATTTCATCATCTGTAGTATTCTAGTCATAAACCATACCTAGATTTTTGATTGGCTTCCTTTTTCGTTGGCTTGTGAACTTGTTCTTCTTCTTCTTCTTCCTTTTCCTCGTCCTCATCCTCTACTTCTTCTTCTTGTATATTCTTCTTTTTGTCCTTCTCTTTATTGTCGTTTTTCTTCTGTTTAACAGGGCTAAGTCCCTTTTTCTTGTCATTCTTCTTCTCTTTCTTGTCCATTTTATGAGAATCTCTCTCTTGTTGTGTGACAGATCTTGTCATTCGCTTTGTTGGACTCTGTTTAACTTCATCTTCTTCATCTTCTATTGTTCTTGTTCTCTTTCGAGAGGCAGGCTGTTTAACTTCATCTTTTTCTGCTTCATCTTCTTCTTCATCTTCTATTGTTCTTGTTCTCTTTCGAGAGGCAGGCTGTTTAACTTCATCTTTTTCTGCTATCTTTTTTGGACTCTGTACTGCTGTTTTTTTCCGTGGTGTCTTCTTCATTCTCATCCTATCTGGAGGCAAAATAACTTGCAATGGTTTCATAGTATCTACTACAAGTACCAATTCTTTATTAGAGTTCTTTGTTTTCACCATTTCATGTAACAAAACAGCAGAAAATTTGAACAAAATCACCGGGTGATGTTGTTATATGTAAGAATCTTCAAATATGGTATAGCACAGAGATGAACAAATAATGACATCTGCCAACTTGTGTTCTATGGATGTTCCTCAATAAAACAGACAAGAGAGACATCAGTTGCTTCGTTCGCTCCGATGATAATAATAATGCGGAATAATACCCCAAGCGTAGGGCTTAACACGTCGGTTGAAGCATAATAAACCGGAAATCCGGGATCGTACCCAAGGGAAAAATTATATGGCTTGGTCGGATTTGTAGATGCAAGTAAGGGCTTTCGGCCTTTAGACGGCCAACTTTGTTTTACTTTGAAAGGTGGAAATAAAAGGGCTAAATTAAAGCGAATTAACTAGGGAAAAGATAGGCTAGGTCTAGGAATTATTAACACCCAAGACTCGAGCTAAACTACACTCTTCACCCAATTACACAATTTAAGATACTTGATTAAAGTTCTCAAGTCGGAAAATCGAATGATTTGAGAACCAAGCTAGCTCTAGAATTCATTTGACAAATACCTCGTGCGAAAGAGCTCTAAGCATCTTATGTGGTGGGTAGTCGACGCTCCCACCTACACAAGATCAAAGAGGTTAACACCTCGGTGATTTATCAAACAAACCCGAACCCCACATCAATTTTCAAATCAAAGTTTGAAGCTTTATTGGGTGTAAAATGCAATTTTCGCCCGGGCCATGAGATGCTAATCATCCCATGACCTAACCCTTGAAACTACTCACCCATATCTAGAGAGATAGGAGCAAGCAAAAATCTAGCTACCATAATGAAATAACAAGACTTGAATTAAACTAGAGACTAAGATAGATCGGGAGAAAATAAACAACTTTAATTAAGGCAACAATAACAAAAATTAACAACTAAGGGCAGAAAATTAAAATATAAGTGCTGGAAAAATGAAGAACAGCAAGAACAATTCAAAATGCAAATTGAATCTAATTCTAGATCTAAAATTAGGTAAGCAAATCTAAGTCTACTTGTTTGTACAAAATAATGACAAAGGCTTTTATACTCCGAAGGTCCGCGCCTGGAATATTCCCAAGATGCTCAGAAAATCCGCTCTTAAGCCCCTCGGCATCGATGGCAACGGCCTTAGAATGCTCTACTATGGGGTTCGGCATCGATGGAAGATGATTTGTCCCATCGCTGCCGAAGTGGTTAAGGGGTATTTGCCACTAAGGGGCTCGGCATCGATGGGATGTAAAAGTTTACATCGCTGCCGAGGCCAATAGTGGGTCATTGCCTTGGCCGCCTTCCTCTTGCTCGGGCAATGATGGGTTCTGCTCGGGCAACTCTGCCTCTGCCTTGGCCATCGGGTTTCTGCTCGGGCAAATGAGTTCCTGCCTTGGCAACTTCAACTTCTGCTCTGGCCATCGGGCTTCTGCTCGGGCAAATCTGCTTCGGCTCGGGCGATGACAGGTTCCGCCTTGGCAAGTCAACTTCTGCTCGGGCAAAACCTTGTCTAGTGCAACGAAAGCTCCCTTTTTGGCGATTTACCTACAAAATAGGACTAGACACTATACGAGCAAACAACGTTAATAATAACTAATAAGTAACTAAATTTAACTAAAACTAAATACTAGCGCACCCTGCATTACATTCTCGGGTGCTTATCATCAGTCAACTTGTGTTTTATGGATGTTCCTCAATAAAACAGACAAATGTCGTTATCATTCTGGATTCAGTGCTATGAGTACCAATACACTAAGAATGGACAACAAATGCAGAGTATGCAACAGATAACAACATTTGTCAAGTGATTTGTAAGAACAAACAAAATGCAGAGTACTGATCTTGCAAAATTACAAAGAAGCTCTAACCAATGGCTACAAACCCTAAATAAACCATAACCAGTAGTAAAGAAACCCTAACCAATGGACTACAAACGCAGAGTATGCAACAGATGACAACATTTGTCATGTGATTTGTAAGAACAAAAAAAATGCAGAGTACTGATCTTGCAAAATTACAAAGAAGCTCTAACCAATGGACTGCAAACCCTAAATAAACCATAATCAGTAGCAAAGAAACCCTAACCAATGGACTACAAACGCAGAGTATGCAACAGATAACAACATTTGTCAAGTGATTTGTAAGAACAAATAAAATGCAGAGTACTGATCTTGCAAAATTACAAAGAAGCTCTAACCAATGGACTACAAACCGTAAATAAAACATAATCAGTAGCAAAGAAACCCTAAATAAACCATAACAACATGTGGAACAAAAACTAAATTTTTTGGAAGAAAGCAGTTCGTAGTCCCTAAATGTGTAGAAACAGAGAAACAAAACGTAAATGTGCAGAACAAAGAACCATTACAAAACGTAAATTTGCAGAACGAACTAGTCGAAGGAAGATGCTGATAACGACGTTGAAGGGGACGACGACGACGACGACAACGGCAACGACGACTGTGGCAGGCGACGAAGGATGGCGACGATGACAACGGCAACGACGATGATCGTGAACCGTTCTCTCTCTCTCTCTCTCTCTCTCTCTCCTTCTGGAAACGTTTTTGATCGAATAGAGTGGGGAAAAGTGTGCCCGCTTTTGTTTCAAAACAAGGTTATATTTGGAAACCGGGTCCAATTGTCCTGGTGGCAGTACCAAAATTATTCATGTCCTTATTACAGTATTAGTCCCTATACTATGGACCTCCGGCCGAAGCTCTCTTTTACTAAATATCCCTAGATTTTGTGAGATTATTCTAGATATACCTAGATTTTGGGAAATTATTCTAGATATACTTGGATTTTCTTTAGATTTTATTAGATTATATAAGATTATCCTAGATATTAAAAGATATGGATAGATCTCATTGGATAATTATAGATATTGTAGCTTACTAGTATAAATAGGCCATCCACTCATCTCCACACACCACACCTCACTTCCTCACTTCTTGTTTTCTTCGTTTGAGTTTCTATAGAAAGAAAAAAAAAATGAGAAAGAGTAGTCTGGCAAAAGAAAAAGAAGAGAAAATAGGGGAGGAGCCGAGATGTTTTACGATAGACCGAATTCAATTGGCGTGGAGTAGTGGTACTCGGTTATGCATATGGTTCACAACATATTTTGAGGTAATCCGGGGAGTGTACGATATGCTTCTTACTTCCGAAATCATTTCTTCACTCTCACTTTTGTACTCCTTTTGATTATCTC
Source organism: Rhododendron vialii (assembly GCF_030253575.1). NCBI lineage: Eukaryota > Viridiplantae > Streptophyta > Magnoliopsida > Ericales > Ericaceae > Rhododendron > Rhododendron vialii. The sequence continues at coordinate 29,903,577 of NC_080560.1, forward strand.
ATGATAATTGTTCAATCATGTGGAATATTGTTGAAAAGTGAAATAATTGGTATCGAATATGATGTTGTTGGCTGAGTACTGTGGAATTGTTTCGTACATGGATCGAGTGAACTCATGCACCAATAGCCTATCCAATAGCCAGAATGGGTCGAGAATGACTCGGTGAGGAAGGAATTGGGGGAGGATCACTGGTCATGTACTGAGGATGACATGGTATAAGGTTCCTTGTGATTGTTGCTTTGACTTGGTCGATTATCGTTTATAGATTCCACTTATGAGCTTTGCTATTCTGTTGTATCGTATACTTCCCTGATAATTTCTTTTTCAGGTGTGAAGCCAGATTAGTGGAAATTGAATTGGAGCATATAAGGATTAATTTGAAGAGGTCTTGGAAGAGTTAATTTTGGAGCATGTAGAAGATTATTTAGAAGGCGGCTTAAGATTATTGTGGTGATGTAATTTATCTATGGAGAAAATAGGGCCTAAAAGTGTTTGACATAAAATGTATTTTGGAGTTTATTTTTAGAAAATAGCAGGGTGCTACATCTTACATAAATAATCCGAGTCATTCAACAATTTTAAAATAATTGTTCGATTGATCGTGTAAAAAATCAGTTCAATTGTATAATTGTAAGTCATTGATTCAATCCTCCAATTTTTCATTCATAATTTAGGATTCAGGATACTACATGACATTTGAAGAAATGTTAGACAATTGTGTGCGCAATATCCATTTGATAACCGCGAACCCTATAGGGCTTGTTGAGAAGAGTGTTTATTAAAAGAATTATTTTGATCAGATCGATAGGTATCAAAACACAAAGATTATCTAAAAATTATGAATTGTAATCATACTTAGATGTTCGATCTTGTTATATTTTTTTTTAAATAAATACTCTTCTCAACAAGCTCTACGATGTGTGGGGTTCAATCAAAGGGATTCCGCGTACACAATTGTTTAACATTTCTTCAAATGTTATATAGTATCCTGAATCCTAAATTGGTTAACATTTCTTCAAAGGTCTGGTTTGATTAATCCATAGTTCTAATACAAAAAAATGAATCAAAGTTGAAAAACGTTTACATAAGATGACTTATTATTTTTTTGACAAAAGTGAAAAGTTGTATTGATGCTTACCTAACGACACTTACAATACATAATTCATTACAAATATTTTGGACAAAATCAAACTAATCATCTAATTGATACAAAACGAGAAAAGTACAAGGCGGTTGATGTCTTTCACCCCAACTCAGGCATCGCCTGTTGCACATTCTGCTGAAATTTCATGCTTTCTAGTAGTTTCAAAAAGAGATAAAATACTAGCCAAGAAAAAAAAAACAACAAATGCCCAGATGATTAGACGAACTCCAACCAAGTATAAAAGCGCCAATGAACTCTCAAATTACAGATCTGACAAGCCCCCATAAGTTGCTCTAGCAAAGATATCATACAGGGATAATAGAGCACTGTTGACACGGATACCGTTGTAAAACAATATCATCTGAAAGAACACAATCAGTATATGAAATATTAACCCAAAGACAAAACTAAAAACTCTCACAAAAAGGAGAGACAAAAGAAAGAAGAAACAAAACTCATACAAATTAGACAAGTTATTCATCTGAAGAGACACAAGAAAAACAAACCACAGACTAAAAAATAGAGAAGAAAGGTAGATGTGAATTTAAAAAGAGAGAGAGAGAGAGAGAGAGTGTGTGTGTGTGTGGACATAAGATGACTTTAAAGACAAAAAAAATCCAATTGTTTCAAACTATTTCCGTAGTTAAGTGAATTCTTTTGCTTTTGTTCGCAAATTATTTTTTGGATCTTCTTTCATCAACAAATAATTGATTCAAAAAATTTGACATAACTCTAATAAAAATTTAGAAAGGACAAAAACATCAAAACAATAATTTAGGACAACATGCCCTTATTGATTTAATAAAATACTAGCTCGTAAAACACTGAATTGTGCTACACACAGCAATCTGTGCATAGATAGTGCACAGATTTCGTTGTGGGGTTCACCACGGATCCCACACAAATCATCCAAGCCGTTCATTAAATGTAAAATATTTTTTCAAGGGTTTCCGTAAAAAATAAGCTTAATCCAATATCTATAGGTACTTCATCCAACCACCTAACTTTTCATTCAGATTTCCGGATAATGAAAAGTTATATGATTGAATCGAGTACCTATAGGTATCGGATTGAGATTATTTTTTACGGGGACCATTGAAAAAATATTTTACATTTAATGAACGGCTAGGATGATTTGTATGAAATCCGTGATGGACTCCACAACAAAATCTGTGCACAATCTGTGCACAGATTGTACGTGTGTGTAGACTTTCCGTAAAACACTACCCTATTATGCTCTGCAACAGTGCTATACGTACAGATTTTCACAAACAGACAGCAAGTACAGATGAACTTTGGACCCGTTTTGGGTCCCGCAAAGATGATCGGAGCCGCTCATTTTATTCAAAACATCTTGTTTAAGGGCTCCGTAAAAAATCAGCTCATTTGGATATCGGTAAAGGGGTTTACGAAACACCCAACTTTCCTTCAGAAAATAGCATGTTTTTTGAAGCAAAGTTGGGTGTTTCGTAAACCCCCTTACCGATATCCAAATGAGCTGATTTTTTAAGGGGACCTTAAACAAGATGTTTTGAACAAAATGAGCGGCTCCGATCATCTTTGTGGGACCCAAAACGGATCCAAAATCCATCTGTACGCGCTATCTGTTTTCAGAAATCTGTGTCGGTAGCAGTTTTGTATAGGGGTGTTATTCGGTCGGTTCGGTTCGGTTCGGGGTGGATTTGCCGCACCCCGATCGGGTTCGGGGTACATAGTCCGGAGACCGATCCCGACCGGCATTAACTTCGGTTCGGTTCGGTTCGGGGTAGGTTCGGTTCGGTCGGGGCGTTCGGTGCGTTCGGTCCGCCCGAAATGGGCCTTAGTTGGGCCATTCTAAAAACTAACAATAGACTACGACCCATGTTTGGGCCATTTTTTCACCCATATTTGGGCCATTGTACGGTTTGTACCTTCTTTCTTTTTTTTCAAACACCAATTGAAAAAAAAATTAACATACAACAAGTATGCTTAAACAATTACAACTTTCACAAGTACTCTTCCACCTTTCTTTTTTTTTTTCAATCGATTGGAAATATCTTCTACACTACTATATATAACTTGGAGGAGTTAAAGTAATTTAGAACAGAGAGAGCAATCGATTGGAAAATTTTGCAAAAACGTCCCCATCTTCGCCCAACTCCGCTTTATTCAAAAGGAAAAGAAAAAGCCACGGTTATTTAAGGTGTAGAATTGAGCCAATGTGTGGAACAGCATTCCCAATCCAGACAGAAGAAATTGGATTGGTAAGGAATATCACCCCTAGGCCCTCTCTTTCAAGTCAAGTCCTAAAAACTATACTTGATCTGACCAATGAGAGTAACAAAGTAAATAAATCAAGCAATGAAATTCCAAAAAAAAAAGTAAGAGCCAAAAGTTAACCGTTCAAAATTTTGTTGGAAGTTAACAATTTAAAACAATAAGAGCCAGAAAATTAAAACAATTTATATAAATATATAAAATATATAGTTCGGTTGGTTCGGTCCTCGGTCGGTTCGGTCCGCATTCGGTTCGGTTCGGTTCGGTCGGTATAGATTTCCAGAAAACCGAGACCGAACCGACCTAGGTTCGCTTCGGTTCGGTCCACCCCGAACCGAAAAAAAAATCCCTTGGACCGACCGAAGACCGAACCGATCGGTCGGTTTTTTTGGTCTTTTTCGGTCCGGTCGGGTTCGTAACAGCCCTAATTTTGTATGCTCTGACCCTGAATCCATTTCAGAACAGAGATGTACAGAACCCTACATTTATCACCCACAACTACGAGCCTATAACACTTTAGTCAACACAATGCAGATGTGAGTGGACCATCACTACAAAAGCCCTACAACATTGGTCTGGTCTCTCTCTCTCTCTCTCTCTCTCTCTCTCTGTGTGTGTGTCTGTTGCTTTGCCCTTTTACTCGCCCTAAATTGAATCTCAAGATCCTCCTACAATTATTATAAATTATGATACAGAGGATCAAAAGCAGAAGCTCTTGAGTTGAAGTGAGAGACAGAAACAGCTCCCATTGTCTCCCCCACTCACCAACACCATTTACACTCCCCACAACAACTTACATTTCCCCTAATTTAATTTACCCATTTACCATCAACTCTTCTCCACAGTCCACACAATCCCTTAAGTTAACTGCATTCCAGGAAAAGAAAACAACCGTAGACCATAGTACATTGTCGTCTTCTTCACCCAAAAAATGCTCCACAAAACCTGCATTTTCTTGATCTGTGTTCTGAGCTCATTTTCTCCATTTTCCACGGCAATGCTCAACCTCACTTTGCCTGGTCAGCACCCTGACCCTGATGCTGTTGTCCAAGAAGTTCACAGGTATGAACACTAAGTTAGAAAATACAACTGGGTCTCACTCTTTTAGGGGGTTTTACCTCTTTCATTTCTCTCTGTCTTTTCTAAACCTGCTCTGTTTACAATGTAGGAGTCTGTCTTGCTTTTTTTAGGTGCTCTATCCATGTTTTAGCACAATGTGGCTCTTGAATGTCCTAATTTTCTTATTTTCTAAGCTAGCCTTCTTCTTTTTGTCTTTTCATTTCCCTTTTTCCAGTGTTTGTGGTTTAGAAATATGGTATCCCCTGTTTTTACAACAAAAATGGTAGGATGCATGAAAGAAAATGAATGGTCCTGATTCACACTTATTTTCTTTCATGAACCGGATTTCATGTATTGTACCAATCATCTTTTTACAATGCGGGTAATTTTCTTTCATGGACCGAATTTCATGTATTGTACCAATCCTCTTTTTACAATGCGGCTAGTGTATGTCCTAATTTTCTAAGTTGGTCTTGGTTTTGTTTTTCTTTATTTTTTCCCCATTTTCTAGTGTTTGTGGGTTTATGAACAGGGGAAGCGTATGGTACATACCCAAAATAATTTTGGTAACAAAACTTTGGTTCATCAAAAAAATGTGCAACTGTCACAAAAAAAAATCCGTAATTAGAACCAGAAGTTGTGTAACTAACCCAAATATACGAAAATATTTTGTATTTTACCATTTACTTTTATCCATAACTTCACCAAAAAAAAAAAAAAAACATAAATAATACCATAAAATTTATAGATAATGAACCAGAAAATATGCGCACTATAGACCAAAAATATTACTACCATACACCATAAATATGCGTATCATTCGTTAAAAATATAAGCACCATAAACTTTCAAAGCAAACCTCTGTGTAATAAAAAAAATGTGCGTACATGCACCAAAAAAATTCATTACATTGCTTTTCCTATGCTACGCTCTGTTTTTTAGTCCCTTTTTTTTTTATCGTCAAAAAGGGTGGGAGGGGACGACTACCATGGCAACCCTCTACATAACCATAAGGGCGCTCCTGATCCGTCGTGGAATGTCTGGTTTAAGCCACAGCTATTGTCTTGTCCGTGAAGATAGACCATCACCGCAATATCAACTATGTACTGTTAGATGACAGTAGTCCATTTTCCCCTCTTGGCAAGACTCAAACCGGAGTCATTTCCGGGGCGAGAACTGTCGCCATCTAGGCTATCACGAGCGGTCGTTGTTTTTTAGTCCTTTTCCTGCTGATAATGTGCCTCTGAAACTTCTTCATTCTCTGGGGACATGATGTTCTGGTATCTGGGCGCATTTGCTGCTCTGCATTTGGGGGTTTTCACTGCCAATTTGTTTTGTTTTACATTTTCTCAGTTTTTTTTTTTGGGTAAGCACATTTTCTCAGTTGTTAGAGTAACACTTTTATTTTAGGTTTGTAGCTAGCGGGGCATCCAATGCATGTCTTTTCTCCTTTATCGCTTTTTCCTTTCTTTAGTTCTCCTTTTTCTTGATTGGAGTACTTGACAATTGTTTTAAGTGTGACAATTGTGGATGCATATCAGAAAGTCATCGAGCTTGAAATTATTGTTCATACTTATACTCTACTTCTTGTTCACAGTCTTTCTTTCCTGTAGAAGATAGGAGTATGTTTCTAAAGCCTTTTACTTTTACAATTGTACTCCTCCTGTCATATTGTGTGTATAATTCTTATAATCTTGTCATTTATTGAATAGTGAAAAATTAAAAATGTCCGTTCATTTAAAATGTATTCAAAAATTTAAGGAACAGAGTAATTGATATTTTTCGATCAATACAAAAAGAAAAAAAGAAAATACGTTACTCGTTATGTTCGATTTATGACATGAATCTGTAAAATAAGCAAACAAGGGTAGAAGTAATTCTAAACAACATTCAGGTATCAAATGAATATTCTAAATGTCTATTTGATGGTTCCATCATCTAGGGTTGTCCGCAGATCGGTTTTGGGCAGTTCGGTTCAGTTCCCAAACCCATCCGTGAGTGTTGACCGGTTTGGTCGGTTCAGATGCGGTTTGGGCGTTTTGAACAGTTTCAGCCCATTCCTTCTTCTTCTTTTTTGATAAAGGGCCTGAAGTAAATGATCCAACTCCAAATTAAAGCATGCATTTGTAAAGGAAACTGATTCACCATCCAAAACTATTACCACTTTACCAGTGGTATGAACACAATGGTAATTTACACCATCCAAAACAGTTGCATTTCTTAGGAGTAACAGTTTGGTGTAATGGACAAATTCAATATGAGAACCTATAAGGCATCCAAAACTGGATCCATCCCAGCAAACAAGTTTTCTTAGGACTTAGGAGCACAAGGGACAAATAACAGTTTTCATACTCCAAATACCAGAGCATTGATCCTTAGTACTCCAAGGCTCCAAGCACAATAGTAGTTTAATTTACCACATCCAAAGCCCAGCAGTACTTGGAAAATTGAAACTATACGTAGGAGAGAGCCAGAGAGGGAGGGAGAGAGTTAGAGAAAACTATCAGGTAGGACCTGGGGTTTATACCTGTTCTACTTCTGGTTTTTTTTTTTTACAGGGGTCGGTTCGGTTTGAACAAAAACCAAACCAGATCCGCCATATTTATGAAAGCAGAATCTGTAACCATCCATAGCATATCTCGGTTTGGTTGGTTTGGGCGGTTTGAGTGGTTCGATCCTTCTTCCATCCCTTCATATTACATGAGAGAGGTGGATATATTTCACTTGACTGTTACTCAAATGTTGTCAACATAACTTCATAATGATTTTTACAACTTGGCAGCAATAAAGAATCTTTGATTCAATTTCGATTAATATCCATAATAACTACATAGAAATGACACATTATTCATTGATAATTACATGTCCATGGATGTACGTATTTAGGAGTGATGTAGCACATTATTCAGGGGACCCTTTTTTCTTGACCTTGTACAAATCTGCAGAAGAGTGAATGTTTCACTATCAAGAAGGCAAATGCTATCCACCACAACCAACTACCAGTCAAGCACATGCCTAACCGGAAACCCAATTGACGACTGCTGGCGTTGCGACCCAAACTGGCAGCTCAACCGCCAGCGCCTTGCCGACTGCGGTATTGGGTTTGGCCAGCACGCACTCGGCGGTAAGGGGGGCCGCTACTACGTTGTCACTGACTCCTCCGACCACGACGCCGTCACGCCCCGCCCCGGTACCCTCCGCTACGCCGTCATCCAGACGGAGCCCCTCTGGATCGTCTTTGCCTCCAACATGCTCATCCACCTCTCTCAAGAGCTCATTTTCAACAGCTATAAGACCCTAGATGGTCGTGGCGTTAACGTGCACATAACCGGGGGCGGGTGCATTACGCTCCAGTACATCACCAATGTCATCATTCATAACATCCATGTCCATCATTGCTACCAATCAGGCGAGACCAATATCCGGTCTAGCCCGACCCATTTTGGGTGGCGTACCTTATCTGATGGAGACGGAATATCGATATTCGGATCCAGGTAAATTTGATTTTTGTACTAACAAGAACAGCAATTCATACAAGGAGTACAGTGTAAGGTGAATGAAGAGTGGTTTGATCTATAGCAAAAGGTGTATTTGAAACAAGTTTCAATCGCAGTTTTTGCTTGCAAACTTGGATCCATGCATTAAAGCGTTTTGCCGCTCTCTGTCTCTCAGGGACTTATGGATAGACCACTGCTCGCTCTCCCACTGCAAGGACGGCCTGATCGACGCTGTAATGGGTTCCACTGCAATCACCATCTCCAACAACTGGTTCTCGCACCACAACGAGGTGATGCTGTTGGGCCACAGCGACGCCTACTTGCCAGACTCTGGCATGCAGGTTACCATAGCCTTCAACCACTTCGGCCAGAAGCTGGTGCAGCGGATGCCCAGGTGCAGACGAGGGTACATACACGTGGTCAACAACGATTTTACGCAGTGGGAGATGTACGCCATTGGGGGAAGTGGGAATCCCACCATTAACAGCCAGGGGAACCGCTACATTGCACCCTTCAATTACAATGCTAAAGAGGTGAGTGAACTGTTTTTTTTTTTTTTTTCATTGCAAGAGTCTGTTTTGTTTATAGAGCTACCATGTTTGTTCAATTACGTTAGTTCTGTTTCGTATAATGAACGAACAGTTATGATTACGGTTGTGAGGCCAAGAGAAACCCACAAATGCCTAAATTAGTATGGACTGGACCATAAGCAAACTGGATGGGGTATTCGTCTTCATTTGGGTTAGAATACAGCATTATGTAAATTCAATTTCAGTAACTTTCCTGATGTCTCCTTAAATAGTTGGATTTCCGTGAAAAACTCAAATTATGAGACAGATGGACTATATTGTAATAGAAATATATAATGCTGGGAACAATGTTTTAATCTTAGGCCATCTTCTAACCCTTCAGCCAAAGGTTTGTTTAATTTGAGTAAACATTTCATTCAACATGATGGGCTTGAATCCTGATGGCTATCAAACACTGCAGCGGGTAAACTCAAGTTCGAGTATATGTAAGATTAAAGATCTTAATTAAAAGTTCCTAACCACCAATAAAATAAATTTCTTTTTAAGAAATGGTAAATTTGAAAGATGCAAAGTGGTTTGAGAAATTTGACTTAACAAAGATAAAAGGTGAGTAAAGCTTATTTTGGATGAGTTTGAGCGAAATCGTGAAAAGAATTTTGAGAGTTTGTACACCCCAAATTTAAGTTTGAGTGAAGATTCAAGTAAGCAGTAGAGATGACATTATACAGAGCCTGCAGTCCATCTAAATAAATGTAGGAAGATGAGATGCTCATGAAAGGCAACCACTTTTTGCATATTATTGACGGGACTAAGCTGAACGTTGCTAATGTGTCAATCTGTGTGCATATTATATAACGTTGCTAATGTGCATATTATATAGTCCTAGTTTAATATGGCGCCAAGGCAATCACTAGATTTAATGATATAACTGGATAAAGAAGTGCAATGGTAAACAGTACTTTTAATTCAGGGATGGCTTTTATATAACAAATGGTTGGCATTTGCAGGCAGTTATTTTTCAAGATGTGAACATGATTGGCATTTTCACTTTGCTTCCAACTGTTATGAAAAGAGATTATATGCTTGTAAAAGGTCGCTAAAACAAACAACTGTTCTGTCTAACGATTTTGTTCGTTACTTTATGCAAGAAAAAAATGAGTAATTCATGTCAAAATAACACACTTTCCTAGGACTTCCAATTATCAAACTTCCTTTTAAGAAAATATACTGCCAATGTTGCATGAGATGTGTTTCCTTGGTTTCTGATTCATGACTGGTGGGGTGTTTCTTTGGATCTACTAAACTAGCATGGTTTTTTGGTTGGTGGCATGTGGGGGAATAGGTTACAAAGAGGGTGGAAACGGGGGAGGAGGAATGGAGGGGCTGGAATTGGAGGAGCGAGGGGGACATAATGGTAAATGGAGCATACTTTGTGGCATCAGGTGAAGGTGTAGAGGTCAAGTACGAGAAGGCCTACAGTGTTGAGCCCAAATCTGCAAGTTTCATTGACCAGATTACCCTCAATGCCGGTGTCCTTGGTGGCAGGTCCATTCTCATCTCTCTCTCAAACACACTTGGCTCTCTTTTTTTGTTGGCCTGAATTAAATTGTTACTGGAAACATGAATGTTGGTTTTTGCAACAATTGAAACTTTAATATTCCTGACAACATGAAATACCAGTCCCCAACATTTTGCGAATTTTCGGATCACCCTTTGGATACTCGTTTCAATTTCATGAAAGCTCATACCTTTAAACCTGTTATTCCCCCAGAGCTTGTGTCAATACATTTATAAGCATGCAAAACCAGTAAAAATTGCTCTTTCAGCTTTATTACTAGTGCTTGTACTTCAACACAGGACTAAAACAATGTGACCTGCTTCCCCTGTCAACCAACTCGAAGTTGTCTAGTTGGCGTATTGTACACTCTTAAAGCTACTTCTGTGACTGTTATTGCCAACTAATAGTGCCTCCACATGAAAATCCAGTCCGATATTGGCTTGCCAAAGGGTTGTGAAAAATGGAAAAGCCAAACTTTATGGCAAATATGGCACAACTTTTGGTGATGCCAAATTTGCCAACTCACTTGCTCTCGATCTCCCTCGTGAGGGATCCCAACATGGAATGTGCATGTGGCATTGTGTGAGAGAAATAGAAAAGTAAAAATAGAAAGGCATTTTTACCAGGAGCAAGATTTCGAAATTATAGTACTTTGTCTCCAAGACATGGCCGAATTTGTTGGGTTTTTGCCCCATTTGATAATGCATTGAAAAAAAAAGGAGAGAATTTATTAGTTTGCATTAACTCATTCGGTGGATTAGGTTGACATTCGTCAAGGCTTGGTATTGGGAACAATTTGGTGGTTGGACATTAGTGATTACCAGAAGCTTCATGGAAAAGACCAAACGGCTCATTCAGGTTTATTGGTGTGCCGTGTGTGAGATAAAGGGAAAAGGGTGAGAGTGCAGCCCCTTCGAAGGTTGCCGGGTACACCAGCCGAAAGGTGAGAGGAGAGTAGTAGATGTGAGAAAAAAATAGAGATGTGGGGGTGACTGAAAAACGTTGTATAGAGCCATGGTGTTAGGAGCTCGAGGGTGGTTTTTCATTTCACATTGTCATCTTCAATTTTTCATATAGTGGAATCTCTCTCTCATGTGGAGTAGGCATTGAGACCGAAACAAGTAATATTGTGTGTTCTTTTGTGCATGTTTATTTTTTGGTTGCACTTCCGTTGCGGGTGGGATAGAGGTTTATCACAACAGAATTCGAATTTAGCAGCCGCATTCTAGTTGAAATGTTGGCGGTGAAATTTTGCCAAAACCAACGATTGATTGTTTCTCCTTGGGATCTTTCTATTCCCTGTGGGACTATTTTCTTTGAGTTTGTTCTGTTGCAAGCTTTGGTTTATTATTGTTAGTCTCTCACGTTATTGGTGAAGTAATTGTAAGTCTCATTGTATATCTAAGCGCTAAGGGGGAAAAATAAATCCCCATCTGTATATGATCCAGCAAGAAGATACTCCAATTTTTTCCAGTACGTATAACGTTAAGACTTTGGTAATGAACAGGAGCAACAAGTTAAGCAAGTGGACTTCCGGGAACAATGGTGTTGGTAGTGGTGGTGGCGGGACGATTTTAGAGTCGGAGAGCGATGAAGACAACTCCGATGCTATGTTCGGGAGCAACGCGCCACCGCAGCCATCCTCTGATGCCATTCTCTACTCTGTTCTAATTTCTTTGTCATCCTTTCTATTTTTGTATTTCACCACATTATATGCCTCCTTGTAGTATGAATTCAAAAGACTATTTTATTTCCCATTTTCCAATCTGACACCGACTCTTGTTACGAGGAAGGCCTTATGGTTTCTTTTTTTTTTTTTTAATTTTTTTTGTGCCCAATTCAAATAAAGCAACTTGGAGCGGGCACCTCTTGGAAGAAGATCTTGAGGTTGCTGGAATGGCAAAGCAAAGTGGTTTGGGTACGTCAAAAGAACTTCACAATCTCTTTTTTGAGAGCGTCACAATCTACTTTACTTTTGTTGGTGGGGTAAGGGTATATACGCAGTACAGTAAATCCATGAAGATGCGATATTTGTTAATGAGTGTGTTTAGGTCATGAATATGCTTTTACATTGTCTGTGTATAGATAAGCAGGCCTTGTTGTCAGGCAAGGTTTTTAATAAATTTTCTTTATCTATTTTTTTCCACTCATTACTCTAGAAAATCTTTCTTACATAAACGGTGTTTATTTGGCAAGGGCACGCAAATGTTACAGAACAAACAAAATCAATTTAGCTTGAAGGCTTAATCTTTTTTATAGTACTTAAATCATTTTCTTAGTTCCATTAGTTTTTTTTTTCCTCCACTCGCAAAGAGGAGCGGAGCTGCAATAAGGGGTTGGTGGCATCCCCACCCCCAATTTGAAGCCAAATATTTTATTGCTTTTATAGTAAGAAAATTCAATTAGGCATCTACCGGTTTTCAAGCAACTTCATATTTGATAAACTTAATGTAAAGATCTCTTCTACCAAAATAAACAGTTTGGATCATAGAAAAAATGTCTTACTATAGTGGTTTTCACTTTTCACTTGAAGACCACAAGAGAGTAGGCCCAAGTTTTTTTTTTTTTTTTTCAATTTAAAAAAAAGGTACACGGCAAAATTTAATTATATGAATATGCATGTAACCTAATTTGCCACTCGACTAAAATGTTCTCTCTCTCACTCAGCCTCTTTAAAGTTTAAAGCACTCTAACAATTACAGTGCCTCCTAAAACAAAAGAGGCATTCCCTCCTTTTTCATATACAGTACTATATTTTATTATGTGTTCTCTCTCAACGGTCTTAACTGCTACCTTGGCAAAAAGAATATGGAAAGAATATTGAAAAAATGATTTAGCTAAAATACAAATGAGACTTCCCAAGTACTCCATCCATCCCAATTTGTTTGCTCATTATGGGAATTTTCTCATTTTAAGTCAGACTTAAAGTCTTGAGGTTGAAAAGTATTTCAGATTTTCAAAAATACCCTTATTGCTTGGTTTTATTATAACTTTGTATTTCCTTTGACCCAAAACTAAAGGGGAAAGCTGAGAAGCAGCAGAGAGATGTTGGAAGACCAGGACCAGGAGGTATCATTGATTCTGAACTTGTCCTCCTCTGTATAACAAAATGGAAGACCCATGCAGTTGACCATATCAAATGTTGGTGTCCCCTGCTCCAGCTTTGGTCTTTACATAGCTCAGCTTTTGTGTGTGTTTTAATGGCTCCTCCCTCCCTCTGGTGTCAGTCAGCAGCTACTTCCGCTGCTAGTAGTAAATACTACTGGAGTACAAGGGTGAACTAGTATAACATGCTTTGCACCTGCACTTTATACTCCCTGTCAATTTGCACCTCTTACTTTTAATAATTTCAACGGTCCGTTTAACTCTTACACTTTCGGTTAACCTACAATGCTCCTCCTCCACCCGCTAACACAACTGTTAGCGCAAAATAGTCAGGTGAGTTACATGGGGACCTAATTTAGGGTATAATGATCTTTGTATAATTGTTCTCTCTTCATTCAATGGATATAAAGAAAAAATATTTGGACAACTTCGTAATCCCTACTCTATTCTCTTTAAATCTATGTGGACGTATTCGACAAGAGAGCTTGGAAGAGGAGGCAGGATATAAATTTCTTTGTGATGCAGTGACAGGGTAGTCCATGGCAGAGGTGGAAAAAAGAGAAAAGATGGTGGATTTTGAAATTTGTAGTTTGTAATAAAACTTAAAAATGAAAAGGACCTTAAGACTCTTAAATTAGGTCCAAAATGCAACACAAGTAATCTATTTCCGCCAGTCATATGGCAATGGTATTAACGGAAAAGGACCATTGTAAGTTAAACTAAAGTGCAAAGATTGAAATGCTCAAATTGAAAGTAAAGGGTGCAAAGTGTATCTTTACCCAAGTTAAAGAGTAGGTCCACAGCAACCTAGCAAGTAGGGTGAACTTGTTTGGGCTGCCACTGTCTATTAGTGAAACGGCATTTCCAAACCTCACACCCTTGGATTCTTGAATACTTTTGTTTTTGGCACAAAATCCTGACGCTCAATTGAGTAACGAAAATTCTGTCCACGCTGACAAATTGTGCACCTATCGTGTGCACTGATAGAAATGTGAGGCCCACTACAAGTCCCACAATAACGATCTCAATCATTCATTTAGTTTAAAATAATTTTTCTAGTGCTCTCGCCAAAAATCATCTCAATTCGATAACTTTAAGTTCTCGTTCTAATCTTATAACTTTTCATTCAATTCTTAGAGGTCTAAAAACTGAATGAAAAAACTGAATGAAAAGTTAGAAGATTGAATCGAGCACTTACAGTTATCGGATTGAACTGATTTTTCGTAGAAGCACTCAGAAAAATATTTTAAACCTAATGAATGACTCAGATTGTTTTTGTAAGGCTCATAGTAGGCCTCACATCACTATCTGTGCACATTTTATTTGTGTCGGACTCATTGAGTAAATACTAGAAAGCCTGGATCCTCTCTTTATGTAGAAACTGGTCCATTCCTCATCGTATTTTTGGTCCTGCTAGATTCAGCTAAAACCTATTTTCTCTCATCTGTAGTTTCTTGTTTTGTTATTGAACGTTTCTCCTTGCACTCGGTTGGTTCTTCTTCCAATGGATTCTCCCATTTACACACACAAACTCCATGGCTCAAAAAGTCAAACATGGGGTAGGCTACTGCTGAAAAAACAACTTTGATAGTAAATGCAACAAACCAAGATGTATTCTATTTAGAGGTGTCAAACGTGCGTGTCGTGCCGTGCTGTGCCATTCAACTTCCGTGCCAACCGTGCCTCGTGCCGTGCCGTGCCGTGCCCGTTTACTTAAATCGTGTCGTGCCCGTTTACTTCAATCGTGTCGTGTCGTGCCGTGCCCCTTTACTTAAATCGTGTCGTGTCGTGTCGTGCTGTTTTTCAATCGTGTCGTGCCGGGCCGGGCCCATTTACTTAAATCATGTCGTGCTGTGCCGACCCGTTTTTTAATTGTGTCTTGTCGTGCCGGTTTTCAATCATGTCGTGCCGGGCTGGGCCCATTTACTTAAATCGTGTCTTGCCGTGCTGGCCCGTTTTTTAATCTTGTAGTGCCATTTTCAATCGTGCTGGCTGGGCCCATTTACTTAAATCGTGTCGTGCCATGTTGGCTCATTTTTTAATCGTGTCGTGCTTCGTGACGTGCCCGTTTTACTTGATTGCTATTTTTAATCGTGTCGTGCCCATTTAGAGGTGTCAAACAGGCCGTGCTTCAAACCCAAGTTTCATAGGACTTGGATTTGAATCACATGGAGGTTTTTTTTCTTTAAAATTAGTTTTTTCCTTATTTATTTTTAGTTGTTCCAATTTAAAAGCTTATTTTTTATAAATTATGAAACTAAAATGCCTTGTTTTGTAATTAAAATTATTGTCATTTAATCACATTATATTCATGAGTCACAAGTCAAATTAATAACTTTTTTCCCGTGCCTTGTGTTGTGCCCGGCTAGAACCGTGTCGTGTCGTGCCGTGCCCAGCCAAAACCATGTCGTGCCGTGCCCATTCAACTACCGTGTCGGGCCCGTGCCCGGCTAGAACCGTGTCGTGCCCATTCAACTACCGTGTCGTGCCGTGCCGTGCCAGGCCAACTTCCGTGCCGTGCCTGCCCACTTCCGTGCCCCGTGCCAGTCCGCGTGCCTACTAAAACCGTGCCGTGGGGCCGTGCCCGTGCCGCATTTAACCGTGTCGTGCCCGTGTCGGCCCGACCCGTTTGACACCCCTAATTCTATTCCGTTTGACCAAAAAAAAAAAAACAAACCAAGATGTATGAGGTGCCCTATTAAACTCGAAATGGTAGCTCAAGTCGCAACAAAAATAAGCCGTAAATTTAAACATCCTAAGTTTGAAGTTTGGTAACCTCTAAGGGGTAAGCCGCAAGAGATAAATTTATTGTGCATCCCCTAGTCCCGGCATAAATGACATGCCTTTGATGACCGGAGAGGAAAATAGTCTAAGTCTGCGTAAGTTTGGCCACACACCTATTAAATTAGGGCGTGGTCAGCGGCCCTTTACATCAAGTGATAATTCCATTCCAAGAAGTTTTTGACAACTCCCCACCAAAAAGACAACTCCCTTTCTTTTCTTTTCTTTTTTACTTTTGACAAGCTCAAATTATTGTTGCGAACCACTTGTTTGGGTGCCTCAGAAAGAAGATATCCCTTACGTATAGGGTCCCAAAGTTGACCACAGCAAAATTTATACAAACCCAAAATTACCCAGGTGCCAAGAATTCAGACTTCAAAAATAAACATAACAAAAATGTCAAATTTACATGAAAAACAGGGGTTTCTGCCATTGCTCTGCACACTGGGCGAGGTTTCTAATCTTTCCAGTCATAGTACAATCCACAGGAGGCGAGCCCTATATCACAAAATAAAACTCCCAATTGCTAACGATCTGCAAATGACTTATCCATAATGTCACAAGCTGAATCCACGATCTGAACGCATGCACACACACACACAAACAAAAAAGGACAATCAGCAACGTTCATGAGCATGGTATGCTACGTAATAAAGGTTATATTCTGTGTTGTCACAAACTATATACCTGAAAATCATATACATGATGGAATATATTAAAAGTAAGGCGTCGGAGCTCGTAAGTAGCACAGACAACTTTAAGGAATAACTGTGATATACAAGTCAATAGTCCAGACATAACTTAGCGTTGGGCTAAGAAGCACAGACAACTTTAAGGAGGAGCTGTGTCGTGTTGGACATCGACACTCCTCAAATACTTCTCATTATGTGTCAGCCACTATGAAATTAGAACACGATGTTATGTTCCATCATAATGAAACTTATGCCTTTTAACGTCCATCAGTATAATATGCATAGCTTTAATTACCTTCAGGCTTCGTCTAAGTTGTTTTGTTTTCATTTACATATTAGACACAAGTAAAAACACAATTCTGGCAAAATGACGTTTTGACATGTCCTATTCAAGCCGCGTGGCTATGTCTTGATCAATCCAACTAAGGATCTAGCAATTTGTTCCATAGAACTAACCCACAAAATTAAATTTCATTGTCTACATTGAACGTTGATTGGCATTTTTAACGGCAGAATATCAAGAAGATTTTATACCAAAGGGTGGTGGTCCAGTGGTAAGCTCAGTGGTACAGTGACTAGGAAGTCAAGGATTTGAGTCACCTGGGGAACGTTAGGGAATAATCAATATCGCCATTAGGTCCTGCCATCTTGGCCACATGCATGTACACGTATGCACACACAAAAAAACACACACACAACATACAGAGACATATCGATCCCTTACTATTTAAAAAGGAACACCCCTTTATGGTGTGAACATTTGTTTTAGGCTCACACTTTTTTGTTCCAAAACTATCACCGAAAATAGCATATTTACTTTTTAAAGAGCTTTAATTTTATTTAAAATGCAGGACAAAGTAGTAATTACACTCACCCACATATAACTGCCCCATTATCTACCCATTTTAATGTCTAACAGCATCACTTTTCTGTCTTCTTTGAGATAAGGCAACTACTCTTCCATTGATTTTGATGGAGATGGAATCAGAGGAGCAAATACAGAATGGTATTTGCAAAAACCCTCTTTCTTTGGTTTTTCAATCCTCTTCAATCATTCCTTGGTTAGTGGTACGTTCACTAACTCATTCTTCATTTTTCTTTTCTTTTTCTGTCAGTTTTCTTTCTTCCTGCTTCTTTAATTCACTAACTGTGTCACAATCTCTTCTAATTTTTTGCCAATCAAATTTCTTCTCCCCTCTTTTCTACTTTCACAGCCCAGATTTCATTAGTCTCTGTTTACACCCTATTTTGCCAAAATTCTTACTATCGATAGAAGTTGAGAAGGTTGTGTCGAGTGAAGGACATTTGGCAACTTCTTTAGCCTGTCGAGAATGTGGTGATCGATAAAGGACGCATGGTAAAGGTTGAAGAAAGGACAGAAATGGTCTGGATTAAGACAAAGGCAGTTGAATTGAGGATGTTGGAGAAGAAGACACCTGGATAAGTAACTACCTAATCTGGACACGCAATTACAAGTCA
Source organism: Rhododendron vialii (assembly GCF_030253575.1). Lineage (NCBI taxonomy): Eukaryota > Viridiplantae > Streptophyta > Magnoliopsida > Ericales > Ericaceae > Rhododendron > Rhododendron vialii. The sequence continues at coordinate 29,921,678 of NC_080560.1, forward strand.
AGTAACTGCCCAGTTCAAATTGAAGAGGGAAATCATCCAAGTTTGAATTCAAAGGGCAAAGTGGTGAGCCTATAAATACTAGATTTATTCATCAAAGCAAAGCCCCCATCAATCGCCCAAATGCTTCTACTTTTTACTTGTCTATTCCTTTAAGTTGTACCCTTTACATTTATGTCTTTCCAGTACAAGTTTTAGGAGCAGAAGTAACTTAGTTTCTGTCGATTGTAACCCTCGGAGAGTAATAAAAGTCCTTTTATTATTCTTCGATTCTCTCTCTTGGTTTGTTATTCTTTGATTCTCTCTCTTGGTTTGTTTCGTCCAAAGAAGTCCTAAAAATGGCAAGGAACCAAACTCTACCTTTCCACACCCACATTCCAGCATATCGAAAAGAAACCCTGTCGATTCTCGATTGAATGAACTTTTTAGTAAACAGTCTGAAATCAAGATTTTTCGTTCTCTATCTTTTGGATAACACAACTTGCACAGGCATTGGGTGTGCTCGGGAGTCTAGTGTATGCATATGTAGACACAAACGCTCACATACATCTATACATATACAAGTAAATCGGGGCGGTTCCGGGACACCTAAAAAAACACCCCAAAGTTCCCAATCAAATTTCGATGGTCCGAGCCGCTCAATGTAATCAAAACGTGATTTTAAGGGTACCTGCGAGAAATCAGCAAAAAAATGATCGGGAAGGATTTCATCCGAACAGTTCAATAAAAAACTGCACAAATCAAGCCCTTCCCAGTAATTTTTTTTTGCTGATTTCCCGTGGGTACCCTTAAAATCACGTTCTGAACACATTGAGCGGCTCAGATCATCAAAATTTGATCGGAACTATGAGATTGAGATTTGGGGTGTCTTTTTAGATGTTTTTTTTAGGTGTCCCCTACACACACACACACACAGAGAGAGAGAGAGAGAGAGAGAGAGAGAGAGAGAGAGAGAGAGAGAGAGAGAGATGCATGTATGAGTATCTTAACTTTAAGCTATGACTATTTCTGGAGAGCTCCTAACCCCAATGAAATTAAACAAGGACAGCAAGAAAATGTACCAAAACGAAGAATTTTACCTTGCCAATGGTCTTAAGCTGTCGTCCAACAGGTTCCAAAAATGTTAAGTCGACATAAATGGGCCATACCTGCACCGGAGGAATGAAATGATAATGATCACAAAACAAAATATTCAAAAGAACAGTGCAGAATCTGCAGTAAATATATTGGAAAATAGAATGTATGGTGCCAGAAATGTGTATAAGAATGAAAAACAGAAATGGATAAAACAGCAGATGATACGAGATTTATGAAGCTCTAGATTCAACATGGCGTTGAAAAAATACAAGCCTCGTCAATGTATTCATCTCTTTCATTCTTCAAGACCCAATAGTGGATCTAACACCAAGCTTCCAGATAAATCTCAACTCTACGGCTAACCCCCAGAGTGCATAGATGGCGGGTATAGATGTTCTTTTAGTGTAAAAACATCAGGCTTCTTTGTCTGCCCCAAACAGAACCCTTTTAGTTTCACTATGGACGCACAGCTTCATCATTCATGGCCCTCAGTTAAATGGACCAGGGTATGAATTTCGGGTACAGTTATGAGTGTGTGTTGGATTCATCTAATTTCCATTTTAAGGTCATGGGGACATTCTGTTCATCTATCTCAGTAAAATTCTTTCATTGTAAGGATAAATGGCGTTTACAAGGTGCCTTGGGGTATCTCATCCCTAAGTTCTATGCATAGTTAATGGTAAATTTAGATTAGCAAATATGCATGATAAGTAATGGCCAATTAAACATATCTGCCATGGACCCCATGCCCATATCCAAGTGTCGGAAGAATCAATTTAACATAGCCTCCGAGCAGACAACAAACGTACACTTCCATGGACAATGAATATAAAAGATGCCACCACATCGGATTAAGTTATATCGAAAGCCTTTTCCCCTCGCTAACTACTATTCTAGAAACCCGGTGGCTTCATGAGACACATGCCATTTGATGCGTCATAGGAGAACACCACATGTTAGCCAACAGAAACACTGGAGTGGACACCCTAGATGAACTGCCCTTTTGCATTCCCTCTCATGCCAAACCACCATAAGGGAAAAGCGAAGATCTAATTAATCCACAGTTACGAATAATCACGTGAAAAATAATTAGCACTTCTGCGGCATAGACACCAATACAACACAGACGCATTAACAAATAGGACACACAATCACATGAAAAATAATTAGTGATTCTGCGGCATAGACAGCAATACAACACAGACGCATTGGATAACAAACAGGACATGGGCACGTCGGGATGCGTTTAAACAGAACATATAAAATGCATCTGTGGACACTGTATACATTCAATCCGCATAAAACATAGCAATATATTTCAATAAAAAAAGAACAAATAAACAACAAATAACTTATCCATTATAGACAATATTAAAACACCAAAGCAACCATACAAACCAAAATATTACAATCGCATATGGCAAATGTTCTAAAATCGCTAGATGCTAGTCAGGCGGCCGGGCACAGCCTAGAGCCTAGGATTAGTCAGTTTTTCCTTTTTTTTAATCTTTTTAGAATATTCTCCTTCTCCATTCCCAAGTTTTGAGCAAGTAGAACAACATAAGTAGGACAAAATATTAAATAACATCCAAAATGAAAACATCAGACATTCGTCCATCAATCCATCCCTCAAAATCAAACATTTTAATGTATAGACTATAGAGACATGCAAACTAAGTACTTATCAAATAACTAGTCAATCACTATTGCAAAGTTCAATGTCCATAGTTCAAAACCAAATGAAACCACGTAGTACCAAAGAGGCATTATGAGAGTGAGACATTGACACGAGGAGATCTATTTAGGTTTAGATTAATGGAGTATCATCTATACTGTATAGAGTATATGTATATAAAAACCCTTATAGTATGTCACCACTAATAGTTAACCCCCTTAATTTTGCAAAATTATGCATTTAACCCCCGATTAATTCCACATAGTCGCCTAATTTTCCGGTTAATCTGGCTTAGCCACCTCATCCCACCTAGCCGATTCGTCGGCGACTAATCATCTGGCTACAGCTTATCTCCAATTGATGCTACCCTTCGTCCCTTACAACTACAAGTGTAGAAAGCTGTCATTTCAATTCTCTCTTATTGTCATACCACACATACCCTTAATATCATTGTTTCATCTACACCTACTCTTATTTTATTTGTGTTGTGTTGTGTCACAGATGTTAAACACCAAGTCCATGTACTTTCTACTCAATTCAATCCATTCTCAAAGCCACGCATGTACCATTTGTTTGACAATTTGACTTAGAATCTCATGAACATAACCAATCGTATACTCTACATTCACTTTGAATTGAACTATTCAAATATTTGTAAATTATTTAGTCAATCTCTTAGAAAGTATACATTGAAAGACCAATTACCTGGCCAATCATATTCTTATACAAAACCCTTTATCAAGAGTCTTAGATGGTCAAGCTAATACCAATGGATAAGTAGAAGTTTTCCATACTTCCGCACAGCCTTAGAATAATGGAATAGCAGACGTATATGTATGCTTGAACCCTATGAAGCACCGACACACAAGAGTCTCAAGTGACACGCATACGAGGGGACACGGCTTGGTTTCACTTCCTACTATGAAAACTTATTTCAGTGGTTAAACTCTATAACAAACACTTCACTTATGCCACGTGTCTTTTCGAAAGATATCTCTTAACTATAACAAACAATGTTAGCTTTTATTTTGTGCTAAGTTAGTGTTGAGTTCAATAATTTGGGTTTTTTTTTTTTTTTTTCTGTCAAGCCGACATACATTAGCGGGGTGTTAATATGTTAGTCAACAGGGGTTCAGAGGCTGCCCATAGCCGTGACCCTAAACCCGCCCCTCATGGAGCTCGAACACCAGCCTCCACTGGGGGGAAATGAGACAAACCAACTGAGCTAGCTTGGTTTTCTCCAATAATTTGGGTGTTTGAGGATACAATATTCATACTAACCAAAATTAAAAAAAGAAAAAGAAAATGTCTGTTCATTTTTTCCGTGTTCGCACCTCGTCTGTGTCTCCATTGATTTAGAATTCCCATGTCATGTGCCCATATCTGTTGTTTCTTAGCCTGGATCCTCTCTTTTTTTTTATAAGTAATTTATTAACAAAAAGGCACAAAGGGAATGCCGCCCGAATACAAGGCCACAAGACAAAAAGGCCATTCTCCTATGGTCTGTGTAGCACGGACACGGATACGGATACAGACACGGATACGGGACACGGCAATTCTAAAAAAATGGGAATACGGACACGGCTGGGGACACGCCACGTATATAAAAAAATAAAATAATAAATATATGTACATATATAAAAAAAAAATTATGAACCATTGTATATGAATAATTTCACAAATTGTATAAATTTTTTTCAAAGGCATAATTACAGTTTAACCCAAATGTTTTGAATAATTTCATATTAACCCCCAAAAATTACATTTTGACCCCTAGCTGTGTCTCTGACGTGTCCCCTATCGAAAAATAATAAAAATTATTGGACACACCACATGGCGTGTCCAATACATGGACACGGCGCCCTTTTGGAGTGTGGGTGCTACATAGCCTATGGTAGGAAAAGTTCAAACCATTCTTTGAGGTTGTGTTAGGCCTAAAGGTGAACTTGGGAAATTCAGAAATGATTCTGATTGGGGCGGTGGATGATATTGGTGCTTTGGCTCACATTCTGGGTTGTAGGGTGGCGTCGATGCCAACAGTGTATTTGGGGCTGCCGATGTTCATCTTTCAAATCAAAGTCAACTTGGGACTCAGTGGTGGAAAGATTTCAAAAGAGATTGGCGGGTTGGAAACGCCAATTTATCCCAAAAGGAGGTAGACTTACTTTAATGAACAGCATGCTTTCAAGTCTGCCTACCTATTTTATGCGGACTCCCCATTTTTTGTGGAGTACCCGTGTCGACATGACCCGACACGGGTACGGGTGCGAGATTCGTACAGGGTACAGCCGACTGAATCCGGATACGCTTACTTTGCAGTTCCAAATCTCAGAAGAAAGAAGATGAAGATGAAGAGAGGAGGAGAGAAGACCACAAAATGAACAATCGATCGGGGCTGATGACGACGATGGAGCAAGAACAGGGGAAGAGAGAGAGAGAGAGAGAGAGAGAGAGAGAGAGAGAGAGACTTGGATGAAGAGCTGCTGCTACTGCGATTCCTGTCGTAGACAGAGCTGTTGCTCTATCGTCAAAAGACTCTTTAGGGTTTTGTTAGTATTTATGAAGACATGGCTCTTTATTTGTTTGGTTTGGGCCTAATGGGTTGGGCCATTTAAGGCTTATATTTCTCACATAGTAGGCCATAAAGACATCTTATTTATTAATGGGCTATTTATATATGGACTATAAAGACATGTGTTTATCCTTGATTTAGTACATGTTTTTATTGAGCTGTTAACTTATGAAATATATATATATATATATATAAACTAATAGTATATAGTATCCCCGTACCCGTGTCCAAATCTGGATCCATATCCACGTATCATGTATTTTTCAATTTGAGGTGTCCGACACCTAGATTCACACCTGCACCCGATTCCTGTACCCGAGTCTGAGCAACATAGTTGCCTACTTACTTTATGTCTTTGTTTGTTATTCCAGTGTTGGTGGCAAAGAGGTTAGAAAAGATTCAAAGAGATTTTCTTTGGGAGGGGGAGGAATTCAAATAACATCTCGTTGATTGGGACACGGTCTGTGCGCCCCTTGGGGAGGGAGGTTTGGGAGTGAGGTGGTTAAAGTTGTTTAATCTGTTGGGCAAATGGCTATGGAGATTTGCGTGTGAAAGAGATTGATGGTGGAGGAAGGTAGTTGTTGAGAAGTATGGTTGCGGATGGGGAGATTGGTCATCTTTGCAGGCGAGAAGCCTAATGGGGTGGCGCTTTGTAGGGGAATTATGCACGGGTGGGATGCTTTTCAAAAGAATACATACTTGGTGGTAGGTGATGGCAAAAGGGTTAAGTTTTGGGAGCATGTGTGGTGTGGGGAAGTGAGTTTGCGGGAAGCGTTCCCGAGTATTTATATTTTGGCTTGCGACAAAGAAGCTAGTGTTTTTTATTATCTTCGTTTTCATGAAGGAGTTGTAGTATGGGACATTAGTTTGCGTAGGAAAGTGAATGAGTCACCAGTAGGGGAAACGAGTGAATTCCCAATCACTGTAGGATTGCATCAAAGGTCAGCCTTGAGCCCTTACCTTTTTGCCTTAGTTATGGATGAATTGACTACACAATTTCAGGAGGATATCCCATGGTGTATGATGTTTGCAGATGACATTGTCCTCGTAGATGAAACCGCAAGATGTGTTAATACGAAACTAGAAATTTGGAGGGAAGCATTAGAGTCAAAGGGTTTTCGAATAAGTAGGAGTAAAACTGAGTATATGGTGTGCAAGTTTAGTGGTACAAGCAGTGCGCACGAAGAAAGAGTGATAATCCTAGACCAGGAGATACCTAAGAGTGATCACTTTAGATACTTAGGATCAATCATTAGTAGAGATGGAGAGATTGCCGATGATGTGACCCAAAGGATTCAAGTGAGCTGGCTCAAGTGGAGGAGCGCTACTGGTGTACTGTGTGACAAGAGCGTACCCATAAAATTGAAGAGAAAATTCTATGAAACTGCCATTAGACCAGCGATGCTTTACGGGACAGAATGTTAGCCTATTAAGAAGCAACAGGTGAACAAGATGAGTGTAGCAGAAATGAGAATGTTGAGGTGGATGTGTGGTAAAACTAGAAGAGACAAGATTAGAAATGAAATGGTTCGTGAGATGGTAGGTGTAGCACCCATAGAAGAGAAGTTGAGGGAAAATAGGCTAAAATGGTTTGGACATGTCTACCGCAGACCAGGAGACGCAGTAGTTAAGAGAGCAGATAGGATAGCTTTGGGTAGCAATGCTATGGGGAGGGGTAGACCTAAATTGACTTAGATGCTGTGGTACGCAACGATATGAGTATAGTAGGTTTGTGTGAACAAATGGCTCTTAACAAAGCTCAATGGAGGAAAAGGATTCATGTAGCCGACCCCAAGTGATTGGGACTTAAGGCTCGGTTTGGTTTGGTTTGGTTTGGTTTGGTTTAGGAAAGTGAATGAGTGGGAGGAAGAGGCTTTGATTGCTTTGCTTTTAGGAGTGCATGATATTCGAAGGATAGGAGAAGGGGAGGATGAGATTCGGTGGAATTTATCAAAAGATGGTTCTTTTCATGTGAAATTCCACTATCAATCTCTTTGTGGGAGGGGCAACTCTTCCTTTCCTTGGCAAGCAATTTGGAAGACGTTGGCGCCGTTAAAGGTAAGCTTTATTATTTGGTGTGTGGCTCAAAGAAAAATTCTCACGATTTATAATTTGATCCGAAGGCGGATAATCATTTTCAATTGGTGTTGTATGTGCAAAAGGGATACGGGTCGGTTGATCATCTCCTTATTCACTACCCGGTGGCATGGGAGCTTTGGACCGTGGCAACTTCTTGGTTGGTATTCGGTGGGCTTTGTCGAGAAATGTGATGGAACTCCTAAATTGCTTGGAAAGGTGCTAACGTGGGAAAGAAACAGAAGTGGGTTTGGACTTTGATCCCTCTTTGTTTGATGTGGATCACATCGCCGGAAAGAAATTCTAGATGCTTTGAAGTTTGAAGGGGTTGAAAAATCGTTGGTCAGTATCAAAAGTTTTTTGATGAATAGCTTGTATAGTTAGGACAAGAGGGCTGGTAATCCTTCTCTTGACCAATTCTTAGATTGGTTTGAGCTTTTCCTTTCACATGGAAGTGTATAGGGTCTTTTTGTCTTGTGGCCTCTTTTTGTATACGGGTGGCATTCCCTTAATGCCTTCTTTCTAATATAATTATTTTCTTATCACAAAAAAAAATGAACTTCAGTTTATTCTAGCAAAAAAACAAATGAACTACAGTTCCACAACACGATAGAAGCGAAGACAATTAAATAACCCAACACTTGGTCTTCAGGTACCCAATATCGAACAACAACAAATGAACAAACTCAAAATTGAATCATTCTCCAGATGTTGGAAATAGAAACGTACCTTGAGACCTAGTAACCTTATGGGAGTGATTTGTCCTGGTATAATGCAATCCGGCCCTGCCGATTCCACCATAGCTTCGTTCCCCAGCCCACTTCGAACCGGATTTGGATGCTGCAAATTTTCAATCCAAACCCCATAGTATTAGAATGATCAGAACCTTATAAAATGTACGCCCATAAGAAAACATGTACACAAAAACTAACATATAGTCAATAGGATACAATCATACAAAGAGAAAAATCTTACAACAACTATCCATAACCACACATACTGCAGGGGTCAGAATACATGACCCCAAAAGATTGGGCCATGGATAGCCCGTCGAGGGGGCAAGCCCATGTAAAGGATTTGGCCTAGAGCACAGCCCAAGACCGTGCTATCTTGAAGTTAAACCAAACAGAGATAAATCAACCAAGCTAGGTTCACCACACTACGACGAATGGTAAGACCTTAGTTGCAGGATCCTTCAACTATGCCCACGTTTCTTCGACGGAAACGCGTTTCTGCGTTCCCGTCGAAGGAAACTCCAAGAAACCCGTCCCAATGACGACGGGAACTTGTTCCTTACCTATATGGGAACTTACACCCAAAAAACGGTTGAGAGACTTACGATTCAAGTTGCAATTGGTACCTTTAAAGTTGTTTTGATCTTGTTAGTGAGCACATCTAATATTAACCTTCTAAAGTCATATTAATGCCTTTAACTTTTACGCCTACTTAATATGCACAAAGAGCTCTATTGTGTAATCATGTGCTACAATAAAGATGTTGAACTATAACTAGAAACTTATAATTTTAATAGTAATATTTTGTGGTAGAATAATATTTTTATATTGACATTTAACAATATAAAATTTCAAAATATATTTATAATTTTAATAATTTTTCCTAACCGCTCCCAATGGCGCTCCCACACTTCTGTGATCATCCGCTCCCCCGCCTCCGCTCCCGCTCCCGCTTCGTGTAACTAAGGGTAAGACTGTTGTAGAGGGACACTTGACATCGCTGCATGGACATATGTTCACGTATCCCAGATCGGAATCATTGCAGAAGGGAGGGAAGATCTCGCATAACCAAAAGGATCTCCTAGAACAACAAAACTCTAACAGACTTGTGGTCCCCTGTAAGGTAATGTCACCTCAGCATGTGATGTACCAGGTGGTTCTCTCTCACGTGCACTTGGTGCTTCGTGTAATTCTTCTGTAATTTGCTTCGTTGGTTTTTATGGCTTTTTAACATGGTACATGCTGAGGGGACATTACCGAGGTGTTTTCGCCCTTTACCTGGGCTCGCCATGGCTCCATCTCACCACATAAGCTCATCCTAAAAGATCCGCACCTACTCCTTGAGGTGTCCACACCACCACAAACCAAAACAACATAGAAAGAGACCAGCCACCTTTTGGCGCACCTTTTCCATTCTGTCTCGATTTCCATGCCCGGAGCTTCCTATTGTGATCATCAGCAACACATTACCATCCTTTCCAACCACAAATCAAGCACACCACATCTCACACTACTCATGTGCCACGTGTGTATTCTGCAATTGTTGCTCGTACTTTTCAGTTTTCACCCATGACTTGTACTACTCGCCTCATGATTGAAACAGATTTATCACGGATCACCTTGAGCATGTGCCATCACAATTCACGCATCACCGCTGAATCTGCCCAACCCCTCTATACCGACCACAATTCAACAATTATGATCCCACAAGCGAATTTGCCCTGATAACCTCTGAAAATACTCCTTCCTTAAAGTTTTCTGCTATAATGCTGATATAGCAAAATAAATTCCAAGACGTCCATTGCTAGGCTTGCCACATTGGATGCCGTTTGGTAATCCAAAGCCACCAACAGTATTCGTCACTATCCGTGCTGGTCTTCGCATGGAGCCATAAGCCATTGCTTCGTCTCCTAGTAGAGAAAAATAAACTTCCTCATCTATTCCCTTGCAACACCCAGACTCCATATCAAACAAATTGGTCCTCCTTTCATCATAATTTCCCTTTTTCTCCACCTCTTCCCACGACACAAAGCTGCACGCAAATAACCTTCTCTCTTTCTGTGCAAAATAATTTTCTAAACTATTCAAATGACACCACAAAACTCTCCTTGTGCTCCAATACCACTTGTTTGAAAGTCGATACCACAAAACTCTACTTGTGCTCAGATACCACTTGTTTGAAAGTTAGGGACCCCACCGCACACAAAAGAAACAGCAATAAAATGTGACACTGAGAATTTACTTGATTCGGCCTCGCATTGCCTACATTCACAGCCCAATGAGAGTTCCACTATGTTGAGCGTTTATAATAAGGGGGTAAAATACCTAACCATGAGCCCTTGCTAAAGTGTATTTCCTCTCCAATTCTCTCTGAGAACTTCCTCCGCTCTTCCCTAACCAATAGCCCCATGTATATCTATACCGGAGTCTTCATACTACTAGTATGACAATCTTGCACTCATCAATATTGGCAGGCCAACTTATCGCTTTGATTGCAATGGCTATCACTAATAATGGAATTGATGGCTTGCACTAAAAAAACCTCGCTATTCAGACAACCACCGGTCCACCAATTTGTCCCACATAGGATGATTACTCCACAGCATGCATAGGGAGAGAGAGCCTTCATGACATAGCGGTTATTGCAAAAAGGGATTTAGGGGAATTTGAGCTATTCAATTGAAGATTTACATTCAAACTATGAAGCACAAATACTACGAAACTACTCGTGTATGGGTATCGGATACTGATGCGATCCGATTCGCCCCGACACACACCGTATACAGCAAACAATTATCATGTAGTACCTAAATTGAATGTTTAAATTTCAGATGCGAGAGGGTTTCTTACGTGATGTGTCGGAATACTTTTGAGATATGGAGGGCGCTAAAATGAATTTTTTTTATTGCATAAGTAGAAATTTAAAGGGAGGAATTGTAAAATAGTATCACAGCAAGGCAAAGGAGATGCAATTGAACTTCCTAATTGAAGATTGAAGTTCATATGAGCAGAAATTAATAAGAATTTTCACTTCTTTTTTTGGACTTTGGGAATGTATTGAACGCTTCATTTTAGTTTTGTAGGCTTTCTTTTTGTTTGGAATGACTTTGGCAATTGATATGAGCTAAACGCTTGGTATTAGAAATTCAACTAGTCTTTTTATTTCATTTAGCCGTACTTTTATGCCTATTAGAATACTAATAACTATGAAAACTCTTTACTTTTTACAGATATATATCCCGACATAAGGGTGGTGTTCGTACTACCGTATCCGTATCATCCCCTGCCCCACGCTTCATAGCATTCAAATTATTTCATCTCAAGTCAACATCTACCCTAACGGAGTCCATATAATAAGTCATGAAAACAGCAGGAGAGAAAAGTTTAGCAAATATTATCCGATACCCAGAAAACAAAGCCGTAGCTTACTGGGTATTTTCTCACACTGTGCCCAGTATTAAATCCACATCTGTGTGTAACTGTGTGTGTGTGTGTGTGTGTGTATATATATATATATATATATATATATATATAGAGAGAGAGAGAGAGAGACAGAGAGAGAGAGAGAGAGAGGGGGGGAAACCTTCATGACAGAGAGGGCGTAATTGGAGTAAGGGGTTTGGGGGAGACGAAGAACGGGAGAGTGATGGATTTTAGGGACGGGTTTTACGGAAGGGGAGGCCCTCCACGGCACATCCTCCTGCAGTACAGCTCCTCCTCTCTTGGACATTCGCCACCACTCTTAGGGTTTTATCCAACTGGTTTACTATGTTACAAGTAATATCTGATACACACAGATATATATAGATACAGAGGAGTGATGATATAGGGTGCTGCTTTATCTTATTAGTTCTTTAACTATCAATTGGATGTGCTATTCGCAATCCTTTACTTTCTCTCATAGCCCACTATATTTTGGTAAATAATTGTCAAAAATCATACATAATATTTCGGTAAATAGCTGTTGAAAACAAAATTATATTTCGGTAATTACATGTCGAAAATATATTCAACTTTCGATAAATAACTTCCGAACATACATTTTCGGTAAATAGCTGTTAAAAAAAATATTATATTTCGATAATTGGATACTGAAAATATATCTCAATTTGAGTAACTAACTGTCGAGTATAATTGAAAATTTTTAACGGACTATGAAAGAAAATAAAAGGCTGCAAATAGCAGCGCCCATACTCTTTAACTAACCAAAGGTTACAATCCAATTACTATCTCCCATCCCAAAAAATGGACGGAAATGTTATGAACTTACCCCAACTTTGGAAAACATTTACGTAGGCGCCTGACCTTTAACATAAATTACACAAAAACACTTGATTTTTTTTTAAATTTCATATAAACACCTGAGTTTTTTAAAAACTCATCAATTCAACATCTGCCATCACATCTCCGTCTAAAACCAAACGGAAAAAAAGTTAAGTGCTCCAATTTTTTATTTGTTTGAACCAGTACGAAAATCTTACTTCTCTGATAATTTTATCCTAAAGAATCATAATCAATTTTTGACTTTAAAGCTCTCGTTAGTCAGTTCTAAAAAAGTTGAAGAATTAAATATCTCCTAGGACTGATTTCCGAGAGCCTTAGAGTCAAAAATTAATTATGATTCTTTAGGATAAAATTTTCAGAGAAATAAGATCTTCGCATCGATTTAAACAGATTAAAAATTAGAGCAATTAATTTTTCAACCATGTATAGACCGTTTATATATTAAAAAATATGGTTAAAAAATTAAGTTCTCCAATTTTCAATTCGTTTAAACTAGTGCAAAGATCTTATTTCTCTGATTATTTTATTCTAAAGGGTCATAATTAATTTTTGCCTCTAAGGCTCTCGTTAGATGAAAGAGTGACAGCAGGTATTGGATTGATGAGTTTTTAGAAAGCTCTGGTGTTTATATGAAATTTAAGAAAGGTCAGGTGTTTATGTGTGATTTGTGTAAAAGGTCAGATGCCTGTGTGAAATTTTCCCCCCAACTTCCAGTGAAGTTAGTTGCTCATCTCCCTTCCCTAGTAGTGATTAGAGTTCGAGTGCTACTGGCCCTCTGGCTCTCTGCTGCTAATTCTTTCGAGTGCTACGGGCCCTCTGGCTCTCTGCTGCTAATTCTAACACACCCTACTAATCCCCTCTGATGTATACAATGTTTTGGAAATGAGGGCAAGAAGATAATTCCACAGACCAACTCACCTAGGCAATTGTTGATTATGGAGAGGCATAATGGACCCTTTAAACATATACACACATAATATCCCAAACTCCCGATGTGGAAACCAGCCTAGTTGACGCAGGCCCAAGAGCCCTGCCACTAAAGAGTGGTATCACGATAGAGGGCCCAAGGGACCTGCACCAAAGATCAAACACCCAAATCACAACGGGTAGGCGAGACTTGGTTGTTTTGGAATGAGGGTAAGCGGACAATTCCACATACCAACTCACTTAGGCAATTACTGACTAGAGAGAGGTATAATAGACCCTTTAAACACACACACACACACACACACACACACACAATACACAAACTCCCGATGTGGGAGCCGATGTATACAATGTTGACGACAACCCCAATGGGTGTTCTTTTGGCTCCAAAAGAAAGGCAGTTTTGACATTTAGGCTCTGTTTGTTTCGATGTAAAATATTTTTTCAGAAAATAAAATTTGAACTTTTATTTTCGGTGTTTGATTGGTATATGAAAAATATTTTCAGAAATCAACAAAATAGTGTAGAGAGAGAGAGGGCTTAACGGTGGAATTCAATTCAGGAGAGGGGGGGAATTGAATGTGGTTTAAGACTAACAATTGAGAAAATTAAGCAGTGAGAATTGTAGTAGAAGGCAGCAGATTCATTTCGGAAGACAACTTATGAAAGATTTAAGGGTAAATTGAAATAAAGGAGTACTTAAATACGAAACCAAGCATGTAAGTGAACAAGAACAAGATAACTCAAAAGACTCAATATCGAGAGAGATCTAGAGAGTGAGAGCCTCTCTCTCTTCCTTGAGAGAGAGAGAGTCAGTAGCCCACCCTCATCTTTGTTGGCGGCTTCTACCTCTTTTTTCCCTCATCCTTCTCTCCTCTCCTCTCCTCTCCTAGTTCTCTCTCACCATTATGGTTGTGTGGTGGTCGAAACTCTCGTCCTCATGAGGCATATTCTCCCACCACCCCATCATTTTTGAACCTTAGCAACCCTGATCTGGTTTTTCAGATACGGGGTCTTTGGCTCTTAGATTCGATTAGCCTTGCGACAAATCTGTGAGTTCTTCTGTAGCAGCGATTGCGGTAAGACGAAAGGACGTTGAGCTTCAGTTGCGATGTGAATTCTCCATCTTCCTCCAGCTACATTCACGAGTGGCGGATGGTCTCCATCAACCCAGCTATCAATTTGGTTTAATTTTTATGTTTAGTTGTTTTTCTTTGCTTGTTCGGATCTTTTAGGTCCGTTGTACTTTGTAGTGTTTGGTGATGAATATATATTTGTACTCCTAAAAAAATGACTCAACACCGTACTCAGAGATGCTTCGGAAGTGGCAGAGCTATAGCTAACTACGAAGTTATACTAAAGGAGGAGAATGACTTAATCGATGTTTTGGCTAACAGAGAACTAGAGAGAGCTCTGATCAAAACAAGAAGAAAAGAAAAAAGAAAGAGAACTGGAGAGAGTGTACCAAACATGGGCCACATGGCCATGGACGTGTCAAACATTGGCTGCTTCAGGCCCAACATGTTTTACTTATAGTTTGTCAAATATTTCGAAAAATAGTTTTGACCCCTTATCTTCATAAATCTATAAATTCACCCTTGTTATATGTAAAAGTTCTTTAAGAAACACTACATAATTGGGCAATCATATATACTAATAAAGATAAAAAAAGAAAAAGAAAAAGAATGCATCAATACAAAAGCTGAGCGCAAGAATCATTTTTCAATATACCAAAGACATATAGCACAACCGAGCCTCACCTACAAAATTCTAATACAAAGATTTTCGAAAGGAACGAAGTTACAAATTTGTGCATTTTACGAATGACCAAAAATAAAAAGGAAATAATGCGGAAAAAAATAATTATAAACAATTATCACGACAACGCGAAAATGCTCTCCTACTTCTACAAAACCCATTAGAAATCAATCGACCATAGGAAGATAAGTCCCTGTTTGTGCATCTAAAACCAAATAAATGGTTCCTACATTTGGAGGAGCAAAAATACAAGCGATACTTCACAAACCATTTTTAGTCTGCAGCATATTGCCACCAGCAACTATCTATGCATTCTAAGTTACACTGCTTGCTAAAATAATTGAGTATGGGAAAAAAACTGCAAAAAGAAGAGCAAGATAGAGAAGCCAAGTAAAGTAATGAGTTAAATCACATTCACATCCTCTCTCACCCTCCTTGTGCAGCGGCAGCGGCCAATCTATGCCACTTCAATTCCCGCCGCTCTTCTTTCTCTTTTGCCCTGACCTCTTTCTCTGTATATTGCCTTCGGCACTCCTCAAACAGTTCAGTATCCATTGCAGATAACATTTTGCGAACATTAACAGTCAACCTATGGACTGCCTGATTCCAGTGAGACTGAATGTTCTTCTCCAATGCATCGAAAATGATTGGCAAAATGATGCTCCGATTTTGTGCAATCAAGCCCACAATGTGGTCATTGTTCCATAGAAAAAGAGCTCTTTCAGCAACCTGCAGCATGAAGCTGGATGAGAACACAGATAGGGATATTTGAACACTAAGGTACTCTGAACTAAAAAATGCATCAAAGAAACTTGTATCAACCATTAAAAATCTCAAAAACTTTCTCTGCAGAATTTTACCATAAGACGAAAATAGTAAGAAAACATTGTATGAACAAGGACCAAAACAAGAACTAATATCAAAGTTGAATAAAAACCTAAGTTATTAAGCCCAGAGTTCTAACAGACCAAAATTATCGCACTCAAATAGCTAAACACAAATAAGACTTCTCAGATCACGAAATAGATTTTGCTATTAAGCTCTGACCACGGGGCCCATAACAAGAGGATTAGTTTCAGCCTTTCAGGTGTACTTTAGGGTTTGCTTTTCCATAACATAGTTGTTTTGACCCTTTTGGGATTAACTTTGGTTGTCTTGTTTCTCTAGTCTATGATCTAGGGATGTCCACGTCCACTTATTGGTCATATGCTAGTCACACCGATTACCTAAATGCTTTTACATTTTCCAGAGGTCGACTGTTACAGAACATTTTCACTATTGTGGTCGCTGCAGCCCTCCTCCTCCTCATACATTGTTACCTTATTTCTTTCTCCTTCTCCTCTTATTTCTTTCTATTTGCAGGTTTCCCCCATACCTCCGTTCTCAGCAGAGCTCTCCCACCCTCTGCTTCTTCTATATCTCAGTACCTTCTTGTCAGTTTATCCTCTACCACATTTCTTCCCTTCCCCTGTGCTGCATCAAACTTTTTTTACTTGGGTTAGGTATTTCAGTCCCTTTCTGGTAGTGACTTAATTAAGCATAATTCTGTCCTCAAATTAAGTGGCAGCTTATTGTTTTGATTCCTTAGTTGGGAATGCGGACCTGCAGAATTTTCTGTAGTTTGGCTTCGGCCCCCTAATTTTCAGAGAGTTATCCAACATATAGTCATATTGCACGTCTTGTAAACATGGGCTTGCATTAGTTTTGGACAAAGATTTGTATTTCGTGGTATACGAACACCACCAGGACAACAGTCTTTTTGGTTAGAACAAATCCAAAAACTTTTGCAACTAGAAAGATACGAATGATAAAGATAGATCTAGAAGGACTCTATTAGGAGGGGCTTTCCCCCTTCAACAAGCTGGTGGTGATCTCACTTTCAAAAGAGAGTCTCGACATGACGGTATACACTTAGCCCCATAGCGGAGCTAGATGACTGACCCACCGGACCGGAGGCGGCCGAGAAAGATTTGAGATTCCGTAAGTAACTCAGTGAGGTCTTTCTAAGAATGGCTTGGAAGAAGAAAATAAAATAAGAACAACTGTGTTGGTCATACTAGATCGACTTTCATGCAGGAGTAAGAACTAGCATGAAAGTTCCATTTCAGGGAAGGACGACGTACCATGATACTTTCTGTTTCGTCAAGTCATGCTTTGGTCTCTGGTTTGATGGTTGTACGTGCTTAAAATCCTATACATTCCATGTTGTTTCTCATTCTAGTCTTTCGTGACCCTTCAGGTTTACTTCTTTAGAGGTGTTCTATGACGATGTTCAAAAAGTCTTAAGTAGGTTCAAGATCACAAGTAGGGGTAATCACTTTTCGATCTGACCGGGTTCACTCTCGGCCCACCACCCAACCCAATCATATCGGATGGGAAATTGAAGGACTCGATTCCAACGGTGTCGTTACTTGACCCCAAAGCAGTCGGTTTGTTTGGGCTGCAATTGTATTCAGACGGATAGCTCGAGTAGACTCTTTTATTTTCCCTGTTTATTCGCTTCTCATCCCTTCGTTGTGCAACCCCAAAAGAAGAAGCAATCAACTAAAAAGGTGAGAAAAGGTTATCTTTGTTTACGGGGATGGGGAGAGAGATTGAAGCGCTTAAAGGGCATCCCTCCTCCCAGTTTACCTTAACAGACGGAGAAAAATGGAGGGATGAGAAAGCCCTCTTCTTCTTCGGGCACATTTGGCATGGTGCTAGTATTTCTTTTTCTTTCGGGTTCTAAGACCCTTACCCTTATGCGCGCTGGCCCAATGATTTGGACCACATATCCGATGTTTTTACCTACAAGGGCCGGTCACCAGGGATGACGTCAACTTGCTTCTGATTGAGCACGGATCGATCTAGAATTTTCACTCATCTTTCATGGACGTTGATGACATCCTTCCATTCAGCAGCACCTTACGATGGCATAGCCTTTAAGTGAAGGGCGTATGTTCGCAATTCATACAAATAGAACGCATCGCGTCTACTTCTATATGGCAATTACATTCGAATCAATTGCATGCGGGCAGCTCGTTCAAACAGTTGAGGGAATGTTTGGCGCCCGGAGTTCGCTCCGAGAAATATAGCCATCCCTGACGTCAATACCGCAAGCCTTGCAGTAAGGGGGAGGGGGAATAATCTGAAGCTTGTACTTCTTATTGTTAGGCACTCGTCCATACAGTTCAACTGGTTCAAGAACCTGTGTGTAACAACCCGATCCTCAAGCACCTCAACAAAGACATAACAAGTCGAGGGTCGTAGGCCACCAGCTCAATATAAATACCAAACAATTATTGAAAACCATCACCCACTTCCTTAAACATTTACATAACTTAACAAATACACTTCCATGCACACGCCCTTCTCTTTTTATTTTGCTCTCCTCCTGAGAGTTTAACCAGCTAGTTCCTTTCCAGGAACTCCCCCTCCAGCCTCTTCTCCCTTCTTTATATATACTATATGAAGCTGTCTCATGAAAGAGATCTAAGGGACTGACACTTGGCCATTTAATAGTTATCATTTTCTTTGTTTCCTTCACTTTCTTGTCTCTTTCTAAATTACATGAAACTTGTATCTACACACATGTCAGTCAAGCCACCAGCACTCACACAAACATCCAAAAGTTCACGTGCACTTCCATATCTATCCATTTCATTATTTGACTAAGTCAAACCCAAAGGTTATTCACAATATAGCTAATAGCTTCATTAAAAGGCAGCAAATATTTGACCAAGGGTTCCATAACATTAACGAAAACTTAATGCATTCAAGGTACGGGGTATTACACTTTGTGATTACAAGATTGTAGTATGTGTCAGAGGAAATTATGGTTTTGTTGTAAAGAAGGTAAAAAACAGAACCTACTGGAAGAGGAAAAGATTAGGGTTGAAAAGAGAGGCGAGAAAGGACGTTAAGGGCTCTTCTCTAAAGCAAATGGAATGGAGCCACCTATGGCATGATATGGATTATTATCACCACGCATCAGCCACTACAGTCGGTAAGATTGAATTTTACACTCAAAATCTTCACAAACTCACTACCTCTCTGTAATCCGATAAATCATAATGATTTGGACGCGCAGCTGACCCCAAGGATTTTAGAATTTAAGAAGTCAACCGTTGGCCTTTGGATCAGATCGAATCAGATTGGACGGTTTCATCGGGCCAGTAGGTTATTTTCTCACCCCTAAATCAAAAACTAAAAAGCATATGAACTTATGGCGATCCCTCAAAAAAAACGTCATCAAAATGCATGAAGCACCAACTGGGTAAAAAATTGGAGACTCAAGCCAGAACCTCATTAGGAATAGTAACTGGCAGGTCATATTTACCTCTAGTGAACATGAAACATACAAAACAAGAATGCATGAGAAGGAATACTACAGGTCAAAAAAGAACTACACATGAAAAGCGTAGTGCAGCCGTTTTGGCTACTTATTCATATACGAAACTGATGGGCATAACACCCTCAAACGGATTTCCCATGAGAAAAGACTACTCGATAAGCAGGACTTCAAATGACTAAAAGGAGCATATGACCAGTCAATATAAAATAAAAAACTTAGCAGAAACAAAACTTCAAAAATTTACACTCGTCACTGCGAGAAAACTATGAGAAATCATAAGCAGACATTTGTCAACGAGCAAAAGGAGGAGAGGAAAGTCATGAGCATGCGCAACAATTACTAACCCTGATAGGATATATAGTTTAAACCAGCACCAATTGCACATCTATGATATTTCAACCCCCAAGGCAAGGCACCAATCTGCTTTGCCGAAATTATGAAACAGATGTGAAATATAAAACATGATGAGAAGTATCAAACGAAATAAACTCAGGACCATTGAAAAATGAAAATGGAGGGTTTCAAAGCTTTCCCAAACCTGAAAATGAGAGCTATTAAGGCAACGCGCAATCTGTCTAAATAGAGGGACCATGCAGCGCTGAAACTCTGCAGCCTGTGTTGCCTCCAGCACTTCTTCTAGCTCCCCAAGAAAAAGCACTTCTTTTTGACAATTGGTGACAGGCCAGAACTTCAACAAACCCCTTATTACAGTGTCAGCCAACTTGTAATCTTTCTCGACAAACTGAATAGTGCAGTATGAGAGCTGCTGATGGTATAATGAAATCGACTTAGGCTTGTGCATTGGTATAAGAGCTCGAACAAGAAACAACTTATGCTCCTCTTTCATTGGCAGAGCAAACCCATTGATTATGCTCCCAAGAATCTCCAAGAGCTCACCAATCCCACTGTGTCTCTCTGTCTCGTATATAAACCGATAGAATATATTATTGATCGCTTTCCTAATACAAGGGCGATGCACCATGAATTTCCCGTATATCCGGTGGAGGATTGTTTTCAAATATTCCCGCTCTCGAGGATCCTCAGAATCAAACAAGTCAAGAAGTTGTAAAACAAACAAATGGTCAATGCACCGCTTGGCAACCTTGGTGTCAGTATCGGAGGACACCACATATCTCAGAAGTAGCTCGTACACCAACTGTAAGTGGGGCCACGCGAGGTCCATGTAGGGCTCCTCCTCTTCCAGGTCCATGTTTTGGGAACCCGTATTTTCATGAGATGCCGGGGCCAAACAACGGAATATATTTATAGAAATCATCTTGATAATGCCTTCTTGATTTGTCTCTGTGATTTTCCCTGACCCGGATTGCACAAAATCAACGAGCTCAACTAGACTCTGCCTCTTAATCTCCTTCTCCCTCATCATTTTTAGGGCATCAGACATATCGAATTGGAAGCAAGAAACCTGAACTTTTCTAAGGAACAAGGTCTGACGTTCAGAGGCCGGAACGTCCCTGAACATAGGTAGGGTCTCTACGGTCGCACTAGGTGGGGGGACACCGTAATTGGCAACGGATAACGGAGTGGTTCTAGAAGTGTGATTCGAGGTTGAAACAGCACTGGAGTTTCGATTCCCTGGTGGAATAAACCCTAAGTCATTACCACCGTCCGATTTGAAGGGCTTACGCTGCCGGCGTTTTATAAATTTGTTCAGCATTTCACTCTAATAAACCCCAACCCCAGAAATTATTCTTTTCTTTGATATTTAACCCCAACCCCTAGACTTGTATTCGCAATACTATTTAATTCATCGGTTGCACCGATAAGCACATTCAAATCAGCGAAGCTTTTTGCGGTGATGACATTTTATTGAAGAGGAAAGCAAAAAATGGATATAGTCGAGAACTGGAGAGAAATTGTAACATTGGGAAGCTAGAACGCAACGGCGAGCGCCGCCAATGGATCACCGGAAAGCGGGCCCGTCGATCGCACAGGGGGAGGTTCTTCTGGTTACTATAGAGAGAGAGAGAGAGAGAGGGAGAGAGTATAGATAGAGAATGTGACAAAAGTGCGGATAATTCAAATGAGAGAGAGGCAATGGAAAAAGAAAAGATTTATTTTATCGATTTTGCTAACTTCAGCCCATTAAGCCGACGATAATGTACACATAATTTCAAATAAATTCAGATATCAATACATATCTCATGGATATTAATACACTTTCACAGATATCAATATGTCTTTCTTTCTTAGATATCAATGTAACTTTTTATCTATTATCCTACCCATTCGGACTGATTTTAAAATAATCATTATTTTATTGTTCCTCCCAGAGTGTTACAGGTATTACATTAGAGCCCGTTTCAGAACACATTCTTAAAAAATAAGTACTTATTTCACATTTTCAAGCTAAAAAATAATGTAAATGAAAAATAATTTTTGATTTTTTTTACACCGTATAAAAGATTTCATCGAGATCTTTTAAACAAGATCCATATTGCATATTTTTTTATTAAGCCTATTATTTTTTAGCTTGAAATTGCTTTATTAAAAAATAAGTACTTAAAACCCGTTCCGGAACTGAGCCTTACTTGTATTTGTTTTTTGATAAGTCCTCCCACAATATTTGGCATTTTGGCTACTACGAGTATGAAAGTTCTATCCCATTGTGTCTATTTAATACATGGCTTTTATTAGGGCTGTCCCTAGTTCGGATTGGATCGGATTGCTATGAATTCAATCCTAATTCGCGAGTCACAGTTTCTTGAAAATATAATTCGTATCCAGATCAAAAGTTTTACGATTCGATTCTAATCCAATCCGTAAGTCACGGTTAGATTTCAGATTTATCCACGGATTACATTTCCTAAACACTAAAATGCAAATCCAACAAAAAAAGAATTGTTGCAAAAAAAAAAAAAAAACAAGCATTACAATACTGCCGTACCAATCCAGTATACAATACTGCTGGAGACTAAGGGCCTATTTGATAAAACTGAAAACTGAAACTAAATGCTGAAAAATTAAGTACTGAAAGCTGAATGCTGAATTTTTTAAGTTGAAAAGCTGTTTGGTAAACATATTAAATACTGAATTAAAAAATGATAAATTAATTTTAGTTTCGATTCTCTCTTAATTTACTAATGGTCACAATGTATTTATAATAATGGTGGAATGGTGATTGTAGTGGTGGTGGTGATATGTTGGTGATGATGGAGTGGTAGTGGTGGCAGCGGCGGTGGTGGTGTTGGAGTGTTGGCGAGAGTAGTGTAATGGTGGTGGTGGAGTGATGGTGATGTAACGAGGGCAGTGAGTGATGGTGGTGGTGTAATGGTGGTGGCGGCAGTGGAGTGATAGTGTAATGGTGACAGTGAGTGATGTCAGTAGAATGATAGTTGTGCAATGGTGGCGGCGACGACGATGTGGTAGTGGTGGTGGCAGTGTGGTAATGGTGGTGGTGGTGATGGAGTGATAGGGGAGTGGTGGTGGTGGTGATGGAGTGATGGTGAAGTGGTACTGGTGGTGGTGGCGGTGGCGGTGGGAGTGATGGTGGAATGGTGGGGAAGTGGTAGTGGTGGTGGTGGGAGTGATGGTGGTGGGGGTAGTGGTGGTGGTGATGGTGGCGAAGTGGTGGTGGTGGTGGAGTGATTGTAAGAGTGGTGGTGGTGGTGAGAGTGGTTGTGGTGATAGTATGGTGATTAAATGCAAGTACACAAGAATTCGGCCAGAATTAAGTAGTTCAAAGCTACTTAATTTTTTTCAACTTTTTTAGCCTACATTTTAAGTAGCACTTAATTTGTTAAGTAATGTATAATGTTATTATCAAATCTACTGAATCACTTATTACTTAATTAATTCAGTTTTAAGTGCTAAATTTAGGTTATCAAACAAGCTCAAAAAGGGAACAGAGCATATAGTATATACGGCGTGAGATTTTTTCCCTAGGAATGAAACACAATTTATCCATGAGGTTATATTTTGTTACAATATACTACTAGCACATTAAGGTAAAATTGTTGAAAAAAATTATAACAATTGGTAAAAATTATAATTATTTACTAAATATTACACACATGTGTATGTGTATATATATACGAGCCCCTTTCAGGTAAGGGCGTCTTCATTTTAAATAAAATACAGACGTCCCTTTTTCTCCTCTTTTCTGATCAAATTTTGATGATGTGAGCCACTCAATGTATTCAGAACATGATTTTAAGGGTAATTATTAACGACGAGAGTAAAACCACAAGTAAAAGTGACTATTGACGACAAAAATGTGAAGCAATCGGTACAAGTAAATATTAACAGTAGTAAGCAAAAAAACTGCTGGTAATAAATTCAGAGGCAGCTCTCCATGGATGGGTCCACGGTCAACTGAACACCAAATTTTTTATTTTTTTTACATGTAATTTTTTTTGGGAAAATTGTAACGACCCGCTCTATCTTTGTACAATATTGTTTGCTTTAGAGGCCCAAAATCTATAGACTTCCCAATAGGTCACCCATCCCTGAATTACCCCAAGATGAGCATGCTTAACTGTAAAGTTCCTATGCGCTTTGACCCGCCCTCATGGCTTTAAAAAGCCTTGTACAAGTAGGAGGGATTTTTTCTTATAAATTATGATTTGCCCCCTCTCGTCTGGACGGAGCTTGCTATCCTGCAGTACTGCCGGCCATCGGAAGCGGGGTGTTACAAAAATGACGGCCAAAAATGTGTTTTGATAATTAATACCCGCCAAGGACATTTTCAGCATAAACAAATGTTCTCAGCATGTCCTTGACGGGTATTAATTATCAAAACACGTCATGTGCCGTCATTTTCCCTAAAAAAATTGTAAATCTTACTTTGAACACCTAACCCAACCGAAATATCAATGAACACCCAATCCATAAATAAATGAACACCCATCCAAAAAATAGCCTACAAATTAATCCACTTTGAAATTTTAGCTCACTAAACAATTGCTTCACAAAAGTAAATACGAAGTTGCTACTTTATACTAGTTACTTGAATCCTAGAAATTCATTTTCTACTTTTTATAGGAAAAAGTTGATCCTTCTTGCGGTTTCTAGAGATAGTATAACGTATATATTTTTGAACACCCTTGTAAGAATTTCTAGAGCCGCCACTAGTAATAATGGCAGTATATAATATAAAATATTGTTATCGATATTATAAAATAGAGCGATTTTTGTCTAAGCATACAAAGAAAGTAATATCCACAGCTATTCAATCAAATTTTCATATTAAGTTGTAGATGTCATATAATTTTTTTTCCCGAAAGATACAGAAAAGATTCTCTTAATAAATCTACCCCTCCATCTGTCCTCATTTTAAAGGTAAAATGTATCCATATTTAAATATTGCTCTTATATATGATTAAATAGGAACATGTCTCCAAGTAACTCACGCTCTGTGTAGATTAGGTTTGTCGTTAGAGTATGTAATAATTTATTTACGTTAGGACTATATTATGTTCTAACGTGCTTTGAAGCATGGGTATTCTCTAGTTTTTATATAAATCACAAAGTTTCATGTAGCTAAGTAGTTAAGTGCTGCAGTTACTATTCAACAGGTTGCGTGTTCAAATCTCAGCTATTCCCTTCTAAAACTTTTAAATTTGAATCTCGTGGGTTGGTTTATTAGCAATCGAAGGTTTGATAGAGTACATGAAAAGGATATATGAAAGTGTCCATAAAAGTGAAATGAATGATCCATATTCACACTAATGTGCTGATATGAATTTGAATTATTCATTTCACTTTCATGTATCCTATTATTTTCGGTTGCATAAACCAATTCTTGGCATCTTTTCCATGTGCCGTTCCAACGTGTTGGTTTGGAAGTGAATAGATGTGTTCAGGGACGGAACCAGAATTTTACTCTAGCAGTGACAAAATGTATACTAAGAAATTAAAATAAAAAGATGCATTACAATATTAATAGTCATCGGCTCCGGAAAAAATTAAAATAACATAACCAAAATTATAGTAAATGATATTTAATTTTGGGCATCGATAATGTCACTCCCCAAATTCCTAGCTATATGGATTTCCCAAATTGATAACCGCACTCTCTTTTGGGAGTGACGTTACAAATTTGGGGAGTGACATTATAATTAAATTCCCTTAATTTTTTAGGTTAAGTTGTTTTAGGGTTAAAGTGTGGAGTTTTTTTTTCTCTTAATTACACATCATCATTTATATTATTTCACTTTGGCCTATCGAATTTAGTTTTGGAATACATTTTTGGGTCTCATTTCTTGAAAAAAAAAGAGAGAAGATTTATGACTAGTATATAATAAAAAATAATGAAAAAAACCTAGCAGTGGCAAGACTATATAAGTTGCAGAAATGATAGAGGTACCGAAAATGTGGAGGGATTTCGTACCGACGGCCGCCGGTGGGCCGTCTCCGGCCATCGGACGGCCGATCCGAGCCGTCCAAAAATTCTAAAAAAAAAAACCGAGGGGCCCAACACGGGAATCAAAGGCATTCGAGGTGTGTAGGGTGCTTGATCGGAGCACCCCTTTTCGTGAATTTTTGGACGGCTCGGATCGGCCGTCCGGTGGCCGGAGACGGCCCACCGGCGGCCGTCGGTACGAAATCCCTCCCCCATTTTCGGTACATATAGCAACACTCTATAAGTTGGGGAAAAAAAAAATTCACATATAATAATTGGATTTTTTAAAATCCTTGTCGTGGCGGCCGCGGCTACTAGACCCCCCTGGTTCCGTCCTTGGATGTGTCTGTTCGCCAAGGATAACTTTGAACCATGGCTTCCCTTCGGTTGGCAGCCTGACACCTATTCGGATAGCCCTCTTTGCCTAAAACAACACCTCACACTACTCCTCTATACTTCGGTTCTTTGATTAATAAAATTTTCTTTGCCGATTAAAAAAAAAAAAAATTTCCTGATGTCTCATTGCATTATTCCTCGTATTGTACTTCTACAATTTTCCCATTAAGTGAGAGAGTTTCAATTCATAATTCTAGTTCGACAAACTTGTAGACAGGGCCGGTTAAGGATAAGTTCCGCAAGCCGGCTGGCTCAGGGAACTCTTGGAGGCATGGGACAACAAAAAAAATCCTTAAATTTTAAAAAATGGCTTAAATGGCGTGCTTCAAAAGTATCTGCAATCATCCCCCTTCCGCCGCCGCCCCCCCCCCCCCCCCGCTCTCTCTCTCTCTCTCTAAGTCAACTTAGACTCATCACTATCAGTCAAACAAAGACTAATGGCCAACCCATTTTTTTTTAACAGTACAAAAAAATCCAAAATTTTTAAAATGGGGCTTAAATGACGTGCTTCAAAAGTACCTCTGGTCATTCTCACCCCCCGTCCTCTCTCTCTCCAAGTCAACTTCGATTGATCACTATCAGTCAAATAAAGATCAATGACCAACCCATTTTTTTTGAACAGTACAAAAAAAAACCTTAAATTTTAAAAAAGTCCTTTAAATGGCGTGCTTCAAAAGTATCGGCAATCATTCCCCCCAATTTTTTTTTTTTCCTGACGTCTTATTGCATTATTCCTCGTATTGTTCTACAATTTTCCCATTAAGAGAGAGTTTCAATACATAATTCTAGTTTGACAAACTTGTAGACAGGGCCGGTTAGGGATAAGACCCGCAAGCCGGCGGGCTTAGGCAACTCTTGGCGGCATGGGACAACAAAAAAAAAATCCTTAAATTTTAAAAAAGGGCTTAAATGGCGTGCTTATCTGCAATCATCCCTCTCTCTCTCTCTCTCTCTCTGTCTCAGTCAACTTAGATTCATCACTATCAGTCAAACAAAGACCAACGACCAACCCACTTTTTTTGAACGGCACAAAAAAAAATCCAAATATTTTAAAAAAAAGGCTTAAATGAATCAAACAAAGACCAATGACCAACCCATTTTTTTTGAGCGGCACAAAAAAAAAATCCAAATATTTTAAAAAAGGGCTTAAATGATGTGCTTCAAAAGTATCTCCAGTCATTCTCACCCCCCGTCCTCTCTCTCTCCAAGTCAACTTCGATTGATCACTATCAGTCAAACAAAGACCAACGACCGATCCTTTTTTTTAATGGTAATCCTTTTTTTTTAATGGTAAAAAAAAACCTTCAAAATTTAAAAAAGGTCCTTAAATGGTGTGATCACTATCAGTTAAACAAAAACCAATGACCAACCCCTTTTTTTTTGAACGGCATAAAGACCAATCCATTAAACAGAATTTTGAAACAAAGTTGAATTCTAAATCAAAGTTGGATGTTTTATAGGGCAAGGATTTCCCAAGCCATGATCGAAAAAATTAGGACTGATTGGGCATTATCTTAAAAAAAAATGATAAATCCAATGAAGAAAAAAATTAGGAGTATGTATAGTTTTAATCCAAAAAAAAATTAGAAAGTTTCTTGGACATTTGAAACCAATATTGCAAAGAGAAGTGGTAAAATCGATTGACAACCTTGATTTTATAAGGTCTTACAGGAAATATGGTGGTTTTCAATTGATATGGATTGCTTATTGAATTTTGTGTACTACACCAGTCAGTTGTTTTGGTCGGTAAAGAGGAGCTTTTCGAAGTTGGAGTTCATAAAAATTTACCTTGGGACTGACATGTCATAGAAGAGATTATGTGGATTAGCTATAAGCTCAATTGAAAATGAATATTTGGATAAGTTAAAATATGATGATTTAATTGAAGAATTTGCTAAAAACAATGCAAGGAGAAGTTGTACGTTTTCTTTGTATTGGATCGTGTTCATCATAAATCACTATAACCAGGGTTGCATTTTTTATTTTGATTTTGATTTTGGAATGTAATTCAAGCTAAAAGCAAAATGTAACCTCGTTTTTGTTTTTTATATGTCTTTTTATTTTTTATTATGACTTAATTAATAGTATGTGGACAACCAAATTTAAGGTTAGGTTTAGACAATCCATATGCAGGGGCCGGCACTGTTAGTAGATTGTACGTAGTGCGACTTCACCCAAAGTAATATCGTTGCACTCTGGCAGACGGGCGCCATTACAAACTCGTAGCTTCGTAGAGAGGGTGAATTTCGTCAAACACAAGCCTCCGTCAAATTCTACCTAACATTTCCAATTTCAAGTTTAGTTTTGTTCTTTCAGTTTCAGAAACTTCATTAGCGTGGATACTGCAACTTGTGAATTTAATGTAATGTTTTCGTTTAATAATTTTATTTTGTGTAGTTCTAAACAGATTGCTTAGCAGGATGCATATCTAAAATTCACCATTGTTCTGAATCCTGTACAGTCTACACTGGATGAGGGTGCCCTTCCTCTCTTGGTAAAGGACTAAAGGGGGTCTGGCGTGCTGGAGTTTAAAGACAAAGGTTAAATTACTCTTTGGCTCCTTTTGGTTTACTTTTGTGTCATTTTTTTTTTCTTCTTAAATAAATGGAGTAGTAATTTTCTTAATCAACTCTTACGCGGGAACTTTTCTAAATTAGTTCAATTAATAATTTTGGTTACCCGTGAAGCGTGTGATGGTTATTCAACTTATTCTGCATATATTAGTACTAATGTTTATGGAGTACTCTTGAATGTGTGGTTTGGGTGACCTGGATATATGAGTCTACCCGCATGTCAATCTCAAATGATACGATAATATTATTTTTCACATACGTATGCAAACGATAGTAGCCGACAATTGGGATATATGACAGAAAATAAACTTTAATGTATGAAATTGAAAAAAAAAAGACTACTTGAAGAGTCAGAGTGGGAATAGGCAAATTTTTTAGGAGCAAAGTGGGATCTACCCCACTATTAATTTAAGGTTCCGCAGTTCTAGACATTAGTATAGATTATGGGAGACAAAAGAAATTTCGTTATCATAAAAATAAAAAAATGAAATTATTACAATAGGAAAAGAACTGCATTAGAAAGTTTCAAAGAATAAGAAAGTCTCCTATTACTGCTACTCACAAAAACTCAACCTACCCTCTATGTAACGAAAAATGGTCTTTTTTTTGGCCGAAGGTTGTAGTAATTTTTTTTTTTTTTGATATGTTAAATAGATCAAGAGGGGCTGTCATCTCTCTGAAGAGGAGATAAAAGCCAAGAGGCAGGGAAAATTTTCGAGTACGAGTCCCCCACCCTCTCACAACATTCTTGGCCACATCGTGAGACACATAATTTACACTTCTAACAAAACTCACCTCCATCTCATCAAGATTAAAACTTCCTACACTGGTTAATGTAAATGAAATTAAAACTCCGACGCTTGAATTAACTTCATCTCTCCTTTGAATCAATGAGATGACCTATTGAGAATCTCGTTTAATGTGAATCTTTGGTAACCCAAGTTCTTGAGCAAAAACTAAACTTTCTCTTGCTGCATGCCATTGCCTAGCCTCAAGCATCACACTTCACAGGCTCCATCATGTTATTGAAATGAATTGCTCTGGTTGCTCTGAAAGAGCCATTAGAATCACGAACCACCATGCCCAGTCCACCAGTTTTGGTGCGATTAATTATCTAGTCTCCTTAAAAAATAATTTTAACCCAGCCATGACTATTTTTCTCCATCTGTTACATACCCCTCCAGGGTCCGATTGAGCCAAGACCCTGGGCGTTGGCTGCCAGAAGTCCATTGCATCTATAATCTAAAGTAGAAGCTAAATTGTAACATAAAATTTGTTCCTACGGCTTTTCGCAAATACCCCGATTCATTTAGACTATGAGCATCAAAAAAAAGTTCGCAAAGAGTAAAAGTACATAACCAAATTGAAAAAGCTTACTAGCAAGAGGTCAACAAAAAATACTTGTTTTAACAATTCAATAATGGCTTGAATTTACGTTCTTAACAGCTCGTGCGTGACTTGTAGGGTACCCTTCTCACTCTAGTAATTTTAAAAATAGCACTATTGCAGGATGATGGATGGGGTTTTTTTTTCTTAGTCAAGGAAAATTTCTAGAACTATTCTAGGAGTAGGAGAGGGGTTGATGGATGGACTTTTTATCTTGGTGAAGGCAAGTTTTGTACCACTACTCGAGGAGTACGGTTGGGGTTGATAGATGGATTTTTTTTCTTGGTCAAGGCAAGTATCTCCAATTATTCTACGAGTAGCGGACGGGTTGATGGGTGGATTTTTTTCTTGGCCAAGGCAACTTCTTACAATTATTGTAATCTATGGGAGAAAGGGAGGGGGTTGATGCCAGCAGGAATGTCGGGGTATTCTGCAATTTACTCAGAGTTCAACTGAAAACTAGTGCTTGGGGCTTCCTTATGTAATTGGGCGATCGAAAAAGGCAGCATTGGCATTTGTGAAGTGATGCAGCGGAATTCACGAAGAGATTAGTTGCGTACTAATCAAACGAATGATAGGTACTCGTAGCCACGAGCAGTTTTTGAATCCACAAGAGAAATAAACAAAGTCTGAATATTATTGATAAAAAGCTTTAAAAAGTTGAATAATTAAATAGGTTATAGCCCTTTTTATAAGACCCTAACCCTAAAAATCCTACTGTAAAAGAAATAATAAATCATTGTAAGGCGCTAGTATATATATGAGCTAGCGTTGAAAATGTTAAAGCACTTTGCTTTCAGTACAATTGCCGGGAGGGAGAGGATTGTAGGGCGCTAGTATATATATGAGCTAGCGTTGAAAATGTTAAAGAGAAACAAAGTCCCTTTGCTTTCATTACAATTGCGGGGACGGGGGCTAGCGTTGAAAATGTTAAAGAGAAAAGTCACTTGGCTTTCTCATTACAATTGCGGCCGGGGACGGGGGAAGGATTGTAGGGCACCAACTACGTAGTTTTGGTATCAAATGAGATGGAAAAATGGTACTTAAAAAATTAAGTGTTCCAATTTTTAATTCGTTTGAACCGATACGAAGATTTTGTTATTTTGATCTTATTATTTTAAAGGGTCATATATGATTTGGTTTTGTCTCTAGAGCTCTTATAATCAAGTTTTTGCTCTATAGAGTCCTAGATAAAAAACAGATACCTGATTATGAGAGACTTAAGAACAAAATTATATTATGATCCTTTCGAATAATATGATCAGAATAACAAGATTTTCACACCAGTTCAAACAGATTAAAAATTGAAGCACTTAAATTTTTTTGGCACCGGTTTTGCATCTCATTTGGTACCAAAACTACGTAGTTATGGTGCCCTACAATCACTGTAGAGATTGTAAGACACCTACTGTTCTTTTCCCTATTTTGGTGTAATAAGTTAAATGATTTTTTTTTCTTTTTTTTGCATTTATTAATTTTTCTTCGATAACTAATTTTTTTGAATAAAGACAAAAACAAGTCAATAAGTCAAATTTTCGTCTTTATTAAAAAAAATTGGGCTTCGATCGTTATTTTTCATTTTTTGATTTCTCTCTCCATGATGTAATAATAATCCATAAATAAAATCAACGAAAAACTAACAAATGCAAAAAAAATTGAATAAGGACCAAAAAAAAAAAGCCATTTAACTTATTAGGCCAAAATAGACCTAAATCCCCCTATGTGGGGATTGAAAAAAAGTGTCCAGAATTCATTTCTAGCCCAATTCCTCCTCTTTTCACTTCAAGACCTCGATTTTTCCAAACTTTGTATTTTTACATGCTTAACGGGGTAGTTCCGGGAATCCTTAAAAAAATCCTCCAAATCTTAATCTCATAATTTCCTATCAAATTTTGATAATCCGAGCCGCTCAATGTGTTCAGAACGTGATTTTAAGGGTGCTCGTGAGAAACTGGCAAAAAAACTAACCGGTAAGGGCTTGATTTGAGCAGTTTTTCATTGAACCGTTCAATAAAGTTCAATAAAAAAACTTTTCGGATGAAGCCCTTTCCGGTCATTTTTTTTGTTGATTTCTCACGGGCACCTTTAAAATTACGTTCTGATTACATTGAGCGACTCGGATCATCAAAATTCGATCGAGAACTTGGGGGTTTTTTTTAAGGGTCCCTGGAACCGCCCCGATTAAAACTATATGTATGGAGTATATACTATCAACATATTCATGACATCACAATTTGATTCCGGTTCAACTGAATCAACTCTTATTGAACCAATGATCATTCACTCGGTCGGTTTTCCGGTTCGCTCTTCGGTTTGGTTTTCAAAACATTGACTCTCTGCCGCCTCTCTCTCTGCCGTTAATGGAAAGGAATAAATGAAGGAATAAAAGGAGGAGGAGCTTTGGGTTATTTCTGGAATAATTTGGGTTGGTGTGGGGAGTGGTCATGGAGAGGCCACGGGGAGGAGACAAAACAAGACGAGAGGGTTTTAGGGATTTAAACAAAACAAATACTCCATCTTTGGTGTAAACTTAACTTGCTCTGCACTTGAAAAATATTAAAAGATCGGATAGTATATGTAATACGACGACAATAAAAATGGTTAGTATCAAGAATATGCTCAATAAACGAGGATAAAAAATCAAATTTAATCTAGCTGAAATGAGAATTCATTTGTAGTCTCACACCCGGTTCATCTTGGTAACATGCCAAGCATGCACCACCTAGGTCAAGTCTGTATCGCCACTTGAGGCCGATAAATACTCTGGACTCCCTGTAGGATAGTTACATCTTTCATATGTCTGTGATCCGATAGGTTTGTACATGTACCAATTTATTCCATGACTTTCAGTCAAATATTCTCTGTGTTATTACGATATAAAATTACTGAATCAATAAACTTGGAAGTGAAATGAGTACAAACATTAGAGAATCAAAGAAAACTTTTTGCAAAGAGATTTAGCTAAGAATGTATTGCACACCACTCGGTCCACTGGTTTTAGACTTCCAGCTTACCAAAATTTGTAGTGTTACTAGAGAATAGAATTTGATGGCCATAATTAGGCCAGACAATCTTCTTGCCCTCTTAAAGTTGCATTGCATTTATATGGGCTTTGTAATTGCCGATTGTAAGATTAATGGATTCATGACTTTATATTAACCTTATCACAACCCTACTCATGGCTAGCTAATGGCCAGTGGCGGAGCCACTTGAGAACGAGCGGGGGGCACGCGCCCCCACTGAATACTTCTTTTTTTTTTTCTTTCTAGATTTTGTATTTTTTCTGTAATTGGCTTCTTAAATTGTTCTTTGTTTAATCACTTTAATACATTTTGTATATATTTCATTCTCAACTTTTTGTTTCCAATATTACAACAATTCCATTACACTTGCAAAGTGAGATGTTTAATGAATAAAAAGAGTCACCACTCACCATTTGAAACTCCTCAATATATAATGTCCAAATTTGTAAGTGGCTAAACCATGGGTTATATGCATTATACTTCATTAATTATTCACAATTTTGAAATTAATCTTGTCTTTGTCGATAGAACTCACAACGCATGACGAAATTAGAGGTTTAAGCATAAAATTTGAAAAGAAAAGCACATTTTTTCTGAATGGATCAAGACTGCTGAATATTAACATTTTAGTTATTGTGTATGTAACTACAATTAGACTTGGTCCATTGAGACAATTCAAACAATTGATTTGTTTTGATAGTTTATGAAATTACTACCTTCCTTAGTAAATGTGTTAGCTTTTTTTTTTAAAAATTATTTTTAGCACAAGCATTCTTTTATTATTTTGGTGTTGCTAATTATGATTTTTTCTTTGGTTGAAGTGTGTTTAAAAAGTGCCCCCATTATCGTTAATTAATTCCTGGCTACACCACTGCTAATGGCCCCCTGCCAATTTGTCATGTAGGAATCATACAATTCTTTCTCAGTTTTCAACAATTATCCCGTGCAAGATTTTGCCCTTAAGGCTCCCATGCACGTGGGGCTAGTTTTATAATTTCCACCTCTTGCTTGCTTCTAACTAGCTCCTCTATATCTATGCATAAAAATAAAAAAATAAAAACTAAATTAAATGTTGCCAATCCACATAAATTAGTGACAGTCAACCACACAAACTATTTAATGTGACATAGTATATCAATTTGTAGCCCAAAAATGCACCAAAAAATCTGGGTTGTTACACTTTGCCTATCAAACTTCTCAACTTCGTATCGCGCTCATTATTGCAATCGAAAAAAGGATCACCAAACACAAAGAGCAGCGGAATAAACAAAAGCCAAGGATGAAACCCTAGCCTCTAATACCAGTTTGTTATGATAACCACAAGGTAGAGAATAAACAAAGCAACAAGTAATCAAAACAAGGACACAAATATATTTACGTGGTTCCACCTAAGCACAAAGGTTAATTAAACGTACTCCATGGACGAAGAGCGATAGTGAATTCACTATGAACGAGGGGAGAATACACAAAAAAGTCAGCTATATCCATAACTCTTAGTGAAGCACAAAACAATATTCAGTGACAAATCTCTAGTGGAACCCAAAACAGAGCACACATTAACCCTAGTGGAATCCAAATAGACAATACAAAGCTTTGAGTATTTGATACCCTTTTAAACCTAACCAGAACCCTACTGTCACGCGCTGGTTTAGACCCAGTGTGCGCTAGTCAAAATGCTAGGTGTTGGTTAAACTATCAGGTTTGACCATTGACCAGGGCAGGGTAGCTTTGACTGGCGCGTGCAGGTCCCCAACTCGCATGTGCTATTCAACCCTTCTCGTTGACTTGCGCGCGCTGGTCAAAGCTCTGGTCAAACTTGCTTTGTTCAGCATGCAGAAGCCATGATTAGGGGTCTACAGCACACGTACGGGAACCTTCCAATTCGTCGAAAAAGCAGTCTTCGCCTGGGGACATCTCTTACACACATCCCATCACCTTTTCCCTCTCATCCAATGAGAGAGAAGCCTATGGAGGGAAGCAAGGCCAGCCCATTGATTGGTTTAAACTCCTCTCTCACCCTCTCCCTCTATATATACACCCCTCCATTGTTCTTCCAAAGGGTTACCAAGTTACAAAAATCCTAGCCCTAAGTCACAAAACTCAAGCAAAAACCCTAATACCAAGCAACACCCTACGTACCTTGCTCTTTGCTTCTACCACTCAACAAGCTTCCAATCAAACACCACCATCCAACCTAAACTCAAAGCTCAATCATTCCATTCAAACCTTAAAACCAAAGGTATCACACCTTTGTATTGCTTTATGTTATGATATATCCCTGAGGGGGGCTAGTAGGGTCAAGACTGGTAATCAATATCAAGTCCTGGCCCTAAAGCTAGTAAGGTTTCAAAAACCACGTGTATAGGTGACCAGCGCGCGCCGGTCGTTAGTACGGGCGCACCACTCTGTGAATGCGCGCGTAGATTTTTCGTGGGGACTGGGACTTGTCTGGGGCCTGTCTGGAACCTGCGCGCGCTATTTTAAACACGCGTGCTCCACTTTTAGACTAGTGTGCAGATCCAGCGTGGGGTCATGATCCTTATTTTATGATTTATTTCTTGTCTATTCATCACTGTGAGCATGCTTAATAACCAATTTACTATTTTTCCATGTTAAAACTGCTAGCTTGCCTTTCAATACTTATTTCTATTCTGTTGGAACACCAACTGGGGTATATCTGGACATGTCCAAGAGCCCCAGTCATGTGAAAACAAGTACTGGAAACAGCCTAGATGGGCGTACGCAAGTTACCAACCCGCACGTGCAGGTGTTCTTGATCCAGTGGCTTTCCATTGCGTTGCTCTTACATGGGTGACTTGGCCTTGGCCTCTGTTTTTATCCCCACACTGTTTATGGGATGTTTTGGTCATTTGTTGGGCTTTTCAGTCTTTAAGCTGTGTAGTGTAAATACTATGAACTGTTTGTTTTGTTTTGGGTGTGCACTGGTCCTTCCAGAGCCTAGAGGGTTGGAAATAAGAGCTGTGAGCTTAAGCTTACTTGCACGCGCAGGTTATGGTGTAGCACGTGCAGGTTGGATCAGCATGTAGTGACTTGATTAGTGTATGCTGGTTTCTTCCTGCAGACGACACTTCAAAATAGTGGCCTTCCAGTCTGTTTAAAACTCCCACAGGAGTCTGTTTTTATCTTATACTAACTGTTCGAGCATGCCATCTATCACATCCGGCAAAAGTGTTACAGCTTTAATCCCCATTAAATTGTTTCCCGCCCCTAAATAGCTAAAGAATTTATTAATCAAATAGAATCGCAAATGTTTTCGCAAATGCCCAAGTAAAGACTGATCTCCGGATTGAGCGAGAGAAATGCCTTAATTAAGCTTACTTGCATGGGCAGGTTATGGTGTAGCACGTGCAGGTTGGATCAGCATGTAGTGACTTGATTAGTGCATGCTGGTTTCTTCTTGCAGATGACACTCCAAAATAGTGGCCTTCCGGTCTGTTTAAAACTCCCACAGGAGTCTGTTTTCATCCTATACTAACTGTTCGAGCATGCCATCTATCACATCCGGCAAAAGTGTTACAGCTTTAATCCCCATTAAACTGTTTCCCGCCCCTAAATAGCTAAAGAATTGATTAATCAAATAAAATCGCAAATGTTTTCGCAAATGCCCAAGTAAAGACTGATCTTCGGATTGAGCGAGAGAAGTGCCTTAAAACCCTTTCCCTCTTGTAACCTGACTCTCAAACCCAGATATGGTTATGACGAACCGGTGCCGTCACCTTTTTCAAATTAAACAACGTAGAAAGCGTTTCAAGTTCGGTTTCTTAGGTGTCAGACCTTCAAATTAATCCAAGTGACGACTCTGAATTGAGTGCTCGTCTGCAAAGCGCCCCTCGATCCGCCTTGCATTTTTAGGGCATGTTGCCCACAACAGTGAGTGACTAGTTTAGGCAGTTAAAGATGTTACTTCTCTATTCCCTCTATTAAACCAATTTGAACAACCCTAAAAAGATGTGGGATAACGATCCTATCTGAGCATTTTAGGCCTTCAGGCATTTTGAACTTTGTCCTATAAGTGTGTAGGTATGGGCTTTGTTCCCATCCAGCTGCATTTTCCAACCTTCGGTTCGAATCCCCTTCCCCTTTTTCCGCTTAATAAAATATTATTTTTGCCGATAAAAAAAAAGAAAAGCTTAGCATATACCTAACTTTAGACCTATGGTTTGATCAGTATAAGTGTCATATCGCTTGTGTCTGAATTATCCAGGGAATCATGGGTGCTTTGTTGTTCTACAATTCCTCAATTGGATCAACTCAATCCATAAAATTGTTGGGTAGTAATCAAAAGTTGCTGTTGAAGAAGGAAAAGAAGATTAGTATTGGTTGCTACCAAGAAAGGAATGTCAATCCAAGACTACTTTCAAAAGAAACTTCGAAGAGCACTGGTACTGATCATTCAACAATGTCACCATCAATGTCTACAAAAAGGTTGCCAAAGGGTATTGGAATTGTTGAATTTTTCAGTGGCAAGAACATTCTTGTTACGGGTGCCACTGGGTTCGTTGCTAAAGGTAAGAGCACGCTCTCTCTTCCCTTTTTCTTTATTCTTCTTGTGTCTGTTCATTCTTTTTTCCATTTTTTTTTTCCTGAAAAACAAAAAAAAAATCCAATTAACCTTAGAAATGAATACAAAGATTAAACGGATCCAAGGATAGACAACATCATAACGAGGGTGACACCGCACTCTAATATGCAACCTTTTTGAATAATATGCTACCTAGAATCCAGGAAAAAACAAATTAACCAAGGATGGCAAGGAGCCAACCAAGAATAAGAAAATGAAAAGTGAAAACTATACACCTGAAAAGTATAGCTGGTATACTGAGTAGGACTAAGTATATTATGTACATAGTATTTTTTTTGAGTGAACGAAGGGAATCTGGTTCAATTTATTCTCCACTTTCTTAAAAAACCGCATAAAACCATATCATGTTTTCTAACAAAATAAGCAGAATTAATACTACGCGATTTATGTGGCACAAAAAAAGATATTTCTTTGTAAATGTGACAAATAAAATATCAAGTAGAACCAAAATAGTTAAATTTACGAACAAATAGAAATTGAAAATCCTAGAAGAATATTAAGGCTAGTGATCACGTGAATATTAAGGCTAGTGATCACGTATCACATGTTTCCCTAAGATGGATTCATTCTCCGATGGATCTTGTTTGTTTGAGAGTCTCAAAACCCCTATGCACAATTCCTAATAAATTTTCTCTATCTATCTCTCTCCACTTATTTTTCTTGTCTATTTGCTGTTTCAAAATTTCACATGGGAATTATGTAATGGTCTGAATTTCCAAATAACATTTATATTCGAAAAAAGATATTTCTTTTTTATTGTGCAATTTTATTTGAATTACATTTCAAGAATTTTGTTCCTATATGAACGTGTGAGTGCATGAGTGGATGTTAGCAACCTCCTTAGAAATAATCAAATTTTGATTTTTGGGTAGCCAAAACTGGAAATTTTTGGTTATGCAATTTTAAAACCGTAGTTACACAATTATTTTTAAGAGCATTGTTTTTTTTTTTTGAAATTTTTTTCATAAACTATTTTCTATTTCTAATAAAGAGTTTTTATTAGTTTCAAAATTATTTTTAGAAAAGTTATTTTTTGTGTTCACAGTTTATATTTTTTATAGTTTGAAAAGGTGATATGGCCAGCAAGTTCTAGTTATTCAATTTTGATTATGTTATTGTGAACCTCTACATTGATAACTTAATAATTTCTTACATATAATCAAAATTTGATATGGCAACTTTTGTTTATCCATTTTTTATTATGCCATTGTGAATACCATTAGGAGTTTACTCACTCCAAAGGTCTTAGGTTCAATTCTCCTTGCAAGCTAAATCTAATACTTCCTCCATCCCAATTCTTTAATCCCTTTTGGGAGTCCATCTCACTTTTCAATTAATTATATTTTGCAATCTATAATCTTTTAGATAATTTTGAAAGCATATTTTAAAAGAGCTCATTGAAATCTAATCAAACAAAATCTATATTGCATATATATAATATTATTAAAAATTATAATTAATTTTTACCCGATTGAGATAGGACGATGGACAAAAGAATGAGGACGGAGGGAGTATATCAACCAACACCGGCCTAACTAAAACATGATCTAGATCATTTTTTTGGGTCAAACGAAAATTCACATGAACTAGATCTAACGCCCTAGCCCATACACCAATTGCAAGCAGTCCGTGCATATCTCCACCGCAATCCACTTCCTCACAAAAGGCCAAGTTCAATGCCTTCCAAACCTGCAAGCGCTTCCACCATCAAGGCAGAACTCGCAAAAACCTCAACCGCACCCTCATTCTGGACAGCACCATCCTCTCTAACCGAGCACCAAGCCGCTGTACTTCTCCAAGAGTCCCTCCTCCACGCTCCATCAATTAACCAGGAGCCTCTCAACCGCATCATCCCCCAGCAACCCATTCCTCCAAATCACATGCTTCAACCCACACCCACCACCACTACTGATATTCCCAAACACCGAAACTAACCTCTCCATCAATCCCTTAATCATGGCTACAATTCTGTAAACCTCCCCCAACCTCTGCGGCAGCGAATCCTGAGAACAGCCGAACGCAACATTTGTTGCGATGACACCAAATAATCCACATTATCACAAAGGATTCAACCAAAATAGACTTATCAGGCACAATCTTCCACCAATGAACTAATCATGCCTTGACTGGATTACCCACAGAAAAGTCCAAACCCAGATTTGATGTCCGCGCGCCATACTCTCCTTGCCTCCTCACAACTAAAAAACAGATGCTCCAGAGATTCCCCTCCAACCTACAAACTGGACAAACAACATCCCCACCAAGCCCTCTACGACCCGACGCTTCTCTAACCGGAAGAATCCTATGAACAACCTTCCATAAAAACAACGCAAATTTAGGAGGCAAATTCAACCCTCACAACTTTTTCCACAACCCACTGTCCAGCTCCCCTCCAAGATTGCCCCAGTTATCAGCCACCGCTTGAAAATAAACACTCTTGACCGAAAACTCACCACATCATTACTTCGGCCAAGCAGAGAGAGAGAGAGAGAGAGAGAGAGGCCACTGTAAAATAAAAAATCTTCCATACACATCATCCTCTTGTTTCTCTCCCGCCCTTCCATTAATTACCATCAACTCCATAACCAAACTTCACCACCTTTTCCCGTTTGATATGGGGTACTGTTACCGTGGTAGCCTAACTTTTTATGTGTTTTCCAAATCCAGTTCTTGTGGAGAAGATTCTAAGGACGATCCCTGATTTGGGCAGAATATATCTCCTAATCAAGGCACAAAATAAGGAAGCTGCAAAAGAAAGATTGAAGCATGAGGTACATGTTTGTTCATGCGAAATTTTGGTCCATCTTCTCTTTTAGTAATTTTTTTTCGCCCATTCTGCATTAATACCAATAGGAGGATGTATACAGGGGCTGGGTGGGGCTAGGTCCCCCCTTAATTTTTTTGTTTTTGCCTTTTGTAGTAAGAAGTTATTACTTTTGATGAGCATTGCATGTTCTTCTGACATATTAAATTAGGGATTGGGGATTTTGTGTTTAGAAATTTGAAATAATATTGCTATTAAGGCTTTCCACTAAGTTGTGGTAGAATTTGCTTTTTGTTTTGAGCTCGGCTCCTCCCGAACATAAATCCTTGCTCTAGCATACTTACTCTCTTTCTCATCCTTGACCAACAATAATCCTCTAAGAAACGTCTAATAGCGATAGATACTATGCATGTATATTGTGCTGGAGGACGGAGCATAATTTTGATCCAGCTAATTGTAGTACAGATCGTGCACAGATTCTTCGCGGCGCCTACCTTGAGTCCCGCAAAGATGATTCGAATCATTTTTTTTTTTTGAATACTTTTTTTTTTTGGGTTTGTGACACAATTCCGCTAAAGCGGATAATGGTAAAAACTTTTTCATAATTCGTAGGGTGAATCACTATGTTTTGCCCTATGGAGTCCGAAATGACCCTTACTGTCGCCATTCAGTTGAGCTAATTTTTTACAAGAACCCATAAACATAAGAAAAAAGAGTGGTTCA
Organism: Rhododendron vialii; assembly: GCF_030253575.1. NCBI lineage: Eukaryota > Viridiplantae > Streptophyta > Magnoliopsida > Ericales > Ericaceae > Rhododendron > Rhododendron vialii. Next base: position 29,962,940 of record NC_080560.1, read on the forward strand.
AATCATCCTTGCAGAACCCAAAGTGAGCTGATTTGTTTTGCCCTATGGAGTCCGGTTTGTTTGTCCTCTTTTTGACTTTTTGGAAGCGTTTGACATCTCAAAGAATTGTCTATAATTTTTAATTCGTAATATTTTTAATATTGAATATGGATCTTATTTGATAGATCTCAATTAGTTTTATTATACAAAATCTTCAAAATCATAAAAAAAAAACATTATAAAATATAAGATATAAGTATGTTTTTGAAAGACACGAATTTCGATAATTGGACAAACAAATTGGGATAGATGGGGTATATAGTTTGAAATTTTGACTGAATTAAACAGGAAAACATTTAGTGTCGGCTTTCTCCAAGTCATAACACAGTTCTTTTCTTTTTTTTTTGTCATTCTTTAAAGCTAATCTACTCTATTCTAGGGGGCTTGGGGAGGGGATGGGTACTTACGGGAATGGGGAATCAAACCCTGCTCATGTACATGAAAATATAAGGGAGGGACCAACTGCACTGCACTCTACTTGCAAGTCATAACACAGTTGAAAACTTAAAACAAACCAAGAATTTAATTAAATAGAGAGGGGATAAAATAATAAAAGAGAAAATTAGATGTCCTTAATCTTTCATCAAAGGTTATGTTGGCTGCATAATTTACAGTCACATGCAATGCTCATTAAAATAGTTTGAAATTTTAACTGAATTATTTGAATTTTTAATTTGGAATGGAATAGGCCAGCTGACCACGTGGAATAGGCTATATTTCTTAAAATGTGCCCATCATTGTTGCTGTTTAGACCAGCCATATTTCTTAAAATGTAGCCCATCACTGTTGTTGTTCAGGTAAAGATGTGTTAATTTGGAGCCGTTTAAGGTGCGGATTCCACATGCATCTTGTGGTTCATGTGCGGACGGCTCCGAATATAATTGTGTTAGATCTTGTATCTATGGCATTGCCGAAGAAAAGGGCCAAAAAAAAACTGCCAGTGGACAGTTGGTGACGGAAATGTTCACCCAAAGAACGAATCATCTTTTGTACTTGTAATTATTGCCCTAAAATTAGAGAATAGATCCTCCGCCCTCTTGAAAAATATCAGTCATCAAAACTGGTGCGACAGTTGCCAAAGCAGAAATACTTTCTGTTCTAACTTACTTTGTGTTCTGTCACAGATTATAAATGCAGATGTTTTCAAGTGTCTCCAAGAGAAGCACGGAGAATCCTATGAAGCTTTCATGCTCAACAAGTTGGTTCCTGTGGTAGGAAATGTTTGTGAATCTAATCTTGCATTAGAAGGCGACACAGCTGATTTGATAGTAAATCAAGTAGATGTGATTGTAAATTCTGCAGCCAACACAACCTTTGAGGAAAGGTACCTTTCAGGCCATCTGATTTTCACCTTCATTATTTTATCCCCCTCTATTTAATTAAATTCTTAGTTTGTTTCCATCAACCGCTTTTCTACCGTCTCTCTTAAAACCATCTTTTCTAAAATCAATAGGTGTTAGGGGGCTTCAATTAAGTCTTTTATGGTATTCGACATCGCACCCACAAATCTGTTTTTAGAGCGGTCGAAAAGAGTAGTATTGTGTAACAAAATTCATGGGGCACTTTGGGCCCAATAATCCATCCCGCAGGATGAAGCTCATGCGACTCAAACCCATGACTTTTTGGTATCGGACCGTTTTTCCACAATCTCTCTTAAAATCAATTGGTATTAGAGCGAGCTTTAATTAAGTCTTTTATGGTATTCGACATCGCACCCTTAAGTTTGTTTTTAGAGCGGCTACAGAGAGTAACATTATGTACCCAAATCCATGAGGGCACTCCGGGCCCATTAGTTTCAAGTTTTCAACTGTGTTATGGTATCAAGCTATTTGGTGGTATAGTTATTGTAACGGATAAAATCCGCCAAAGGAAAAATAACTCTCTTACGGATCACCTCACATGTGACAGCCCTGCCGGAAACCCTAAAACCTACACTTGCAAACACGGGTGAGCACACATTTACCTCTCGTCAGCAAAGGCCCTCCGATGCCTAAATTAGAGCACGTACTAACAAAAAACCTCAACACACGTAAGTATATTTTAGAGCTGATAGCTGCGTACCTCTTTTCATTAGGTTTACCTCGTATTTATAGCTTTCGCGCGACTTGCTCCCTAAGCATCCTTATTGCCCTTAGTTTCCTATCCCGTACAGGAAACTTAGCTTTTTGGGACTCTCTTCCCTTATCAACCGAGGATCCTAATCTCATTAGGATCCTCCTACTCATATAGAATTCGTTCCATGTAGTAACTTTACCCCTGCCCTTCATGGCAGAATATCTTATTCCCTTATTCGCGGGATTCCCCTTTATTACGTAAGGGGCTCATTCTAGAACATTCTGGATTGTTTCAGCCTCCCATCTCGTTGGTCGGCCTAACTCAGCTGATTGCACCCTTTGTTCGGCAATTAGTTTTGGCACCATTGCCCATTATCGTCTTCTTATAACCTTGCTTGGCTCTACGCACCTTCTCGTGGTGCTACTGTGCTGCCACGTACATCAACTCGGATGCTCTCCTCGTGGTGCTCCTGTGCTCATCACGAGGTCAGCTTTTATAGCCTGTGGCGCGGCCCCATACGGTGACCTACTTCGCACTTATTCTAGCGTATTTTCCTTTGCCCGGGGAAGACCCCACTACAGTTATCACTTATCACTTGAGAAAATATAGAAGTATTGATACACATACAAGTGCACATAATCTTACTTGATTTCTTATTTTTTTCCCGTGGGTAAGACATTAGTTCGTTGAAACAAAAACCATGGTACAAGATCAACAGGGCATACCCTTGGAAGAACCACTATCTATTGATAAGAAATTGTTAAGTTATGGGTCTAAGTGTATTTAGTTTAATCTCTTTTATAAGTAGATTAGAAGATAAGTCCTTGCATGTAATTATTTCTTTACAATTGTATAAATAGAACGTATTGAGAAAGTAAACCCTAACTTTGGGTTTTATTCCAAACTGTCTAAAAGTTCACATGGTATTAGAGTGTACGATCGCTTACGTTATGGGTCTTCGTTGTTTTTTTGCTTCGTTTCAGCAACTCCAGTTGACTCTGACAGACGTAATTGCTTGTTGCTCAACTGGGCAACCTCCGACAGACTCCTCTACCTTCTGACAGACTCGTCTACTCCTTTTTCACAAAGTCGATCAGTCCTTTCTGCCCTAATCTGCCTTCGCCAGGCCTTGTTTTCATTTCGATAACAACTTCTATCACCCTTGTTGACCATCATTGGCCCTCCAACTGATCTTTCCAATGCCGACAAGGCCTGCTAGGTTTCGACTAGCCTTTGAATCTCTTTTTCCATCGCCTTCGACCTCTGACCAGGTCTTGTATCTGCTTCCATTACGCCTTACGACACTGTATGACTTCCGATAGTGCCTGGATCTTGCTCGACAACCTTTGTGGTATCACGTATAGTTCTGAATCTCACCAGTGACTTGTATTTGACCTCCTACAATCACGTTCCAGCACTGGGTAATCTTGTACACTCTATTTTTTCTGTCGTTTGTGTTTGGGTTACTTGTACAACACTGGACAGTTTGTACACCACTGAGTATGTGTGATTTTTTGAGTTTCTTCAAGGGTTGAGATTATTTAGAAGCTTTGTAGCTCTATACTGCATATTTTGTTAAGATGTCAACGAAATCAAAAACGGCTTCTACTAGTACAAAGAATGAGTTGAGTCGTGTAGGGATTCTAGATAACTTTCCTCTGGATATTTATCATATTAAATTGGATGGTATTAATTATTTGGTTTGGTCTCGCACTTTTACTTTAACTATCGAGGCCAAAGGGGTGTCAGAGTTCATTGAGACCTTGTTACTCCACCTGTTGAGGCTGTTGAACTTAAGAAGTTTAATATCAGAAATCGTTGATCATGACCTGGTTGTTTAACTCCATAAGAGTTAATATTCGCCATACTTTCCAGCTTCTTAATACTCTGCATCAGATTTGGACTACTATAGTCTAAACCTATTCGCAACAAGGTAATGATGCACAGTATTTTGAGTTAAGAAAAAGACTCTGTACATTGGAATAAAATCATCGCTCCGTCGTTATGTACTTTGTTGACTTGAATGGAGTATGGCAAGAATTTGATTATTATCCGGGGTTTCAGGCTGTTTGTACTGTGGATGCTGCTAATTGGCTAAAAAGGATGGAGAAAGAGCGTGTTTGTGACTTTCTTGCTGGTCTTGATTTGCAGTTTGATCCGATTAGAGTGCAGGTGTTGGATCATGTTCCGTTTCCATCTTTGGGAGAGGCCTATTTTATTGTCCAGCATGAGAAGAGTGGAGAGGTGCTATGTTGCACCCTCCTATTTTTGATCGTTCTGCCCTGGTTGCTACTCTTTAGGGTCATTTTGGTTCTGGTAGTGGGCCTATTCTCTAGGGTGACAAGTCCTAGTCTGGTACTAGCAGCGGACCTTCTGATCGTGCGTCACTCTAGTGTGATTATTGCCACAGTATTGGTCATACCAGAGATTTTTGTTAGAAGCTACATGGCAAGTCCTTTCGTGGGCGCGGGGGTGGACGTGATGGCCATGGTCGTGGTTCGGTACGTTCTCAGGCCCAGGCTCATGTTTCGGAGTCTGTAGTTGGCACATTGCCTGATTCTGGATTCAGTTTTGGGATTCAGGCGTCATCTGATCACGTTGGTGATTTTTCTCAAGGGGAGATACAAACTCTCAGGCGCCTTATGGCTCGGGTTGATTCTCAATTTATTATAACTTCTTCTTCCACAGCAGCTCCTGCTTCATCATATTTTACTCACATAGGTATCCCGACTAGTGTATTTACTACCTCTTCTGCTATTTCTTAGATTATAGATTCTAGTGCCACAGATCATATGACTGGGTGTTCCTCTGTGTTTGATTCTTACTCTACTTGTTTTGGTAAGGATAAGGTCCGAACAGCAGATGGATCATTCTCTGCTATCTCAGGGAAGGGTTCCGTTCGCTATTCTCCTTCTATTTCTCTCTCTTCAGTTTTACATATTCTCAACTTTGCTACTAATCTTATATCTGTTAGTAGCCTAACTTATTCTGCAAATTGTTCTTTGACCTTTTTTCCTACTCATTGTGTCTTTCAAGAATTGAATATGGGGAAGGTAATTGGCAATGGTAAATCACATGGTGGCCTCTATTTTTTGGAGTTTGCACATCGTCTACCCATGTCATGTGGTTTTGCTCTGCAAGCAGATACGGGTTCAGCTCTTATTACGTTACATAAGTGTCACTGTAGATTGGGTCATCCCTCCTTTGAAATTTTAGAGAAATTTTTTTCTAATTTAATAAAGCATTGTCCTAGCTAGGAGTCATTTTTTTGTTAAGCTTGTGAGTTTGGAAGACATAAACATTCCTCTTATGCTCCTATTAATAAGCAGAGTGCGTCTCCTTTTACAATTATCCATTCTGATATTTGGAGTCCTTCCCTTGTTACCTCTCTTAAAGGTTTTCTGTGGTTTGTCACTTTTATTAACTGTTATTCTCATATTACTTGGGTGTATTTACTTAAATCTAAAAGTGACGTCTTTTCTTGTTTAAAATCTTTTTATGCCATGGTATACACTCAATTTGATATGAATATTAAAATTCTCCGTAGTGACAATGAGACTGAGCATATAGATAGGAATTTTAGGGCATTCCTAGAAGAAAATAACGTTCTTTATCAGATGACTTGTGTTGACACTTCACAACAAAATAGAGTTACTGAACGCAAGAATCGTCATCTTGATGAGGTAGCTTGCTCTCTTTTATTCACCATGAATGTTCCCAAATATTTTTGGGGAGAGACGATTTTGACTGCTACTTATCTTATCAACCGTATGTCATCTAGTATTTTCAAAACTCCTATTGAGTGTCCTCCTCATAGTTCTCGCGTCACAACTCTCCCACCGAGGGTGTTTGGTTTTGTGTGTTTTGTTCATACCCCTCATCCCTCTAGGGGCAAGTTAGGTCCTAAAGCTCATTAGTGTGTCTTTATTGTGATACTCTCCTACCCAGAAGGTCTATAAATGTTATAATCCTCACTCTAGAAAGTTTTATGTCTCTATGGATGTTACTTTTTGGGAAATAGTGTCATTTTACTCGCTCTCCACTCCATCTCTTTAGGGGGATCATCAGTAGGAAGAGATGATGGAGGAAAAGATGCTTACCTCTTTTTATAATCATGGTGAGGGGGAAAGGAAACAATTTAGAGAGGAACCAATGTCTGCTGAAAGAGCAACTCATGACATTTGTGACAATATTGAGGAACTACCACAATGACTGAAACTTGAAAGGGTCTAACTTAAAGACCTACATTAGACAGAAGAATGGAGAGTCCTCATGTCTAATACCAACTTGTTAATTACAATCCCTTGCTCCAGGTCCAGATTCCTCAGCTGACTTATCTGGTAATGAATCTTCTCCTATTGAACCTCCCTTTATTGAGTCTGATAATCTTCCAATTACTCTTCGGAAAGGTGTTAGGTCATATACTCAACATCCCATCTCTTAATTTGTCTCTTATAATCGTTTATCTCCTTCGTACCATGCCTTTGTTTCGTCTCTTTCTTCTATATGTATTCCACAGAATTAGCAGGATGCATTCATAATACCTAAGTGGAAAAGAGTTATTGTAGAAGAGATGATAGCTTTGAATAAGAATGGCACTTGAGAGCTAGTATCAATTCTAGGAGGAAATAAATCAGTAGGATGCAAATGGATTTTCACTGTTAAGCAGAATGCTGATGGTACAGTTAAGAGATACTAGGCGAGACTTGTTACCAAAGGTTTTACTCAAACCTATGGTATTAACTATGAGGAGACGTTTGCACCAGTAGCAAAGATGAACACTGTGCGAGCTATACTTTCTTGTGCTGCCAATTTGAATTGGATCCTTCAACAATTTGATGTGAAAAATGCATTCCTCCATGGTGCGTTAGAAGAGGAGGTGTATATGGATGTACCACCAGATTTCTCGTTTTCTGAGGCTGAAGGGAAGGTGTGTAGATTGAAAAATGCCTTTTATGGGCTGAAGCAATTATCTAGAGTGTGGTTTGGCAGATTTTCCAAGGCTATGTTGGGATTTGGATACAAACAAAGCCATGTAGATCAAACTATGTTCATCAAGGGAGGCGCTAGTAAGATTGTTGTCCTTATTGTGTATGTTGATGATATAATAATGACAATCAATGATGTGAATAAAATTCTTAATCTCAAGTCTAGTCTGACTCAAGAATTTTAGATTAAGGATTTGGGATCACTAAGAAACTTTCTTGGCATGGAAGTGACAAGGCCTGATAGAGGTATTTTTATCTCCCAACGAAATTATATACTTGATCTTTTGGAAGAAATAGATATGTTGGGCTGTAGACCTGCAAATTCTCATATTGAGGCGAATCAGCATCTTAGTGGTAATGTGGGGGAGTGCACTGACAATGAGAGGTATCAGCGACTTCTGGGCCGTTTGATATACTTAGCTCACACTCGACCGGATGTTACTTATGTAATGGGCGTTGTTAGTCAGTTTATGCATGATCCTCCTACTTCACATTTAGATGCAATTTATCGCATCTTTGAGGTATCTCAAATCAGCTCCAGGAAAAGGAATTATATTCTCTAACCATGGTCACATGCGGTTGGAGCCTTTACTGAAGCCGACTGGGCTAGTTTTGTAGATGATAGATGCTCTACTTCTGGCTATTGTACTTTCCTTGGGGGAAATCTGATTACTTGGCGAAGTAAGAAGCAATCAGTAGTCGCCAAGTCTAGCGCATAAATTGAGTATAGAGCTATGGCTCATGGTGTTTGTGAGCTCTTGTGGTTCTAAACCTTGTTACGTGATTTAGGAATTTCTGATAGTGGTATTATGAAACTCTACTGCGACAATAAAGCTGCCATAAATATTGTTTATAATCATGTTCAGCATGACAGAACAAAGCATGTAGAGATTAACAAGCACTTCATCAAAGAGAAACTGAGCGAGGGTTTGATATGTATGCCTTTTATGAGATCTGAAGACCAATTGACCGACATATTCAAGAAAGGGCTTGGTAGCAAGAGTTTTCACTCCATTGTGTTCAAAGTTGGGCTTGATCGATATATTCGCACCAACTTGAGGAGGAGTGTTAAGTTATGGGTTCAAGTGTATTTAGTTTAATCTCTTTTGTAAGTATATTATAAGATAAGTCCTTGCATGTAATTATTTCTTTACACTTGTATGAATAGAACTTAATGAGAAAGTAAACCCTAACTTTGGGTCTTATTCCAAACTGTCTACAAAGTTCACAGGAATCAAGGAGCAAAAGCCCTGAACAATCTACTACTACTAGCAGAATCAATAGGAACAAACTCTCTAACAATTGCTGAGGTGGTAAAATACAAGAGGAAATGTTCCAGCAGTACTCAGGGACTGATTCTTGGAAGTTCTCATGATTCTTCTCCAAGAGCTTATTTAAGGTCTCGGATATGATTCGACCATCCTAATACCATAATCCACATCCTTCTTAATGTTATGAAAAATTCTACTATTTCTCTCTCTCCGAACGGCAAACATGGTATAAAAAGCTGCAGCCAAGGCAAGCTTATACACTGTAATTAAACCCTTCCAATTCTTATGTTGACTAGCCCATTCTACTTCATGAGATAAACTGGAAGGAGTACTTGTTATCTCATACCTCCTCATCAAGTGCATGCCCCGAATCTGGGAAATAACTAACACTCAAAGAATAGGTGGCTATGGCTTTAACCCCATCCTCACCACGCATAAAATCTGTCATTTACCCCCACTTCTGCATTATTTCTTTCTTGGACAAACTACCTAGAACAGCCATCCATAGCAATATAGGCCGGACACAGATGTTTGAACCAAATCACTTTATTCCAAGGCCCCACAGGCCGTGCCCACCTTACAGCTTCCCAAGCCGACTTAATGGAGTGCTTACATGATTTCTTTCTGTATTTGCAGGTATGATGTTGCTCTTGACACAAACACAAAAGGAGCCAAACACTTGATAAGCTTTACAAAGAAATGCAAGGAATTGAAGCTGTTATTGCATATCTCAACAGGTATGCAAAAGATAGGGTTAATTTCTCCCAAGTATAAACAGGGAAGTATATGAAAGCATCGTCCATGCGGTGGATTTGTAGTCAAAAAAAAAAAATTATCATCCATGAGAATTCGCCAAAGAAGGCTGGCCACGGGGATCCCATTAGGTTTCATTGCTCATATTAATTTATACACCCGGACATCATACGCGCAAACTTCTGAATGGGCTTAGTCACTAACATTCCCCTTTTTACCCTCGCATTCTCGTGATAAACACTAGAATCGCGAGGAGTCAAAAACTACATCAACAAGGTAGTCGAGGGGATACCGTTTGGTTAATACTTCTAGTTGTTTAACCAGGACTACCAATCAGATGGATCAATACCCCAACTTGGGTGAATCGGGTCAGGGAGGTAGAGGACTTCCTTTGGCCATCTTCTTGCATAACGACTAGTAGATTTCATTTTCCTGTGTGTTTGGGCAACAAGAATATGGTAAGAAACTTGGCCAGTTTTTGGATCTTGAGATTTAGAGAAGAAAGAATGTGAGGGAAAATAAGCAATCAAACTTGTTTTCCCTGATTTGGTAGAGTTATGAAAGTGAGAAGAAATGAAAAGAGAGTTGTAAAAGAATCCAATCTTTTTATGGTTTATATCACTTGAACATGTATATTTCGTTTCTCATGCTTGGTTTCTTTTCTTGACTAACACAACAGTAGTGTTTCTGTAGTTTAGCTTTACTTGCTCCATTAAGTGTTGGTAGTTTGCACAAATTTAATTTGTGAAAGCTACCATGCTTTGAAGCACCGCCACAGCAAAATGGTCGCATATTCATGTCGGACATGTCTGGGATGAGGATTTGGTATATGACACACCACTTGGTGGTGTGCTCAATTAATGTTGTTAAATTATAAGCATGGTACACACTGGGGACCCGGGGACATGCTTCAGATGATAAAATACTTGTTTCAAGAGTTAAATTTGGAAAACTTGTCACTTGCGTGTCGGATGTCTTCAGTTTGATGGATCTCTACTAGTTATGTAGAATTAGTGTTACTTTCTATTGTGCCAAGTCGGTGTTAGTTTCTATTAGTCTTTGGGTTTTTTTTTATAGAGAATATGAAAAATTAAAAAAGAAGTCATAAAATACGTAAGTAAATTTTCCTACTGTCCCCGTCATGTTTATCCCCCAGTTTTTCTTCAGTTGTTGTATTCCATGTCCTTATCCGTACTTCTTAACTGCCATGCACCAATACCTTGGCGCAATATACACCCAACAGTACAAAGTGCGATTTTTCTTAAACAATCTTTTGCAAAATAGCTAAAGGGAAAACTGCCACTAGCAACTGGTAATGGTATTCGGACTGGGGCATGGCACCTATAAGGTACATCATCCATTAAGATGACGCTTTGGTCTTCAAATGAAGTTACTGATTGATGTTTGTAACTTTTATGTTACATCAGTGACAAACTCCTCCACATAGATGTAAGTTTTGTTGCTCTTGGAGCTTATGTCAATGGTGGAAGGCAAGGTTGCATCATGGAAAACCCACTTCGCATGGGCGATTACATAGCAAGAGAGATGCTTCTCTTTGAGACACCGCAAACATTTGTCCCTGCATTGGATGTTGAAAATGAAATAAAGCTAGCGTTGGTTTCAAAGAAATCTTCTGCGGAATATGCACTTGCTCAAATGATGAAAAACTTTGGGATAATGAGGTGAGATGGTTGTCCTACCTCTTTACTTTCCTGTTACCAAGAGATTGAGGCAAACCAATTAAACATTGTACTTGTTTAAGTTTCTGTCGCACCAATGATCAGTTATAAGTTACAATTAATCAGGGCAAATCAGTATGGATGGCACAACACCTATGAGTTCACGAAGGCCATGGGAGAAATGATGATTGAAAATCTGAGAGGAGACATACCAGTCGTCATAATTCGGCCTAGTATTATTGAAAGCACTTACCGAGAACCATTTCCGGGATGGATACAAGGAAACAGGTAACTGATAATGTTAGCATCTTATCAGTTAATTGTTTTGCATGTAAACGTTTTGATGCTAATACCTCTCCTTTCTCTCTTTAGGATGTTAGATCCAGTTATTTTGGGTTATGGAAAAGGTCAGCTCACTGGTTTTCCGTTTGACCCAAATGCGGTCATCGACGTGGTAAGTTTCATTGCATAATACCAAAATGCACAATTTGTTCTCGATCTTCATAAGTAGCTAAAATTGTTCATTTTAGAGCATCATTGTGCTCTTTTTTCCCTTCAAAAGAAGGGCTATTTCTTCCCATCCAACAGGTTTCAAAGGTTTGGGGAGAGGTTTTCTCATTCTAGAGTCATCTTGGTCACTCCCTTTGTTAATAGGGACCAGCTTCATCATTGGGTCCAAGGTGGGGAGTTAGTTAACTTATGTAGCCAAATTGGGGTGTCCATACTATTTTGACACTTTCCACTTGTTGTTTTACGATAAGGGGGCAAAACGGATGCCATGTGGGCTCTCCTTTTTAGTGCTTAGAGATTTTTGCTTGTTTTCTAGTTTCTTCGTAGATTTGATAGCAAAAACAATGGGTGTATGGTTTGTACGGTTAAGCCTTCAAAACATGCTCGAAGCAATTATTTTAAAGAGATATCTAGCAAGTCTTGGTAAAGGAAGTCTAGCATGTCTGGTTTAGTTCTTCTATTCATGTTTGTACAAAAACTATGCCTTCCTAAGCCAGTGTTGGAAGTTTTAAGACGTTGGTGTTGGTGTTACTAGTGTATTTGAAATGGTACAAAGTTATTCGTAGTTTGTGATTGGAGGTTAGTGATCATGTTGGAGTGTAAAATGACATTCTCTGGAACTTGGGGTGAGACCGGCCATGCTTTTGAAGGTATTTATTCTTTGCTTCTTCTCGATATGCTGGGGACAATTGAATTTTCTTCCAGAAACCTGACTCCTACTCAGCAATAATTGACAAGGCATTGTGGTGTTCTATTCGCCTTGAGCAGGCCAAGAAGTAGCTAGGCCCAAGAAGTATCAATGCCACACAAGGGGTGCGATATTGGTTGCTAGGCCCAAGTAGTGAGCCTCATGCTGGAGTTATTGAACAGGATTATAACAAACGAGAAAGGAGTTAAAATAAATGAAGGAGGTTGTGATGTGATTGAAAGACAAGAAAGAGTGATTTTCTTAGAGAGTGTCTGACCTTGGGTTGTTGGCTCGGGAAGATTTGACCTTTCGGGTCATGCCTGTTAGGGTTTTAGAGGGTCAAGGAAAGAGTTGTTGTGGATACCCCTTTTGAGGTCTCACCACACAGGATGGCCAATAAGTGACACTCTTTGGTTTTAGACACCAATTGTAGCATGTCTCTATCTATAGTGTCTATTGCAACGCACATTGCTTTGTTTGGAGTCGCCACTTGATTTTAGGAATCAAGAAACCAAATTGAGATTCTAAATTCGGGAGCCAAGGGTATGATGAAGGGAAGGTGTTACTCCTCTTGACCCAACCAAAAGGTTGGTCTCTAATTGTTTGACATGAAGCGTTTCAATTTATTCCATTAATTTTGCAAAAACTTGATTTTTAGCCATTAAACAGAAATGGGTGATAACAAGAAAAAAAATTACAAATGGGGGAGAGGAAAGGGGGAACATGCAGAAAACAAAGAAAACTGAGTCTCTGTTCAACAGACTATGGCGATCGCCAGAAACTTCTAGCAATTGACAAAACTAAACTAGCGATCGCCACTTTAGGTCTAGCAATCGGCACATGCAATATACAGGTCTGGCGACCACCACAAAGTTGTGACAATCGTCACTCCTCGTTAAACCAGAATAGCAAAAAACAAAAAAAAATAGCAAAGAACAAAGAAAAAAAAGCTTGAAATAAATAAAAGGCTAGTCCGTAAGGGCTATGTGAATATACCGCCTTGAAGTTATACATACAGTAATGTTTCCACTCTCTTGCATGACAATCTCGTGAAATCCCATAGCATGAGTGTGGACTTTCACATCCTAAAATGGAACAAAGTCAAATTCTAAATCATACAAATCAATGAGCATAATTATGTGAAACATCGAAAGGAATGCATAAATTATAATGATTGGTATACCGGTGTACTCTTTGCATTTGGCGTGACTACATTGGACCCTTTTGTTTGATTTTGTATTCTTCCTAACAATTTGCCCAATCATTGATTGTTTCCTCTTTGTCGGCGGTCGCCCTCTCCGAGGCCCTACACTTGGATCGCCCACGGTATTTGATTTATCTTGGAAACTTTCCAAATCATTTTGTACATCTCCAATCATAGGCATATTGGTTTGACACTCCTCATCGTATAAGTCATTCTCCACTTTAATTTCTCGCAACCTAGCCGCCATCCTATCAGTCTTGGCAATGGAGTACATGGCATTGTCGGCGACCTCATTGAATAACTTCAACAATCTGTCATAGCAAACAAATTTGGGCTTGCGCTCCCAATTAACATAACTCACCTTAATTTTTTGTGTGACTCCTCACCAAGTTTTTCATCCATCGTCGTAGAATATATTTATCGGGCACTACTTCAAGCTTCTTTTTTGACCAAACCGAGATCATATGCGAGCACACCATTCCCTTACTCTCGAACAACCGGCAATTGCAATTAGTTTCTGCTGACTCCTCATTAAAATGAACAAGGAAAGTGCACGTGTTAAATTTTTTTTTTCTTTCTAACTAGGATGTCTTGTTCAATGTGGAACTGTGAAATACCATTTACTACCGGTCCAATAGTCAAATTGCACCCAATTGTTTGGCCTACTTGCTCTCGGAATTGCTTGCTTCTTCCAATTGTGTATGCTTGCTGAAATTGATCATCAAAACCATAAGGGAACACTTTCTGAATTTGAAAGTTTAAGGAATGGGCATTTGCCTCTTCTTCTTTCATCACCTTCTTACTCAAGTCATTCTCATATTGCCCCACAAACTCCTTCAAGGTCGTATTGGAATGGACATAACCATCAAAGAAGGCATTGATGCTCTCGCTTCGTTGGGTTGTTGACATCCCTGCCCAAAAGGTATCTTTAACAAACGCTGGTACCCATCGATGCCTCTCCTCGTACAATCCAGCTAGCCAAACATTGCCTTGTAGATTAAATTGTTTGATGAGCTCTGCCCAATTTTGTTCAAAGATGTTTTTATCGCCTTATACTCGTTGCAACTCTTCAACTTGTCACGAATTTTTTTCATGATATGCCACAAACACCAACGATATCGTGTATTTGGAAAGACTTCATTTATCGCGTTTTGCATTGCCCTACATTGGTCTGTGATGATGGCGTTAGGGTATGAACCATTCATGCAAGAAAGCCAAGTCTTAAACAACCATAAAAATGAAGCGGTGTCCTCCCGTGTTACCAAACCACATCCAAACAAAATCGATTGACCATGATGGTTGACCCCTACGAATGGTGCGAAAGGTATATTGTACTTCTTAACAAGGTAAGTTGTGTCAAAGGTGACCACATCG